>NC_092714.1:80006415-80644714 GCF_047496885.1 Scyliorhinus torazame | reverse complement strand
AGGAGGCCATTTGGTCCATCAAGTCTGCACGAACCCTTGGTAATAACACCTTACCTAGCATCCACAACCTCACCCTATCTCTGTAACCCAGTAAACTCAGCTAACCATTTGGAATCTAAAGGACAATTTAGCATGGCCATCTAACCATCTTTGGGCTGTGGGAGGAAACCAGAGCACCCAGAGGAAACCCACACAGACACGGGGAGAACGTGCAAACTCCACACAGTCACCCGAGGCCAGAATTGAACCCAGGTCCCTGCCGCTGCGGGGCAGCAGTGCTAGCCACTGTGCCACCATGCCACCCATCGATTTTACTTTTATTTTTTAAAAAGCCGCATTCCTGCCTGATGCTCGAGAAACATACTTTGATCTCATGCAGTGCTTATTAACAGCAATTAGTCTGAACAGCATTAAAGAGATAATTTTACTTCGCATCAGAATATCAGAAATTACATAATGCAGCATGCATTTTAAAATTCTCATTCTTGCTTTCTAACCCTCCCATGGTCTCAGCCTTCCCCATGTCTGTAATCTTTGCCAGCTCCTTCAAATTACCTACACTTCTCCAATTTTGGCTTTTCTGCTTTTAGACATCCTCCTTTTAGACACTCCTTAAAACCTACTTTTCTGATCAAGAATTTGGTCATCTGCCCTACGCAGCTTGGTGTCATACTTTGTTTGATGAAAATGAAATGAAAATGAATTGAAAATCGCTTATTGTCACAAGTAGGCTTCAAATGAAGTTACTGTGAAAAGCCCCTAGTCACCACATTCCGGCGCCGATTCGGGGAGGCTGGTACAGGAATCGAACCGTGCTGCTGGCCTGCCTTGGTCTGCTTTCAAAGCCAGCGATTTAGCCCTGTGCTAAACAGCCTCATAGATGACGCTTCTGTTAAGCACACCTCAAGATGTTTTGTTATGCTATATAAATACAAGTTGTTTAGAAGTTCAGTGAGGCCTGGAAATCCACTTTGCTCTTAAAAGTTAGTGATAGATGGTTTAATACTTATAAATCTGACCCTTTCACAACTTGCAAAGGATTAGACTTCTGGGAATCAAATGATTGTCATCCAAACTTTCCAGGAGTAGTTTATTATGGACTGGACTGTGGCATTTACATGCATTTATGCAGCTCTTTTCACAACCTCACAATGTCACAAAAATGCTTCAAAGCGAACAAAATACGGTTGAAATGTGTTGATGTTATAATCCATAGAAACCCAAGTGTAGAACATAGAATATAGAACAGTACAGCACAGAACAGGCCCTTCGGCCCTCGATGTTGTGCCGAGCCTTGTACGAAACCAAGATCAAGCTATCCCACTCCCTGTCATTCTGGTGTGCTCCATGTGTCTATCCAATAACCGCTTGAAAGTTCCTAAAGTGTCCGACTCCACTATCACAGCAGGCAGTCCATTCCACACTCTAACCACTCTCGGAGTAAAGAACCTACCTCGCACATCCCTCCTATATCTCCCACCCCGAACCCTTATAGTTATGCCCCCTTGTAACTGCTACATCCACCCGAGGAAATAGTCTCTGAACATCCACTCTATAGGAGACCATTTGGCCCGCAGAGTCTGCACCAACCCTCCGAAAGGGCACTCTACCTAGGCCCACTCCCCCACCTATTCCCAAAACCCCGCACAATTGGCCAATCCAACTAAGCTGCACATCTTTGGACTGTGGGAGGAAGCCGGAGAACCCGGAGGACATCCACGCAGCCACTGGGAGAGCACACAAACTCCACACCATATTGCAGCCCTCCGTCAGTGCCACACTGGAGTATTTTCTGAGCACACAGAAGTTTAAAAAGTATTAACAGTAAATCAGCAGAACTGAATTATGTATTTAAAAAAGCATACTGGCAATGAAGTTCATGTAGTGTTTAAATACATAATCATGATTTTTATTGATGTATCCAAGGACATTATAAGTAATGGAATGATTTCCGGTTGTGGCTATGCCTAGGTAGGTCGCACGTTCGGCAGCGCCCGCCGAGAACGGACTTTTGGGCTCTTCAGAGGGGCCCCAATGGCAATTGTTCGACGGCTTCCAGTGTGGGAAGGTGACAGCAAGGTCCCCCCGTCAGTATATGGATTGGACCAGGAGTGGAACGGTTAAAAAAGTGATCCTGGTGCAGCGGAAAGTGCGAGGGACGAAAAGCAAGATGGCGGCGGGTGGAGACCAAGCAGCGTGGGCGCAGTAGTCGCAGGAGTTTCTTAAACGCTGCTTCGAGGAGCTGAGGACAGAAATGCTGGCGCCAATGAAGGCGGCAATTGAGAAGCTTGTGAAGACCCAGAAGGCCCAAGGGGCGGCGATCCAGGAGGTGCTGCAAAAAGCCTCGGAGAACGAGGACGAGATCTTGGGCCTGGCGGTGAAGGTGGAGGCGCACGACGCGCTGCACAAGAGGTGGGCGGAAAAATTTGAGGACCTGGAGAATAGGTTGAGGAGGAAGAATCTTCAGATTCTGGGTCTCCCTGAAGGAGTGGAGGGGCCCGATGCCGGGGCATATATGAGCACGATGCTCAATTCGCTGATAGGCGCGGGAGCTTTCCCGAGGCCCCTGGAGCTGGATGGGGCTCATCGGGTCCTGGCAAGGAGAGCCAAAGCCAACGAGCCGCCAAGGGCTGTAGTGGTGAGGTTCCACCGCTTTGTGGACAGAGAGTGTGACCTGAGATGGGCCAAAAAAGAGCGGAGCAGCAGGTGGGAGAACACGGAGATCCGAATTTACCAGGACTGGAGTGTGGAGGTGGCTAAGAAGAGGGCTGGTTTTAACCGGGCTAAGGCGGTGCTCCATCGGAAGGGGGTGTGTGGTGTTGGGTGCTCTGGTGCACAGATGAGCCAACACAGTTGTATGTGGTACAACTCTATTTTATTTTAACTCTTATATACAGTTTGTTCTGGATACTCTGCACGTGCTGTCTCCCTGAGTGTGTCGTGCAACAGGTCTGTCCTTGTCCTTGTCTCCAGCTAATACTGTCCACCAGGTGTCGTGTTTGTGCTTTTATATGGTTCCTGTCTTTGTCTGTGATTGGTTGTGGTGTTGTGTGTTCTGATCTGTCTGTTGGTGTGTCTATCATGATGTGTGTGTTTGAATATCATGACATCCCCCCTTTTTACAAAGATATGTGCCTACGTGGTTATAAATATAATCGTCTCGTGAGTGCATCTAAGAGTGTGTGTGTGTGTTGTGCACAGCATGTGTATATGACGTAACTATTTACATGGGGCGATGTCGGGTGCGTCACACTAACAAGGTTGTAGCATAACAAAACATGAATGCGAGGAAAAAAAACAACTTGAACAGTGGTCCGGTCAGACGATCTCTGGAACGATAAACAACAACAGGTTATAATACAGCAGTGTTTAACTTTTTGAACGTATGAACAGCGTTATAAGTCCAGTCTAATGGGTGACCGCCTCAAGAATAGGCTGGTCCTCAAGCCAGTTCAGCTGTGGAGATTTGGGTTCACACTGGTTCACATTGGACTGTTGGAGGTGATGCTGTTGCCGAAGTCTCTACTTTTCCATTTGTTGTACTTCGTGCAGTGCTTGGTTTTCCATTCGTGCAAATATAACATTCAACATCTTTGTTGGTGTTGCCTTGGCTGTGGTTTGGTTTATTAAGTTTTTTGTTTGCTGGCCAGGTGAATATTGTAGCGCGTTCTAACAGCCTGTAACACAGTTCCTTCGTGTATTTCTATGAGCTGAGATGTTACTGTAGTTAGTAAGGCCTTAATTATCTGCAACTGAACACCTTCGTCGGTTCGTGGTCCTTGAGAACAACCACATATTGTCTCTATAATTCTATCAATTAATTTCTGTAAACAGTCAGATGATGTGCTGACTATGCGGGGACATTTCGACTGAAATGCCAACTCAAAAGGGAGAAAATACTTGTCTGCTTCAATAAAGTTTGCCCTGGATTTGGCAGGTGGCAAGGTCCCAGAAACAGCCTTAGCTTCTGCATGGGGAGGATTTTAGCTGCTGTGGCCTGGTCACGGGTGGCGATGGAAGGGGCATGATCCGTGGCATCTCCACGAAGTCATCCTTGGGAACCAGTGGAGGATCCGGTGTGTGCGTACGGTTCAGTTGCGAGCGTGGAAGGCGGCGCAAAGCTCGCTGATTGCGCCTACGCACCAATCCATCCGCCCTGCATACCAGGAACAAGGTGGAGTCTTTTTTCTTTTTATGTTTGTGGTGGACGGCATCTTGTAGCCGATGGGTCGTTGCCATTGAAGAAGCACCATCACTAATGTCATGCAAGGCGATGAATGTGCCAGATGTGGAAGTTGGCCGAGACCGTGCACGCTGGTTCCGGCCACCTGCTGTGCCGGAAGGGCGACTTCGCAGAGAAACGTCGAAGCATGTCGCCTCGGAGAGAGAATTGTCACTCGCATCAACGTCTGGCGTTGGCGCGAATTGGTGTGTCCGTCTTGGACCGCCGGTGCTGGTCGCCACTGCCGACCCCGTGGGACTGCCACGCGATCCATTCCCTGTCGCCGTGGCATCCGCCGTCACCCTGAGCGTGCCATCACCGAGGCCGCGACACCGCCCGTCCGGAGCAAGGTCTGCCGTACGCGAATCAGAGTCGGCGCTTGGCTGCTCCCCATCTGGAGTCCGGTCTGCCTTCCGTCGATGCTCCCGTCTGGAGTCCCAACAGGTTCACTGGAGGCAGCCGAGATTCCCTGAAGCTGCACTTCTGGAGTCGGAACATGCAGGAATGCACCAACCAGTGGAGAGGCTCGAGCCATCGAGGATGGAAGCGGTGCGCCACCACCGCAGCCGTCAGTGGTCCCACCGTGATCGTCGAGTGCCTCGGTACGCACTAGGCGAGGTCTGCCGCCTTGCACCTTTTGCATGGGAAGTGGGATGCTGTCGTCACTCGTCTCACATCCCGTGGATAGATCCTCATTAGCAGCTTGCTGTTCACTAGGGTTGGGTAAATTGTCAGAGTTTTCATCTGGTGGTGCACACCATGTCGGTGGACTGTCATTGTCTTGCCGTTGTCCTTCATTTGGGCTTTTCTTCTTTGGAATTTTAAATCTTCCCCCAGACATTGCAGAACCTTGTTTATTACCCCCAAATTCTCCCATATATATGGTCTCGAATATAGGATCCAATGTTTCGATCGACATTGTACTATTTTCCAAAGAACATTCCGTTTCACTTTTCTTCTCAGGTACCTCATATGTATCTTTGTCTAATGTACATGCCTTCATGGTCTCTGGGTCTGATTTTGCTGGGACTGGCATGGTCACAGTCTCTCTTTTACTGTTCTCAATTGCCCACATTATACTCCCCATACATAACTGCTTAATCACTGGGGTTAGTGTGGTACAATGGATGCGGGTTTTAAATTCGTTATCTGGCGACTCGATGTCGGTGTCCTCAGGATTCTTGCTCCAATGTTCTGCTCATTTATCAGTGGAGTGTGTTTAGATTCAATGCAGTTAATGTTCCCCTCAAGGTTTGAAGAGTTATTACTGACTAACTGCTGGTCTCCGAAGTTGGGACTCTGCGGTGTTGAGTTGAAGGGAGACATTTGTCCCTGCTGTAGGTATGATTCAGGTTGTGTTATTTCCATTAACTGAGGATCAATGTCTTGTCCATTTTTTTTTTCGTACTAAAACACTGGCAATTCTCAGTCTGCTCCTTGCAAGTTAAACATACAGGTAATTTCTTTAGCAAATCCTCAGTATCCTTCTGTGACCGTGCAGCATTATTAATCTCTGTTCGGCTACAATGATTCTGAAGGTCAGCGCATGAACCTTTTTCCTTCGGGCTTGGAAGAGGAGATTCCTTTGGCTTGTCTTCAGTTGGGCTTGAATAGTCATCAGCGCTGTGCCCTTCATTGTAGCATGAGAGACCATCATGGTCATGCTGCTGTGCAGTGGAGCGTGGTAGGCTGTCATAGCCTTCGTGCTGTTCACGTGAGCATGGCAGATTTGCATCGTCTGCCGCTGGTTGGTCAGGAGAGGTTGCTAGACCCTCATGGTCTTGTTCCTGCAAGGACTGCGCATCGGAGTCAAGCGTTTTTTCTTTTGTGGAGTCTGTCCACGAGCTCTCTGTGGAGGCTTGTGACTCTGGAGTCACTTCTTGTTCATGCAAGGACTGCACTCTGGAGTGTTGCATGTCTTCTTTCATAGAGTCGGGAACGCTGAGCGGGACGTGGACCACGCTCTGTGTGGCAGCAGGGCGCTCTCCGTGGGCTTGCACCGCTCCCTGTCTGTTAATGTCAGGCTGCAGCATCATCCGGCACTGATGAGTTGGGACGTCATATCTGCTGGGTTGAAGATCTTCAAATCCGAAAAATGAATCCGCATCTGCGTCGGATTCAATGTGGGGGCCGCCAATGTGCAACACGAAAGGTTCGTCCGAGTCATAGTCGTATAGGACCACGGAGCTATCATTGGACTTGCGAGGTCCCGAAACACTGTAAAGATCATCATCAAAGTATTCGAGGTCGGAATCATCGGCTTGTGCGTAGGTAACTGCTTGTCGGAGGGTTCTTCGGAGGTCAAATTCATCTCCTGGGTCAATTTGCGGCAATGTGCTGTCATTCCAGGTGAGGGAAGGTTGTTTTACAGCTTTAACAGATTTTTGTTTTTTTGATTTGGGACGTTTCCCTTTTAAATTGGTGCGGTCTGGGGCCTCTGACATCCTGACGCTCGGTATGTAGCACGTAGGAAGCGACTGCGCATGCTCAGATCGCTGTTCCTTTACCGATGGCAGTTTTCTTGACTGCGCATGCGTAGCATCTCGCGCATGCGCAAATGAAACTTCCGGTTCTGCGCACTGCTCGCGCAACTGTGCTAGCGTGATACCTTTAGCAAGATGGCCGCCGATCTCGACCCAGCCCTCTCTCAGGCCCGGGATTTCGGCCTCTGGGAATTCGGGCTCCGGGATCCTGGCCACGAGATGAGTACTGCCGCTTTTCTTACCTTTACTTGCCGATTGGAGTGCGTTTTCTTCACAGTACTTGGAGAATTTGTCCAGGACAGCCTGGTAATCGTACCTTTGCTGCCTCCTGAAGAACCTGAACCGTGTGAATATTTCTCTTGCCCTTGCACCGGCGATGGTGAGGAGAAATTCAATTTTTTCGCTATCATCCAGGTCTTGGAGTTCAGCTGCCACCAGGAACAATTCGAACTCTTGCCGGAATCGCCGCCAGTTTTCACGGAGATCGCCGTGGCACTGGAGCGGCTGCGGAACCGGGAGCTGTAACATTTTGCCTGGGCACTGCTGGTTGTCTGTGTACACTGAGGTATGCCGGCAGGTATCGATCCACTCCTGTACCATGTGGTGTTGGGTGATCTGGTGCACAGATGAGCCAACACAGTTGTATGTGGTACAACTCTATTTTATTTTAACTCTTATATACAGTTTGTTCTGGATACTCTGCACGTGCTGTCTCCGAGTGTGTCGTGTAACAGGTCTGTCCTTGTCCTTGTCTCCAGCTAATACTGTCCACCAGGTGTCGTGTTTGTGCTTTTATATGGTTCCTGTCTTTGTCTGTGATTGGTTGTGGTGTTGTGTGTTCTGATTTGTCTGTTGGTGTGTCTATCATGATGTGTGTGTTTGAATATCATGACAGGGTGAAGTTCGGAATGCTGCAGCCAGCGCGATTGTGGGTCACGTTCCAAGATCGGCACCACTATTTTGAAACGCCTGATGAGGCATGGAACTTTATCCAGACTGAAAAGTTGGGACTCAAACTGAGGGTTTGTCGTGGGGGGATGTTTACTGTGTTTGGGGAATGTTCTTTTTGCATTGGTGCTGGGTGGGGATGGGTGAAAGGACTTGATGTGGGGGTTGTGGGAGAGTGTGGGCGTCGGTGTTGGAGGGTCATGGCCCCGCGGAGGAAGGGGGGGGTGGAGGCCTGGGGATGGGGAGTTGGGGTAAGGCCGCAAGGAGCTGCGCTAGAGGGGGCGGGGCCGCCTCAGGAAAGTGCGGTTTTTTTCCCGCGTTAGGGAAGGATGGTGGTGGGGCCGGGGGGGGGGGGAAGGGCGGTGCTGGAGAGGAGCGCACACTGACTGACAAGGGGTGGGGGATTCTCACACTGTGGGGTCGATGGAATGGCGGGAGAGGCTGGGGTCAGCAGGAGTCAGCTGACTTACGGGAGTGTCATGGGGGGAGTAAAATCACTAGATGAGGATCTAGCGGGGGGGGGGGGGGGAGGAGGGGGGGAAATGGGTTACTGCTGCATTGGCCAAAGGGGAGCTGGAAGTAGGAGAGATAGTCGGGGCGGGAGTCCGCCGCCTGGGGGACTGGAGGCTGCGGGAGGCGCGGGCATGTGGCTGGCCTAGAAAAGAAGATGGCTAGTCGGCAGGGGGAGGGTGCACAAGTAGCCCCCCGATCCGGCTGATAACTTGGAATGTGAGGGGCCTGAACGGCCGGTCAAGAGGGCCCGGGTGTTCGCCCACTTAAAGGGACTGAAGGCAGACGTGGTTATGCTCCAGGAGACACATCTGAAGGTGGCAGATCAGGTTAGACTGAGAAAGGGATGGGTAGGGCAGGTCTTTCATTCAAGGCTGGATGCGAAGAACAGAGGGGTTGCAATACTGGTGGGGAAGCGGGTGTCGTTCGAGGCACTGAATATTGTAGTGGGTAATGGAGGTCGATATGTGATGGTGAGTGGTAGGTTGCAGGGGGTGCGGGTGGTACTGGTGAACGTATATGCCCCGAATTGGGATGATGCCGGATTTATGAAACGCATGCTGGGTCGGATCCCGGATCTGGAGGTAGGAAGCTTGATAATGGGGAGGGACATAACACGGTGCTGGACCCAGCACTGGATCGCTCTAGGTCCAGGACGGGTAAGAGGCCGGCTGCGGCCAAGGTGCTCAGGAGGTTTATGGACCAGATGGGGGGAGTGGATCCATGGAGGTTTGCCAGGCCACAGAATTTCCTTCTTTTCCCACGTCCATAGAGTCTACTCCCGGATAGACTTCTTCATTTTGAGTAGGGCGCTAATCCCGAAAGTGGAGGGAACGGAATATTCGGCCATAGCTATCTCGGACCACGCCCCGCATTGGGTGGATCTGGAGTTGGGGGAGGAGAGGGACCAGCGCCCGCTGTGGCGCCTCGATGTGGGACAGTTGGCGGATGAGGGGGTGTGCGGGCGGGTGCGGGGGTGTATTGAAAGATACTTGGAGGCCAACAACAACGGGGAGGTGCAGGTGGGGATAGATTGGGAGGCATTGAAGGCGGTGGTCAGGGGAGAGCTAATTTCCATTAGGGCCCACAGGGAGAAGGGAGAGGGGAATGAGAGGGAGAGGTTGGTGGGGGAGAATTTAAGGGTGGACAGGAGGTATGCAGAGGCCCCCCGAGGAGGGGCTACTTAGGGAGCAACGGAACCTCCAGAAGGAATTCGACCTGTTGACCACGGGGAAGGCAGAGGCACAGTGGAGGAAAGCACAGGGGGCGGCGTATGAGTATGGGGAGAAGGCGAGTCGGATGCTGGCACATCAGCTTCGTAAGAGGGAGACAGCGAGGGCGATTGGTGGAGTCAAGGATAGAGGGGGAATACGGTGCGGAGTGCGTTGAGAATAAACGAGGTGTTTAAGGACTTCTATGGGGATCTGTACAGGTCTGAGCCCCCAGCAGGGGAGGAGGGGATGCGCGATTCCTGGATCAGCTGAGGTTCCCGAGGGTGGAGGAGGAGGAGGTGGTTGGTTTGGGGGCACCGATTGGGCTGGAGGAGCTGGTTAAAGGATTGGGGAGCATGCAGTCGGGGAAGGCCCCGGGGCCGGATGGGTTCCCAGTTGAATTTTACAGGAAATACGTGGACCTGCTGGGCCCGTTGCTAGTGAGGACTTTTAATAAGGCGAGGGAGGGGGGGAACTTGCCCCGACAATGTCCAGATCGCTGATTTATCTGATCTTGAAGCGGGACAAAGATCCATTGTAATGTGGGTCGTATAGACTGATCTCGCTCCTCAATGTTGACGCTAAGTTGCTGGCGAAGGTGCTGGCTACGAGAATTGAGGACTGTGTCCCGGGGGTGATTCATGAGGACCAGATGTGATTTGTGAAGGATAGGCAGCTAAATACAAATGTGCGGAGGCTCCTCAATGTGATTATGATGCCCCCGGTGGAGGGGGAAGCGGAGGTAGTGGCAGCTATGGACGCGGAGAAGGCCTTTGATCGGGTGGAGCGAGAGTATCTTTGGGAAGTGTTGCGGAGGTTTGGGTTCGGAGAGGGGTTCATCAGTTGGGTCAGGCTGCTATATAGAGCCCCAGTGGAGAGTGTGGCTACGAACCGGTGGAGGTCAGAGTACTTTCGGCTGTACCGGGGGACGAGGCAGGGGTGCCCCTTATCCCCCTTGTTGTTTGCACTGGCAATTGAGCCGCTGGTCATGGCACTGAGGAAATCCAGGAAATGGAGGGGTTTGGTCCGGGTGTCGTATGCCGATGACCTGTTGTTGTGTGTTCCGGATCCAGTGGAGGGGATGACGGAGGTCATGCGGATCCTTAGGGAGTTTGGGGACTTTTCGGGGTATAAACTCAACGTAGGTAAGAGTGAGCTCTTTGTGGTGCATTCAGGAGACCAGGGAAGGGGGATAGACGAGCTACCGCTGAAGAGGGCGGAAAGGAGCTTTCGGTACCTCGGGATCCAAGTAGCTAGGAGCTGGGGGGCTCTGCACAAGCTCAGTTTGACGCGGTTGGTGGAGCAGATGGAGGAGGATATTAAAAGATGGGATATGCTGCCACTCTCACTAGCGGGCAGAATGCAGTCGGTCAAAATGATGGTCCTCCCGAGGTTCCTCTTTGTGTTCCTGTGCCTTCCCATTTTGATCCCCAAGGCCTTTTTCAAATGGGTAAGCAGGAGCATCATGGGATTTGTGTGGGCGAATAAGACCCCGAGGGTGAAGAGTGTGTTTCTGGAGCATAGCAGGGACAGGGGGTTGCTGGCGCTGCCGAATTCGTGTGGCTATTATTGGGCAGCCAACGTGGCGATGATCCATAAGTGGGTAATGGAGGGAGAGGGGCGGCGTGGGAGACGCTAGAGATGGCGTCCTGTGTGGGCACGAGCCTGAGGGCACTGGTGACGGCACCGCTGCCGTCGCCGACAAGGTACACCACGAGTCCGGTGGTGGTGGCGACGCTGAAGATCTGGGGGCAGTGGAGGCGACACAGGGGCGAGGTGGGAGCCTCGGTTTGGTCACCGATTCGGGAGAATCATCGGTTCGTCCCGGGAAGGATGGATGGGGGATTTCGGAGCTGGCATCGGGCAGGGATTAGAAGAATGGGGGACCAGTTCATTGATGGGATGTTTGCGAGCCTAGGGGCGCTGGAGGAGAAGTTTGGGCTACCCCCGGGAAACGCATTCAGGTACATGCAAGTGAGGGCGTTTGTGAGGCGGCAGGTGAGGCAATTCCCGCTGCTTCCGGCACGGGGGATTCAGGACAGGGTGATTTCGGGTGTATGGGTTGGAGAAGGCAAGGTTTCGGCAATTTACCAGGAGCTGAAGGAAGAGGAGGAGGCCTCGGTGGAGGAGCTAAAGGGCAAGTGGGAGGAGGAGCTTGGGGAGGAGATAGATGAGGGTCTGTGGGCTGATGCCCTGAGTAGGGTTAATTCTTCCTCCTCTTGCGCCAGGCTCGGCCTAATACAGTTCAAAGTTACTCACAGAGCGCGTATGACAGGGGCGAGGTTGAGTGGGTTCTTTGGGGTGGAGGACAGATGTGAGAGGTGCTCGGGGAGCCCGGCAAATCACTTCCATATGTTCTGGATGGGTTTTGGAGGGGTTTTGCGAGGACTATGTCCAAGGTGGTGAACGTATCGGACGAGCCGGGAGTGCAGGAGGCAAAAGAGGCCGGTATTCTGGCCTTTGCGTCTCTGGTAGCCCAGCGGAGGATTTTGCTACTATGGAAAGATGCGAAGCCCCCTAGTGTGGAAGCTTGGATCAATGACATGGCAGGGTTCATCAAGCTGGAGAGGATAAAGTTTGCCTTGCGAGGGTCTGTGCAAGGGTTCCTCGGGCAGTGGCAACCGTTCCTAGACTATCTTGCGGAGCGTTAGGAGGAGGTCAGCAGCAGCCCAGGGGTTTGGGGGGGGGGGGTTCTTTTGGGGTGGTGTTTGGGTGAAGGTGGGGGGGGGGGGGGTTTCCCTATTTGTGCTTTTAAATGTTATATGGGGGGTTATTGTATATGGGGGAAATCCAATGTATAATTTCTGATTGTTGTGTTTTTGTTTCTTTTTGCTTGTTGGGGGGGGGGGTTGTTGGAAAATTTGAAATATATATATTTTTTAAAATACGTTATGTCAATATTTAGTACCTATTGCCAAAAATCTGATTTGTATAGTCTTATTTCAAAATGCATTAGAAAAGCAGATGTGTAACCATGTATATGGATCAGGAGAAAACATAGTTGGAACAGTTCCAGGATTTGGAGTTGGGGAAGAGGGAACCTTAACTCATGCGCAAAGAATTTAGGGGTTGACGGGTATGTTCCCCTGAACTATGTAGTTAAATACAATAAGAACATGGTAGGTCCATAAATACAAGTATAAACAATTGCTGGTGAGAAGTTGAGAAATACAGAAGTTAGCATTCATTTATCGTGTCACTCTCTTAAGAGAGATATCATCCATTAAGTTCAGTATTCCAAGTCCGAGGCCACCCATTACAAGTTGTTACTCAAATGGCTTGTTTCTTCAAGCTAAATGTACTTATTCCAGCTTTAAAAATATTTGCACTGGCAGCTGTTTTCTCTTCTATCGCAAAAACATTATAAAAATCTATGCAGTAATATCTTTGTTAAAGCGAGCCCTGTCATTGTTAAAATACGTTCTAACCTTGGTTCTTGTGGCAGAAGAAATTATCTTCAGGCATTAATGAGTGAATGCAAACTTCGAAAGTCGCATTTCATATTGGCAACAACAGATTCTATTGTTGGAGATTCTATAGTTCCGCACATCTGGGACTATAATCATCTGTAATCTCCTGGCGTGGAGGCACAGATCTTCAGATTCACCTGGCAGAATATGTACTCCTTGGAACTTGTCACACTCCAAAACTTGGATCTTACTGAGAAAGTGTCCTGGGAAACTTCCATTTGGGATTCTTCCATATTAATCAGGGTGCCAGAATATCTAAAACTAGAGACATAAAGTTGGACAGCTGGCTTGGCTTCTTTCAGAGAAGGAATTATAACAACCCACTCATTTGGAATAGTACACAAGAGTTCTCCCAGATGGAGGCCCTGCAGTTTTCACACAGAGACCTTATGGAAAGACTCCAAACCTTGGCCAAAAGTATGAAGAACTTGTATTTATATAGCAGCTTCAGTGTAGCGAAACATCCAAAGGTGCTTCACAAAAGCGATTATCACAAAATTATAAATCAATGCACATAGCAAGATATTAGATCAGGTGACCAAAAGCTGGGACAAACAGGTAGGTTTTAAGAAGCACATTAAAGGTGGATACAGAAGTGGAGAGGCAGAGAGCTTTAGGAGGAGTAATTATAGAGCTAATTAACAAGACAAATGAAGGCAGAGCCACCAATGATGGAGGGGCTGGGATTCAGCATACACACGAGACCAGAAGCGGAGGAGTGCAGAGATCTAAAGGGCTGCGAGATTGGAAGAAGTTACAGTGAAGAGGAGGGGTGAAGCCCTGGATGAACGCAAGGATCAGAATTTTTAAAATTGAGTTGTTGCACCCGAAGGGACAGGTAATATTGAGGAAGCGGGGGGCTGCAGAAGGACTTGAACAGGCTGGGAGAGTGGGCAAAGAAGTGGCAGATGTGAAAAAGTGTAAGGTTATGCACTTTGGACGGAGGAATGGAGGCATAGACTATTTTCTAAATGGGGAAATGCTCAGGAAATCAGAAGCACAAAGAGATTTAGTTCAGAGTCCTAATTCAAGATTCTCTTAAAGTTAACGTGCAGGTTGAGTCGATAGTTAGGAAGGTAAATGCAATGTTAGAAGTCATGTCGAGAGGGCTGGAATACAAGAGGCTGTATAAGGGTCTATTCAGACCCCATTTGGAGTATTGTGAACAGTTTTGGGCCCCTTATCTAAGGAAGGATATTCTTGCCTTGGAAAGGGTCCAGAGGATGTTCAAAAGAATCATCCCTGGAATGAAGAGCTTTACATAAGAGGTGCGGTTGAGGTCTCTGGGACTGTACTCATTGGAGTTTAGAAGGATGGGGGTCTTATTGAAACTTATAGGATATTGGAGAGAATGTTTACACTAGTAGGAAAAACTAGAACCAAAGGGCACAGCCTCAGACTACAGGAACGATCCTTTAAACCAGAGATGAGAAGGGATTTCTTCAGCCAGAGGGTGGTGAATCGATGGAACTCTTTGCTGCAGAAGGCTGTAGAAGCCAAATCACTGAATGTCTTTAACACAGAGAAAGGTAGAGAGAAGACAGGAGAATGGGGATGAGAAAAATATCAGCCATGTTTGAATGGTGAAGCACACTCGATGGGCCTAATTCTGCTCCTATGTCTTATGGTCTTATGAACCAATGTAGGTCAGCAAGTGAGGCAGGAATGGTGGCAACCTTTTCTTCTATGTCAGTGCTGAAATAACGTTTGAGGATATAATCTAGGCCAAACCTTTTAGTGCAACATTGTGGAAGCATTGGAGGTGCTGCCTTGCAAATTAAAAAGCAAAAAAAAAAAAAAATCGCTCATGAAAAAATGACTTGGTATGCAGCAAGGATGGAAATAAATGCACTAAATAGTCATTATTTAAATATGCTTTGTGATCATATCTATAGCTAATCTGGCACTGATGAGGTTTACATTATATTTTGGGGTTGGTATAAGTGCTTTTGGAAAACAATAGTGAAGCATTAATGAGGCAAATATAATACAGTAATGCAAAAACAGCCTATGATATGTTCTTAATATTACCAGTATGGCTCCTAATGGCTCAGCAAGAAGCTGAGACATAGAGAACAGGAATAACCCAAAATGTAGCCCCAGCCTATGGTGAAAGAGGTGACTTCAGTCCAAGAGGCTTTAAAATTGGCCTCAGAATTCAGAAACTGGAAAGGAGAGCTCTTACAAGTGGTCAAGCCTTGCTTTAAATTATGAAAATGTCTAGTTTCGCAATTCATGTGTTTGAGGCATAACTTTTGATTCTGGAAATTGAATTTTAAATTTAGATCAATGGAAACATCTGATTGAAAAATTGGTGAACAGTGAAGTAAGTGCAATTCAACCAGACCCCAAATAGTTACAGTTCAAAGGAGAAGTTTTATTGTGTTGCTGGGATGGTGAAGATCTGGAAGGTCCTCACACCTAGTATTATAATGGCTCCTTTGGAGGAACCAGTTTACCTCAAGACATTTTGGAAAATGGTTTGAAGTTGGAGCGCAAACCAGTGAGGTTTCAATTAGTCATGAAGGCTTTCCAGATCAAAGATGCTAAAAGCCAACTTGTAAACACTGGGTTTCATGATGGAAGTTTATTAAGTCTAATAAAAGAGCCATTGCCTCCATCAGAGATGTTGATTATTCATGTAGGTCCCAGATTGAAAATAAAAATAATCAATTTATATTTCTGCTAGAACATCCCAGGCATGCGACGTTGCTATGGAGATGGGCTATATAGCAGTGGTGGGCAACCTGCGGCCCATCAGGGTTTCGACTGCAGCCCGTGAGCCATTTTGTTGAGAGAGTGAGAGCGAAGTTTGCGAAACTGAGGATGCATTACCTCCCTACTACTGCCACTGACCCCTTCAAAGCAGATGCAGGAGAAGAGGAGATCCGGGAAATACAAGAACAGGGGAAAGAGCGAGAGCAGAGCCGGGAGATGTAAGGATGCGAGAAAGAGCGAAACTGAGAGCGGAACTGGGAGATAAAAGAAAGTGAGAAAGAGCGAGACTGAGAGCAGAGATATAAAAATACAAGAGCAAGACAAACTTCAGTGCATCCTTGAGTATATATTCCTAGACAATGGAATGCACAATGTAGATCTTTGCTCTGAAACACCAGCAGGCTTTGGAGAGTCCAAGGGGTACTCTTCACCAGATTGACCGCTATTAAGCAGGAGTTGATTTTTGTGTTAACACATCCCCCTTGGGAACAGACTGTAAAATGCACAATCCTGCATTATGCTGCTGCTAGGTATACTTTAAAATAAAACACCAAATCTCTCTCCAGAGTTTCTTTGCAAACATCGTGGATGATGACCGCAGTCATCACTAGAACAGCATAAATAAAATCCTGCAGATGCTGGCAACCTTAAACAAAAGCAGGATGGAAAGACACAGCTAGTCAGGCAAGAGCATCCGTGGAGAGAAGTCTCAAGTTAACGTTTGAAGTATTGCCCTTTGTCAGAATTTGATGCTGGCAAAGGACAACATGGCTGTAAGTTAATCTGTCATTTCAGTCCACAGACTCGAGTGTTTGTAGGGTTTTATGTCTTTGATGCAAGGATAGCATCTTATGGTGCAGAGTCAGGTTGTGCATGAAGGGTCTGACAAGGACTAGCCTTCTTGCCATGAGGCAGCAGGCAACAGAGGGTGCAGGTCAGGCCTCGGTGGGGGAGAATAGGTCGGGTTGAACCTTGGGGTTGGCGAGGGGGGGATTGGTGTCGAAAGGTCAGATATAGTCAGGCCTCAGATGCGGAGAGGGAGCGTGGTGAAAGTCAGGAGTCTGGCCTTTGCGGGGGGGATGGGGATGAAGGGGAGGGACCCCATGGGAATTCCCCTCCCTTGGGAGAAACTCCAGAAGAGTTTCATGGAGGTGGGTGGGTTCCGTGACAATTCAGGGGTACTGTGGGCATCCTTGGGGAGGTCGACCTGGGTCTGTTCAGAATCTATAGAATTCCTACAGTGCAGAAGGTGACTATTCGGCCCATCAAGTCTGCACCAAACTTTGAAAGAACACCCTACCTAGGCCCACTCCCCCACCCCATCCCCGTAATCTTTGGGCACTAAGGAGCAATTTTTAGCATGGCCAATCCACCTAACCTGCACATCCTTGGACAGTGGGAGAAAACTCTAGCACCTGGAGGAAAGCTACACAGACACGGGGAGAAAGTGCAAACTCCACAGTCACCCAAGTTCGGAATTGTACCTGGGTCCCTGGTGCTGTGAGGCAGCAATGCTAACCACTGTGCCACACTTAGAATAGTTACCCAGAAGCGAAAAGTGGTTTTAATCCTTCCAACTTTTTCTGTGTAAATATTGATTTACACAGAAAGGTCAAACCATCTGAAGTTTGTAATTTTACATCGAATTTTCGGATGGTTCCCAGTGCAGGGAAATAGCCCTTTGAATGTTGGCACTTCCCAGACAATTGCCATACGAACCGTACCTGGGAACTTCCAGTGGGCATTCCATTCCCACTGCATCTTTGGGGTATCCCCCAGTTACATTGCCCTGGTGTGCAGACAATACGGACCGCCGACATCGTGCTTAGTTGTCTAACAGTTACTGGAAGATTTCTCCCTGCTTGTTTCAAAGCGGTTTCCATGTTCCAATTCAGGAACACCCCGAGTGCCAAATGGCGCCTTGGATCGTTAATTTTGGCAGCTTTTAAAACAGCTTTAGACTCAGATGAATAACACTATAATTCAGGCGATTTTAGGTGCACTAAATTGGTGATGCGGGCCGTCCCAGGAGGGGATCACACACCAGCTTGAGTTGGACTGGATTTCAGTTTTAATCATGCAGTTTTATCCAGACCTGAAGTTGCAACAGCTGCCCTTCCACCTTCTCCCTTCCCACCTGGGCCAGGACCCCAAAACACTCTTTCTCGGTGAAACAGTGATTAATAATTGTATTTCTTACTATTTAATATACGGTATTCCCTGTACATGATATTTTCTCCTTGATATAGAAGATAGAACATAGTGCTGAAGGAGACCATTCCGCCCGTCGAGTCTGCACTGACCCACTTTAAGCCCTCACTTCAACCCTACTCCCGTATCCCAATAACCGCTCCTAACCTTTTTGGACACTAAGAGCAATTTATCATGTTCAAACTACCTAACCTGCACATCTTTGGACTGTGGGAGGAAACCGGAGCACCCAGAGGAAACCCACACAGACGCAGGGAGAACATGCAGACTCCACACAGACAGTGACCCAGCAGGGAATCAAACTGGGGCCCTGGTGCTGTGAAGCTACAGTGCTAACCACTGTGCTACCGCGCTATCCATTGGGGAGATCAAGTGCAGATAGGTGATTGTGCACCTACACTCAGTCCAAAAGCTTCCAGTCATCTGTCATATAAATTCTCCATCACCTTCCCTCCCTGACCTTGGCGCCATACACTGTTCTAATTAAGCTCATGAAACAGCACCTCATTGTTTAATTAGGCACTTTAAAACTTACCGGACTCAACACTTGGTTCAACAATTTTAGACCATAACCACAGTTCCCATTTTTCCAGACACAAGGTGCTGGAAATGGCTTAGCTATTACCATTTACAGCTCCTTTAAACACATCTTTTGTACTTTTATTTCTCCTGTCTTTTGCCTTGCATTATTATCCCTTCTGTCATTTAATTTTTCCAGCTTTCTACACTTTTGTTCTTTCCTGCCCTTCTGCTCTTTTCCCTGCCTTGATAAATCCCATCACATCTGTTTATTTATCCACAAATGTGGCCTATCATGCTGAGTATTTTCAGCATTTTCCAATTTTTTTCATAGTTTCTTTTCCTGCCCGCTTAGTTCGCACCGCTAACTTCAATTTAACAAATGCTCACATTTGTTTTGTTTTGCACAATCTCAAATGCTGCTTCAAGAAACAGAAACAGATATTCCACATAACATTTTGTAAAATGATTATGCAGTTACCATACCCTATAAACCTTGCTGCCCATATCCTAATGTACACTATTCTTACTGGTCAAAATTAGGTCCCAGTTCTCCAGCATCCCAAATTTAAAATTCTTATTCTTGTGTTAAAACTTCTTCATGGCTTCATCCCTCCTTATCTGCCATCTCCTCTAGCCAGAGTTCCAAAAAAACTCTATTGTTTTGAGTCTGACCTCTTGTGCATCCCTCACCCCCTTCCCTTTGTCTGATCACTGCCTTCAATTATCCAGGCACATGCTGTGGCATTCTCTCCCTCAGCTTTTTCACCCATCTACCTGCACCTTCTTTAAAGACTTCCCTCAAAACCAACCACTTTAGCTGAGCTTTGTCACTACTCCAAAAATCCCCATCTCTGGTTCAATTTTTTATCTGGGTATGCCTCAGTGAAGTAGCTTTGTTCTTAATAATAATAATAATAATATTGTCACAAGTTGGCTTACATTAACACTGCAATGAAGTTACTGTGAAAAGCCCCTACATTCCAGCGCCTGTTTGGCTACATGGAGGGAGAATTCAGAATGTCCAAATTACCTAAATTACCGCGTCTTTCGGGACTTGTGGAAGGAAACTGGAGCACCCAAAGGAAACCCACAAAGGCACAGGGAGAACGTGCTGACTCTGCACAGTGACCCAAGCCGGGAATTGAACCCGAGACCCTGGCGCTGTGAAGCAACAGTGCTAATCACTGTGCTACCGTGCCGTGTTTTTTGTGTTAAAGACACAATATTAATGCAAGTTGTTGGTGGGAAGGGTAGGCCACAAGAAGGGAATCTTTTGGTGCTTCCTTTGTTCCAAATAAACCCTTCACATCACTTGCTCCAAGTGCCAAATGTCTGCCAGGCATTTTGTCCAGGCTTGGTAAGCCACAACTTAAAATGCATTATTTCAGTGCTGGTTCAAGAGCTTCTCAAGGTGTGGATTCCTTGTCCTGCCAGCAGCAGGGCAATTAGACATGGGGATACATCTGGAATGGATTGGTGACAGGGGTATGATTGGTATGTGCAAGTTCTATCACTGATCTGTCAGCTTTGAATGGAATTTTGGGAGTGTTTGTGGCCAAGGTAGCAGCAACACAGGATTCTAAGCTAGTTCTCAGCAGATTGCAGTTTGAGGATCAGCATAGACTGGGGAAATTGATGTCCCAATCAGGCACATTTATACAGAATAACTTTTGTGAATTGTTACAAGGATGTACAGTATTGTAATATACATTGCTGTTACACACAGATACACAGCTTTGGGTCACATCATTTTACAAAACTACAGCATATTCCCTTGCATTATACAATTAAATAAAACCTTATATCATGTAGTAAATACAAGTCAGCATAATATTTCAGTTCAAATCATGTCAACTGATCACAGACCTGCTGCCTGTTCCAACCTGGCAGTGGCAAAACAATGAAATTAAACAAAACTGCTTGTTTGAAGTGCAATACATTAAAATTTGGTCACAGGATCTGGCTAATTTTGGTATGGGCATACCTTCTGGCCAGAAATGGATTGTCCCATTACCAGCCTTGCACCATCATCCCTTCTGTCCTGCAAGTCGATTTCCATCCTGTCACCAGACCTTCCCTGTTATTCTTCTCTCTTCTCCTAGTTTTCCCCGTCTCGAAACTTGCTTAAAGCCTGGTACATCGGTAACACTGTTCAGTTCTGACGACAGGTCACAGATCTGAAAATGTTAAGTCAGTTTCTCTCATCACACATGCTGCCTAACCTGCTGACTATTTCCAGAATTTGCTGTTTATATTTTGGATTTCCAGCATCCGTAGTGTTTTGTCCTTTGGCAATAATAATATATTTATATCTATCAGTCTACATGACTTAAAGGAGAGCATGTAGGCAACGATGTTCCCATATGTTGCTGCTTTTCCCCTTCTGAACTGAGGGCTACTGTCTCAGTAAGTTTTATGAGTTTCTGCACTGCATCTGGAAGGTAGCTTATTTACACTGCACTTATACTATGCTGGTAGTGGAAGGGACAGATATCGAGCTTAGTGGTGGCAGAAGAGTCATCACTGCTCCAGCTTGTGCCTTACAATCAGGATGCTATCATTGCCTATCAGAACGATGTACTTATACAATACGTAGCAGCAATAATTCGTAGTGCATTCCAAAACTGAGGTCACTGTGGTGATATGCATCACTGTAAATACACAAGGGGTTAATGTAAATACACTACGACTAAGTAAACACTAGAGGGAGCACCAGGGACATAATTACATGCAGACATACAGCTAATGAACACACAGAATAGGACACGACAAATGAGCAGTCAAGGCACCCAGAGGTGACACTACCAGAAGGGGGCATTACACAACCCATATAAAAGGACAGGGCACACATGCTCTTTTTCTTTCCACAGGTGACACTTAGAGAGAAGGACAGGGGCAGATCAGAAGCATCACACCCACCACGTGGCTTAGAGCAGACTGGTTAGTTAGACTGAGTTACTATAGCAAGATTAGCAGGAGAGTCGAACTCAAGTAGGAGAATTGTTAACTGTTCAATAAATGTGTTAAACCTATCTCCAAGTATACATCAAGAAAGCAGCTGATGCTACACGAAGAAGCATAACAGATCATGGTACCAGTGAGTGCTTGTTGAATCTATATAGTTCAACTCAGCGAGATCCGTGACTACCAGCAACAGCACCCAGGCAAGATGATCGAGATTCCGGTTCCTCAGCAACGACGGGAATCTCAGTGCCAACTGGCGTGCATTCAAGCAGAGATTTGAGATTTACATGGTAGCAGCCAACCTACAAGACGTGGCTGATGTTGAGAAGATAAAGCTTCTACTCACCATTGCGAGTGAATGTGCAACAGAAATCTTCAACTCCTGCAGGTACTCCAAAGTGCAAGAAAAGAGTGATTTCCAGACAGTCCTGGACAAGTTTGAAAACTACTGCGAGGTAAACACAAAAGAAATCAGTAAAACCGGCGCCTATACTCACCACGAGGCAAAGGTAGGCTTGAAACAGAAGCAAACGGCAGTTTTGATTGGCAGCCATCTTGCGAAAGGAGCTGCACATGCGCAGTTCCCGAGAAGACGCGAACCGGCAAAAGTGTTTTGTACATGCGCAAGAAGCCGCGCATGCACAGTTGTGAAAAGGGCACACAGTAAAGGAAAAGCGATCTGCGCATGCGCAAACCATTCCTACGCTCTACCTCACAAGCGTCATGATGTCAGAGGCCATGGACCACGCCCACTTAAAAGGGAAATGTCCGAAAATAGTGAAAAAAGATTTTATAGCCAGAAAACACAATTCTTTCACCTGGGACGACAGCACAATGCTGAACTTCGACCAGTAGCTTAAAGTAACCTCCACAGAACCCTGCGACAAGCAGTTAGCACCGCCCTAAGAAATAATTTAGTCCTTGAAGACCAAGACTCAGACGTTGATTTCTTCCTTGGAGATAGTGAGCACAGTGACAGCTCCGACACAAAAAGAGGTGATATGATCCTTGAAGACTACTACTCGGAAGATGATTTCATCATTGGACATGGCGATCTCAGTACCAAATCCGAACCGCAACGAGATGATGTGTACATTAAAGAATCCGATACAGATATGGATGAGTTCTTCGGATTTGAGGATCCTCAGCCCAGCAGAGACGACATCCCAACCCACGAGTACAGGATTCTGCTGCGGCCTGATGCCAAGAGACAGAGCGGTACAAGCCCACAGAGAATGGCCTGACGCCATACCAGTGGTCCACGCACCACGAAGAGTGGTCCACGCACCACGAAGAGTCCCCGGCTCCGCACAGAAAGCGATGACAGACTCCACAGCGAGACCACTGCACGTCTCCACACAGAGAACACAGAAAGACTCCACAGCGAGACCACTGCACGACTCCACACAGAGAACACAGAAAGACTCCACAGCGAGACCACTGCACAACTCCGTCGAGAGCGCACAGATCGACTCCACAGTGAGACCACTGCATGACTCCACACAGGGAACTATGCCAGACTCCACAGAGAGCGATACAAGCCTCCACAGCGAGCTCGTTGACAGACTCCACAATGGAAGCAACGCAAGACTTCAGAGCGCAGTCCTTGCATGAACAAGGTCTAGCAACCTTATCTGAGCAACCAGCAGCAGACGATGCAAGTCTGTCAGGCTCAAGTGCACAGCAAGACGACTATGACAGTGTACCACGCTCACGTGAACAACAAAAAGGCTATGACAGTCTACCTAGCTCATTTAACCGACAAGAAGACACTGAAGGTCTACCCACTATATGTGCGACAAGTAACAAAGGCTTCACAATTCCCATGCAAGATGTGCAACATCTCAGTGAGACTGACAGACCTCAGCTAGTATGTACAGAGGCACTCGGCAATCAAAGTGAGGTTACTGGTGACTCCAGTGACACCACGTTAATTCAAACCTCATCCACTCAAGCCTCTCCACTAGAAAATGTATTCCTGAACGTTTTGACTCCGGACGGGGAGCATCAAGACACCTCAGATGATTCAAGCGGCACCTCAGATGATTCAAGTGAACCTGAAATGACTCCGGACGGGGAGTGTCAAGAACCCAAAGCTGATTCAGGTGAACCAGAAAGGACTCCAGACGGGGAGCATCGACAAGCCAAAGATGATTCTAGTGAACTGGACATGACTCCAGGCGGGGAGCGCCGAGGAATCAGAGACGGCACGCTCAATGAAACAGCAGATGCCAAGAAGGACACTGACAGAAGTAACTTTTTGAAGGGCTAGAATTCTCCATTCGGTGTGGTCATTGAGCGCAACAAACACAACAACAAAACCTACAAAAACAACAAAGACAACAAGAAGCGTACCAGAGGCAACAAACTCAAGAACAAGCACGTCAATAACAACAATCACTACGACGATAGAACAACAACTGGTATGACATGGTACAACTCTGCCCATGAAGGACAATGTTACTGCTCAGCTCAGTACAATGACATACCATGGCATGACAACGCATCTTACCAATTCACGTGTGCTACACTACAGACAAGCAAATCAGCTTTCAGGAAAGATGTCATCAAGATTTGCTACCACAAGCATAGAAAAAAAGAGTCCACCTCAATGAAGTGATTTGACCATTTGAACAGCTCCTGATGACTTCTTGGTTACGTAAACACCAGGACACTGAAGGCGTTCATAAGGGAATAACAGCATCAACATCGACACTTCCACAACAGCAGAAGACAGACACTCGACCGTGTAAATTCATGAACTTTGGACTCATAACTATTCTTTGGTATTGTATAATCCTCAACGTCATCATAACTATTATTTGGTATTGTATAATCCTCATTGTCATCATAACTATTCTTTGATATTGTAGTCATCACAGTCATCATAACTTGTACATGTCATCATGTTTTTGTTCAATTTTCTTTAACCAAGTACAGAAAATATGTAACACGAAAAAAGGGGGGATGTGGTGATATGCATCACTGTAAATACACAAGGGGTTAATGTAAATACACGACTAAGTAAACACTAGAGGGAGTACCAGGGACATCATTACATGCAGCATACAACTAATGAACACACAGATTAGGACACGACCAATGGGCAGTCAAGACACCCAGAGGGGGCATTGCACAACCCATATGAAAGGACAGGGCACACATGCTCTTTCTCTTAGAGAGAAGGACAGGGGCAGATCAGAAGCATCGCTCCCACCACGTGGCTTAGAGCAGACTGGTTAGTTAGATTAGGAGAGTCGAACTCAAGTAGGAGAATTGTTAACTGTTCAATAAATGTGTTAAACCTATCTCTAAGTCTGAACATTCCTTTGTCAGAGCATACATCAAGGAAGCAGCTTATGTTACATGAAGAAGCATAACACAACAGTCACCAAAGGTTTAGTCATAAAAGGCGAGTTTGAAGCAGAGAAGAAAGGTTTCGAGAGTGTGACCGGGGTTCTACCATCAATGTTCAGAAGGGAGGTAGCTCAGGAGGTATGCATCAAAGCACAGAAGGGAATTAATTCAACGCTGGAGTTTGCAATGGTCACATAAGAATTTAAGATAAAGTTCAGAATTCTAAATTCAGTGCAGTTGGGGGGGAAGAAGACAACGAGCGAGGGTCAGCAACTGAACCTAATGCAAAGGCAAAATGCAGAATGCAATTTTATCCAGCAGCAACAACCTCCGTTTTTTGTTTAAAATTTGTTTTTTAAAATAATCTTCCTGTACATCTTACAATGAAAACAACCGTTGCTGAATGAGCCCGAGTCCAATATTTCAACTGGGTTTTTCCACTTAACATTTCCAAATTTCTCTCACTGCTTGGCACATGTAAAACGATGCAATTGAAGCCAACTGTTGGTACAAAAGTGCATGTGCATGGTGATTTGCTGCTGGCTGTAAATCCCCTGCAGGAAAGAAGTGTCTCGAGTGCCTCTTTATTACAGGGTTACAATGCCACGTGCCAGTTGGCGGATTGCGGAGCTGCAGCCGCTCCGGGCTCACGCTAAACACAAGGAGATGCCATATAGTCCGGACCGTACCGTCTGAGGGACATCCTGCACACGGTTCACAACCGCCGCTCACTCCACACTTAAAACACACACGTTTCTGTCAAATGATTTCTCAAAACGAAGTGCTCGATGTATCCTGCAGAGTTTTGTTTTTAAATTCAGTCCCAGCGAGCGAAGCTTACAACCAGCAGCAATTTGGAGTTGTCTTCAAAAGATTTCTCCGCCTCCTCCCTCCCAGCCGCGAGCACCGAAAACCAAGACACTTCCAACTTTACTCGCCTCGAAGTAGTTAGGGTTCAAGTTTAAAAGTTTTCATATTTCTCCTCAAGCCGGTCTAAGTCTCAAAAACATCCCAAATCAACTTGTGGAACCACCATCCAGTCTCCCCTATTTTTCCTGCAGGAGGCAGTTCCGCACGCCAGCGATGAATTAATAAAGACCGACCTTGTACTTAAAAAAACCCTCAACCAGAAACAGAAATTTTGCAAAAGAAAAGCCCGCCTGGAACACCCAAAAGTCGGGCTCGTGCACCTACCTCTGTACGCCTCCGCTGTAAAGATGCACAGAATAGACAATAAAAGACATTTGATAGGAATGTCCATGTTGAGCTCGGAATAGTCAACGTATAAGTTTAAAAAAAATACATTAAACTACTCCGAGTAAACACCGCCTTTACCGGAAACCACTTCCCCAAGCCAGTCCCAAACTACCTGATCACAGCCCACAATATCCAAGTGCTGTGCCCAATTATCACCCCCCCCCCCCCAATTCTAGCAACAGTAGGGGGGGGGGGGGGGGGGGCGTATTGACTGGATTGTTAAGTAACGGCCAGAGTGACAAAAATGGGAAACGTTATTTGAAATATGTTTCTGCATTTTGTTTCTCATTGAGATGTTTATGGTTGTACGGATTCCGTTTAATGCTGAAAATAACATTAAAAAGAAAAGCATTTTTAAACAAATCATAACTGAAGTTCTAATTGCATTATGCACACATAAACTACTAGGGATGTAATTTATTTTCTATCATCACTTTATTTGTGGTGCAGTAAATCCAGTCGACTTTCTCACAAACAGGAGCATCTTGTTTAGAAAGTATAAACTTCACCGCAGGAATTTACTTGCACCAACTAAATGTTATTTCTTATTCACATTTCTTTGACTGACTAAAATGTTAGCACCAACACAAAGCAAGACAAGCCACCACCAAACAAAAGATAAAAGATGCTTTTAAAATCTGACAGTCACATTATATGTTTGGAACCAGATCAGTGATCAATCAAATTTTAAGAAGTATCAAAAAGAGATGTAAATTTACTAATACTGAAAGGAAAAAAAGTGTTCACGGAAAGTAGTATACGTTGTATTCTAAAATATATGGCACTAATGACCAACACATATTTTGGTGCATCAAACTGGAATTCTTGATATTGGTTCCCTATGTAGCCACGGTCTTAACCTGTTGTGAGTTGTTTACTAACATATTGCATTCATATAGTCCCTTTAACGTAGAAGACTATCCCAAAGCATATCACAGATCACATCAATAAAATGAATGCTGGGCCAAAGAAGCAGGTAACAAGGGGTGACCAAAAGTTTGATCAAAGTGTATTTTAAAGATGGTTTTAGAAACAGAATAATTCCCTCCCTGAGTGTACCTATGCCACATGGACTGCAGTGGCTCCAGAAGGCAGCTCACTACGACCTTTTCAAGGGAAATTAGGGATGGGCAACAAATGCTGACCTACCAGCGAAACCCCAATCCCATGAAGGAATTTTTAAAAATCCTGGACAGGTGGCCACCCAACCCATAATGTCTGTGCCAACTGAAAAAGGACAATCCAACCTAATCCCACTTCCCATTCTTGGTCCGCAATCCTGTAGGTTACTGCACCTCGAGTGCATAGCAAAATATTTTTAAAATGCAATAAGAGTTTCTGCCTCTGCCACCCTTTCAGGCAGTGAGTTCCAAACTCCCATCACCATCACTCATCAACTCCTTCCTAATCCTAGTCTAGAGACTTCTGCTTTTAATCTTTATTATTATTGTCACAAGTACATTAACACTGCAATGGAGTTATTGTGAAAATCCCGCAGTCGCCACACTCCGACGCCTGTTCAGGTACACAGAGGGCGAATTCAGAATGTCCAATTCACCCAACAGCACATTTTTCAGGACTTGTAGGAGGAAACCGGAGCACCCGGAGGAAACCCATGCAGACATGGGGAGAACATGCAGACTCTGCACAGACAGTGACCCAAGTGGGAATTGAACCCGGGACCCTGCCGCTCTGAAGCAACAGTGCTAACCACTGTGCTACCGTGCCGCCCAAAGGCAGGAGAGCAGAGAGAAAGTGCTGCTTCCACCTTGAGGATCATGGGGATTTTTTGCAGATTCACAACAAAAGCAAGCAGCCAACATTTGAGGGCAAGAGAAAGAAATAGCAACACAGCTTCTCATCTCAAAGTCCAGAAGCTTTCTGCTGGTCTACTGAAAACCTTACATGGCAGGACCTAATCGCTGTCTGTTGACGGGCAGGATACTGTCCCTGGCCAATCCCTTGGCCATCAGCCAACCAATCAAACCAAATCCCTCTAATTTCTCAGGTGCCATAAAGTCTGGGTTCTGCTGTTCAAAATCTAAAAACTCATAGCGGAATGTACTATTTAGCAACTTTTGAGTTCCTCACTTCCTCTGCTTGACTTAAAGGTATGTCTCCATAAAGGATCCATGGACTAAAAATGAAATTGACAAAATAAAAGAAATAGGAAATAAGGGAATCAGCAGGAAGGATCCTTATACTTTCTTGTCACTGGGTCAAAATGCTGCAGCTCGCAATCTAACCACACAATTGTAATAGTCACTACCACCTTCTCTAGGTACATAGGATTCACCAATGACTGCAGGCTTTGCTAGTGGCACGACCCGAGAATGAATAAAAAAAGATTTGTTCTGTGATGTAGCCAGTCACTTTCAATATCTATAGTTTTTTAAAAGTCAGAAGTTTAAGTAAATTCTTTCTGGGACAGGTAAGGAGCTGTTCAAGTCTTTTTTTTGCTTTAGAATTATCGGAATAATAACCCAAGCCAGCCTTAGTTCCTATCGTGGTGAAAAATACCAGAGAAGAAACGATGCATATATCCAACCATCCTGCAAAAGAATGACTTGGCATTGAATTACACAATGTTTGTTGTTTTACTTTGGGGATCTGATAGAAATAAATATGTACATCAGTTGTTTCCTTATTAATTTCAAAAAATAACATTGAAAAAGAATTGAAGCATAAATTAAACTCATAATTTAAATGAGATCCAAATTTGTGACACTGTTTTGTTTATTGAAGGCAGAAGAGAGGCCCTGTATAGGGTGATTCCATTAGTTAAAAACAGTAAGAGAAAGATTGGTCTGTCAGTATTTTGGTCACACAATGTTTAATTGGATTTAAAAGTAATGGATCAACTCTTACAGACGGAGGGAATTTGGACTCATTTATGAGACTGATATAACATTTAATAACCAAACACCTAAAGTAAGTTAGATTTTCAAAGAATAAGATGGAATCTTCTGCTCTCACTGGTGCAAGCTTGGAGGCAGGAAGGGCATTTATTTGGGTGGGGTGGTGACATACTTGAACCCCGCTGCCTTTCAACCTTCACCAGAATTAGGTTCTGGGTGGGAAGGCCCATAATCCATCTTCCCACTCTGCCCATTTGGCCCATATCAGTGCCCTGCCCATATGAGGTGGGGTGTGGGGGGCTCAAGGACCCCCCAACAGGTGAGTTGGGGGGTGCAGGGGTCACATCGAGAGGGGGGATCAAGAGATCGAGGAGCTCTGCTCATTGGAGCTCCTCAGTGCTAGAACCGAGTGCGACCTCGGTGGGGCCTTTCATGTTGAGACCCCAAAAAAAGAGTGCAGTTAGATAGCGGGATCATTGCCGGTGCTATAAACACTGGGAACTACCCATCTAATCACGTCCAGAAAGGACATATCTTTTTGTTAGATCACATCCAGTGTAACTAAAATACACTTGAGAGCAATAGAATATTACAGCTGATCACTTGTGAAGGCAGGTCACATAACCATACAACCCTCCTATCAGTTACTCTGTTGAATCTTTGCCAAACCTGTTAAAGTGGCTTGTTCCTTTCAGGCTGGATATTTTTGGAAACTGCTCCTGAGTTTAGCCACATGTCTAGACTGGTTCTCTTTCTTACCACAACTGGTGCAGTGTAAAATCATAATACATAAGAGGGGAAGGGGAATAGCCATTTTTACAAAAAAGGTCAGTATTTTCCTGCAGGAGAGACACCAAGCTGACACATGACAAAAAGCAAACCTGCTAAGTCCTATTTACTTTCAATGAAGGTGATGTTAGTTTCTCTTAGCAAATGTAGTATCCGATTTTTGTGAATCTCATAATTAAAAACAGTATTTTTCAAAAAGGCTGTCGTCTTTTCAGTGTATTTTCAATTTCATTCTTTTGTGCCTCAATATAACTTATAGACTGCAAGAATCACAATATAACAGGTATGTCATCCAACTGTGTAGGTGACTGTGTGTTACTTTGCTTTCCGTACAATCATTTTTTTTAGGCTATCTTACTATACAACACTCTGGACTAAGTAATGTTCATTGATCTACCATTTTGAATCTTCAGATGTCACTAACATTTTGGATCAAAATATGATAAATTTATCACTTAAAGTATGCTCAATCGTCTATAATTTCAGCTAGAGTAGATATAAATTTGGGACAAAAATGTTTACCACAAAATGAAAATCTTTTATTTGTTAAAATTGTGACTGCATATTTGCCTTGGTCATTGTATCACCATTAACATAGTGCTATGAATACAGATAAACAAAGTTATTCAAACATCTGAGTCTCCCAAGTAGACAAAAGTATATATTTTTTTTAAATATAAATTTAAAGAGTACTCAATTATTTTTTTCCAATTAAGTGACAATTTAGCGTGGCCAATCCACCTGACCTGTACATCTTTGAGTTGTGTGGGTGAAACCCACGCAGAAACGGGGAAAATGTGCAAACTCCACACAGACAGTGACCCTGTGCCGGGTTTGAACCAAGGTCCTCAGCGCCATGGGCAGCAGTGCTAACCACTGTGCCACCATGCTGTCCCTCCAAGTAGACAAAAGTTAAAGTTATGTTAGGAATTAAGCGTAGTATGATAAATGAAATAATTTGCATAGCGTCTTTCACAACCTCAGGATGTCCCAAAGCACTTTACAGAAACCAAAATATTTTTATTCTGTTATGGAAAACACAATTTGTGCACAGTAAGGTCACAAGGATAAGGACTGTGAAAGTTCAAAAGTCAAAGTTTGGGATAAAAGCAAGAATTTTAAACTGGATAGGTTCAAACCTTTTCTTCTATTCATACTTTCAAAACATATTCCTTCACATGCTTCTACATTGAACTACGTCTGTTACCTATCTGCACAATCTAATGGCCTGTGTGTTCCTCTGCAGTCTTTCATAATCCTCCTCGTGATTTGTGATACCCTCTAATTTAGTGACTCAGAAAATGTCCATTGTTCCTTAAATTCCTGAATCTAAATCATCATATGTGCATAATGAATACGAGTGGCCCCAATACAAAACATTTGCGTTCGGCAAAGGTTCAACAGAGTAACTGACAGCAGGATTGTATGGTTATGTGGCTTGCCTTCACAAATGAACAGTTGTAATAATCAATCTGCACTAAGTTATCACTAAATAGATGAAGGAATATTTTTAATGCAATAAATTGTTTTTAAAATGTTACCAAATGCAGCCTGCTGCACTGGACTACGATAGGTTTTACATTTGGCAATATGGAACCAAATTTAAGTGGAAATTGAAGGGAAAAGAAACACTGCTCAGAATGAATGCAATTTTGGAGTAAATTGAGCCTGAATTGCGGATTGTGCCCAAGGCAAAAACTCTACAACAACATCTTAGCATACTGTCATGGTTAGATATTGTGTATTTTGTTTTGCTTACGTGTGTGTTTTTTAACCCTCGGAGTGATTTACTCAATTTTTATTAACCCAACAGCAGTCTTTTATGTATTTAAAAATGAGGATGGTTATCTTATTTCTTGCATACTTGGCCCGGAGGGCTCACTCATCCGACTCACCCACAAAATCTCACACAGATAGAATTAGATACAGATGAAGATAAAAACAGTAATTATGAAAATGAAATTTGTCTCAGTCTCTCTTTCATCGCAGGCCTGATGTTTCTTAGTGAACTTGAAATTGGCTGGATTGAAGTTCTTGATAAGAAGAGATTGATGCCTTGGGGAGTGAAGATAGAGGCTAAAGCAGAGGAAGGACCAGTGTAGGAAACAGTGAAAGTTTTGCTGGGGACAAGGTCATTGAATAAGAGGTAAGGGAGTCGTTGCAAAAACTGAGACCCTCAACAGTATGTGAGTAAATGTATGGTCATAGGTTTAGGCATTTGGGCATTTAAAGATGCAGCTGTAACCAAACTAGTCAAATACCGAGGTACAAAAATCACAGCAAATAAAGTGGAACCATTTCGTTAAAACAGTTTTTAAAACTCCATTGCTTTATATCGCGAAAGATGTTGAAGATATTACACAATTATTCCTATTCACTGAAAAGAATAAGAGGATCACAGTTACAATCTGCTGCTGTAAAAAGAATAAAGCAGCTAAAATGCTCAACTCTGTTTTACACATTTTATTCAACATTTATGTTCAAAATTGCAGGACAGTGTTCTTAAAGGCACTTAAAATGTTATATTTATCAGCTTACTGTAAATTGAAACCAGCTTTAAATCACAAAATCTATGATAACGTTTTACTGAAAGGACAGTTGTTAGTCACTTTATTCTGCTGAAATGACACATACTAAGTTTCATTATATTGCTCACTTTCTGAAAAACATGAGAATTGTGGAGAATCCCGGAGAATCCCAGTTTATGTTTACCTCAAATTGATTTGACAGTTTTCCATTCAAAAAGTAAAATTTGACATGAATATAAAAAGTTTTAGAGTACTGTTAGGAAATTATATTGAGGACAATATTTTCAAACATTTGCCAAACTATTTACATCTGCCATAAAATTGTGAATTATTTATACTGACAAATTGCACGTTTTCTAGCAAGTGACAAAGTTAGAAAAGCACCATTAAAGACAGTTCTGAAACATTCAAATTATACAAAAATATACCAATTTACATTCTCCTGATCAAATTATTTATTGAAACATTACGTCATTACTGTTGTTGAAACCCTGTAAAAATAAACCCGATTTGCTAACTATCAAAGGTTTTGTTACAGGTCTCCATAGACAGTGATTCTAGTAACACTGATACCTATTTAGACACAATTGTTGATTGTACGTAAGTAAAAAAAGGTTACATTTTTGGATGCCATATAATTAAAGTGCAAATTGTTCTTGTGAACTAGTTAGAAAGAACATGTTACCTCTCCTTGCCCATGTTGGGTCTTTACACCAACACACATGTAATTGATTTATATTTGTTTTTAAAACCACTCCGTATCGAGTCTGTTTTGCTCAGAGTAGATGAAGCGGTGCCTTCACTATCTTCTGAAGAATTATTCACATATGCAGTATTTGGTTCATCTCCAGTTGAGAGGTCTTTGGTTGATGTCTCTGATTTTATTTGCTTGTTCACCTCCTTTACTTCAGGATTTTTGGTGAAATTTCCTTTAAACCGTGTCATCTGCAATAATACCATGAATCATCATTTCTAGAGAGGCTGGTAATATGATTATTAATTAATAGATTAAAATACATGCTTATTTTCAGTCCAAATGAATATCTGGGAAGAATATCAACAAGTTTTGTTGGTGGTATTGATTAACATTCTTATTTGCCTGTTAACATGTCTGTTCCATCTGGGTTTAACTACTCGAACATACTCCTGGCTGGCTTTCATCTTCTACTCTCCATAAATTTAAGCTTATCCTAAACTCTGCTGCCTATATTCTAACTCGCACCAAGTCATGTTGACCTTCCTGATCTACATTGGCTCCTGGTTAAGCAATGCCTCCATTTTGAAATTTTCAACCTCTGTGGCCTCTTCACCTCCCTAAATCTGTAACCTCCTCCAATCCCAAGGGCTTTCCAGATATCCTGCACGTCCCGGATATCAATTGCTCCGCTATTAGGGGCTGTGATTTCAGCTGATGAGGTCCGAAGCTCTTGAATTCCCTCCATAAACATTTTGGCCCATACAACTCTTTTTCCTCTTTTCAGATTCACCTTAAAACCAACCTCCTTTACCAAACTTTAGGCGATCTATCCTAATATTTCCTCATGTGATTCAGTGTCAAACTTTGTTTGACATTTCTATGAAACACTCTGGGACACTTTACTATATTAAAGAGACAACATAAAGACAAGTTGTTCTGGTAAAAGCCAAGGTAAGGAAAACTAAAACGATGGAATAATTGACTTCAAATTCAGAAACAAAGTAAAGCCATAAATGGAATCTTTTGGTTCTAAGCAGGGTTTTATTAAAAATAATTTCATGGAATGTGGATGTCACTGGCAAAGCCAGCATTTGTTACCCATCCCTAATTTCCCTTGAGAAGGTGGTGATGAGCCACCCTTTTGAACTTCACCAGTCCATCTGGTGCAGGTGCACAGAGTGGTGTAAGGGAGGGAGTTCCAGGATTGTGATCCAGCAACAGTGAAGAAATGACGATATAGCCCCCTCGGTTTGTCGCAACAATGGTTTGCAAAATGTCTTTTCCACATAAATGCCTTTTCCAATCCAAATGAATCAATTTTTTAATAAGGAGCCAATCAAACAAGGTTTTATTGAGTCAAAGAAAGAGATAGTTTCCTAGTTACTCAACCCAAGGAAAAATAATTAAAAATGAGACAACAGACAAACAGATCTCAGAAGAAAACAAGTTAGAGTCCAAATAAAAGTTAAAAGAATACACAATTTAGTCCTTTGCTTGTCCTGAAGGCATGGGTTGTTAATGTTGTGGCCGTTTGAAGGGAGCTGGTTCATTTAAAACCTTGGAGTTGAATTGAAGTTCAAGTAACTACACCTTGCTGGAGACAATATTAACTTGAAATGACTCCATACTGCTCTCTTCAGTAGATTTTGTAGTTACTTCTCTTTCTGGCTTGGCAAAATTAATTATTAAAACTCCTGTCTGTAAACTCCAAACAGGAATTTGCAGCCATTGTTATTGCACAAGTTATCGCATTTTTGATCTTTCATCTTAGAAACCTTTGACACATTTCAGGACAGCAGAAACCAGCATGAGAAGGCGTAACTTCATCTTCTACAGGGGGCTTTGAATTTCTGTTAGATATCTGGCTAGCTAGCAGTGCCCATCATCTTGACAGAATTATAACTGATTAAAGTCCAGCATTTTGCGTTTTAATGCCTTTGTTTCGTGGTGGACCATGACTATCCCCCCCCTCCTCCACCCCCCTCCCCCACCACGTCCCACTCTGCCAAAAGATGTGAAATTCCATTCAACATGTCAGTGTAGGTCTGCCGTGCAATCCATATAGGAATTTTCCAGAAAAGTGGTCAGCTTAGAATTCCAGATATCAGGTGAGTGGGCTGAACTATCTTTGGTCAGTGTCTTTTCTTGTTTGTTTTTAAATTGGTCCTCTTAAACATTTTGATATGTTTTTGGTTAGCTGGTGAAATTATAGGTAGGTCACACTCCATCACAATTTCCTGTCATCATTATACCTCCCACTCACAGAGAAACAAAATGAGATTCACTCTCACTTCATTCCAAGTTTACAAAATATATAAAAAAACACAAACACATCAACTCCCATTCATTCCCTTCACCCTCGTCTGGATTAGAAGACACATGGAAACCTGGAAATATCCCTCCAAGCCACTCATCATCCTGACTTGGAACTATATCACCGTTTATTCAATGTCGCTGGGCCAAAATCCTGGAATTCCTTCCCTAACAACACTGTGGGTGTATCTACACCACATGGACTGCAGCAGTTCAAGACGGCAGCTCACTACAACCTTCTCAATTATCATAGAATCATAGAATTATCATAGAATTTACAGTGCAGAAGGAGGCCATTCGGCCCATTGGGTCTGCACCGGCTCTTGGAAAGAGCACCCTACCCAAGGTCCACACTTCCACCCTATCCCCATAACCCAGTAACCCCACCCAACACTAAGGGCAATTTTGGACACTAAGGGCAATTTATCATGGCCAATCCACCTAACCTGCATATCTTTGGACTGTGGGAGGAAACCGGAGCACCCGGAGGAAACCCACGCACACACGGGGAGGATGTGCAGACTCCGCACAGACAGTGACCCAAGCCGGAATCGGACCCTGGAGCTGTGAAGCAATTGTGCTATCCACAATGCTACCGTGCTGCTCAAGGGCAATTAGTGATAGGCAATAAATGTTGATCCAGCCAGTGACATCCAGAATTCATGAATGAATAAAAATATCCCAGCAGTTCTAACAGGGTCTTGATACCCAGTTGCTCATGAACTGTGTTAGTCCCTGGCTAACCTGTTGAACATTGCTTACTTTTCTTTCAGTTAGTTGGTTACATTGCTTTGAAGTATTACACTGGTATAAGGGTTCTGAAGTTGTTTCCCTGTATCTGTCCCTTGCTGTAACTCTAGATTAAGTGTGTTCAAAGGGGTTTGGTTGGTATACCCAACTAGTTCATTCCCAGATTGTTAATAATAGCCACGCTATTCTGTGCTTCTCTCTGGCCCTATCTTCATGTGTTTATTCACAAAGGCTTTCAATATGCAGATTTGGTTGACTGTAGGGCTGAGCTGCTCTTGCTAGTCTTAATTCTGCATGAGTTTCACGGTTATCCTCCTTCTAATCACCAAAGGTATTGCCTGCATTGGGTAGGTTACCTTCCCTTTCTCCTTTACAAATCTGATTTCTGTGGTGGGAGTGCACTGTAACTTGATGTTAAGCCGGTCTGAGCTAAGTTTGTCTTCAAGGGACACACTGGGATACCAGCAACCCCCCCCCCAGTTCAAGCTGTTTTAATTTAAACTCCCTTTCCTTTTCTCTTTCCCTTTCCTATAATTCTCTCTTCAGCCAGGGTGGTTATCGAATCTGCACCAACGCACTTCCACCCTATCCCCACAACCCAACTGGGGCTGGTTTAGCACAGGGCTAAATAGCTGGCTTTTAAAGCAGACCAAGGCAGGCCAGCAGCACGGTTCAATTCCTGTACCAGCCTCCCCGAACAGGCACCAGAATGTGGCAACTAGGTGCTTTTCACAGTAACTTCAATTGAAGCCTACTTGTGACAGGGCGAGTTGGCAGCACTCTGCGCCTGGCAGAGATCCCCCCCCCCCCCTCCCCCCCACCCCCTCCCACACACACACATCCGTAACCCGCGTCCGCCTTCTCCAGGACGGCGGAATCCCACCCTGCCTCACATGCCAGTACGCATATCAGCCACCATGGTTGGGTGCCCTGGCCACTAGGGCCATCAGCTACCACCCGCCGGGCCGCATGCGTCGGACTGTCTAACACTGTTGTTGTATGAGACACTCACCTCGGTTGGGCACTTTAGTGAAGAGGCTCCTGGAACACTACCTGGTGCGCACCACACATCGCATCCGGTACATCTGCAGATCAGCATCTCCCCAGTCTAGGGCATTCTGTGCAGGCGCTGGCCGAGGCACAGGACAGGGCTGCCGCCTCGCAGGCAACCATGTGCCAGAGCAACCTGACATTGCAGCGGCGTTTCTCAGCGTGGCCCAGTCACAGCAGGCCATGGCTGGGAATGTCAGCAGCATTGCCCAGGCACTGGCTGGAGTGATGCAGTCACCGAGGAAGTGGCCCAGTCCTAGAGAGAGATGGCGGTCACTGGCTGATGTGACATAGACCGAGAAGGTGGTGGCACAGTCACGACATGATGCGGTGCAGTCCCAGATGGTGATGGTCCACTCCCTGTGCTCCATAACCATGAGCATCAGACCCTGACCGAGACCAAAGCAGGCCTCGAGGGCTGGCAACGGCAGGTGAAGGGGAAGCCTCGGGATAGCTCCGCTTGCACCTCCAGTCCAGGGAGTAACCCGGGGGCCATCGGGCACCTCAAGAGAAGAGGTGGTGATGCTGGTGACTCCTGCATGGGGAGGTGCCAGAACACCGCAGCACCTTGGACCCCTCCTCCTGTCCTTGGCGCAAAAGGTGCATCTGGCGGCATGCTGCCACCTGGAACATCCGAGCAGCAGCCGGGCCCATCCAGGCATGGTCGCTCCAGAAGACGCACGCCAACAGGGACCCTCGTCGCAGGTCGGGTATCGGCCGCCTCCACTCCTGCATCTGGGGAACCACGTAGATGTACCGTTAGGCGCATAATGCCAGAAAGTTAGCTACCAGTTAAGTTGGCATGGGTGCAGGGCACAGTTTAGTCATCAGGGCTAGGGCACAGATCTGTAAATATTTGTTCACAATAAACATCTGTTACCACCGTTACAACCTGCCTCGGTGCTCTCTCTGATGGGTCACAGGTGGTGGTGCAGGCCCTGTGGGTGGCCCGTGCTCCCCGTCCCCACCACCGCCACCCCAGGGTTTCGGTGGGACTGTGCGATGGAATGGCCAGCTCGCATGCAGGGTTCACCCAGGTTGACGTTGGGCATGAGTCAGAGGTTGCCATATGATGCGGAGCACTGGGGCTCATCGCAGAGCGGGTTGTCATAACGCTCCTCCCATGGCCCAGACCCGCTGTTACTGCCAACCCAGGGCACCCACCCCGTAATGCTGCAGGTTGGTATCACGGAGGGGGTGGAGGAGATTGGCGGGGTGGTAGTGAGGGGGTGTAGGGTTGGATGTGGTGTCCGTGCCCCTGGCCAGTCCCCCCTCAACCACCCCCCCCCCTCCATCCTAGTCGGTAAACCTGGAAGCGATCGGAGAGTCCCGTGTGCGTTGGCTCTGGCGCACACATTATGCAGCCTCCCGTGCCTGCCTGGGCCCCATGTTCTGCCCATCTCACCCCTCCCCGTCAGATGAGGTCTGCCATTCCTCCTACCCCAGTACATCGCCCCTCTGCTATGCGATGTTGTGACATATGCAGCAGACCACCACGATGTAGGCGACCCTCTCCGCATCACACTGGAGGGCCCCTCTAGAACAGTCCAGTCACCTGAACCGCATCCTCATGAGGCCGAAGCACCACTCAATCACACCCCTGGTTGCTGTATGGCTGTCATTGTAACGGGTCTCCGTGTCAGTCTGTGGCCTCCAGATAAGTGACATCAGCCACGGCCGCAGCGGGTAACCCGTCACCCTTCAGCCCGGGGGGAAGGGGCGGGGGGTGCCTCTTGAACATGGAAGGAATCGCCGAGTGTGCTAAGATGAAGGCACACTGCCCGTGTAACGGGTACAGACATGTACGATGCGCAGCTGACGGTCACAGACCAGCTGAATGTTCATTGAGTGGTACCCTTTTCAGTTTGTGTAGAGCAGCCTGTTATCTGTAGGTGCCAGTAGGACGACCTGCATCCTGTCGATCTTCCCCTGGACCTGGGGCATCCTGGCAGTGGCAGTGAACCCTGCTGCCTGGGCAACCTTGTGGGCTCGGTCCACATCAAAATGGATGTATTGATTGGCCTGGGAAAATAGGGCCTCCGAGGTCTGTGAGATCCCAGACAGGTCCCCACCCGGCGCCTGGAACGACCCCGTCGCGTAGAAGTTCAGGGCGACCGTCGCCTTGACAGATACCGGGAGCAGATGTCCTCCCCCATTCCCCTGAGGTGCCAGGTGTGCCATCATCTGGCAGATATGTCGCACTGTCTCTCTGCTCAGCCGGAATCTTCGACGGCATGCCCAGTCCGGCAGGTCCTCGAATATCAGACAGTGCGGGAACACACGAGGCTTCATGCGGCGCCTCCTTGGCACATCCTCCCCCTCGGCCTGTTGGGCGGCCGGCTCTCCAGCATGGGCGGCTGCCACTTGCCCCTCTGCGGCAAGCTCTGCTGCTGCAGCTTCCGTCTCTTCTTTGGGCGACTTCCACTCATACGGTCGCAGGCCATCTCGCAGTTGCGGCGACCACCAGGGCGGCCACCATTGCTGGTTGAACGACAAACTCCATTGTCCACAGCGGATGAAAGGTCAACGTTAGCATGGTGCGTACTCCCATGCCCAACCAGGTTCGACAGGCTACACATTGGCCCCGGTTGGCACTGTGGGCTCCGCCCACGCATGTTCCTTTCCACCAGTTTCCGGCACGGCAGCACGCAGTCGCTCCCATTCCGTTTCCTAAATCTTCTCTCTCTCTCAGCAGCATTACTGCAGGTTTACGATTTTTGAGAGCACACGTGGACCGCACCATCATGAACTCGGCAGATCGGAGGCGGAGAATCGCGGGTAGGTCCAGTAATGAGATGCAAATGGTGTTTAAAATCCGCATAACGCACGTCACATTTACACCATTTTCGGGGTGACGGAGAATTGCGATTTGACGTCTAACCAGCGCCTGCCGGAATTTTGGGATCGGAAACTTTCTCCACCCAATCATATTTCCAGATTTCGGCCGACAGAGAATCCCCCCCCCTTGCTTTTTGCACTAATGTGCTGAACTCCCCATCATTGAATATGGGGCTCTTTGTGGAACCTCTTTCTCCGGTTATTTATTCATTGTTCACCACCATTCACAATGGGATCTGGCAGGACTGCAAAGTTTTGATCTGATCCATTGGTTGCTGACTGTTTAGCTCAAGTCTATCGTATGCTGCTTCCGTTGTTCGGCATGCAAGTAATGCTGTGCTGTAACGCCTCCAAGTTAACACCTAATGTTTAGGTATGCTTGGTGCTGTTCTGGTGGCTTGGTGACAACAACTGAGTGAGGAATATGCCAGGCCATGAGATTACAGATTGTGGTTGAATACAATTCTGCTGCTGAAGTTGGCCACAGCGCCTCATTAATGCTCAGTATTGAGCTGCTAAATCTGTTCTGAATCTATCCTACTTAGCTCAGTGGTAACGTCACACAACACAATGGAGGGTATGCTCAGTGTAAGATGGGACTTAGTCTTCACAAGGACAGTGCGATGCTCACTCCTATATATACTATTAAAGACAGATGCTTCAGTGACAGGTAGTTTTGTGAGGACAAGGTCTAGTAGTTTTTCCCTTTTGCTGTTCAAAGAACAAAGAGAACAAAGAAAAATTACAGCAGAGGAACAGGCCCTTCGGCCCTCCAAGCCTGCAGCGATCCCGGTCCTCTATCTAAAATTGTCGCCTATTTTCTAAGGATCTGTATCCCTCTGCCCCCTGCCCATTCATGTATCTGTCTAGATACATCTTAAATGACGCTATCGTGCCCGCCTCTACCACCTCCGCCGGCAATGCATTCCAGGCACCCACCACCCTCTGCGTAAAGAACTTTATACACATATCTCCCTTAAACCTTTCCCCTCTCACCTTGAACTCGTGACCCCTAATAATTGAGTCCCCCACTCTGGGAAAAAGCTTCTCGCTGTCCACCCGGTCTATACCTCTCATGATTTTGTAGACCTCAATGAGGTTCCCCCTCAACCTCCGTCTTTCTAATGAAAATAATCCTAATCTACTCAACCTCTCTTCATAGCTAGTGCCCTCCATACCAGGCAACATCCTGGTGAACCTCCTCTGCACCTTCTCAAAAGCATCCACATCCTTTTGGTAATGTGGCAACCAGAACTGTACGCAGTATTCCAAATGTGGCCGAACCAAAGTCTTATTCAACTGTAACATGGCCTGCCAACTCTTGTACTCAATACCCCTTCCGATGAAGGAAAGCATGCCGTATGCCTTCTTGACCACTCTATCGACCTGCGCAGCCACCTTCAGGGTACAATGGACCTGAACACCCAGATCTCTCTGTACATCAATTTTCCCCGGGGCTTTTTCATTTACCGTATATTTCGCTCTTGAATTGGATCTTCCAAAATGCATCACCTCGCATTTGCCCGGATTGAACTCCATCTGCCATTTCTCCGCCCAACTCTCCAATCTATCTATATTCTGCTGTATTCTCTGACAGTGCCCTTCACTATCTGCTACTCCACCAATCTTAGTGTCATCTGCAAACTTGCTGATCAGACCACCTATACCTTCCTCCAGATCATTTATGTATATCACAAACAACAGTGGTCTCAGCACGGATCCATGTGGAACACCACTGGTCACAGTTCTCAATTTTCAGAAACTCCCTTCCACTACTACTCTCTGTTTCCTGTTGCCCAGCCAGTTCTTTATCCATCTAGCTAGTACACCCTGGACCCCATGAGACTTCACTTTCTCCATCAGCCGACCATGGGGAATCTTATCAAATGCCTTACTGAAGTCCATGTATATGACATCTACAGCCCTTCCCTCATCAATCAACTTTGACACTTCCTCAAAGAATTCTATTAAGTTGGTAAGACATGACCTTCCCTGCACAAAAGCATGATGCCCATCACTGATAAGCCCATTTTCTTCCAAATGGGAATAGATCCTATCCCTCAGTATCTTCTCCAGCAGCTTCCCTACCACTGACGTCAGGCTCACCGGTCTATAATTGCCTGGATTATCCCTGCTACCCTTCTTAAACAAGGGGACAACATTAGCAATTCTCCAGTCCTCCGGTACCTCACCCGTGTTCAAGGATGCTGCAAAGATATCCGTTAAGGCCCCAGCTATTTCCTCTCTCACTTCCCTAAGTAACCTGGGATAGATCCCATCCGGACCTGGGGACTTGTCCACCTTAATGCCTTTTAGAATACCCAACATATCCCCCCTCCTTATGCCGACTTGACCTAGAGTAATCAAACATCTATCCCTAACCTCAACATCCGTCATGTCCCTCTCCTCGGTGAATACCAATGCAAAGTACTCGTTAAGAATCTCACCCATTTTCTCTGACTCCACGCATAACTTTCCTCCTTTGTCCTTGAGTGGGCCAACCCTTTCTCTAGTTACCCTCTTGCTCCTTATATATGAATAAAAGGCTTTGGGATTTTCCTTCACCCTGTTTGCTAAAGATATTTCATGACCCATATGGCCAGCACGGTAGCATAGTGGTTAGCATAATTGCTTCACAGCTCCAGGGTCCCAGGTTCGATTCCGGCTTGGGTCACTATCTGTGCGGAGTCTGCACATCCTCCCAGTGTGTGCGTGGGTTTCCTCCGGGTGCTCCGGTTTCCTCCCACAGTCCAAAGATGTGCAGGTTAGGTGGATTGGCCATGATAAATTGCCCTTAGTGTCCAAAATTGCCCTTAGTGTTGGGTGGGGTTACTGGGTTATGGGGATAGGGTGGAGGTGTTGACCTTGGGTAGGGTGCTCTTTCCAAGAGCCGGTGCAGACTCGATGGGCCAAATGGCCTCCTTCTGCACTGTAAATTCTATTCTATGACCCCTTTTAGCCCTCTTGATTCCTCATTTCAGATTGGTCCTACATTCCCGAGATTCTTCCAAAGCTTTGTCTGTCTTCAGTAGCCTAGACCTTATGTATGCTTACCTTTTCCTCTTAGCCAGTCTCACAATTTCACCTGTCATCCATGGTTCCCTAATCTTGCCATTTCTATCCCTCATTTTCACAGGGACATGTCTGTCCTGCACTCTAATCAACCTTTCCTTAAAAGACTCCCACATATCAAATGTGGATTTACCTTCAAACAGCTGCTCCCAATCCACATTCCCCAGCTCCTGCCGAATTTTGGTACAGTTGGCCTTCCCCCAATTTAGCACTCTTCCTTTAGGACCACTCTCGTCTTTGTCCATGAGTATTCTAAAACTTACGGAATTGTGATCACTATTCCCAAAGTAATCCCCGACTGAAACTTCAACCACATGGCCGGGCTCATTCCCCAACACCAGGTCCAGTATGGCCCCTTCCCGAGTTGGACTATTTACATACTGCTCTAGAAAGCCCTCCTGGATGCTCCTTACAAATTCTCCTCCATCTAGACCTCTGACACTAAGTGTATCCCAGTCAATGTTGGGAAAATTAAAATCTCCTATCACCACCACCCTGTTGCTCCTACATCTTTCCATAATCGGTTTACATATGTGTACCTCCATCTCACCCTCGCTGTTGGGAGGTCTGTAGTACAGCCCCAACATTGTTACCGCACCCTTCCTATTTATGAGCTCTACCCATATCGCCTCACTGCTCGAGTCCTCCATAGTGCCCTCCTTCAGCACAGCTGTGATATCCTCTCTGACCAGTAATGCAACTCCTCCACCCCTTTTACCTCCCTCTCTATCCCGCCTGAAGCATCGATATCCTGGGATATTTAGTTGCCAATCATGCCCTTCCCTCAACCAAGTCTCAGTAATAGCAATAACATCATACTCCCAGGAACTAATCCAAGCCGTAAGTTCATCTGCCTTACCTACTACACTTCTTGCATTAAAACAAATGCACCTCAGACCACCAGTCCCTTTGCGTTCATCATCTGCTCCATGCCTACTCTTCCGCTTAGTCACGCTGACTTCATGATCTAGTTCCTTACATGCTTTAGTTACTACCTCCTTATTGTCCACTAACTAACCTCCTCATTTGGTTCCCATCCCCCTGCCTCATTAGTTTAACCCTCCCCAACAGCGTTAGCAAAAGCACCCCCTAGGACATTGGTTCCAGTCGGGCCCAGGTGTAGACCTTCCAGTTTGTAGTAGTCCCACCTTCCCTAGATCCGGTCCCAATGTCCCAAAAATCTGAAACCCTCCCTCCTGCACCATCTCTCAAACCACGCATTCATCCTGCCTATTCTTTCATTTCCACTCTGACTACCACGTGGCACTGGTAGCAATCCTGAGATTACTACCTCTGAGGCCCAACTTTTTAAACTTGGCTCCTAACTCCCTAAATTCTGCTTGTAGGACATCATCCCGTTTTTTACCTATATCAATGGTGCCTATATGCACCACGACAACTGGCTGTTCACCCTCCCCCTTCAGAATGTTCTGCAGCCGATCTGAGACATCCCTGACCCGTGCACCTGGGAGGCAACATACCATTCGGGAGTCTCGTTTTCGACCACAGAACCGCCTATCTACTCCCCTTACAATTGAATCCCCTATGACTATAGCCCTTCCACTCTTTTTCCTCCTCTTCTGTACAGCAGAGCCAGCCACGGTACCATGAAACTGGCTACTGCTGCCTTCCCCTGGTGAACCATCTCCCCCAACAGTATCCAAAACGGTATACCTGTTTTGGAGGGAAATGACGGCAGGGGACACCTGAACTGCCTTCCTGCTTTTTCTCTGCCTTTTGGTCACCCATTCCCTTTCTCCCTCAGCAGTCCTAATCTGTGGTGTGACCAATTCGCTAAACGTGCTATCCATGACCTCCTCAGCATCGCGGATGCTCCAAAGTGAGTCCACCCGCAGTTCCAGAGCCATCATGCGGTCTAACAAGAGCTGCAGCTGGACACACTTCCCGCACGTGAAGGAGCCAGGGACATCAGCCAAGAAAAACTACTCACCAGTCACCAGCCAATCACTTACCTGCTGGCTGTGACGTCACGGTTCAACTTCTTTCTACTTCTACCTGCCCTCGAGTCTCCCTCTTGATCTTTACTCCACTGGGATCCTTACAGTGATTGATTTTTTTTGGTTAGAGGAGGTAGGGAGGGAAACACTGAAGAAGTGTTTGGGGTTTAACTGTCACTTGTCAACAGCTCCTCCACAAACCACCGTCTGGATACAGTGACCGCAATGCACTGATGCAAATTTACCCCGCAACAGCCAATCAGCGGCACCGCTCAGCTGCCCTCTGCTGGATGCTTGCCTTCACTTGAACACAGAGGGTGTCTTGCTCAGATACACCTTCTGGATACAGTGACGGCAATGCACTGATGCAAATTTTCCCTGCAACAGTCAATCAGCGGCTCCGCTCTGTTGCCCTCTGCTGGATGCTTGCCTTCACTTGAACACGGAGGTCGTTTTGCTCAGGTACACCTTCTGGATACAGTGACCGCAATACACTGGTGCAAATTTTCCCTGCAACAGTCAATCAGCGGCTCCGCTCTGCTGCCCTCTGCTGGATGCTTGCCTTCACTTGAACACGGAGGGTGTCTTGCTCAGGTACACCTTCTGGATAGTGACCGCAATGCACTGATGCAAATTTTCCCTGCAACAGCCAATCAACGGCTCCGCTCTGCTGGAGTTCCTTTGCCACTTCTTGCAGGCCCAGTTTGGCAGATATGTCCTTCAGGACCAGTTTGGTCAGGAGTGATGCTACAAGCCACTCTTGGTGACAGACATTGAAGTCCCCCAACTGGAGTACATTTTGTGCCCTTGCCCCCCCGCCCCCCCCTCAGTACTTCTTTGAATTGGTGTCCAACATGGAGGAGTCCCGATTCATTAGCTGAGAAAGTAGTAGATGGTAAACAACCAGTGGTTTCCTTGCCCATGTTTGACCTGATGCCATGAGACTTCATGGGGTCTGTAGTCAATGTTAAGGACACCCAAGAAAGCACCCTCCCAACTGTATGCTTCACCAACTCCTCTGCCGGCTCGGACTTGCCAGAGGTACCCAGGGATGGTGGTGTCTTGGATATTATCTGTACGGTATGATTCTGTGAGTATGTTTATGTCAGGCTGTTGTTTGTCTGTGGGGCAGCTCTCCCAATTTTGGAACAAACTCCCATACGTGAGGAGCACTTTACAGGGTCGACAGGGCTGGGTGTGCCATTGTTGATTCTGGTGTACTGGACAATGCCATGTGGTTCATCCAGGTTTATTCTTTTTTGACTTTTCTATAATAGCTTGGTACAACTGAGTGGCTTGCTAGGCCATTTCAGATGACAATTAAGATTCAACCACATTGTTCGGTCTGGAGTCACAAGAGTGCCTGGGGACATGGCACACATCCTAACATACATAGAGTAACATACATAGAACAGTACAGCACAGAACAGGCCCTTCGGCCCTCGATGTTGTGCCGAGCATTGTCCGAAACCAAGATCAAGTTATCCCACTCCCTGTCATTCTGGTGTGCTCCCATGTGCCTATCCAATAACGAGGGAAGGACAGGATTGGCAGCTGAATATTCCAGGATTTAGATGTTTCAGATGGGTAGAGGGGGATGTAAAAGGGGTAGAGGAGTTGCGCTACTGGTTAGGGAGAATATCACAACTGAAAAGCGTGAGGCCACCTCAGCGGGCAGCGCGGCTATATGGGTAGAGATTAGGAATAAGAAGGGAGCAGTCAACGTTGGGGGTTTACTACAGGCCTTCCAACAGCCAGTGGGAGATAGAGGAGCAGATAGGTAGACAGATTTTGAAAGGAGTAAAAGCAACAGGGCTGTTGTGATGGGAGACTTTAACTTCCCCAATATTGACTGGGAGTCATTTAGTGCGGGGCTTGGATGGGGCAGAGTTTGCAAGGAGCATCCAGGAGGGCTTCTTAAAACAATATGTAGATAGTCCAACTAGGGAAGGGGCTGTACTGGACCTGGTATTGGGGAATGAGCCCAGCCAGGTGGTAGAAGTTTCAGTAGGAGAGCATTTTGGGAACAGTGACCACAATTCAGTAAGTTTTAAAGTGCTGGTGGACAAGGATATGAGTGGTCCTAGGGTGAAGTGCTAAATTGGGGGAAGGCTAATTATAACAATATTAGGTGGGAACTGAAGAACATAGATTGGAGGCGGATGTTTGAGGGTAAATCAACATCTGACATGTGGGAGGCTTTCAAATGCCAGTTGAAAGGAATTCAGGACCGGCATGTTCCTATAAGGAAGAAGGATAAATATGGCAAATTTTGGGAACCTTAGATAACGAGAGATATTGTAGCCCTCGTCAAAAAGAAAAAGGAGGCATTTGTCAGGGCCAGAAGGCTGGGAACAGACGAAGCCTGTGTGGAATATAAGGAAAGTAGGAAGGAACGTAAGCAAGGAGTCAGGAGGGCTAAAAGATGTCATGAAAGGTTATTAGCAAATAGGGTTAAGGAAAATCCCAAGGCTTTTTACATGTACATTAAAAGCAAGAGGGTAGCCAGGGAAAGGGTTGGCCCACTGAAAGACAGGGGAGGGAATCTGTGTGTGGAGCCAGAGGAAATGGGCGAGGTACTAAATGAATACTTTGCATCAGTATTCACCAAAGAGAAGGAATTGATAGATGTTGAGTCTGGAGAAGGGTGTGTAGATAGCCTGCGGTACATTGAGATCCAAAAAGACGAGGTGTTGGGCGTCTTGAAAAATATTAAGGTGGATAAGTCCCCAGGGCCTGATGGGATCTACCCCAGAATACTGAAGGAGGCAAGAGAGGAAATTGCTGAGGCCTTGACAGAAATCTTTGGATCCTCACTGTCTTCAGGTGATGTCCCGGAGGACTGGAGAATAGCCAATGCTGTTCCTATGTTTAAGAAGGGTAGCAAGGATAATCCAGGGAACTACAGGCCGGTGAGACTTACGTCAGTGGTAGGGAAATTACTGGAGAGAATTCTTCGAGACAGGATCTGCTCCCATTTGGAAGCAAATGGACGTATTAGTGAGAGGCAGCGCGGTTTTGTGAAGGGGAGGTCGTGTCTCACTAACTTGATAAGAGTTTTTTGAGGACTTCAGAGCATTCTTTGAGTAAAGGTGCTGTAGGCAACAACGTTTAGAGTTGATACAAAAATAGGAGACTGGGTAAATAATAAGGATTTGCAGCCAAATTTATACGGAATTGGATCTTTTAGGCAACTCAGGCCAATGTCCATCAGACACAAAACATAGGAATAGGCCATTCAGCTCCGTGAGCCTGTTCTGTCTTGTAACTTCATCCATTCACCATGGCTCCATATCCCTTAATATCTATCTAGCAAAAATTTATCAATCACAGATTTAAAATTAATTGAGCTAGCACCTCTTGCTATTTGCAGAAGAGTTCTGCACCTCTACCATCCTTTGAGTGATAGCGTTATGAAAAATAACTGGTACGGGGCACGGAATGAAAAGCTAGAAAGGAAGACTATTCATTCATTCACTACAAAATACGGTTAAGAGACAATTAAATGAATTTTGAAAGAGATAGGAATTGAATGACATACTGGTAGGACAGGTAAGTGGGGTTGATATCTGAAATGAGTTGTGATAAATTTCACAGAACATTTTTTCAATAACTGAAAACAATACTTTTTTTTCTCCAAGAATAGTTATTATATTAACAAACTGCTTTTTTGGTCACCTAATCTTTCTATAATACTGCTTTTTATTATCCAACATATTTCTAGTGGCAGCTATTAAAGCCAGACTGAGTGCAATATCCGTTGACATGTACTTTCAAACAGGAGTGGTTGGATAGAAATCACAGGTTGGAGCTTTGCTCAAATTTCAACCCAAGAGTGTAGAAGAAAACTGAAAACATTAAAAATGTATGAAATATGCTTCAACATATATTTAGATTTAAATTTTCTATGTAATTTAGTGATTCATAAAAGTCTAATAAAACTGACATCATTCACTGTCTCCAGATGAACACTCAAAACTCATGTTTAAACTCAGCCACAGCACTATTCCTACAGTTCCATCCTTGGCACTATCAGAACATTTGTGAATAAACAAGGGCCTTCATAATGTAAAATTAAAATCTATTTATAGCTTTGAGATAAAGTATGAAGTTTCCAGTGGCTTTGGGTGTAAAAGGACTCTGTTATAGAATCATAGAAGTTTACAGCATGGAAACAGGCCCTTCGGCCCAACCAGTCCATGCCGCCCAGTTTTTACCATTAAGCTAGTCCCAGTTGCCCGCACTTGGCCCATAACCCTCTATACCCATCTTACCCATGTAACTATCTAAATGCTTTTTAAAAGACACAATTGTACCCGCTGTGGCACTAAGATACTGATATGTGACTTCCGGTGATGACGATGTGCTGAGCAGTCGCACGTTAGGCGGCTCTCCTCCCTAGATCCGAAAAACAGCCACGTTTCAGCCAAAATGACGCAGCGACCCATTCCCCAACCTTAATAGGAAAGGAAGAAAGCGAGAGACTAAAAGAGAAGGGGAAAAAAATGCCCGAAGGGAACCAAGTTTTTTTTTAAAAAAACATTTTATTAAGGAGTTTATAATTTTATAATAACAGTAAACAGTACAAATACAAATATAAACATAGTGCAAAGACCGCCTCCCTCCCTCACAAGTCCCACCTCTTTAAACAATAATCTAACTTCCCTCCCCCCCCACCTCTGCTGACAGTTAGTTTTCTCCCAGCAACAATCCCTCCCCTGTCTGCAGAGCAATTCCCCCCCCGCTTCCCCCCCCCCCACCCCCCCAATTAACAGCACAACAATTCCAACCCCCTTTAACAAACATATTATCTGCTCACCCCCGCACTGCGCTTCTGTGCACTAGCCTGCCCAGCTAGCCTGGTAGCTCACCCCCATGGCGCCAAACATCCTATCCACTATTGTTCCTCCCCCGCTCGGACATACATATTCAAAAAATACTGTTCCAACCAAACACAAAGAAAAGACAAAGAAGATCCATCCACCCTTCCCCCACCTGCACCAGGTTAACTTACAAAACTAAGCAACAGCCCAAGAATCAATATAAAAAACATTTCACATCCAGGTCAAAAGCGAGAACAACTCTAACAAAATCAATACAGCATTACCCGTCCCAAGAGTTCAGTGTCCTCAGTCACCTGCCAGCCCTTTACTTTTAATCAAGTCTGTTGCCTCATCTGGTGACTCAAAATAGAGCTCCTGATCTTCAAAAGTGACCCATAACCGAGCTGGATGTAGCGGCCCAAACTTCACATCCTTCTTGAAAAGGGCCGACTTTACTCGGTTGAATCCTGCTCTTCTTTTGGCCAGATCCGCACCCAGGTCCTGGTGGATGCGCAGTGTGCTGTTCTCCCACTTGCAGCTCCGTGTCTACGTGGCCCACCGCGAAATCTGTTCCTTATCCAGGAACCGGTGCATTAGCACCACCATCGCCCTCGGCGGTCTCCTCACAAGCATTCTGGGCGCTCTCTCCACTTCCAAGGGTCGAGCAAACGCCCCAACACCCATTAACTTCTCGAGCATATTCGCCACATAGGCCCTTGCATCTGTTTCCTCGCAGCCCTCAGGGAGGCCGATGATCCTCAAATTCTATCGACGGGACCTGTTCTCCAGGTCCTCCACCTTCTCCTGCAGCCTTTTCTGCTGATCCCTCATCAGCCCCACCTGTAACTCCAGCTGTTAGGTGTTCCTCGTGCTCGGCCACCTTCTCCTCAACCTTCTGGATCGTCCGACCTTGGGCTTCCAGCCCCTGCTCCACCCGGTCAATCGATGCCTTGATCGGGTCTAGACCTTCCTCCTTTTGCCTGGCGAAACACTCCTGAATAAATTTCACCAGCTACTCCGTTGACCACTGGGCCGCTGAGCCAGTACCCTGCAGCTCCACCATGTTTTTCTGTGCTGTGGGTTTTACACCTGTCTTCTCTGCTCGATTTTTCCTTCTTATACGACCACTTCTGGTCCACGTCTCCATATACTGGTGTGGGATTCCTCCTCACTGTCCCATCCGCTCCCGATTTTTTGGAAAAGGTCCAAAAGGTCCGTCGCGAGCAGGAGCTACCAAGTGTGCGACCTCCTACTCCATGGTCGCCACCAGAAGTCCCGAAGGGAACCAAGTTAGAAGCAAAAGGGACACCAGGAGCAGAAGGGGCCAGGGGCGAACTCACTCAGACGAGCCAACCGGCGCACGAAGCGACGGCGCGGAGGTTTCGCCACAACAAAGAGAGCAGGACAAACAGGAGCAAATTCCCCCTGTGCCAGGGGGGAACTAGAAGGCATACTTCGCCGAGGCGCTGAGGGAACGCCAGCAGGAAATCAAGGCGGAGGTTAGAGCAGACATTGAGGCCGCGGTGAGGGCAGCAGTGGCCAAGACCCTGTGGGAGATACAGCAGAGCAGAGAAGAAACTGCAAGTTCAAGAGGCGACCATTAAATAGCTGGAAAAGGCCGCGACCGACAAGAGTGACCGGATCACGGCGCTGGAGAAGGAGGTGGGGAAGGTCACGACGCATGGAAGCCTGAAGGGCAAAGTGGACGATCAAGAGGACCACTCGAGAAGACAAAATGTAAGATTGTGGGCCTACCGGAGGGGATTGAGGGCAGGGACGCCACGGCATACGTGGCCGAGATGCTGGGCAACTCAGTGGGGAGGAAAACTTACACCAACCCACCAGAAATGGACAGGGCATACCGGTCGCTGCGCCTGAAACCCTAGGCCGGGGAGCAGCCGAGGGCAGTTATAGCTAAACTGCACCGGTACCAAGACAGGGAAAAATCCTGCACTGGGCCAGACAGGCCAAAAGCTGCCAATGGGAAGGACATAACATTAGGACATACCAAGACATTGGGGCAGACCTAGCCAGGAAACGGGCCAAATTTAATAGGAGCGAAGGCAGCCCTTTACAAAAACGGCGTATGTTTTGGTATGCTGTACCCAGCGAAACTCTAGGTCACATACCAAGACGAAGAGTACTTCTTCACAGCTCCCGCCGAGGCAAACAAATTTGTCGAGGAACGCAGGCTGGAAAACCAACAGCAGGGGAAGAAATAAGGGCCTCCTGGCAAAGAGCAACAGCATGCTGACGGGGGGGGGGGGGGGGAGGCTAGGCAACACCTAGCCTCCCCCCCCCCCCACAGAAAACACAATGACGGAAGGCAAACCACTACCCGAGGGACCGCTTAGGTGGGAGGCCATGGCCCAGCACGAGGGAACGAGAGTAGCGGTGAGGGGACAGCAAGAGGAGCGCAAGGTAGGTTGGGGGAAGAACGGCAGAAAACCATAGAGATTGGGCGAGGGAGAAGCAAAACGGTAACTCCCGGGAGGGGGGTCACCACCACTAGCAGGAAAGCTAGCGCCAGAGGTATGCAACAAAGCAGGGACGACACACCGCTCAACAGGGGCGGGGGAGCAAATGGGGATAGGAATGGGGGAAAGAGGGACAAAAGAGGGGAAACGGGAGAGGGGCAATAAGGGAGGTGGGAAGGGAGGGATGGGGGGGGGTCACAGGGAAGGAGGGACAAACAAGGCTAGAAAGAGAACAGCAATAAGGCCACAAAGAGCCATAACCAGGGGCTCGGAACAAGGAATCACTGAAAGCAACCACCCAGTACGGTCTCTGGGCGAAGGGAGACCCCAGAGTGCAGGGGCCTACCCATTTGGCGGACGCACAGCGGGCGGCCATATTGGGTGCCCCTTGGACAAAGGGAGACCCCGGAGTGCAGGGGCTGATCCACATGGCAGACGCAATGTTGGCGGCCATGTTGGGCACCCCTTGGAAAAAGGGAAACCTCGGAGCGCAGGGACCTAAACCGCATGGGGAGAGCAGTGACAGCGGCCATCTTGGACGGCCCCCTTACAAAGGGAAACCCCGGGGACTTCAACTGTGTGTGTACTGGACCCAGTGACTGACAGATCAATCCCCAAAACAGGGAAGACCTCAAACATGGCCAAGGAACTCAGTCGTTTTATAGAACAGAGGGGGGCGGTTGACTGTTGGAGGTTCACCCACCCAGGGGAGAAGGAGTTCTCCGTCTTCTCCCCAGTACACAACGTATACACAAGAATTGACCTCTTTGTGGTGGGAAAAACGGTGCTTCCGGGGCTGGAAATTGTGATCGCCGATCACACTCCACATTGCATGGACGTGAGGTTGGAGATGGGCAGGGCCCAACGCCCCACATGGAGGTTGGACACTGCCCTACTAGCAGACAAGGCCTTCAATGAAAGGATATCGCAGGCCATAGCGGAGTACACGGAGAACAACCAAAGCAGGGAAGTCTCACCCTCCACCTTCTGGGAAGCGCTAAAGGCTGTAATAAGAGAGGAAATTATCGCTTTCAAAGCGCAAAAAGGCAGAAAAGGACGGATAGGCAGCAGCTGGTCAACTCCATACTGGAGGTAGATCGTAAATACTCCGAGGCATCGACCGTTGCGCTCCTGGCAGAGAGGATAAAGGAACTTCGATCTGCTCTCCACCAAGAAAGCAGTGCACCAACTCCGCCAGGCACGGGTGACCCTATACGATCACGGAGGCAAAGCCAGCCGCCTGCTGGCACACCAGCTGAGAAATTGCAGAAATCAGGGATACCAGAGGCACATTAGAAACAGACCTAGAAAAGGTCAACAAAACCTTTGAGGCCTTCTACCAAGGGCTGTACACCTCAGAGCCCCAACAGTGGAGTCCGGGATGAAACGGTTCTTTGATGAACTGGACATGCCAGTCGTGGGGAGGGCAGGGAACGGGGCCTGGAAGCACCACTAGCACTGGGAGAGATCATGGACAGTATTAGCTCCATGCAGACGGGGAAGGTGCCGGACAGGACGGGTTCCCAGCCGACTTCTACAAAATATTTGCGACAGCACTGGCCCAGCACCTGCGGGAGATGTTCACAGACTCGCTGGCTAGGGGCACACTGCCACCTACACTAGCACAGGCCTAAATCTCGCTGATACCCAAGACTGATAAAGACCCAACGGATTGTGGGTCATACAGACCCATCTCACTACTAAACGCAGATGCCAAAATACTGGCCAAAATCCTAGCCAAAAGGCTAAAAGTCTGTACCAGAGGTGGTTGCAAAGGACCAGACAGGCTTTGTCAAAGGTAGACAGCTAACCTCGAACATCAGGCGCCTGCTGAACGTGATAACGACCCCATCCAGGGAGAGAACATCAGAGGTGATCGGCTCCCTGGATGCAGAAAAGGCCTTTGACAGAGTCGAATGGAAGTGGTTCGGGCTCGGAACAGAGTTCACCTCCTGGGTAAAGCTCCTATACAACGCTTCCATGGTGAGCATACGGACAAACAACACCAACTCCCAGTACTTCCAGCTGCATTGGGCACCAGGCAGGGATGCCCAATGTCCCCGCTGCTATTCACCCTAGCGATCAAACCATTAGTGATCGCTCTTAGAAGATCAAAAAACTGGAGTGGGGGATCCAAAGGGGAGGCAGAGAGCACAGAGTCTCGCTCTACGCAGATGACCCGCTCCACTACATTTCGGACCCACAAAGCAGCATGGAAGGAATCATCGCGCTCCTGATAGAATTCGGTGCCTTCTCGGGCTACAAACTCAACATGAGCAAAAGCGAGATCTTCCCGGTACACTCACAAGTAGGGGGGGCAGCACTAACGGGGCTGCCTTTCAAACAAGCCCGACACAAATTCCGCTACCTGGGGATCCAAATAGCCCATGACTGGAAGGAGATCCATAAATGGAACCTCACCAGTCTGACGGAGGAAGTAAAAAAGGATCTGCAAAGATGCAACACACTCCCACTCTCCCTCGCGGGGAGAGTCCTGACGATCAAAATGAATGTACTGCCCAGGTACCTCTTCCTACTTAGATCTATCCCGATCTAAATCCCCAAGGCCTTTTTCAAAGCATTAGACAAACTAATCATGCGTTCGTATGGGCACGGAAGGAGACAAGGACATACCCACAACCGCCAAGACAGACATTACTGGAGGAGTTACTGGACGCGAACATCCTAGATAAAAGAAATTGTAGCGACATGTATGAACGACTGGTAGAAAGGGCTGACACCGTACTGGACACAACAAGAAAGAAATGGGAGGAAGACCTGGGGATCGAAATAGGGTGGGGACTCTGGAGAGATGCACTGCGTAGGGTCAACTCCACCTCCACGTGTGCAAGGCTCAACCTGACGCAATTAAAAGTGGTACATAGGGCCCACTGAACAAGAACTCAAATGAGTAGGTTCTTCCCGGACGTGGAGGATAGATGTGAACGGTGCCAAGGAGGCCCGGCCAACCACGCCCACATGTTCTGGTCTTGTCCCAGACTTGCAGGGTATTGGACAGCCTTCTTTGAGGCAATGTCCAAAGTGGTGGGGATGAGGGTGGAGCCATGCACGAAAGTGGCGGTCTTCAGGGTTTCAGACCAGCCAGATCTATTCATGGGGAGGAGGGCAGACGCCCTTGCCTCCCTGATCGCTCGCCGTAGAATTCTGTTCGACTGGTGGTCAGCAGCACCACCCAAAGCTGCAGACTGGCTGTCCGACCTCTCAGAATTTCTCCAAATGGAAAAAATCAAATTCGCCATCCGAGGGTCGGACGACGGCTTCCACAGAACGTGGGAGCCATTCACCCATTTATTCCGGGACTTGTTTGTGGCCAACAAACAAGCAGAAGAATAGCCAAGTAGCCAAGAATCAGGGGAAAGAAGTAGCCAAGGCGTGAGATGGAAGGAGGAGGAGACAGGGAACAATAGAGGGGAACCAGATTTGGGGGGGGGGGGGGGGGGGGGGGGGGGGAAGAGAGCCGGAGGGAGAGCACAGAAAACGACAACAACCACAGCAAACACAGTAACAGAGACCAAGAAAATATGGGAGAAAGACGGGATGAACGGCCAAAACGGAGGTGAACACGCAACAACAACGGCTGTGAAAACCGACCGGGAGAAGCAAGTGACAACACCAGATCCATCCTTGTATTGCTCTCCCAGTATTGGATATAATTACCGTAATTGTCTCTCTGGTACCCAAATGTACATATACCTCCCCAGTTTTCCCCCCCCTGCAAACATGTTTCTACTTATTTGTTAAACCTGCTTTTGCTGACTGTATAGAGTTGCTGTTTTTGAGCCGGTGTACAATAACTTACCAGTTTTTCCTATTTTATTCTGTGTGCATAACTGTAAATATATTATGTTCAAAAACCCAATAAAAAAACATTTTTTTAAAAAGATACAGATATACAAGGTGCCTGATCATTAAACTAACCAATATTTCTGCTGTCATGCCACCTTTGAAAGCATTGGAAGCACCTATTTGCAGATACTGCGTTAGGGTTGGTTAGGCTCATCGTTATTACTTGACAGCAGAGTAAACTGTATGATTTAATCCATGCTGAATTAGGAGGCATCAGCTCCGGGGGGGGCTACAGATTGACTCAGCATTCCGATATACAGGGGTGAAACCTGCCCATATATTTGTCCATGAATCATGTCCATGGTTTACGCGAATATCGAGTCAAGACTCGACTAAACCCAACTTTGACAGCTAGCACTCATACGTGAAGATTAACCACTGGCGAAGATTCTGTGGGGGGTTGCTGTTGCCCACAGAACCTTAACGCCAGCAAGGATCGCTACATTTTGGGAAGTGAAGAAAATAAAAGAAGATTCTTTATTTATATTGCGCATTTCACAACGACTGGATGCCACAAAGTCTTTTACAGCCAATTAAGTACTTTTTTTTTTACATTTAGGGAATGCAGCATCTAATTTTCACACAGCAAACCTCCAGAAACAGTAATGTGATAATGACCAGATAATCTGTTTTTTGCAATGTTGATTGAGGGATAAATATTGGCCGGGACACTGCCGGGACTATTGGCCGGGACACTTTCCTGCTCTTCTTTGAAATAGTGCCATCAAGTATTTTCCATCTACTGAGCGGGCAGATGGGGCCTCAATTTAACACACCACCTCTGACAATGTAATGCTCCCTCAGTACTGTACTGGAGTGTCTTTCTTGATTTTTGTGCTACAGCTCCGGATTAGAACTTGAACCTGGAACCATGGCAAGTAATTAAAACTTTTTAATTTTTAGTTTGAGTATTTTCTTTTTTTTTAAACAAACAATTTTATTGAGGTATTTTAGGCATATAGAAAAAGTGACATTGTACAGTACAAAAAAAGTTAAGACAAATTACAAATTAAACATAGTGCAAACCACGGCTCTGTTCACGCACGGACCTGCCTCAATATCCCCCTATTCTACTCTACTCTACCCTAGCCCCCCCTTCCCTGCTGACGCTTACTCCTCTGCGAAGAAGTCAATAAATGGCTGCCACCTTCGGGCGAACCCTTTTGCGAACCTCTCAAGGCGAACTTGACTTTCTCTAGGCCAAGAAAGCTCGCCATGTCCGATAGCCATACCTCAGCACTCGGAGGCTTTGAGTCCCTCCATGCTAACAATATTCGTCGCCAGGCTACCAGGGAAGCAAAGGCCAGAACGTCGGCCTCTCTCTCTTCCTGGACTCCCGGGTCCTCCGAAACCCCAAAGATTGCCACCTCCGGGCTCATTACCAGCCCAGTTTTCAATACCCAGGACATGATATCTGCGAATCCCTGCCAGTACCCCCTGAGTTTCAGGCACGTCCAGAACATGTGTACATGGTCAGCCGACCCTCCGGCGCATCTCGCACACTTGTCCTCCAGCCCGAAGAATCTGCTCATCCGGGCCACCGCCATGTGGCCCGGTGCACGACCTTAAACTGGATCAGACTGAGCCTGGCACATGTTGCAGTCATGTTTACTCTGCTCAGGGCTTCTGCCCAAATACTGTGTCTCCCCCCCCCCCCCCCCCCCCCACCCCCCACACACACCCCCCCCCCACCCCCCCCCCCCCCACCCCCCCCCCCCCCCACCCCCACCCCCCACCCACCCCCACCCCCCCCCCACCCCCACCCCCACCCCCCCCCCCACCCCCCCCCCACCCCCCCGAGCTCCTCCTCCTACTTAAGCTTCAGGTCCTCAGTCTGCGTATACTCAGCTCCCATTAGTTCCTTGTAGACGTCTGAAACTCTACACTCTCCCACCTCTCCCCTAGAAACTACCCTGTCCTGCCTCCCCTTCGGCGGGACACGTGGGAAGGACGGCGCCAGTGTGCGTACAAAATCCCTCACCTGCAAGTATCTAAAGTCGTTCCCTCTTGCCAGCCCAAACTTCTCCTCCAGCACCCTCATGCTCGGAAAAGTTTGAGTATTTTCAAATGCAGAGGTGATGAAATGGGGGAGGGACGATAATATCATGGTTACTATTATAACCTATTGCTCACTCATCAGCTTTAGGGTAATTATGAGTAGGCATTCCACAGAGATTCAGTATATGTTCACTAACTACTCTACCAGTATAGGTGTTACCACTCAAATTTGTTAGAGTAACCATGGGAAAAAATTTCAAAAACCTACATTTTGTTATACGATAAACTAAGTGAAGAGAATCTCATGCTGATCCTGAAACTTCAGGTTAATTCTAATTTTGCAGAAAAATTCAGGTTTCACCATGACCTTGAGCTCTTGGTTCACAGTACCTCAGTAGTCTTTTAATAATAATAACAATCTTTATTGTCCCAAGTAGGCTTACATTAATATTGCAATGAAGTGACTTAGAAAAGCCCCTAGTCGCCACATTCCAGCGGGTACACAGAGGGAGAATTCAGAATGTCCAAATTACCTAACAGCACGTCTTTCGGGACTTGTGGGAGGAAACCGGAGCACCCGGAGGAAACCCACGCAGACACAGGGAGAATGTACAGACTCCACACGGACAGTGATTCAAGCCAGGAATCGAACCTGGGACTCTGGCGCTGTGAAGCAACAGTGCTAACCAATGTGCTACCGTGCCACCACGGTTCAAAAGTATGAACAAAAGTAACAGCTTCAGTGGTGTTCTGTAACCAATTAATTAATTTTATTTATTTATTAAATTTACAGTACCCAATTTTTTTTCCAATTAAGGGGCAATTTAGTGTGGATAATCCACCTAACCTGCAAGTCTTTGGGTTGTGGGGGTGAGACCCATGCAAACACAGGGAGAATGTTCAAAATCCACACAGACAGTGACCCGAGCCAGGATCAATCAATCACTCTCAAACAGTTTTAATTTGTATCTTACTCAGCTTTTTTTGTGCAGAGATTACACAGCTACAAAGGAACACTGAACACATTTGGGCAGAAAGCTGCAATCAATAACCCCCCCATTTTGTACTTTTTCCCATTTGTCAGCCCATTTTAGTACTTTCGAATGGTGATTATCTTGTACGCGATGTTCATTTATTGATTCTTATGGTATTAGAGAAATTAAAGTGTTGTCTGTTGATATATTGCAGCAAAAATGTTATCCTGTAAGTTGCATTTTCATCCATGTGTACTTTGTATCAACAATCACAAAATGACTAAAAATAAATTTATTTTACTGTCGAGCACTAAGCTGCAAAACTGAAACAAAATATGACAGGAAGAGAAATAAGAGGATCAAGTCTACTTACATTTTTAGTGATATTGAATAAACCATTTAATTTTTTATCTTTTATGAATTTTTTAGTTTTTTCTGTATCTGTGTCTTCATTTTCTCCTGAACCTTTTGTGTCTTTATTTTTTCCTAAATTTTTTGTGTCTTTGTTTTCTTCTGAACCATTTTTGTCTTTGTTTATTCCTGAACTTGTGTCTTCATTTTCTCCCAAGCTTTTTGAGTCTTCATCTTCTCCCAAGCTTTTTGAGTCTTCATCTTCTCCTAAGCTTTTTGAGTCTTCATCTTCTCCTAAGCTTTCGATATCTTCATTTTCTCGTAAGCTTTCAACATCATTTTCTCCTATGCTTTCGGCATCGTCACTTTCTCCTAAGATTTTTGAGTCTTCGTTTTCTCTTAAGCTTTCAACATCTTCATTTTCTCCTAAGCTTTCAACATCTTCATTTTCTCCTAAGCTTTCAACATCTTCATTTTCTCCCAAGCTTGCAGAGTTTTCATTTTCTCCTAAACTGGTGTCTTCATTTTCTTCTAAACTTGGGCCTTCATTTGTCTGATGATCTTTATCAATAAAAGAAAACAGTAATGAATACTCTTTTCCCAAGTAGTTGTGACTTTAAATCATTAACAGAAGATTAAAGTGGAACATATATTTTGAAAACTATAAAGATAGCTTTACAGCTACGGCACAGTTGCAATAAAATGTGAGCACAGTAACAAGTCTTACAACAGCAGGTTAAAGTCCAACAGGTTTGTTTCAAATCACTAGCTTTCAGAGCACTGCTCTTTCCACAGGTCCACATCTAAATAAAATGTGAAACCACGACTTAACTTCTACTATAACAGGAATTGACAGCAATAGCCAGAAAAAGGATACTCGTCACTAAAATTTTACTCTTGTTGAGGGAATTTCTGAATGGCATTTTCTCTTTCTTCATTTTTGGTCTCCAAGCACCTCATGGAATCTGCACTCAGTGGTTCGTTGCTTGCCTAGCCCCATCACTGCTCTGAAATCAGGAACTGGAAGTAAATGACAATAACCTGCATTTTGCCTTCTTCCAACTCCTTCTTCCCTGGTGGCGAAGCACCTCTTATAACTAGTATGGTTGAGACTGGGAATTTCACATATCTATTCAACAGAGATGTGAACCTCTTTTATCATTGCATGGTACAGCACCTTTGATGTTCCAATATGTTTCTCTCATCCAGTTACTGCACATTAAAACATGATTCAAACCATTTCAATAATGACTGCATACATTTGAATATACACAGCTTTAATTTACAATTAGTTGAACTGGGTGTGTTACTGGGGCTTTACTTATAATTCATGGGTTTTATTCAAAGTTGACATATATTAGATTAATTTTAAATTACTAAAATTATCTTGTTTAATGTTGGAGCATTTACAAACATAGGAATTACAAAACAAAGAAGGACTGGTCCAACTATTTCACCTTCTACCATCCTGGAAATCGAATTATATGATAATGGAGTTGTTGACTAATCATCGTAATCAACTAAATCAAATATTGCTGCATCTTCAATAAAACTAATTACTGTTTCATATGTTGTGTAAGCATGAAGGAGAGATAAATAAACCCACACTGAGAGATAATAGTTCAAATCTGTGAATAGGTAGAAAATTACTATATTAGACAGTAATATAGCAATCAAACAAAGTTGAGTACACTAACACAAGAGGTTAATGAGCAAAGAGGGAAAGCTACTATATGACAAAAACAAGATGTTCTAGAGGCAAATTGAAGTGTCCCAAGGGAAACTCAATCACAATGATCACCAGAAGTGTACGGTTATTTACCTGTGTTATTATCAACTAAACGTATCCTTGTTAAACTATCAGCTTTACAAGAAATCTAATTGTAAAGGAGCTTCACCAGTCTTACAGTCATCTGGTATACTAAGCATAGCTGTTGGGCTATATAAAGCAGAGCCCAGCTAATGTTGAGATATTGTATACATTTGTGCCAATGTTGGTTCAGACTCTTGATTATTGATATATATCCCTGGACTGAGTAATCCTTAATACTTGATTTCATCATGGGATTGATTGTACCCTCAAAGGTGTGTTAAGTAGAAATAGTTCACGGATTTGGACTATACAAGTGTTAACCTATTTTATGCAATCGTGTACTGCATTCCCTCGCAAGTTGGTTTGGCTTGTCTAATTGTTAATAATACTTCAAACTAAGTAATATAATTTAGTTTGGAGGTTCAAATCTGGTGTTCTTGATTAATAAGGGGATTTTTTGATTAATAAGGGGATCAAGGGTTATGGGGAGAAGGCAGGAGGATGGGGATCAGGAACATATCAGCCATGATTGAATGGCGGAGCAAACCCAATGGGCTGAATGCCTAATTCTGCTCCTATATCTTATGGAGTGTAATTGAAAATATGGAAAGATGTGTCATTTGAAACATGGAAGTCTGGCAATATCTGATCTAAGAAACATGAGAGAATGTAGGGAAAAATCCCACGAATGGGTTAACAGCAGCTGCCAGGAGAGGATTGTAAAATGCAGATAGCCTTGGTCCAGCAGGCTTAGCAAACGAAACAAGCAGGTCTTTCAAGACACAATCAGTGAATTTTAGTATACAGCTAAAAGCAATGTTTCGCATCTCCTTCTGAAGTTAGATAAGCAGATGGAAAAGAATGGATGAGGTTCAGCTGAATTAGGTGACAAATGTTTAAATGTGAGGCAAGTCTTTTAAACTTAACACCAATTGAATCTTTAGTATAAAGCTAAAAGCAATATTTCACACCTTCATTGAAGTTAAGTAAGCAGCTGGAAAAGAATGGATGAGGTTTTCAGTTGAATTAGGTGACAAAGGTGTTAAGTTCTGCTGAAATCTGGTAAATTCAAGAAAGCTGGAGACAACGTGTCTACGACTACACAAATTGGACCCAAATCAAAGTCAAAATTATGAGCTGGGACACAATTTGATAATAATAAAACTATAGAAATGACAGGAACCAAAAGTAACACCCCTTTGAAATCAAAGCATTTCTGAACATCACAAAGGAAACAATGTAATCAGAGATCTATGAGCTGAGGTCATGATCAAAATGAATACTTAGTCGTGTTAGAAAAATTTAGATTCAAGGTACCTTTTACAATCCAAGTGAAATAAAAATTACTTTACAATAAAGTCAGAAAAACTTAATAACTGTTAGAAAGATATATAAACCCTGAGAAAGGGGACGGTAGGCAGAGAAGCAGAGAAGGAACAAGAGTCAGCTCTCACAGCTCAGTCATGGGAAAGGGGCAGAGCAAAGCAGCTGAGCTAAAACAGCTAATACATCTAAAGGAAGACCAGAATTTAAAGAGGAGGGAGAGTCAGCTCAGAGCCAGCTCTCACAGCTCGGTACATGGGAAAGATAGAGCATAGCAACAGAGCAGACCAGCGAATACATCTGAGGAAGACCAAAAGCTAAAGAAAAGTGATTGTCAAGGTGGGCCTCAAGGTCCCTTCAACCAACCAGGAGAATCCAGAAGCAAGATCTTTTTACTTTTCTGTAAAGACAGTGATTGCATCTTTTATAAGAAAAAATAGAAATAAAATAACTTAAAAGTTTTAACCTGAAACAGTGGTTATTACAAAGACTACTTTACTTACTTAGCAACGCAGGACCCAGGATATCGATGCTACTAAGTGGTAAGTAGGTAAAATTCTTCTGTGAAGGTGTGGGTTATACCGGGGATAACTTGAAAACAAAGTTTTACCTGAATAGCACCCACCTAAGCCTGCACAGGAGTTAGGGAGTGAGAATCCCTGTTCACCATTTAGAATATCGACCCTTTTTGGTATAGGGGGAATTCTAAGAATAGTGGTGAGTTTTTAATTTCAGGAGTGAGCTTAAAATAGGTACCTTATACGATTTAGACACGAGCGCATAAATCTCCAGTCAGTTCTCCGATGGGGAATTTAGATAAATAGGTTAAAGTTTTATTCAATACCCTTTAATATTCTTTATATGGTTAGATTTGCAGGTCACAGAATTAGATACTACAATGCTAAACAGTACTTAATGCTTTCAAGAAGATTTAACAGTTCAGTGTACGGAATTAAATGCAATATTATTGTTGTATTCAGAAACTAGCATCTGGCTGTTTGTCCCCTACAACAGGAACATCCACTGTAGAAAACTGCCTCCGAGTTCATCTCAATAAGTAAGCCATCATCGGGAGTGAAATGTGAAAATAGTGTTTGGCATTTTAATGGAGAACTGCTCTTTCCAATTCTTCCATAAACATCAGCTCATTAAAACCTCTGCTGCCTATATTCTATCCCACACCAAATCCCTCTCATCTATTCTCACTTGCTTATATTGACCTCTGGTTCCCCCAAAGCCACAAATCAAATCTTTTTGTCTACATGGTGTCATCGCTCCCTGTCCATTTGATCTCCTCCAGCAGCCACATTCCTCCTATTACCAAAAGTCTCCATTCCTCTGATTTTGGCCTTGTGCATCCTTCCTACATTTCCCCACTATTGATGGCCAGGTCTTTGGTCACTTAGGTGCCACCCAGTGAAGCTAGTTTCCTAAACTCCTGCATATCTCCACCTCCTTTATGACTTCCCCACTCCTGAGTAAAAGCTATCTATGACCAAGCTTTTAGACAGTCCTCCTAATGCTTTTGTTATTGCACCATCTATTTTCTTGATTATGTTTCCCTGGGACATTTTTCAATGTTAAAGACATTTTGCACATTTTAGTTGCTGCTAAACATAGAACCGGACTACAAAAGCAAATGAACATTCTAAAATTCCTTAGATTAAAAGTCCAGAAAATAGATCAATTATTGCTTGATAACTTAATTAAAATTCCAGAGGCCATTACATAAAAATGTAGCATAGCTTCCTGAGTCAGTTATGTTTGAATTAACAATCTGAAATCAGTAACATGTGTAAATTCTGTTTGGTGTGAAACATAATATTTCAGAAAAACTGGACAACTTAAGAGGAATAAGCTAATTGGCAAGTAGCTGCTAAGTTATTGTACTTATAATACATAGGAGTCCTATCTACAGCCATTTCTGTGGCTGTAGATAGGACTCCAGGATGGCAAGTTGCCTCCTTAGTGCCAGGGTGAAGGGCGACACAGAGTGGTTGCAGGACATTATTCTGGGGAAGGGTGAACAGCTAGAGGCACAGCCTGGAGGGAACATGGGTACCTCTAACAGTTTTGTAAATCTAGAAAAGCACATTTGCTTCTAGGAACATAATAAAATCTATTTGAGTCTCATAGCACAGTTCAGTTACGATTTTACAGCCATGTTGTGCTTGAGCAATGGGAACGACCATCTATCTTCTGGCCCCCCGTGATCTAACTGCCTACCCAGCAAGTGGTCATGCGGGCACCAATTAGTACACCTTTTAAAAAACTTGAAGCTAGTGGAATGGCTGCTGCGGGGATCCAAGGAGGTGCGCAGTCTTCTTCGCTCACAGGCAATGAGCCCGGAGGCACTGGGGTTGCTCCACGGGTGCACAGGGGTGGGCGTGGGATGAAGCCTTGGTCGGGGTGGACCGCCCTCGACGGAGGGGGCACCTGGGTTGTTGGTGGTGGAGGGTGTCTCGGCGCCTACGGTCTTCCATGCTTCCCCCTGGATTGTGTGTACCCATTAGGGGGGGCAACCCCAGCCTCTGCCTGTCTGCCCACCAACCATCCATAACTCCCACTGACCGTAGAGGCTATTGATCATCGGGAATTGGCAATCATAGTTATTAATTTATTTTAAATTTAGAGTACCCGATTATTATCTTTTTCCAATTAAGGAGCAATTTATCGTGGCCAATCCACCTAACCTGCACATCTTTGGGTTGTGGGGGTGAAACCCACACAGACATGGGGAGAATGTGCAAACTCCACACGGACAGTGGCCCAGGGCCAGGATTCGAAACAGGGTCCTCAGCGCCGTAGTCCCAGTGCTAACCACTGCGCCACGTGCCGCCCTATAGGCAATCATAGTTAAGTGAGCACTCCACAGCTCCCAATTGGAATCCCATGTAGGCATGCCATGAAGCATGTTGGAATTATTGTCGGGCATCCCAATCAGACTGTGATGCCTGGACACTGCCTGAACACTGCAGGAAGCATTACCACAGACGCAGCAGCCAACATCCAACACTGGGGATATTTACATGACAGAGGGTGGTGTGTGCACCGGGAGGGGACTGGCGCCCAGTCCAGATAATGTTACGTGCGCGTGCCAGGGGTACAGGGTGTGGGGTCCGGTGACACGGGGCTCCTGCTGTGACCAGGGGTGCATGGTCAGGGTGTATTGGATGGCAGGGGATGTGTGGGGGGGAACAAAACAATGGAGGAATGGAGGGTCCTGAGGTGGAAGACACTGCTGGTCATCAGTCGCTTACCATCTCCAACTTCTATCAGATATTACACGGGATGGATGATATCATGGACCCCCGCGGAGGCTGCCCAGACACCGGAGAAGGTGTCGGCAGCAGCGTCGGCAGAGTCCCGAGGTAGCGGCCCACGTGTTGGACCCCACCTGACATACTGAAGACCCAGCCGCCCATCAGGCCTGGGACAGTCCCAGAGGGGTAGTCTGCCAAAGGCCCAAGATGTACAAGCATCGCTGGTCTTTCAAACAGATGACGGACAGCGTGTACTGCAGGAGGCTCTGCCTCAACAAGGGGACTGGGCAGCACCTGTGCCATGTCCTCACGGACTTGGCACCATGTGGAGGTGGAGGATATACACTCTCAGTGGCCATGAATCTTTACGCCTCAGGATCATCCCAATGCCCGAGTGGGGACTTGTGAGGCATCTCAAGCTGCAGCCCACAAGTGCATTCATGAGGTCATGGATGTCCTGTTTCCGTGGGCAGCAAACTATATAAACTTTGACACGGACCAGGCCCAACAAAATGCCCGGGCAGCAGGATTGTCAGCCATCGCCAGGATGTCCCAGGGCCACAGGGTAATAGATGGCACTCATGTTGCCTTGCGAGCAACAGGCCGTCAGGGGGAGTGCCCTACATCAACAGAAAAGGGTTCCACTCACTGAACGTCCAGCTTATGTGCGACCACCACATGAAGATCATGCATGAGTGTGCACGACAGCTACATTCTGGGGCAGTCAGATATCCCTGGCCTCTTTGAAGACCACGCCAGGATGGCCGGTTGTCGCTTGGGGGACCTGGCGAATGATACCAGAAATGATGCCAGAGACCGATGCGAAGACGCGATACAATGAGGACCATTTGGCGATCCGGGCTGTCATTGATCGGTGCATCCCCCCAGCCCTGTCCCACCCTCTCAGGGTCTGTGTAACATCACTTCAGGGTGATGAGACTATGTCGGCACTGTCTGCGAGTCACTGTTGAAGGCAGGGGGAGCGAGGAAAACCCACTGAGATCTGAGCGCTGGTGTTCCTCAATCTATGCCATAGTCTGACTCCAGCCTGTCTGCTGAGTGCTTGCTCACATCCTTCACCTGCACGTGGTGTGCCTGGGGGGACATTCAGGACCATAATGCCCGGGGGACTGGGGCAGGGGATTGGTGGCCGGCCCAGCCGTCGCCATTGTGAAGAGTGACTCCGGGTTGGCACTCAGCACCCCCTCTTCCCGGTCGTGCCCATAGGGCCCTGGGGTCACCTCAGCTGCCTCTTTAGCGTCTGGCTCTGCAGCCCTGGCAGCTCCTCTATATCTGCAACATGGTGATGATGCCCTTGGCAATACTCCTCAGTGACTGGAACATGCTCTTGAGTGACTTGACAATGCCCAGCGGAAATTGGGACATGCTCCACAGAGCCTGATATATGTGCACCTGGGACTAGGACACGCCCCCCCAGCGAGTCGGACATGCTGTTGAGGCGCTCAGCCCTGGCCATCATTGAGTGAGCCTTGGACACCTACAGCCATGCTGCTGACGTGCACCAGGCTCTCCCTAGAAGTGTTGGCCTTGGTGCCATGCATCATCTCCTCCAATCAGCTATGGAACTACTGGAGTGTCACTGACATCCCCTCGGAGTATCACGGCCGCATCCTATCGACTGCATCAGCTTCGGGTAAACCTGGCTCAGAGGCTCAGCATCTGACTGGGACCCAGCTGAGTCCTGAGATCCAGCAGACCTCTGACTGAAATGAAATGAAAATCGCTTATTGTCACAAGTAGGCTTCAAATGAAGTTACTGTGAAAAGCCCCTAGACGCCACATTCCGCCGCCTGTTCGGGGAGGCTGGTACAGGAATTGAACCGTGCTACTGGCCTGCCTTGGTCTGCTTTCAAACCAGCAATTTAGCCCTGTGCTAAACCAGCTTTGGAAGTTCCTACCTCCACCTGATGTGCATCAGCAACTGTAAGGTGCTCACCAGAATGTGCCTCACAAGCCTGACCACTGTTGCCCACCGAGGTGTGTGTCTCTGTACTGGATCATAGAATCCCTACAGTGCAGGAGGAAGCCATTCGGCTCATCGAGCCTGCACGGACCCTCTGAGAGAGCACCCAATGTAGTCCCATACCCCTAACCTAACCTTTTTGGACACTAAGGGGCAATTTAACATGGCCAATCCACCTAATCTAATCCACCTAACCTGGATGATGGCTGTGCTGCAAATACAGTCTGTAGCCACCTGGGTTGGCCAACTCCCGATGTAAAATGGAGAACAGCAAAGGTTGCAGGGAAATTCAGCCAACCGAGGCAGAAACTAGCAGGTGCAAGTTTACTGTGTATTAAACTCTGCAAAAGCCCAGCCATCTGCATAATAATGTAGCAGCCATCTACATACTAATGAGCGATCCCCAGGTATAATCGAAACATTTGGGATAAACAAAGCCAAGCTAGACTACCCGGCGCCAGCAGGAGCCATCACAAAACAGGTTAACGGACACCTCAAGACCGGCCATCGATCAGGGAACCGCTCCAGTATTGGAGAAATCAAACCAAGCGATTGGAACAAAGTCCAATCACCTAGAACCAGGTACAGGGTCCGCCCCGAAAGGCGGGAAGCCCCTGGGGACTATAAAGTTAAGCCCCCAAGTTCAAATCGTCCTTCTTGACCGGGTCATTCAGCAACATGAACCAACCTTTGACAGTGACCAGTTCAGCTGCCGCCGATATCCAGTAAGTCTTACGTCAACGCTCGCTCCGAGATAGGCGCTCCTAGCTACCAGTCCGTACCAACTTCGAATCCCGCAGACTCAGAACCCGAACGAAAGGCCATTTGTTCCCCTGACCTGGTGGGCCAGTCCGAAGCTAAGTATAGGCCTGTTAGTTGTGGAAGTAGCTTAGAAGTAGAATTTATGCATGAGTAGCGATTACTGTGTATAATAAATGTGCTTTGATTTGAATCTTACTAATTGGTGTATTGAGTTATTGATCATTACTTGAACTTGAACCTTGTGGCGGTATCATAAAGATACCTGGCGACTTGAGAGCAAAGGTTATAAAACAGAGCCAATTGAACCAACCAAAAGTTAGCAACAAGTCTCCTCAGAATTTTCATGGGAGACGGGTAGGGAACCACCCTGGATGGGCTGGCACCAATCGATGGAGATCCTGTGGGAGAATGGTTATGTGGTCAGTGGGAGGGCTGGGTCAAACTGCATGGTATTAACAACTCATGTGTGATTGGTCATTTGGGTGAGGGCCAGTTGATCCTCACCTCTGCGCCGCACGCCAACCTCTATGTTGTTGACCAATCTGTCCTCGGCCACCCCCGCAACCTCCAGGGCCCATTCCTCATAGGGGGTTAAGTCTCTGATCTCTGGCATCCCGGCTCCGTCTGGTCCCTCTACCATCTGTTTGGAGCCATCTTACGCCGCGCGGTCACAGAGGGAGCATTGTGAGTCGCACGTATTCACCCTCGGGGTAGAATAGGGGATAGGGGCAAGAGAATGGGGAGTAGGGGGGCCGACGTGGGCTGCACTGCTGGTCATGGGTGGGCCAGGACATGGTTTGGTGCTGGAGGGAGGGGCAGTTCCAACCCACCCATGCGGCCTGGTGCAGGTCATTGATCTTCTTAAGGCACTGGGTGCCAGTCCTCCTGGTGATGCTCTCCGAGCTGACAGCCACTGCCACTTCCTCCCAGGCAGCACTGGCTGCCCTGTGGCTGACCCACTGAACCCCTCAGGTTTGCACTCGACTGCGTCAATCAATCTGGCCAGGTCGGCATTCCTAAATCGCGGGGCTGGTCTCCTCAGTGGCATAGCTGGGAGCTGTGTGGGATTTGTTCTGCAGGATTGGTTTAAGTGCTGGCTCCCTCATGTTGGCGGGTCTGGCGGGCAGGGTCCTGGTGAATCAGCCAGCGTGACCATCATTTGCGGCGTGAATCCCATGGGGCCTCGTTACGTGGTCCAATTAACGCTTGATACCCGTGGCGGCCTTGTCAGGTCAAGCATCGGGAAGCTCCCAGCTTTTCTCACTCGCTACCACCAAATTAAATCGTGCCCTTCATATTATTTCCAATATGGTGCGGAACAAAATTACGAAAATGTACTTTGTACGATTGATACAACTGAACATTTATCACAAAATTCATCCCAAAAAGTCTTCCTTCTTGAAGATGCTGATTTATGCTGGGGTATGATTCAAGAGTTACTGGCAGGTCTCCACTACCTCATCTTTCAGTCATTTTACATCTGTCAGTTGGCTAAATGTCCATCGACATTAAAACAAGTCGGTGATGGCTGTCCGTCTGACATACAAAGTTGTTCATATTCTAGCATGGATAACTGGTAGTCTAAGCTTTTTTGCCCATTTGTAGCAACAGCATTGTCATCCTGGTTGAGATTAATTAAGTTACCTTAAATCTTGGGACCTCCTAATTTGTATGGCTCGATAGCCCCTGATCACATAATTTATCCAATACATTTTCATAAGAACTAACATTTCAGCTGTAACTGGAACAGATTAAATACAATATTAATCAAATTTTCAAGTACTTAAGGGCTGTGGGTCGCCAAGAAGCCAACTATGCATTGAAAACAGCGTCTTCCGAAACATCATTTGTGAAAGAAACTGGGCACAAATCCTATTTGAGGAGGTTGAACAAAAAAAAATAGCAACTTTGAACTGAGTTGTGTGTTCACCTGGATAGAATAATTCAATTCAAACTCAGAAAAAAATCAGATTGCACACCCTGCCTGTATAATAAAGAATGGACCAATATTCTTCTTCTGCCATGGGATATCACTAAAATATTTAATAAATAGTTTTCCATATATCAAATCATCCCATTGGCATCTTGGGACAGAGGAGAATCACTGATCCCACTATATTTCAAATTGAGTTCTTTAAAAAACTGGATTTCTCGGTTGCATGAGACTGAAAAATAGCCTTTAACTAGACAAAAAGATACACTACAGAATAACATTACAGAATAAGGACTGAAACCTCCCGATTGTCTTTGCCCTGTGGGAAATAAATTAAGTAGTGAGATGAACAATGGGTGACTGAAGCACTGATTGAAGAAGAATAAATTAGGACTTAACTCTAGAATCAATTTAAAGAGGGCCATATCAGATTGGTAGGACAATAGTCTAATCTGTTAGAATACCAGCACCAATTGCTGGGATGTAATCCTGTACAAACAAAATTGTCAATTTCCAGGATCGGATATTACACTGCGATTGCCAGACTTCCTGAAGCAGTGTTCCCACTGTTTCCAGTAGCAATAGTGCATGGCAAAGCGAGATCGAAAGATGAGACAGCACACAGAGCAAACACTAAATATGTTCAAGTTACAAGATGATTTTCCTTTTAGGTATTGTTAGGTAATTTATTTGGCAGAAAAGTAATACTGGTTCAAAAAGTAACAGTTAAACACAAGTTAAAAAGGCATAATTGTCACCTCATAGAAACTTATTTCAACAAATTTACTAGTTTTATTTAAGTTCAATTTGGTCAATTGTTAAAATATGATCTTACATCAGGGTAGGTTGAGAAGGGGTAAAGGGGAGGTTGAACAGCAAGCAGGTCAGAGAAGTGGTCGGGATTAACCACAGGTCGTCACGTGCTACAATGTATATGTGCCTGTTATGATTGGACAATGTAGTATTAACAGTGATTGGACAACCATATATCCTGTTGCAACACCCTGGGCTAGTGTGCGGTCGATTCCAGCTCCTCTTGACCCAGAGTCACAACACAAATGAAATTAGATTTTATCATTGGTTGAGTTAAATTGACCACAATTACCAGGTTTGTAAAATTTAAACACGAGTAACCTTTTATGAACAGTAATTAGAATTAAATAGGCAACAAAAATACAACTGACTATCCACTATCTGATTCCCAACCCCACCCCACCACCATTCAAGCTCGCCCATCCTCAACATGCACACACAGACAAAGAACACAGAAGGGAAAGGGTGGTGGAAAGGGAAGAGAAATAATAATAAAGTAAAAGGATAAGGATCTTTGATTCAGATGTATGTCTTCCAGTTAGTTCCTTTCTCAAGGTTAGGCCTTCAGTTGGCTACTTTCCTTTAGCCTGTAATGATTTTCATTGCAGACTCACAGAGACTGCAGGCAACCAGCAGCAGAGAGAGGGAGAAAAAAAATTGCTCTTCCTTCAAAGGTCGAGAGGCTTCTGCCAGGTTCTCTCTGGAAAAAAAACACCTGAAAGAGCGAGATTTTCGTGATCCAGGCACAGGGGCAGGAAAGGAGACTGAAGAAGTTACCTTTCAGTGGCTGGGAGGAGTTTTAGATATTTGGGGGTTCAAGTGGCTAAGATTGGGGGACAGTTTCATAAGCTAAATCTGGGCAAAGCAGTCGATCAAATGAAAAGGGACTTCCGCAGATGGGACATGCTCCCGCTCTAGCTGGTGGGGAGGGTCCAGACTAGCTCTTCCTTTTTCAATGTCTTCCGATTTTTGTCCCAAAGGCTTTTTTCAGGAAAATGAACGCGGTGATGTCGGGTTTTGTGTGGGCGGGTAAAACCCGAGAATAAAGGAAGCACTCCTGGAACGGGGTAGCGGAGAGGGGGGCCGATGTCCTGGCCTACTCCTCCCTGGTGGCCCGGAAAAGGATTTTGCTGGGATGAAGGGACTCGGAGCCCCCGAAGTCAGGAGTGTGGGTCAGCGATATGGCAGGATTTATCAGTCTGGAAAAAAATCAAGATCGCCTTGAGAGGATCAATTCAGGGGTGCGCCCAGAGATGGAAGCCATTCATCGATTTCTTAAAGGAAAATTTAACTTGAGCAGTAAGGTGGGGGAGGGAAGGAAAACAGGAGGCATGGCAATGTTAAATAAGGACAGGGAACTTGGTATACGGGTAATTAGGGAATAGGGTGGGGAAAGTAGGGGATGTTATTTTCTGTTTTTTGTTCTTTTAGGTGTTTTGCGTGTGTCGGCCCGCGCGGTTGTTTAAGAAATGTTAATGTGTTAAACTGTGAAAATGGCAAACGCTTCAATAAAATAATTTCTTTAAAAAAAACACCTTGCAGGAACCAATTGCTGACTGTTGTCAAGCAGAACACTGTCCATGTCCAACCCACCGGTTGCCAGTTAGCCAATCAAACCCACTTTCTCTAAATCCGGTTCCTAAGATTCACTCGTTGCCGACAAGTTTGGTTTTCCCTCTCTAAAATACAAAACCTAGGAACACAACTGTCCTGGCAAGTACTCTTCTGCTCAAAGACACATCCCGATTATGGGTCCGCAGACCAAAAATAAATAAAATAAATGGAAACAAAGGAAATAAACAGGAAGGGCACAGTACACACTTAGAATGTACTGAAGTAATATAGTCTTGTTGACAGAATTAGACTGAGATAACAGAGCACCACCGCGTCACCTGCTGATTGGTGTCACTATCTGTATATCAGTGTAAAACTAGTCGTTTTGTAGCTCGTGAGGGAATTTGTGCTCCATCTTGAATGTGTATGAGTTACCTAACATATGCCAGTATAAATAAACCGGTTTAAACAAAGTTGTTCTGAGTTTCATTTGGTCCTTGCGGAATTGGGAGTAGATCTTTATCTCCCTATCAGCCTTTCCATTAGACCCTGCACCTCCAGTTCGCCAGTTATTTGGAATATTTCTTGGTATAAAAGATTGATGTCTTGCCTGCTCAATATTTTGAAAGCAAATAATTACTGTACATTGGCCTGGGTTGTAAGCGTTTGTTGTTGTTTCCAAGTAAAACTGTTGCAAAGTACACCTACATATTGGCAGTGTGGGAACGCTCCAAGGATTTTATAGAGACCTATTATTTACTGGCCTGAAACTTTAATCAAGGCATTTTTTTGATTGTGACTGTGCAATTGCAACTGCGCCTAATATTCAATCAATGAAACGAAGAACAACAAGAAATATTAAATGTGTTAATAACTAAAATAGGTAATCAAAATATGGCTCAGGTGTGAATTATGTATATGTCTGCTTAAAATGTACTTTATTATAAGAGTAAAATGTTGAAGACAATTTTTAAAAGTTGATTTATCAGATAAATTCTGAAATGTGCCATGAGGAGACACATTTCCAAAATTAGTATTTGATTTGTAAAGAGCAACCTGTAAGTGCAACATTTGGTTAATCTTAATTTTCAACAGCACATAGAATCTAATGTAATCATTTGTATAAAAGATGCATAATAAGACTATACCGTGCTCATCTTCTTCAGATTCTATTTTTCCTTTATTAATTGATGTTACCTTGAAAAAAAACAAGAAAAGTCAATATATAAACATAATTGATTTGTTTTCCATCCCACCAATGAAGATCTTAGTAAAGTAAAAAACAAACGAGTGTAAGATAAATCATCTACATACAATGGCAACTCAACACAGTATGCCACCGAACCATGCTACGTCTGGAGGTTTTCGCTTGATTTATGGCAACCCCCTGGTCCAATTTAAGTGGAAGTTTTTTGGGACTCAGTCTGCCATTATTTTTCGTAAGGAGTGGCAATGATACGTGAAGTGCTCCCATATATTGTCAGTCAAAAGTGATAAAAGTCACAAATGCATCATCCAAATATTTTCCATCATTTGTGCCACAGCAAAAATGCGGACAAAAGACAAAGGTTAATTCCTGGCATTCAGTATAAATGTGGGCTGCAGAGGCTTTTCAATTTTGAAGAGTCAGAAAGAACTATGCAATTAATTCTAGGCAATTTGGAATTTAGATAACACAAGCTTTGCCTCCTCTATTAAAAATGTTGAAGTTCAGGGCAGTACGGCGGCGCAGTGGGTTCGCACTGTGGCGTCACGGCGCTGAGGTCCCAGGTTCGATCCCGGCTCTGGGTCACAGTCCAGGTGAAGTTTGCACATTCTCCCTGTGTTTGTGTGGGTTTCACCCCCACAACCCACAAATGTGCAAGCTAGGTGGATTGGCCACGCTAAATTGGCCCTTAATTGGAAAAAATGATTGGGTCCGCTAAAATTTAAAAAAAAGAAATGTTGAAGTTCTTCAAGCAGGAATGAAGGTGCCTGCTACATTGCACTGCTGTGGGAGCCTGAGGCCAGGTATTGTCAATTTTAATGGCCCAGTAATTGGGGAGAGAAATAATCCATTGCTCCTATTCCCGATTAAACAACCGCATCTCAACACCCACAAACATCTACCTCACACTCACCCATTTTCTTTTTCTGCAATATGTTGGCACCCAACTCAACTCCTCCAGCTTTTATAATTAACTCTATTGTTGTTGTCTCTCACTCTCCTGTCTTTTTAAAACAGCAACTAAGAGTGCAGTGGAAATGATCTTTCCTGGCAGCCTCGACACCAGACATAATTCTGAATTTCAGTAATCTCATCACAGTGTTTCCACTGCTCCTTTAAATTCTATTTGTATTTGCCTGTGCCTCCATATGTGCTCATAGATAATGTGTGGTTAAGGGATCAATACTTTCTGTTGTCCCTTGTGAAGCAAAGTGTCCGCAACCTAGATTTCCTATTTGACTGAGACTCCAACCCCATACTTTCTCCATAACAAAGACTGCCTCCTTAATACTGCCTGCCTCCAACCCTTCCTTAGACCATCTGCGGCTGAAATTCTTATCTAGGCCTCAGCCATCACTAGACTTGACTATTCAAATGCTGTCCAAGTGAGCCTCTCATCCGCCACCTTTTGTAAATTTCAGCTCATTCAAAACTCGTCCACTTATATTCCATTTACACCTTAGCATGTCCCTGCTCATCCCTAAATTTGCTCATGCCTGCTCTTCAACTCCCACCCCACCAAGCCTAAAATTTAGATTTTTAATTTTCATGTTCAAACTTCATATTCAAATCACTTCCTAATCTTGCCTTCGCCATAGCGTAGGCTCAATGGGATGAAGGGCCTTCATGTGTGATGTATTCTTCAATGATATCTGTTAATTCCTGCTGACTCTGGCCTTGTGTATTCCAGCTTCCTTTGTACTACCAAGCCTTCACCTGTCTCAACACTAAGCTCCAGAATTCCCTTTCCTCCACTTCCTCTTCTCCTAAAAGATCCATCTCTTTGATCAAGTTTTTGTCACCCCTCCAACTATTTACATCATCAGCATGGCAATTTTCATTATACCTACTTTATCTACTCCTACCTCCTGCAAACTCTAACCCTACTTTATCTGTACTCCTGCCATCTCTCCCAAGGACTACAAGTTTTTCCCTGTCTTCAGTTAGCTGCTTTGCTTCCTCCCTCCTCCTCTCCACTTTCCTCTTAACCTTCCTCCTCTCTCTAACCTCCATTGTTATAGTTCTCACTTGGCACAAGTCCTGCTAATATTACTAACTCCAAATTATCTGAAAATTGTTTGTAGTCTTAACTTGCAACATGATTACAATACGTTTAAAAGTCCTGCATATTTGACACTCCTGCCATAAAGCTTCCTCTCAGATGTCTCGATTTGACTAATGTTCACAATGGAGACTTCATTTGTGAACATTTCTAATTGGAAATATGCAACTAAATGTATGTCAACACTTCCACAATAATTTTATCTTGCCAATCATGCTGTTGTTGCCGACCCTTGTTGACACTATGCCTTGAGTCACCCTGGTCCAACTGCTATTTTGACATCTGCCTCATTTGCGTTTCACTGCAGGCAAGTTGTAATTTTACCCATACATTTATTTTAATTTTATATAAACTGTTCTCACCCCAACTGATGATATTTCTAATACACACTGCTCACCATAACCTTTTCTTTATCTCCATCCAACAGATAATTCCGTCTTTCCTCTGTATTCACTGTGTATGGTGCCTCCCTTCCTCATTTATTTTGTTCTGCACCCTCTTAAATGCTGCTCATCTGTAATATCATTTAGTTCTTTCGGGAAAGGTTTATGGCTGTAACTGACTTTTGTCCCTCTGTCTATGTATTGGAAATATGCAAGGTGTAGGAGGCTCGGGCTCATTCTATCAAAAATGTGTTTGCTGTGGAAAATGACTATGCAATCTTTGAATCTGCAGCCACGTGCAAGGATTTCCTTTCCTCAATGTGCTGGATGAGACATCTGCTAATTGGTTCTCCACTACGGTCTACCATGCGCCGACCTTCACAAGTCAAATATACATGTTGGGATTCACATAGCTCTACACACATTAAGTTCAGCCTTAGTGGCAAAGCTTGTAAATAAAGCCCGAGCCATTTGCTCATGTGGCAAGCTTGATGTAGAAATGGATTGCATAAAGTTATCCTGTGGACAGTGGCTATCCTGGTCAGACCATTGTTCTCTGGGTATTATGTAAACTCACAAATGGGCCATAGGCTGCTACTTTCAGACCTGAAAAATCCCTGTCTACCACAAATTACCCTGGAAAGGCAAAGTATCTCAAAAATTTGAACAACAGGTTAAGCAGGGAGTTTTACATTACTATTATGCAGGGCCTAAGTAAGTTGCATTTTCCATAAGCGTAATCTGCCTTCAGTCCAAAAAGATATTCTATCAACCATACAATTGAGCAACATACATTTCTCGTATGAATTTCAGTGTTGGCGCGATGCTGGTTTTATGTCCCAGCGATTTGCTGATCGAATCAAACAGTCTGTTCCTTTGGTTGTTCTTAATAGGCAGAATTCAGATTGTACTCAACCAACCTGTACTTGTAAAACCCAAAACAAAACGTCTATTGTCAGATGTGATTCTGTGATTGGGTATCAGGATTTGAGCAATCCCAAGTGCACTAATAATCATACTAGCAACATGTCTCTCTTTTCAGCAATTTTCAAATTTTAAACTATTAACTGACCATATTTTTAAAAATGTAATAGTGCGCAATCCGAAAACATGCAAAACCAATCATACTAGGGTAACAGGAGCTTCCCTGAACCAGCTAGCTATTTGAAAATTAGAGTAACAACACAAGATATCCAACCTGTTCACTTATGTCATTTGGTCGCTCATTAATAGATTCTTGTTCTTCTTTTGCTATTGTTCCACCATTATCCACCTCATCTACATTCTCATTCACTTCTTCAGTATCCTCCTCTGCAATGGTCTCATCTTCAACCTCTTTATCTTGTAGACTTTCCTTCTGCAACATAAAACATTTATTTCAATGTACTTAATACTCTTATTCAAAGGAAACAAGAAAAAGAAAGCTGAGTGTGCATGCTAGGGTTAAATTTTTGAACAATATTGTTAAGTAAATAATAGTAATAGTATGTGCTAATGCTTATATAGTGCCTTATTCTTGTAACATGATGTAAAGAATAATAATTGCGACATCCTGATCAGATGCACACTAAAGCCAAATATTATATGAAGCATTATGAGAAATCTCTCCCACCATTTTGAGTGTAGCTATTGTGTATATTCAGTCCTATGCAAATAGGAGGTGCTGTTATGAACTTTTAAAAATGTGGATTAAATTTTGCAATGTTGACAGAAAGTGGACTTAAGCTATAAAAAATAGCTGCTGGTAATAAAGCAAAGCTCTGTTTATAAATTGAAGTACAAATGCGCAAAGCCCTGTTGCCATTTCTCCTCGCTGCCAGTTTATCAACTATGCATTAAAAATAACAGACATGGGTAGCTGTGGAATTACTGTAACCTTGTATATTTTACACATAGGTTGCATTTTTCACTTCAGTGTTATTACCTGTGGCCATAAATAAATTATGCCTCCATTGTTAACAAACAGAGATAATTTCATTGGTATGACATTTTCAGTGAAGCAATTACCCCTCAACGTTTAGTTTATACATACATTGTCTGTCATTAATTTTTTTAGACTTATCAAGAATACTTAATATCGCTACACCAAAAGTTTTTTGAAGATTAATTTCAGCAATACTCAATCCATTTCCAGTTCATGCTAATTACAGTTGACAGTATATTTCTTTTAACATAAAAAATCTGAACACGTACTCCATTTTTCAGTTTCTACCATTAAGCTTCATGTCACCGTAGCTTATCGAGTTAGTTCTTCATGCCTAAATCTTTAGGAATCCAATAAAAATTATTGGGGAATTGGAAGTCGGGGGTGGGGGGTGCATTTATGGATTATAATCTTTTGGTTGGTAAATAACATTGTGGACTGCAATTTGTATCTTTAAGACAACAAACACTGCCACACGTCAAACTGGTCTTTACTTCCAAAAGAGGAATATTTTAAAATTTAGAAGTATGAACTATTATAATAGATACGACTCTCAGACTGGGAAACAAATTCTCAAAACCTCTGCATCACCTCAAACATGTCCTCACTGAGCCTTTTCCTCTACATGTTTACCTACCACAAATATTCTCTCTCAGTTACATTTGGAAAGCAATTCAATCTCACAAGGGCTACTCAGTGTGAAGCTGGCCTTTTTCCAATCAAAGTCCACTGTTTAATAATGCCCTGTTTCTTTAATGGGTCTATCCACATAACATGCCAAGATTAATAAAGGAAATCTATACAATAACTCCTTTAAGTGAAGTTAGTTCTGCTTTTCAACTTCTGAATTATAAATCTATCCCTTTCCCCCCAAAACTGAAGCTAATTAACGTTAATCTTTTGAAATTGCACGCAGTGGATATATCAAACCACTATATTTTATTGAGAAACAATTATGGTGGTGTTGTACCAACTTCCGGTTGCGGCTATGCGGAGCTAAGCCGTAAGATTCGGCAGCTCCCGCTATCACGGACTTTCGGGCTCTTTAGAGGAGCCCCAACGGGAATTTTTTTGAAGACGATCCGTGGGGAAGGGAAGAGCAAGGTCCCCCTTCACCTTTTATGGACCAGACCAGAAGTGAAACGGGCAAAAAAAGGTCATTGGAGCAGCGGGAGAAGCGAGGGGAAAAAAGCAAAATGGCGGCGGCCGGGGACAAAGCGGAGTGCGGGCCGGAGCTGCAGGAGTTCATCAAGCGCTGCTTCGAGGAGCTGCGGAAGGAGATGCTGGCGCCTATGTTGTCGGTGATTGAAGGACTAGGGATGACCCAGAAGGCCCACGAGGTAAAGATCCAGGAGGTGCAGAAAAGAGTCAGTGAGAATGAGGACGAGATCTTGGGCCTGGCGGTGAGAGTGGAGGAGCACGAGGCGCTGCACAAGAGGTGGGCGGGAAGATTCGAAGACCTGGAGAACAGGTTGAGGAGAAAGAACTTGCGGATCCTGGGTCTCCCTGAAGGAGTGGAGGGGGCTGATGCCGGGGCATATGCGAGCACGATGCTCTAGGCGATGATGGGCGCGGAGGCCCCTTCGAGGCCTCTGGATGGGGCACACCGGGTGCTGGCGAGGAGGCCCAAGGCTAACGAGTCGCCAAGGGCGATTGTGGTGAGGTTTCACCGTTTCACGGACAGAGAGAGGGTCTTAAAATGTGCCAAGAAGGAGCGGAGCAGCAGGTGGGACAATGCGGAGATCCGAATATATCCGGACTGGAACACGGAGGTTGCAAAGAGGAGAGCCGGTTTCAACCGGGCCAAGGCGGTGTTGCACCGGAAAGGAGTGAGATTCGGAATGCTGCAGCCAGCGCGACTGTGGGTCACATACAAGGATCAGCACCATTATTTCGAAACGCCTGAAGAGGCGTGGACCTTTATTCAAACTGAAAAGTTGGACTCAAACTGAGGGTTTGTGAGGGTGGGGGGGATGTTTGATGTTTGATGGCTGTTGTATATAGGGTGTTAATCACGCGCAGGTAATGTTACATGGGCTGGGGGAGAGAGGGGGATTGCGATGGGGGAGAGAGACAAGGCCGCGACAGGAGCTGCGCCAGAGGGGGCGGGGTAGGCTTAGGAAAGCACGGGGTTTTTCCCGTGCTAGGGAAGAAAGGCGGGAGGGGGAATGGAGGAACACATACTGATTGGGAGATTCCCACACGGGGAGGTCAATGGGACGGCAGGGGTAGCCGGGTCAGCCCCCCCAATCCGGCTGATAACGTGGAATGTGAGGGGCCTGAATGGGCCAGTAAAGAGGGCCCGAGTGTTGGCGCACTTAAAGGGACTGAAGGCAGACGTGGTCATGCTCCAAGAGACACATCTGAAGGTGGCGGATCAAGTCAGGTTAAGAAAGGGGTGGGTAGGACAGGTATTCCATTCGGGGCTAGACGCGAAGAAGAGAGGGGTGGCAATATTGGTGGGGAAGCGGGTGTCGTTTGAGGCCAAGAATATGGTAGTGGACAACGGAGGGCGATATGTGATGGTGAGCAGTAAGTTGCAGGGGACGTGGATGGTGTTGGTAAATGTAAACACCCCGAACTGGGATGATGCCGGATTCATGAAGCGCATGTTGGGGCGCATTCCGGACCTGGAGGTAGGAGGCCTGATAATGGGTGGGGATTTCAATACGGTGTTGGACCCAGCTCCAGATCGATGACTGGAAAGAGGCCGGCGGCAGCCAAGGTGCTTAAGGGGTTTATGGATCAGATGGGGGGAGTGGACCCGTGGAGGTTTGCCAGGCCGCAGGCCAAGGAATTTCCTTTTTTCTCCCACGTGCACAAAGCCTACTCCCGGATAGATTTTTTTGTTCTGGGCAGGGCGCTGATCCAGAAAGTGGAGGGAACGGAGTATTCGGCCAGATCACGCCCCGCACTGGGTGGAACTGGAGTTGGGAGAGGAGAGGGACCAACGCCCGCTGTGGCGGTTGGATGTGGGACTGCTGGCAGATGAGGTGGTGTGTGGGAAGGTGAGGGGGTCCATTGAAAGGTACTTGGAGGTCAACTACAACGGGGAGGTGTGGGTGGGGGTGGTATGGGAGGCGCTGAAGGCGGTGATCAGGGGAGAGTTAATCTCCATTAGGGCTCGTAGGGAGAAGATAGAGGGCATGGAAAGGGAGAGGTTAGTGGGGGAGATTTTGAGAGTGGACAGGAGATACGCAGAGGCCCCTGAGGAGGGATTACTTGGGGAAAGGCGACGTCTCCAGACGGAGATTGATGTGTTGACCACAGGGAAGGCAGAGGCACAGTGGAGGAAGGTGCAGGGTGCGACCTACGAGTATGGGGAGAAGGCGAGTCGGATGCTGGCACACCAGCTCCGTAAGAGGATGGCAGCGAGGGAAATAGGGGGAGTCAAGGATGGAAGGGGAGCCACAGTGCAGAGTGCGACGAAAATAAACGAGGCATTCAAGGCCTTCTATGAGGAGCTGTACAGATCCCAGCCCCCAGCGGGGGAGAGGGGATGAGACGATTACTAGACCAATTGAGATTCCCGAGGGTGGAGGAGCAAGAGGTGGCTGGTTTGGGGGCACCAATTAGGTTGGAGGAGCTGAGCAAGAGTTTGGGGAGTATGCAGGCAGGGAAAGCCCCGGGAACGGATGGGTTCCCAGTGGAGTTCTACAGGAAGTACGTAGACCTGTTGGCCCCGCTACTAGTGAGGACCTTTAATGAGGCAAGGGAGGAAGGGACCCTGCCCCTGACAATGTTGGAGGCAACGATTTCTTTGATCCTAAAGCAGGACAAGGACCCACTGCAATGTGGATCGCACAGGCCGATCTCGCTCCTCAACGTGGCTGCTAAGTTGCTGGCAAAAGTGCTGGCTACGAGGATCGAGGACTGTGTCCCGGGGGTGATTCACGAGGACCAGACAGGATTTGTAAAGGGCAGGCAACTAAACACCAATGTGCGGCGGCTCTTAAATGTGATAATGATGCCATGGGTGGAGGGAGAGGCGGAGATAGTGGCAGCTATGGATGCGGAGAAGGCCTTTGACCGAGTAGAGTGGGAGTACCTCTGGGAAGTGCTGCGTAGGTTTGGGTTCGGGGGAGGGTTTATTAGTTGGGTTAAGCTCCTTTACAGAGCCCCGGTGGCGAGTGTGGTGACGAATCGGCGGAGGTCGGAGTATTTTCGGCTGTACCGTGGGACGAGGCAGGGGTGCCCCCTGTCGTTTGCATTGGCGATTGAACCCTTGGCCATATCATTGAGGGAGTCTAGGAAATGGAGGGGGTGGTCCGAGGGGGAGAAGAGCATCGAGTGTCGCTTTATGCGAATGACCTGTTGCTGTATGTGGTGGATCCAGTGGAGGGGATGGTGGAGGTCATGCAGACTCTAAGGGGGTTTGGGGATTTTTCAGGCTATAAGCTCAATGTAGGGAAGAGTGAACTTTTTGTAGTACTGGCAGGGGACCAAGAAAGGGGGATAGGCGGTCTACCGCTGAGGAGGACGGAGGGGAGCTTTCGGTACCTGGGGATCCAGATAGCCAGGAGTTGGGGGGCTCTACATAAACTGAATCTGACGAGGTTGGTGGAGCAGATGGAAGAGAACTACAAAAGATGGGACATGTTACCGCTCTCGCTAGCGGGTAGAGTGCAGTCGGTCAAAATGGTGGTCCTCCCGAGGTTTCTTTTTGTGTTTCAGTGCCTTCCCATCGTGATCACCAAGGCCTTTTTTAAGAGAGTAGGCAGGAATATTATGGGGTTTGTGTGGGCGAATAGGACCCCGAGGGTAAGGAGAGGGTTTCTGGAACGCAGTAGGGACCGAGGAGGGTTGGTGCTGCCGAACCTAAGGAGCTACTACTGGGCAGCAAATGTGGCGATGATCCGTAAGTGGGTGATGGAGGTAGAGGGGGCAGCATGGAAGAGGTTGGAGATGGCGTCCTGTAAAGGAACGAGCCTGGGGGCGCTGTTGACGGCACCGCTGCCGCTCTCGCCATCATAGTACACCACGAGTCCGGTGGTGGCGGCAACGCTAAAGATCTGGGGCCAGTGGAGACGGCACAGGGGTGCAATGGGAGCCTCGGTGTGGTCCCCGATCAGGGGTAACCACCGGTTTGTCCCGGGGAGGATGGACAGGGGATTTCAGAGCTGGCATCGGGCGGGGATTAGAAGAATGGGGGACCTGTTCATTGATGGGACGTTTGCGAGCCTAGGGGCACTAGAGGAGAAATTTGAGATACCCCCGGGAAATGCATTTAGATACATGCAGGTGAGGGCGTTTGTGAGGCGGCAGGTGAGGGAATTCCCGTTGCTCCCGGCACAGGAAATTCAAGACAGGGTGATCTCGGGTGTATGGGTCGGGGAGGGCAAGGTGTCGGCAATGTACCAGGAGATGAAAGAAGAGGGGGAAGCGTTGGTAGAGGAGCTGAAGGGTAAATGGGAGGAGGAGCTGGGGGAGGAGATTGAGGAGGGGTTATGGGCTGATGCCCTAGGTAGCGTTAATTCCTCCTCCCCGTGTGCCAGGCTCAGCCTGATACAATTTAAGGTGGTTCACAGAGCGCACTTGACAGGGGCGAGGTTGAGTAGGTTTTTTGGGGTAGAGGACAGATGTGGAAAGTGCTCAGGGAGTCCGGCGAACCATGTCCATATGTTTTGGTCATGCCCGGCACTGGAGGGGTGCTGGAGATGAGTGGCGGGAACAATATCTCAGGTGGTGAAAGTCCGGGTCAAGCCAAGCTGGGGGCTAGCACTATTTGGAGTAGTGGACGAGCCGGGAGTGCAGGAGGCAAAAGAGGCCGGCATTCTGGCCTTTGCGTCCCTAGTAGCCCGGCGAAGGATCTTGCTAATGTGGAAGGAGGCGAAGCCCCCCAGCGTGGAGGCCTGGACAAACGACATGGCTGGGTTCATTAAGCTGGAGAGGATAAAGTTTGCCTTGAGAGGGTCTGTGCAGGGGTTCTACAGGCAGTGGTAACCGTTCCTAGACTATCTCGCGGAGCGTTAGAGGAAGGTCGGTCAGCAGCAGCAACCCGGGGCGGGGGGGGGGGGGGGGGGGAGATGTCCTGTGAAGGGGGGGGGTTGCCTAGGGGGTGTTTGAGCAAGACAGCAAATGAAAGATTTGGGAAACTGGCATGTACGGGACGGAGCCAGTGTACAAAGCTATGTAACATATCGTTTTACCATGTATATATCTTGCTATGTGCGTTTTCTTTCTATTTTGTTACGGGGGGGGGTTTATTGTTTGTAAGGGTGAAAAATTGTGTTAAAAAACTTTAATAAATATATATATATATATTTTTTTTTAAATGATGGTGTTGTACCATGGCTGGTAAACATGCAATAAAAATGTTTATATTAAAAATATTTAATATATGTGAAAACTTTGCAAAACCAGATGTGGTACCTTCAGTGAATAGCATATCATACTCTTTTACTAATTTGAACGACCAACTTTTATTAAATTGCTTTGTAGAGGCTGAAATAGTGTTACGATCTCAGCTGATGTTATTACTGGACAAGTCATATCCCAGGGTAGAACCCGGCTTGATGAATCCAGACTTTTCTTTTTTTTAGATATGTGGAAGGTGGCTACTAAATAGAGTCACAGGAGTCAGCTGGTGAACATTTACCAAAATAATACATTTATTAAACGAGAAAAGATTAACTATAATACACCACTCCTTCACCACACTACACCTTTACAGATATATACAGATTCATAAGGTTACACAAGTTACAAAATCTATCTTATACTCTAATGGTCACAGTTCATGTAAACTGGGGTAAAACACACCACACTCCGAAACCAAGTGAAAATTGCCACCCAACACATCTGCGGATTTCTCCAACTCCCCCAGAAGCTTGTCACATTGTAAGGCAAATGGTCTCACTTGAACTCTATCTTCCACTCGAGGGTTTCCAATGTCTACTCTCACACCTTGGAATCTTCTCCCAAACAGTGCTTTCTCTTGGATTTCTTCACCAAGGATCCATGTCCTGGGTTTCAATCACTCTTTCTGTTTTTCCTCTGCCCTGGATCGTCAAGTGCATTTAAGCTTCCTTTCCACTAATCACTCAAGTACCAAGCCATGCCAACAGAGCACTCCAGCTTCAGGCCGTATTAAGGTGTCACCAACCTTTCAGAAGCCGACATCCCAGGGTCTGCATCTTGCAGCCTGTTTTTAACTTGGAGACACTCTGTTCCTACCTCTCAACTTTCCTAACAGAACCTTGTCTCCATATTTGTGTCCTTTTTTTCCCCAACTTCAGTCTTCACGGAACTTTATTCTGTCCCATTCCCTGGTTTCTGGGGCCTTTCTGTTCTTTAATTTGGGACTTATTTCTGGCGCCTTTCATTGTCCTCCCTGTCCTGATGGTTTCTTTGGGTTCCTGCTTCCAACTGTACTGACCTTCTCTCAACTGAACTAACTGCTTTTGCTTTTGAGTGTGGGATCCTGGAACAGCTCACTTTTGTATACCTTGGGACAAACTTTTAGATTATTTTTCAAGGTGTTAGCTCCGGCAGGAAAAGCAGAGGGCAGCCTATCAGCTGCCTTGTTGGATTTTCCTGCCTTCCTTTAAAACTCTTCAAAACAAAAAATCCTGGAGGCGAATCCCACAACTTCTTGCTGGCAGGCCGGGCTTTGAACCCACCGAGTGCCCCGATCTGAATTTTTTATTTTTTTATTTTTAAAGGAGCCCCCCGCCCCCCCCCCCCCCCCCATCTCCGCTTTGCTAACTTTGGATAAGACTCTTTCGTACTTTAACAAAGCAATGAAGGGAAGGATCTTCTGAGTGCCAGCAATGTTTCTAACTATGCAAATCACATCTTCAAGCATTGCTCTCCTGTGTACATTGAATCAGTCAAGTACAGTAGAAGTTTATGATTATAGGATTGTGAGGCTGGAAATGGATTTGGGAAAGTACAGATAAAACAGATGTTAAGCTTACTAAGTGGGTTAAGTGGATTTCAATTAATGGAACTCCAAAGAATGTTTCATGTTCTGGCCTAGTTGTGTACCTTTACGCCCATGTCAGAACTGGCAAAAACAGAAAAAAAGTCATCAAATTAACAATAATCATGACTTCTGGTGGCGGCCATGGTGTGAGTGGTTGCACACAGGGCAGCTCCTACTCGAAGGCCCAGGAAAGAGCTCTTTTTACCCAATATTGGGTGTAATTCTGGCTAAAAGGTGTAGTTGAAGGTCGGAGTAGTAGTTCCCCCAGAGGTGTTATATCCACTGGTTACCAAACCCAGAAGACGGTGAGAGACCTGGCCTAGGAGTTGGAGGAAAGCTGTGGCGCAGCAGCCAGTGGAAGGATGGCGGAGGGGGAAGGGCTAATGCAAAGTGGAAAGCCCCAGGTGGAGCAGTTGATGGCTTTTATTAAGGAGGAGTTCCGGCAGCAGAGGAAGGAGATGCGGGTGGACCGCTCGAAGGCCATTGAAGGAGCTGTGGCACCACTGAAGAGTTTGATGGAGTGGATGGAGAAGTGTTTGGAGGTAAAGGGTTCACAGATCCGAGAGATTGAAGGGGTGATTTTGGATCATAGCAACCGAGTGGTGGCACTGGAGACGGAGGTGGGGCTCTTAGGAGACCTTTGCAAGACGTTGAGGGCAAAGATGGAGGAGCAGAGAACATCTCGAGAAGGCAGAACCTGCGGATAGTGGGTGTGCTTGAAGGAGTGGAAGGTGTGAGTGCCATGAGGTACATCTCAAAGATATTGGTGGGGCTGGTGGCAGAGGGGGTGCTAGATAAGGCCCCTGAAGTGGACAGAGCGCACAGGTCTCTGAAGCAGAAGTCCAGAGCTGGGGAGCCTCCGTGGGCGGTGATCTTGAGACTCAACAAATTTGTGGAGAAAGAGAAGATCTTGCATTGGGCCATAGAGAAACGCAACTGGAATGGGAGGGGAACAAGGTCCGAATATCAGTGATGTGGAGATGCAGGCATTGGACTGGGGTGAGCACAGTAAGAGGTCTTAAAAGTTAAAAGTCCAACAGGTTTGTTTCGAATCACTAGCTTTCGGAGCAAAGCTCCTTCCTCAGGGGAATCCTCCCGGATTTGGCCTTCCTCACCTGAGGAAGGAGCTGTGCTCTGAAAGCTAGTGATTTGAAACAAACCTGTTGGACTTGAACCTGGTGTTGTAAGACGTCTTACCGAATATAACAGAACATTTGAGCTGAGCTGGCAAAACGTCAGGCAGGGGTCAACAAGGCCAAGGCGGTGCGGCACCGGCGGGGAATCAGTTTGGGGTGCTCTACCCAGCGAAGTTATGGGTGACGTTTAAAAGCCGGGAATATTACTTCAAGACCCCAGAAGTGGCCGAGGAGTTCAATAAGGAGTACAAACTGGGAGAGAACTAAGCTGAACAATGCTGGGGAACTGGGGTGCTGGCATTTTGTAATGGTTGGGAATATGGTTGGAGTGGGGGTAGGAAATGGGTTTTCTCATTCCCTCCGGTTTGGAGGGGGTTCTTTTGGGGGTTTGTTGTTTAATGTTGGGTTGGTAAGAGGTGGCAGGGGTGAAAGGTTTATGTGAGGATGGATGTTCCCATCCCCACTCCTGTTTTATGGGACTGTTTATGTTTAACATTTGTTTGCTTGCTCTCAGCGAATGTGACCTGGAGTTCAGATTGAGTCTTTGTTTTGGCGGGGGAGGGCAAGGTCAACAGGGAGCCTTCTTCCCTGAGCAGAGGAGTGGATGGAGGGGGAGAGGAGGTCATTGGGAGGAGTATTTGGGCAGGGGGGTGGCACGCTAGCAAGTAATGCTGGTGAACGGAAGTGAGGTGGGGGAGAAGGCTGAGAGAGGTGGCATGGGGGGTGGGGGGGGGGGGGGGGGGTTGACATGACATGGCAGAGAGTAGCAATGACATGGTCAGGGGCGGAGAAGGGGCCACCTGGGATGGGCTAGGTACAGGGCAGAATTAACATGGCTGGAGTTAAGTAGGGAAGATGATGGACGGTAGAGTGGATTGGAGGTTGGAGGATGAGTCTCTAATTGGCTGGTAAGCTGGAACGTCCGGGGACTGAATGGGCCGGTTAAAACGTCACAGGTATTCGCGCACCTCAGGAGCTTGAAAGCAGGGGTGGTCTTTCTGCAGGAGATGCACCTCCGCGTGAAGGACCAGGTTAGGCGAAGGAAGGGGTGGGTCGGGCAGGATTTCCACTCAGGGTTTGATTCGAAATCAAGAGGAGTGCCGATTTAAATGAGCAAAAAAATGGGATTTGTGAGTGCGAAGGAGGTGAGGGATCCGGGTGGGAGATATGTGATTGTGAGTGGGGTACTGAAGGGGGCACCGGTGGTGTTGGTAAATGTGTATGCCCCAAATTGGGATGATGTGAGTTTTATGAGCGGGTTGCTGGAAGCAATCCCGGATTTGGCCATGCACCAGTTGATCATGGGAGGAGATTTTAACTGTGTCCTGGAGCCGAGGGTGGATAGGTCAAGCCCCAGGTCGATGGGTAGGGAACGAAAGGCAAGGGAGCTGGGGGCGGGGGGGGGGGGGGTTTATGGAGAGGATGGGTATGGTGGACCAATGGTGCTTTCAGAACTCAGGGGAAAAGGAGTATTCCTTCTTTACACAAGTCTATAAGGTGTATTCAAGGTATATTACTTTGTAATGAGTCGGGAGATTTTGGTTTGGGTGGAGGGGGCAGACTATGCAGGGATAGTTATCTTGGACCATGCGCCCCACTGGCTGGAGATTCTGCTTAGATCGTGACGAGAGCAGAGGCTGGGGTGGAGGTTTGATTCGGGGTTGTTGGCAGACAGAGGTTTATGTGATAAGGTGCGGGCGGCGATTATGGAGTATGTGGAGTTGAATCAGAATGGGGAGGTATCGACAGCCATTTTATGGGAAGCACTGAAGGCAGTGGTCCGGGGGGAAATTATTTTGTTTAAGGCTCGCCCGGATAGGGAAAGGAGGGAGGAACATGAGTCTAGTGAGCGAGATAGTGGAAGTGGGCAGGGAGCATTCAAGGGTGCTCACTGCGGAGGGATTGGCAAGGAAGAAAAGGTTGCAGGGGCAGTTTCACAGGTTGACAACAGGGAGGGAGGTAGAGCAACTGCATAGGGCAAGGGGGATGCAATGGGAGTATGGGGAGAAGGCGAGCCGCATGCTGCCGCACCAGCTGCAGAGACAGACCACGAGCAGGGAAATATTGAAGATAGGGACTGGGGATGTGGTGTCGGAGCTGGGGAAGCTATACGAGGCATTTAGGGAGTCCTACCAGGGACTGTACGAGGTGGACGGGGGGGGGGGGGGGACATGAGGTAGTTTTTGGACGAGCTGGAATTTCCCCAGGTGGATGAAGCAAAGAGGCAAGCAAGGGAGGTGCTGGATAGTATCAGGGGTATGAAGTCGGGGAAGGCCGCTGGGCCGGATGGGTACCCGGCAGAATTTTATAAGGAATTTGCGACGGACCTGGAACTACATCTGTTAGGGACGTTTAATGGGGAGCAGCCAGAGACGATGACGCAGGCAGTAATCACACTAATCACAAAAAAGGGGAAAGAATGTGGTCTTATATGCCCATATCACTATTGAACACGGATGTGAAAGGCTAAGTTTTTCATAGATTATCATAGAATTTACAGTGCAGAAGGAGGCCATTTGGCCCATCGAGTCTGCACTGGCTCTTGGAAAGAGCACTCTACCCAAGGTCAACACCTCCACCCTATCCCCATAACCCAGTAACCCCACCCAACACTAAGGGCAATTTTGGACACTAAGGGCAATTTATCATGGCCAATCCACCTAACCTGCACATCTTTGGACTGTGGGAGGAAACCGGAGCACCCGGAGGAAACCCACGCACACACTGGGAGGATGTGCAGACTCTGCACAGACAGTGATCCAAGCCAAAATCGAACCTGGGACCCTGGAGCTGTGAAGCAATTGTGCTATCCACAATGGCGAGGTGGATGGAGGATTGCGTCCTGGGGGTGGTTGCAGAAGATCAAACAGGTTTCGTGAAGGACAGGCAACTCGCGAGTAATATAAGGCGGCTGCTGAATGTGGTGATGAATCCTTTGGGGCTCTGGTACCCGAGGTGGTGGTGTCCATGGATGCAGAGAAGGCATTTGATCAGGTGGAGTGGCGGTAGTTGTTCGAGGTTTTGGCAAGGTTTGGGCCGAGATCTGGGTGCGGTTGCTGTGTGTGGCACCAGGGGCGAGTGTGAGGATGAATAATATGAGTATGCAAAGCTTTTACTTACACAGGGTACGAGGCAGGGATGCCTGCTGTCGCCATTGCCGTTTGCGCTGGCCATAGAGCCGCTGCAAATGGCTTTCAGGGGGTCAGCAGAGTGGCAGGGGATTAAGGGGACAGAGGGAGCATCAAGTGTCGCTCTATGCCGATGACTTGTTGCTGTAGGTTTCTGATCCGCTAGAAAGTATGGGAAGAATTATGGGCCTGCTGGGGAGGTTTGGAGGGTTCTCAGAATACAAACTGAACGTAGGGAAAAGTGAGATTTTCCCGGTGAATGAGCTGGGCTAATTTAAGGGGGATGCCATTTACAGTAGCAAGGGATAGGTTTAGGTATTTGGGGATTCAGGTAGTGAGGGAATGTACGGGGCTCAATAAGTGGAACTTAATGAAACTGGTGGAGGAAGACAGGGGGGAAATCTCAGATGGTGGGATATACTGCAGTTGACGTTGGCGGGGAGGGTCCAAGTGGTGAAAATTAATATTCTGCAACGGATCTTGTTTATTTTTCATATTCTCCCGACCTTTATACCAAAGGCCTTTTTTCGGAAATTGGACACAATCATTTCGGACTTTGTATGGGTGGGGAAGGTGCCGCGAGTCGGGAGGACCCTGCTCCAGAGGCAGAGGTCAACGTTGCCAAATCTGCTTCATTATTATTGGCCGGTGAATGTGGATAAGATAGGCCGGTGGTGAGAGGGAGAAGGGGTAGAGTGGGTTAGGATCGAGGAGGAATCTTGTAAGGGGTCTAGTTTGAAGGCTATGGTTCTGAAGAGGCATTCAGGGAGCCCGGTGGTTTAATCCATGAAGAAGATATGGGGTGGGATTCTCCGTTCGCCGGAATCACATTCGGCAATCAGCCGGAGAATCAATGTTTCTGACGAAATCGGGGGCAGTGCCGCTTTTGCGATGCTCCTCCCCTCCAAAGCGGCGGCCGTATCGACACTCTCAGGATGTTGCCTGAGGCCCTCCCCCAATGTTCCGCCCCCAACAGCGTCGGTCGGGTGTGCTATCATTTCTCAGGAACTCGGTGTGGCGGCTGCGGACTCGGTCAGGGGAGGGCCGATCTGCGGGCAGGGGGGACCTTTGCAGGCACTGGGGGCACTTTTGGGGGTGGTCCGGGGGTCACGTGCCGGCCAAAGAGGGAGCACTATTTTGCAGGCCGGGTCCGCGCGCGGCCGGCACCATGTTGCGTGTGCCCGTGCGCCCACGGACCTGGCAATTCATCAGGCCATAGCGGCAGCTGGAACCGGGTGCTCTATGCTGCCTGCCTACTAGCCCCCCATCAAATGGAGGATCGTGGCCGTTTTGCACCAAATGTCCGGTCGTAAAACACCCCATTCCCACGCCGGTGTCAGGTCGTAGCCTGCAAATCGGAGAATCCAGCCCATTGAATCAGTTGAGGAGGCATTTTAGGGTGGAGGGATGTCGGTGTTAACGCCACTGTGCAAGAATCATGGGTTTCAGCCAAAGTGGGTAGATAATGTATACAGGAGGTGGAGGGAAGAGGGGCTGGTCAAGGTGAGGGATCTGTATTTCGAGGAAGGGTTCGCCAGTCTGGAGAAGCTAAGGGAGAGGGTAGACTGCCAAGGGAGAATAAGTTCAGATATTTTCAGGTTAGGGACTTTGCGCAAAAGGTCTGGAGGGGGGGGGGTTCCCCAGGTTGCTGGGGTACACCCTGCTGGAGCGACTGCTGCTTCCGGATGTGGAAGGGGAGGGAAGAATTGGGGCGATACAAGTGGCTGGGGGAGCAGGGAGGCGCGTGGTGGGTGAATGTCAAGGAGAAATGGGAAGGGGAGTTGGGAGGGGCGATCAATTGGGGAGTATAGAGTGAGGCACTGCCTAGGGGAAACAGGACCTCCTCCTGTGCAAATCTGCTTCATTATTATTGGGCAGTGAATGCCCAATTAATCTGATACAGTTTTTAAAAATAAATTTAGAGTACCCAATTAATTTTTTCCAATTAAGGTGGCAATTTAGCAGGCCAATCTACCTAGCCTGCACATCTTTGGGTTGTGGGGGCGAAACCCACGCAGACATGGGGAGAATGTGCAAACTCCACACGGACAGTGACCCAGAGCCGGGATCGAACCTGGGATCTCGGCGCTGTGAGACAACTGGGCTAACCCACTGCGCCACCGTGCTGCCTCGAATCTGATACAGTTTAAAGTGGTGCACAGGGTGCATATGACTTGGGCGAGAATGAGTGGATTCTTTAAGGGTGTAGCAGATGAGTGAGAGAGGTGTGGGCGGGGGCCAGCGAATCACGCGCACTTGTTTTGGGGTTACGAAAGGTGCGGAAGATTCTGGGCGGGAGTGTTCGCGGTCGTAGCCAGGATAGTGGAGGACCCTTTGGTGGTGATATTTGGGGTTTCAGAGAAGCCGGAACTTATGGAGAGGAGGAAGGCTGATGTCGTGGCCAACGCCTCTTTGATTTCACGGCGGTGAATTTTGCTGGAGTGGCGGTCGGTATCGCCTCTGAGGTAGCGACTTGGTTGGGTGACCTACACAACTTCCTGCGGTTGGAGAAGATAAAGTATGAGTTAACGAGCTGTGCAGAGGGGTTTGAGAAAAGGTGGAGGATGTTTGTGACCGTGTTTGAGGAGCTATTCTTCGCAGTGAAGGGGGACGGGTAGGGTGAAAAAGGGGAAAATATTTGTACAGACTGTATAGTTTATTACTGGGAAGTATGTTTCCCGGGGTGGTTATTTGTTGTAACCTGTTTTGATACATGTTTGTAATAAAATACATTTAAAAAAAAAAAGAAAACAGGCTTCAGTCAATGGTTGATTACAAACTCAGAATAAGTAATCAGATACATTTCAACACAAGGCCCTTGGAACGCATTAAGTGAAAGAACAAAATAGTCTATTTGTGTTTAATTTTTACTGGATTACACCGCTGGTAGTTGCTGCAAATACTTGCAGTGTCAGTGCTTTCCATTGTTATATATGAAAAAAAATCAATTCCACTCATGCAGATATCTACGCGGCAGCCATCTTCTGAAAAGCTCTTTATGGTATTAACCAATATATGTGGGACTTCCAATGGCGGCATATAGGAGGAGGTCACACATAAGGTAGCCCCTCCTGAATCTTTGTTTCTTTGGTCCTTTTAGGCCGGTTCCCAGGAGAAATTAGTTGACAAACCCGACTCATCTAACAGTATTTTATGAGAGGATGTCGAAAGTCATGAAAAAGCATATTGGAAAGAAGGGTACGAGTGGTAGCCTTTCAGTGGAGACGGAGAAGGTATGAAGCTCGTTGGAGCAAAGATGTCGGAGGAGACCAGGTCAGGTGGGATATGCGGACGAAGGTAATGGCAATCGAGTTTGAGATTCAACTCGGCAAGTACTTTGAGAGGCAAGGAAGGGAGATGCTGGAGACTCTCAAAACATTTATGAAGGACGCGCTGGGCCTTTTGGAAAGGACCGTGGAGATGGAGGAGGAACATGGAGAGGTGCTAAAAAGGGTGAAGACCTTGTTGCAACACAGCGAGCAGATAGCCTCGCTGTAGGCTGAGCTGCTGGTGGTGGAGGAGGGGAATAAGGGCCTGAGGGCAAAGGTCAAGGACCTGGGGAAATAGGTTGAGGAGGCAGAACTTCAGGATCGTGGGGTTTCCGGATGGGGTGGAGGGTCCGAGGCCGACCAAGTACTTTGCTCAGATGTTTGCAAAGTTGATGTTGGGGGAGCGGGGGAAGAAAGAGAACAGGTGTCCCCTCCTGAGCTAGATAGGGCTCATTGAACGCTCCGGTTGAGGCCACGGGTGAATGAGCCGCCACGGGCAGCGATAGTGTGATTCCATAATTACCGGACAAAGGAGCGTTTCTTGAAATGGGCCAAGAAATCCAGGGTGAGAGGTGGGAAGGCAGCAGCATTTGAATTCTTTCAGCATGTTGAGGGAGAGCTTGCAAAGAGACGTACGACCTTTAATAAAGCGAAGTCGGCATTCTACACGAGCAGTGTACAGTTTGGTGTGGTGTACCCAGCAAGATAGACAGTCACACACAACAGAAAGGCTCACTTTCTTGAGACGCCGGAGGAAGTGGAGATTTTCGTTAAAGAACAAAGATTTGGACTGAATTGAATGGATGTGAGTGGGACTTTAATGGGTGTTGATGGGACGGGTATGTTTGGGGATGTTTTAATGTTTTTGTATATATCCTTGGTTAACTGGGATTTAGTGTTCTGTGTTGCAGTGTATATGTTGTTGGGGATGGTGGGGTGGGGACGGACGGACAAGGAAGTTGGGGGCAAGGATTAAGGCAGCAATATGAATAATATATGTCCCAAGATGGATGGTTGCGAAGTGTAAGGCTTTGGTTCCGATTGTTCCTTTTGGGGGAGTCTCTTCTTTGTTCATTGTGTGGGGGCCCTGGCAGGGGTTACCTCACCAGCAGTTAACAATTCAGCAAATGAATGGGAGTGAAGTGGGGGGAGGGACTGTGGCCTGTTGGACCTGTTTGGACAGATTGAAGAGCCTAGAAGGTGTGAGTGGTGGAGGGGAGGGCGTTGGTAAGGAGAGAGCCCTGCTTTATGGGAGATAGCTGGCAGTTTCTGGGGGAGGGGGTGGAGAGAGGTTGCTGATGCTGATGGTTATAAGTTCCACCCTTTCTATTACCTCTGAACTGACCATTCCCATAGGAATAGTACTCTTGTCTCCCACCGTGAAAACTCAAGCAAAATATTGATTTAGCATTTCTGCCATGTCTGTGTTCCGCACTATTAACTCTCCGGTTTCATCTTCCAAGGGACCCAACATTCATTTCAGCAACTCTCTTCCCTTTTGTGTACTTATAGAAGCTTTTGTTATCTTTTTTGATATTTTGCACTAGCTTTCTTTTGTAATTTACCTTAGCTCTTTCTATTAATTTTTTAGTAACCCTTTGTTTAATTTGAAAGTTTCCCAACCTTCCAGCCCGCCCCTGGCCTTTGCAACATGGTATACAATAGTTTTTGTCTATATTGTCCTTAACCTCCGTGCTTAGGCGTGGATGTTTTTTACCCCTCACCATCTTCCTTCCTCTCTGGAATATATTTTAGTTGTGAGGAATTGAAGAAAGGGCAGTAATTGTCGTCTAATGTGCGACGATTGCCAAATGTGATGCTTTCCCCGTCTGAGGGGACAGATCCAGAGGTAATAGTCGCATTGGATGCAGAGAAGACATTCGATAGGAATGGAGTTATCTTTTTGTGGCCTTGGAGAATTTTGGGTTGGGGCTCTAGTTTGCGTCTTGGATGCAGCTATGAAACAGAGCCCCAACAGCTAGTGTCCACACAAATAATACGAGCTTGGGGTATTTCCAATTAAATAGGTGAACGAGGCAGGGGTTCCCCTATTTCTATGTCCTCCCTCTTGTTTGCATTGGCGATAGAGCCTTTGGTCATCGGCCTGAGGCCTCAGATTAGTGGAGGGAAATAGTGAGGGGAGGGATGGAGCATAGGGTGCCCCTGTATGCTGATGGCCTTTTACTTTATGTGACAGATCCGATCCCCACCATGGGTGATATAATGGAGCTGCTGAGGAGCTTTGGCTTTTTTTCAGGGTACAAGCTTAAATTGTACAAAACGTGAATGCTTCCCAGTTGAGGAGAGAATCAACATGGGGGTACTATCTTTTCGTTTGGTCGGTTCCAGCTTTAGGTATCTGGGGTTCAGGTGGCCAGGAATTGGGCCCATCTTCACAAGATGAACTATACGAGCTTGGTAGGCAGGGTCAGGACCTGCCTGCAAAGGTTGGATAATCTTCCTCTGTCCTTGGTGGGCAGGGTTCATTCGGTCTAGATGAACATTTTGCCAAGCTTTTTGTCTTTGTTCAAGTGTTTGTCAGTCTTTCTCCCTAAATCCTTTTTGGGGAAGTCGAAAAATTGATTACAGCCTTTATATGGGCAGGCAAGACCGCAAGGGTTCGAAGGACAGTCCGCCAGAGGGTTAGACAGTCAGGGGGCTTGGTGTTGCCGAGCCTGATATTTTATTACTGGACAGTGAATGCGGAGTTGGTGTTGGATTGGTGCAGTGACCTGGGAGCTATGTGGGTGCAGATGGAATTGAAGTCATGTAAAGGGACTGATCTAAGGCCATTAGCAACGGCCTCGCTCACATTCTCACCGGCAAAGTATTCGGCAAATCCGCTAGTTGTCTCCACTTTTGGAGACAATTTCAACAACATTTTAAATTGAGGTCCGTATCGAAGCTGGCTCCGATCTGTGCGAATCATGTTTTCGAGCCTGCGAGATTGGATTCCATTTTTGGGCGGGGTGAAAAGGGAAGGGGTTGGATAGAATGAGTGATCTGTTCCTGGAGGGGGGATTTACCAGGTTAGAGGAACTGTCCGAGAGGTTTGGGCTCTCGCAATCTGACATTCAGATATTTACAAGTTTGCAACATGTCAGTGTGTCATTCAATCAACTCTCAATGTTTATTCACTTCAGCAAATATTCTGTCCATGGCTGAGAGTGTATTGAACTGGTGATTCTTTCTTCTTATGACTGAAGAAGGTGGACCTATGAGCTGACGGCAAGTATTGAGTTTGTATGAAAAGACAGGGTGAAAATATGATTGCAATAGCTTTGGAAGAAAGGTGTGAAACTGCAGAAAATCAACAGGTCATTTCAGAAGATTTTCAGATTCAATAAGCAACAGCCTAATTGGACCATCCACCAAACTGGGTTTTCCAGCTATTAGCGTTTTGCTCCTGTTGTGGTCACAATCAGCAAAAAGACAACACTGGATTGGAACGGAAAGTGAAATATTTTTATACGTGCAACCAAATCACAAATGCTCCATTTCGGGCCCCTGCCAAAGTTGAATTTCACCCCCAAACTATTTCAGAATGTGTGTAGAATCATCAAAAGCCAATGTTAAAACGACTTGCCGCAGGGCATTTCCTCTCCTTATGGGGTTTGGTTTACTTTTCTAAAAGTGGTAATTTATGTGCTTCATACACCAAGACTTTGAAAGACCCAAGCGCAGGCTTTTGAAAAAACTGATGCATTTAATTTTGATCCTTCAAATAAATCTGCTCAAATACCAAATTGGTGCAGACTCTTCTTGTGTGACAAGATGTCATAGTTGGCTTATGATCATGAAACTCCATAGCTTCCGGCACTGACAAATATAACACATATTGCAGTATCAGTTATATTCTGCATGCCAATTTCCAGCCACATAAAACAAGAATATCACATTAAATTACCAGGATATTTTACTTGAGACCAAACACAACCTCCAGTCTTTCACCTTTTTATGGCCACCAAGGGAAGCCAACTCAATCCTTTTGGTTTCACATGAAGACTGAAGTATTTATTCAACCTTTTCTCATTTCTTTACAAATCCAACAACTGATGATGTAAATCTTAACAAAGCATACCCTCGGTCAGAGGGTAATTTCAGTTGCTCTGAAACATTTGCCTGTCAGATAACAATTATTTTTATTTTTAAATCACCAGTCAGTCTCTTACCCGTTTTATTCAGGTTATATTGCTGTGCCATAAATAGAGTTTGAGTCAATCTGGTGCAACTGCGACATTTAATGGAACAAGACTGGTCAGAATTGCTGGTGTGAGTATGATAAACTGATTTTAGTTCATAATTGTAGAGCTGCTGAAACAGGGCATCTTATATCTTACACAAACGAAAAGGAATGTCTGAAATCTTACTGCAGGCATTGAAAAAGGTTTGGTTGGGACACCCAGCATTTTCTATTTTAATTTTTGATGAATTTAGTTAGCTCAATTATTTGAAATATATACGCCTCATTCAAGCTCAAAGGCAATCCATCACTGCAAAAGCACAGGTGTATTGGTACAGTATGCAACAGATGGTTAGAAAGTGGTTTTGTACCCACAATTCTACCATCTGTTGCAAGTTCAAGATCCTGGCTGTGCCATCTCATCAAGGGATCTGCCAAGTTCCCACTAGATATTTTCTTCCAGCGTTGGATCTGGGGGGAAAAGAAAAATTAAATGGGAAAAAAAAACACCCAATGCTACCCTAAGCATTTCCCAGTGATCACTTTGAAAATGACACCGACAAGACACCTACCAAAGTAGAACATTCACTGCAATACTGCCCCCTCTCAGTAGGATAATGTGCCTCTCAGTAATGTAGAGTGGTGGAACATGTAAAGGACAAAGTGGCTACTGAAGCTGACTCGATCATAACAAATATTCAAGGAAAAGTATAAGAAAATGGAATTGGAGTAGACAGTATAGATATTCGGAGGACAGCCTCCTGGAGGCAAATTAGGGCAGAGCATAACTTTAACATCTTTTGGGCAACTGTTCATGCTAACACTGCAGTAGCATCTTGACACAGTGTAGCCTGAACCACAGTGTCAGCTGAAGAACATTTTATAAAAGTCTATTTTCAAATTTGCTGCTTTCTCAATGGACAAACTAGCCTAGAAAAAGAACAGTCTCACTTCTACCAAGATGAAATCCTGACATGCTAGTACACCTGCAGGTTAAAAATTGGGTGATGACCTGCTATAATTTAGCCCAGCCCAAAATTGTTTCCCTTCCGCCCAGCCAACTAACACTGGGTTTGCACTGCCAAGTTTGGGACACATATGTGGAGCTAGTACCAGCACAGGCATAATGTGCCAAATAATTGTGTCCTGTGTCATTATCTCTATTGATTCATTATTAATGATGCATTCATAGTATGAAGGAATAACACGGTTGATCAAACTTAAGGACAACAGTTTCTTTAACATGTTTGAACAAGTGCAGGTTTAATGACATACAGCTTAGAAAAACAGTACAGACGAATAATTTGAAATTGTTCTTTTCACTGTGAAACACAACATACAATGAACATTTATCAAGGTGGTTTAAAAAGGTAATTTGGGTGTACAAATGTATACAAAATAAAAAATATATAAAAATAAAAGTTTGTATGAATGCTGCATATCATTTAGTACAATTTAGTTCATCCATGTAATTACTGTGGCAACAGTTCAAAGTGTAATCAGACAGTTTTAGAGAGCAGCTTGCTAACACACTGTAATATTTAAAGATACTGTTTTGGACACAACGCAATTTTGTTCAAGCAACTAACAATTAATGAGCCTGCAAGTTTCCGCAAGAGAGGCAAGTTATTGTTTCAGATGGGGTGCATTGCCTCAGCACCATGGCCACAGCTGTTTCCTCTAATCTCCCTAAATCAGTGCTTACAAAGGCCCTTTGCTTTGTGACAATGTAAAATTTATTCTAGGCTATCCTGTGAGAGACAACCAACCACATGGTAAACCTGATGCAAGTTGAATGTTTTCAGTCTCCTAAAACAATGAAACAAATTTCTGTGATACCAATTCAAATATATAAAATCTTAAAATTCAACTCTGACCAACTGCATTCTCAAGTGACACATCCATGTTCCAGGCAATGCAATTTATTTTGCAATCTCTGAGCTGTTTGGCCATTGCTATCAATTCGTACTTCTATACCATTCAATTGTATTATTAAGATGATTTTGATAGAAAGAATTCGATCAAAATAATATCTGCGTTTGGCAGGTGTCATCCATCAATCCACTACTGGTTGAAAAATAAAAACATTTTTCTAATCTCGGTTTTAATTTCAGGGTGTTAATTCCATCATACTCTATCAATTCGAATCTAGGCTTTTTTTGCGGTAACTTTAGTTACGCTTACTAATACAAAATAAACAGACTCCACACTATTTCTGTTATCTTAAGCTTGTCATTTGTTACTCTTGGTTGATATGCTGCTTGTTGAGAAGAAATGATTGGGCTGGGTTGTACGCATCCTGCTCTTTGGGAAATGTAGGGACAAATGGCGTGAATACCTGGAGTGGGAGGACTACAGGTGTCACAATCACACTGGCATTCAATGTCTCCACTAAGTCTCGCAGCTGTACAGCAACCTGGAAGACATAGTAAACCTGATGCAAGTTGAATGCAAGCCTTGCCCCATAATAAATACCATGCATGTAAGGTATGCAAAAAATTGAAAGGGACCGTGCCCTGAAAAAATGGACCATATACAATTACATTTAAATGGAACATTGGTCGTGTCATACTATTTTCATTAAGCAAGCTCATCATATTTTTCTACGTTTTCCTAAGTTATGCATTCCTTGGCATACAAGGTAGATGTCATTCCTGAATACCTCCAAGTTTGCAGCCTGGGCGTTGTTGCTTCAGGCCAGGTACACATGTTACATTTTAAAAATGCAGTTGAATTCTACCGTCAGTGCTTAAGTTTTATTTATAGCTGCTCTATTGTTCTTGCTTCCTCAGCAATTATTGGTCTTACTTCCTTAATGTGGCCCCAACTATGAATCAATTTGCACGGTCATCACTCTCCTACTGCTGGTCACCGTATCCTCACACCTATCCCCATTTGCTCCTTGCCACAACAGGATCTCAGCCTCATGTCCTTTCTTCGCTGTCTTGCAGCCTTTGGGGTTTGGGCCTGGCTGCTTCAGTCCCTATACATCAATCATGTCTGTCCCTGACCTGGGAAACTAACAATGTGTGTTTTAAAGCACTTCTAGCATCGCAGTCTGGTTATGTACTGTAATTGATTTAAGAAGACAAAGTTGTGCGATACCAGGTTTAGTGCTGGGAAATCATCTTTCGGGTCAGTCCGAGGTTGGGGTGGAGAAGAGAAATACAGGAATAAGGGCTGGTACGATATGGAAGTAACAAAGCTGACAGATGAGAGAGGAGTGGTTGGAGAAGAATAAGAGAAAGGAAACTAGGGAAGGAAGGAAGAGAGGAGGTTGCATGGATGCAAGAGGTACACAATAAGCGCTTCAAAAGAAATCTACCAAGTCCCAAGTTTCCTGCTTGAAAACCAGCATTCAGTTAAGGTTTAGAAGGGGAAGGGTGTTGAAGCAGGAGAGAAGATAATAGTGAGGGGCAGGGAGCAGGGAATGATACAGCAATTGGGGGATCAGCTGTAAGAGGAAGCAAGAGAGTGTCAAGAAAGGATAAAAAAAGGCAATGGGAAGAATATAGGAACAGCAGTTGGCCATTTGGCTTCTTGAACCTGGTCCACCATTCAAAGAGATGTTGGAATCAGTGACCTAGCTCCATTTTATCTGTCTTAACTTGTCCCCTATCCCATAACACCTTTGACGAACAAAAATCTATCAATCTCAGATTTAAAATTAGTAAATTATCTAGCATCAACTGCCATTTGCAGAAAAGAGATTCTAATTTCTACCAGTCTTGAAGGATCTGGCTCTAAATTTTTAGTTATGGCCCCTAGACTTCCCAACAAACAGAAATAGCATGAAGATAAAAGTGTTGATTCCCCTGACATGAGTGACGGGAGGCACAGGAAGGATTGGGACGTGTGCCCTGACCAGATTTCTAATTCCATCTGCCTGGTGCCCCAGTTAGAGCTTTCCGCGTACATGCCACCCTGAGAACCTCTGTGACCCTGCCACCTGAAGCAAATCTGCAGTTGACAACATCCCATCCTTAAAAATGTGCTCCACATCTACTCCCTGAAACTGCACCCTGTGGCCAGCTCAGACCCCTTCTCCATCCATCACCTGAAAATTTAGCCCACACTGCCTCTTTTTATCACATTGAGGTATACAAGATGATAAACGGCATTGACAAAGTAGACATAGAGCAGATGCTTCCTCTTCTGGGGCAATCTAGAATGAGCGGTCATAATTTTAAAACAGAGATTAAGAGAAATTACTTCTCTCAAAGGGTCTTGAATCTATGGAATTCACTACCCCAGAGTGCAGTGGAAGCCTTGACATTGAGTAAATTTATGGAGGAGATAGACAGATTTTTAATTAATGGGTTGAAGGGTTATGGAAACGGGGCAGGAAAGTGGAGCTGAGGCCGAGAGGAAATCAGCCATGATCGTATTGAATGGCGGCGTGGGCTCAGGCGGCTGAATTGCCTACTCCAGCTCCTAGTTCTTATGTTTTGTGTCATGTCAAGCTATCCGCCACTAAAAATGAAAGAATTTAAACAATGTTGCAAATCAAATCCATAAGTTTTATGTAGCTGGATTGTCTCATTTATGCTCAGGTCCATCCAATCAATAATTTTCCAAGCACTGTGCTGTCATTACCAAAATTTTAATTGGGAAGCAATAGACGTAGTGTGCTCGAAATTACCTGATCTGATGGTTCTGGTACATTCGAGGATCATTTTAATCCCATAGCAAACTGACATTATATAGAAGGCATGTTTTACACCCGGTCCAATTTTACCTTTCAAATAAAATCAGGCAAAGTAATACAGGTAGCCAATCTAATCACCTAATTTTCCTGCTGGGCGAGTTAGATAAAAATTATCCCCTATGTCAGTCACTTTACCGCATGGGCTACACGTCTAGAAAATAGAAAAATGTACTAATTTAATGAAATAATAAGGAACATGTGTGAAATGCAAAGAGATACACTGGAAATTACATAAACTAGCAAAATGAAATGGAGGCACACACATCACAGGAGGGAAGCTAACAGAAGAACAGGATGGGAATGGAGAGAAGCAGGAAGATAAAACTTTTACCTCAATTTTCTCTGAGCAATCTCATGGGAGAACAAACGATTAGGTAAACTTTTATTTCTTGCTGTTACTTTTGGTGGTAGTGGTGATGTGTTACAGTTCACTCAGGAAGTCAGTGTTGCACCACCATGCACTTTTAGATGCATGTTGTAATTTGATTAGTGATGGCTGAGGCGCCAACATTCTTTCCATTACATGGCTGACCAGGAATTTCTCCCACTCTTACTGCCTGCCATTGGCATGTGTGGGAAGGATTTTCAGGTTGCTACTCAACCTGTCTGGCCACATTGTGAATGCACCTTCCCTGGGCATCAAGTCCTAGGGTGGGTCCCAAACCTGGAGCTTCTGGCGTAGAGGCAGAGACGCAACTCACACACAACCCGTACCCATTATACCAGAAGATCTCCTCATTATTGGTACCAGTATTACTTTAGCGTTAAATAATGAGGTAGCACATTATTCCAAAACTGTTGCGTGTTAGGTTTTTGCATCTTTGATTGGTGCTTTTCATCCACTTTTTCTTTTGCACCCGAGAGTTCCTTCCAAACGATATGTTTGGTTTCAGCTTTCATTTTCCATTTTTCTTTGAACATATCATTGCCCTCTATTTTATTTGCAGTTGTATTTGGATTTCTTCTTTCATCATCTGCCTTATTGCTTTCACAATCTTCATCCTGTGTATTCCCGGTACCATCAACTTCCTCATTACTCTCCCCTTCTTCATCGACCTTATCATCTTCCCAATTCTCTCCATCCTCATATCTGTCTTTTACATTCTTGGCTACATTGTAGCTCTTGCTTTGCTCTTCATCTTCCCTGTCTTTGTCGTCGTCTTCTCCCTCATCTTTATCACCTTCTCCGTCCTCATATTTATCACCTTCACCTTCCTCATCGTCATCACCTTCGCCATCCTCATTTTTATCACCTTCCTCATGGTCCTCACCTCCCCCTTCCTCATCATCCTCCCCTTCCTCATCTCCCTCACCTTCGCCTTCCTCATCGCCCTCATCTGTCTCTTCCCCCTCACCTGTCTCTTTCACATTGCTCTCACCTGTCTCTTCCTCATCGCCCTCACCTTCCTCCTCTTCACCTGCATTGCCCTCCTCTTCCTCACCTTCATCAGCATTGCCCTCCTCTTCCTCACCTTCATCACCCTCCTCTTCCTCACCTTCATCGCCCTCCTCTTCCTCACCTGCATCGCCCTCCTCTTCCTCACCTGCATCGCCCTCCTCTTCCTCACCTTCATCGCCCTCCTCTTCCTCACCTTCATCGCCCTCCTCTTCCTCACCTTCATCGCCCTCCTCTTCCTCACCTTCATCGCCCTCCTCTTCCTCACCTTCATCGCCCTCCTCTTCCTCACCTTCATCGCCCTCCTCTTCATCGCCCTCCTCTTCCTCACCTTCATCGCCCTCCTCTTCCTCACCTTCATCACCCTCCTCTTCCTCACCTTCATCGCCCTCCTCTTCCTCACCTTCATCGCCCTCCTCTTCCTCACCTTCATCGCCCTCCTCTTCCTCACCTTCATCGCCCTCCTCTTCCTCACTTTCATCGCCCTCCTCTTCCTCACCTTCATTGCCCTCCCCTTCCTCAGCTTCATCTTCCCTGCTCTCATCTTTTTGCTCTTCATCTTCCTTGCTCTGGCCTTCTTCTTCATCACTTCCATCTTCCTCTTCATTGCTCTGATCATCTTCACCCGTTCCCTCACTTTCATCATCTTCATATTTCCCACCCTCATTTTCCTCAGAATCATCTATTTTACTCTTACCTTCGTCATCATAATCTGTTTCATTTTCTTCTGCATGGTTTCCTTCACTTTCAAATACATCTTCATTACCCTCATTTTCACCACTTCCAGTTGAACCACTTTCAATATCTTCATTAATTCTGTTTCTTTTAGTCTTACCTTCCACATTTCTTCTAGCTTCTGTACTGTTGCTTTCATCTCCATCCTCACTATTCTCACCTTCCTCATCATTGCTATTGCTACCTTCACGGTACATTTCAATTACTTCCTTTGCTTCTATCACACTTTCTCCATCTTCACCCTGGTCATCCTCGATTTTACATCCTCCTTTATCAATTTCTTCTCCATCATCTTCTCCTGATTCTTGAGCTTCTTCCTCATCAGTGGTTGTACTCTCCTCAATGTTCCCCCAATTACCTTCAGCACTCATGTCATCTGCTATGGTATCGATGTTACCCAAGGTTACATCTGCTTCATCTCCAACAGCTTCTTTGTCTTCATCCGCCCCAATTGCTTTTCCTCTTTTTTCTGCATCTGTACTTCCCTCTAATAATTCTAAAATGGTTCTTTCAACTACTTTATTGCCTAATTTCCGAATATTTTTTTGTAATGTAATTTCTTTTCCCATTTTTGCATTTAAATTTCGCTCTAAATCATCTTGTACCTGTTTTTCATGTAGCATGAACTTGGCTTCCATTTGTTTCTTTCGCATCTCTTTATTCATGTGCTCTTCTTGTCGAAAATGTTTCATTGATTTATTGCCTTTTAGACTCTTATTTCTATTTGCGTTTTTAATACTATTATCTAAGCCACTACTTTTAGGTTTGTTGACACCATTATTATTTCCTTCTTTGATTTTCCTGTTGAACATAAACACTTTCTTATCTCCCTGTGCTGCTGTTTCTTCACTTTGTTTTGGAATGTTTTTTTCATATTGCTTTGTGGACAACATTGAAGTTGGCTTGGCTTTTCTATTAATTGCTTTAAGAGGTATTTTGGTTTTAGAGCTTGGATCATTGTGAGGCAAGTCAATGATTTCTTCAAAAGGCTTGCTCAATGTTTTACCAATCCTAGCCTTACTAAAATAGTTCACGGTCTTCTGTTTCACAACTGTACCATGTGTGTGTGCTACTTTGATGGCCACAGTATTTTGTTCCTCAGTCATTGTCCCATTATCATATAAATGGTTATGTCTTGGTGCAGCTGATTGGTTTAGTTTGGCTACAAGATTCTCTTTGCCTGCTGTTTTTGCCTCCTTGCTTACAGCTTTACGACTACTATGTCTGGTATGTTTTCCATCTCCCACTGCTCCAAGCATACTTGTGTGCAAATTTAATCTTGGAGACTGAGCTTGCAGTGGAAGTTTTCTCGGCTTTTTAGCGTGATGCTGGCCATTGTAATTAGTCTTTCTTTGTCCACCCTTACCAGAGCAATCACCTCTCTTCTATTCCAGATGAAAAGCAATGAATGGAAAGGAGAAAATAAAATTAATAAGTAGTACACATAAAATAAATGAAAGGTGAATCTTATCCACACACAGCTTTGTGTTTGGAATAGTAAATAATAGAACAAAAGAATGAGCAAGAAAACAGGAAAAACACAGAGAATTACATTTGTAATGGAGTAAATTAAAAACAAGATGATATATTGCGATTCAAAATGTATTTGTCAATTTAACTGTGCTAACCATCTCAAATTGTGCTTAAAAAGCATGATGAACAATATCACCGTCCAATGGCTTTCATTAAGACATCAGAAATACAAACCATAGTCTCTCAGCCCAAACAAATACTATTCTGCACTAATCAGAGGCAAAGTTGGCATATTTTTCTCCACATACAAATAAAGGGCCGTGAAAACGACCATTATAAACCAGAGACCTTTATATCTGTGGCAAAAATAGTATGCTGTGTTCACCACGGTTGAATATTAAATCTATACTTATAACATTTATTGACTAAAGAAAATATTTAGAGTGCTACATAATAATAATAACTTATTGTCATAGGCTTCAATGAAGTTACTGTGAAAAGCCCCTAGTCGCCACATTCTGGCTCTTCCTTTTCGGGGAGGCCGGTACAGGAGAACCATTGGAGATAAATTGCTAATAGAACTGCATTCTTAATTGTTATATTCTACACTGTGTGGTGACTAAACACCAAATGAAAATTCCATCCTTGTAGCAGTGGATTTTCAATTTCATATTCAATAATTGTTTTATTACAATGTACTTAAAATAGGCATATCACCAAAATTATTTAGTAACAACTGTTCTAAAAGCTTAGATCAGGAAGATCAACATTGCTCTTACCTGCTCCTTATGAACTGGCGATAAGGTCAAGGACTTGTCATTAGGATTCACAATCACTGTATGTGTCTGAAGAGCAAAATTATACAAAAATATATTTCAAAACAATCAGATGATAAACACAGAATTATGAATACCAACAAAACACATATTAACAGCTTATGTATCTCTTTAAAATTGTTAAGTACCTAAAGATTAGTTCTACATGGCAATCGGGAATATTCAGAAATTCCTGCCAAATACTGTTGTTCTATTGGATTTTTTTACTAGATGTGACAGATATCACACAAAACGTAATGTAAACTTGTTAACATAAAAATTGGAACTGTGAACATCTGAAAGGACATTAGAATACCTACAGTGGACTTCCGGGTGCGGCGATGACCAGCTAAGTCACACGTTTCGGCAGCTCCCGTTGGAACGGACTTTTGGGCTCTGAATAGGAGCCCCAACGGCAATTTAAACGGCCAAAAACACTGTGCGGTAAACCAGAAGGGAATCCCCCCCCGGACACGCATGAAAAAGGGAGAGGATAGCGGCCGGATTGCGGAGGATCCTCTGGAGCAGCGGCAAGGAAGGGAAGCTCAAAGCAAGATGGCGTCGGAAGGTGGCCGTTTGTTATGGGGCCCGGAGCAACAAGAGTTCCTGCGGCGCTGTGTGGAAGAGCTGAAGAAGGAGTTGAAGAAGGAGCTGTTGGCCCCGATATTACAGGCGATTGAAGGGCTAAAGGAGGAGCAGAGGACCCAAGAGCTGGAGCTTCGGGTCGTGAAGGCAAAGACTGCTGAAAACGAAGATGAAATACAGGGCCTGGTGGTGAAGGCAGAAACGCACGAGGCACAGCACAAAAGGTGTGTGGAGAGGTTGGAAGCACTGGAGAATAATTCGAGGAGGAAGAATTTAAGAGTCCTGGGTCTTCCCGAAGGCGCAGAAGGGGCGGACGTCGGGACATATGTGAGCACGATGCTTCACTCGCTAATGGGATCGGAGGCCCCGACGGGCCCTTTGGAGGTGGAGGGAGCTTATCGAGTTCTGGCGCGAAGACCAAAGGCTGGAGAAATACCTCGAGCTATAGTGGTGAGGTTTCTCCGCTACAATGACAGAGAGACGGTCCTCAGATGGGCGAAGAAAACTCGGAGCTGTAGGTGGGAGAACGCGGTGATCCGCGTATACCAGGATTGGAATGCGGAGGTGGCGAGAAGGAGGGCAAGTTTCAATCGGGCTAAGGCGGTGCTTCACAAAAAGAAGGTCCAGTTTGGAATGTTGCAACCGGCGAGATTGTGGGTCACACACCAAGGGAAGCACCACTACTTTGAGACGGCAGAAGAGGCGTGGACATTCATTGTGGACGAGAAGCTGGAATAGTCTGGCGAGAGAAAGAACTTTTGGGACAAAGTGGTGGGGTGATTATGTGGGGCAAGGGGAAAAAAAGGGGGAGGATGATTTTTCAGTTTGTTAATCTTGCGATCCTGTAACATTTCTCTCTTCCCCATGTTTTGGGGGGGGGGGGGGGGGGGAGCATGAGGAACTGTGGGCGCCGGTCATTAGGGGCGGGGCCGAGTGGGAAACGCGGGCTTTGTTCCCGCGCTATTGTAATTATGGCGGGAACAGGGACGCAGGAAGGAGGGGGCCTCGCACAGTGGGGGCCGAGGACAAGGGGGGAAGCCGAGGTCAGCCAGAGTTCGCTGACTTCTGGGAGCACCATGGGGGGTGCAACTACGCTAGAGGGGCATCTAGCAGGGGAGGGGGTTAGCTGGGTTGCTGCTGCTAAGGAGAAGGGGGAGCTGCTATGGGATGGGGTGGTCGAGGCGGAGGAGCACCGTCGGGGGGATATACAGGTACGTGGGAACCGGGTGAGGAGCTGGGTTAAAAAAGGGGATGGCTAGTCGACAAGGGGGGTGGTTAAAGAGCCCACCAACCCGGCTGATCACGTGGAACGTGAGAGGGCTGAACGGGCCGATTAAAAGGGCACGGGTACTCGCACCCCTAAAGAAATTAAAGGCAGATGTGGTTATGTTGCAGGAGACGCATCTGAAACTGATAGACCAGGTCAGACTACGTAAAGGATGGGGGGGCAGGTGTTTCATTCGGGTTTAGATGCGAAGAATAGGGGGGTGGCTATCTTAGTGGGGAAACGGGTACTGTTTGAGGCAAAGACCATAGTGGCGGATAGTGGGGGTAGATATGAGATGGTGAGTGGCAGATTGCAAGGGGAGGCGGTGGTTCTGGTGAACGTATATGCCCCGAACTGGGATGATGCAAATTTTATGAGGCGTATGTTGGGACGTATCCCGGACCTGGAGGCGGGAAAGTTGGTAATGGGGGGAGACTTCATTACGGTGCTTGATCCAGGGCTGGACCGGGGGAGGAGGCCGGCAGCGGCCAGGGTGCTCAAGGACTTCATGGAGCAGATGGGAGGGGTAGACCCCTGGAGATTTAGTAGGCCTAGGAGTAAGGAGTTCTCATTTTTCTCCCATGTTCACAAAGTATACTCACGGATAGACTTTTTTGTCTTGGGAAGGGCGCTGATTCCGAAGGTGACAGGGACGGAATGTACGGCCATAGCCATTTCGGACCACGCTCCACATTGGGTAGACCTGGAGGTAGGAGAGGAAAAAGAACAGCACCCACTCTGGAGAATGGATATGGGCTTATTGGCGGATATGGGGGTATGTTTAAGGGTGAGGGGGTGTATTGAAAGGTACTTGGAGCTTAATGACAATGGAGAGGTTCAGGTGGGAGTGGTCTGGGAGGCGTTGAAGGCGGTGGTCAGAGGGGAACTGATATCCATAAGAGCACATAAAGTGAAGCAAGAGGGTAAAGAAAGGGAGCGATTGTTGAAAGAACTTTTGAGGGTGGACAGGCAATATGCTGAGGCACCGGAGGAGGGACTGTACAGGGAAAGACAAAGGTTACATGTGGAATTTGACCTGCTGACCACGGGTAAGGCAGAGGCACAGTGGAGGAGGGCACAGGGTGTACAGTATGAGTATGGAGAGAAGGCGAGTCGGCTACTGGCCCACCAATTGAGGAGGAGGGGAGCAGCGAGGGAGATAGGTGGGGTGAGAGATGAGGAGGGAGAGATGGAACGGGGAGCGGAGAGAGTGAACGGGGTGTTCAAGGCATTCTATGAGAGGTTATATAAGGCTCAGCCCCCGGAAGGGAAGGAGGGAATGATGTGTTTCCTGGATCAGCTGGAATTCCCGAAGGTGGAGGAGCAGGAGAGGGCGAGACTGGGAGCACAGATTGAGATGGAGGAGATGGTAAAAGGGATTGGGAGCATGCAGGCGAGGAAGGCCCCGGGACCGGACGGATTCTCGGTGGAATTTTATAGGAAATATATGGACCTACTGGCCCCGCTTTTGACGAGAACCTTTAATGAGGTCAGGGAAAGGGGGCAGTTGCCCCCGACTATGTGGGAGGCGACGATATCGCTCCTTTTGAAGAAGGAAAAAGACCCGCTGCAGTGTGGGTCCTACAGGCCCGTTTCCCTTTTAAATGTAGATGCTAAGCTCCTGGCCAAGGTGATGGCGACGAGGATAGAGGACTGTGTCCCGGGGGTGGTCCACGAGGATCAAACTGGGTTCGTTAAGGGGAGACAGCTGAACACGAACATACGGAGGTTGCTAGGGGTAATGATGATGCCTCCACCAGAGGGGGAGGCGGAGATAGTGGTGGCGATGGACGCCGAGAAAGCATTCAACAGAGTGGAGTTTGATTATCTGTGGGAGGTGCTGAAGAGATTTGGTTTTGGAGAAGGGTTTATTGGATGGGTACAGCTGCTGTATAGGGCCCCGGTGGTGAGTGTGGTCACGAACAGGCAGAGGTCTGACTACTTCCGTCTTCATAGAGGGACGAGGCAGGGGTGTCCCCTGACTCCATTACTGTTTGCATTGGCGATTGAGCCCCTGGCCATAGCACTGAGAGGCTCCAGGAAGTGGAGGGGAGTACTCAGGGGAGGAGAAGAGCACCGGGTATCTTTGTATGCAGATGATTTATTGCTGTATGTTGCGGACCCAGTGGAGGGGATGCCTGAGATAATGCAGACACTCAGGGAGTTTGGGGAATTTTCGGGGTACAAATTGAATATGGGGAAGAGTGAGTTATTTGTGGTGCATCCGGGGGAGCAGAGCAGGGGAATAGATGATTTACCGCTGAGGAAGGTAACAAGAGATTTCCGGTACTTAGGGATTCAGATAGCCAGGAGTTGGGAAACCTTACATAGGCTTAATTTAACAAGATTGGAGGAACAGATGGAGGAGGATTTTAAGAGATGGGACATGGTGCCCCTGTCACTGGTGGGTAGGGTGCAGGCGGTCAAAATGGTAGTCCTCCCGAGATTCCGTTTTGTGTTTCAGTGCCTTCCGGTGATGGTCACGAAGGCTTTTTTCAAGAAAATTGAGAAAAGTGTCATGAGTTTTGTGTGGGCCGGGAAGACCCCGAGAGTGAGGAGGGGGTTCTTGCAGCGTAGCAGGGATAGGGGGGGGGCTGGCACTACCGAGCCCAAGTGAATACTACTGGGCTGCCAATATCTCAATGGTGTGTAAGTGGATGGGAGAAGGGGAGGGAGCGGCGTGGAAGAGATTGGAGATGGCGTCCTGCAAAGGAACCAGCCTACAAGCACTGGTGACGGCGCCGTTGCCGTTCTCCCCAAAGAAATACACCACAAGTCCAGTGGTGGTGGCAACGCTAAAAATTTGGGGGCAGTAGAGACGACATAGGGGAAGGACGGGAGCCTTGGTGCGGTCCCCGATAAGAAATAATCATAGGTTTGTCCCAGGGAGAATAGATGGGGGATTTGGAGCATGGCAGAGAGCTGGGGTTGTGCAACTGAGAGATCTGTTCGTAGACGGGACGTTTGCGAGTCTGGGAGCGCTGACGGAAAAATATGGGTTGCCCCAAGGGAATGCATTTCGATACATGCAACTGAGGGCTTTTGCGAGGCAACAGGTGAGGGAATTCCCGCAGCTCCCGACGCAGGAGATTCAAGATAGAGTGATCTCAGGGACATGGGTGGGGGATGGTAGGGTGTCGGATATATACAGGGAAATGAGGGACGAGGGGGAGATCATGGTGGATGAGCTGAAGGAGAAATGGGAAGAAGAGCTGGGGGAGGAGATTGAGGAGGGGCTGTGGGCTGATGCCCTACGTAGGGTAAACTCGCCGTCCTCGTGCGCCAGGCTAAGCCTGATACAATTCAAGGTTTTGCACAGGGCGCATATGACCGGAGCAAGGCTCAGAAAATTTTTCGGGGTAGAGGATAGGTGTGGGAGATGCTCGAGAAGCCCAGCAAACCACACCCACATGTTTTGGTCATGCCCGGCACTGCAGGGGTTCTGGGTGGGGGTGGCAAAGGTGCTTTCGAAGGTGGTGGGGGTCCGGGTCGAGCCAGGCTGGGGGTTGGCTATATTCGGGGTTGCAGAAGAGCCGGGAGTGCAGGAGGCGAAAGAGGCTGATGTCTTGGCCTTTGCGTCCCTAGTAGCCCGGCGAAGGATATTGCTTATGTGGAAGGAAGCCAAACCCCCGGGCGTGGAGACCTGGATAAATGACATGGCAGGGTTTATAAAACTAGAACGGATAAAGTTCGCACTAAGGGGTTCGGCTCAAGGGTTCACCAGGCGGTGGCAACCGTTCATTGACTACCTCGCAGAACGATAAAGGAAATGGGAAGGTAACAGCAGCAACCCAGGGGGGAGGGGGGGGGGTCCTCAGGGGTGTTTTTGTATAGATATTTGTACTTGGTTATGTATATTGGATTGTTTGATTTTATTTCTGGAGAGTTATTATTTTGTTATGGCAGTTGCCATTTAGTTTATATATTATTTATTTATTTGTTAAAACGGTCACTGTTATTTATATTGTTTTATTGTTGTAAAAAGGAAAACCTTTGTATTGTTTTGTTTGGCCGAAAAATTTGAATAAAATATATATTTTTTAAAAGAATACCTACAGTGCAGAATGAAGCCATTCGGCCCATAGAATCTGCACTGAGCCTCTGAAAGAGCATCCTACCTAAGCCTACTGCCCCACCCCATCCCCATAACCCTACCTAACTTGCACATCCTTGGACACTAAGAAGCAATTTAGCATGGCCAATCCATCTAACCTTCACATCTTTGGACACTTCAGACAGGCCTTTGCAGCAGGAATCAGTGGAACAAGCCTTTGTGGTCCTTTATTAAAAATGTTTATCGTCACAAGTAGGCTTACATTACACTGCAATGAAGTTACTGTGAAAATCCCCTAGTCGCCACATTCCCGCGCCTGTTCGGGTATGGGAGAATTCAGTATGTCTAATTCACCTAACAGCATGTCTTTCGGGATTTTTGGGAGGAAACCGGAGCACCCGGAGGAAACCCACACAGACACGGGGAGAAAGTGCAGACTCCACACAGACAGTGACCCAAGCTGGGAATCGAACCAGGGACCCTGGCGCTGTAAAGCAACTGTGCTACCGTGCAGCCTTGATCGAGGATCATTTTTTCTTTCATTAACTCTCAAGATACAGGCATCACTGCTAAGGGCAACATTTATTGTCCGTCCCTAATTACCCTCCAGAAGGTGATGGTGATCCACTGCTGTAATCCATGTGGTGAAGGTTGTTGTGATTTGGTCTGATTGAGTGGCTGACTCGGCCATTCAGAGGGCAATTACAAGTCACCTGCATTGTTGTGGCTATGAAATCACACAAGTTGAACCAAGTAAAGGCAGTAGATTTCCTTCCTTGAAGGACATTAAGACCATAAGACATAGGAGTGGAAGTAAGGCCATTCGGCCCATCGAGTCCACTCCGCCATTCAATCATGGCTGATTTCAACTCCATTTACCCGCTCTCTCTCCATAGCCCGTAATTCCTCGAGAAATCAAGAATTTATCAACTTCTGTCTTAAAGACACTCAACGTCCCGGCCTCCACCGCCCTCTGTGGCAATGAATTCCACAGACCCACCACTCTCTGGCTGAAGAAATTTCTCCTCATCTCTGTTCTAAAGTGACTCCCTTTTATTCTAAGGCTGTGTCCCCGGGTCCTAGTCTCCCCTGCTAATGGAAACAACTTCCCTACATCCACCCTATCTAAGCCATTCATTATCTTGTAAGTTTCTATTAGATCTCCCCTCAACCTCCTAAACTCCAATGAATATAATCCCAGGATCCTCAGACGTTCATCGTATGTTAGGCCTACCATCCCTGGGATCATCCGTGTGAATCTCTGCTGGACCCGCTCCAGTGCCAGTATGTCCTTCCTGAGGTGTGGGGCCCAAAATTGCTCAAAGTATTCTAAATGGGGCCTAACTAATGCTTTATAAAGCTTCAGAAGTACATCCCTGCTTTTATATTCCAAGCCTCGAGATGAATGACAACATTGCATTTGCTTTCTTAATTAAGGACTCAACCTGCAAGTGTACCTTTAGAGAATCCTGGACTAGGACTCCCAAGTCCCTTTGCACTTCAGCATTATGAATTTTGTCACCGTTTAGAAAGTAGTCCATGCCTCTATTCTTTTTTCCAAAGTGCAAGACCTCGCACTTGCCCACGTTGAATTTCATCAGCCATTTCTTGGACCACTCTCCTAAACTGTCTAAATCTTTCTGCAGCCTCCCCACCTCCTCCATACTACCTGCCCCTCCACCTATCTTTGTATCATCGGCAAACTTAGCCAGAATGCCCCCAGTCCAGTCATCGAGATCGTTAATATATAAAGAGAACAGCTGTGGCCCCAACACTGAACCTTGCGGGACACCACTCGTCACCGGTTGCCATTCCGAAAAAGAACCTTTTATCCCAACTCTCTGCCTTCTGCCTGACAGCCAATCGTCAATCCATGTTAGTACCTTGCCTCGAATACCATGGGCCCTTATTTTACTCAGCAGTCTCCCGTGAGGCACCTTATCAAAGGCCTTTTGGAAGTCAAGATAGATAACATCCATTGGCTCTCCTTGGTCTAACCTATTTGTTATCTCTTCAAAGAAATTTTAAATTAATCATTTGCTCTTTTAATGATTAACTCATATTCATATTCCATTGTTCTGGACTCACCTACATGTGGAAACTTTCTGCATGTCCATCCTAGCAAACTCCTTCATATTTTTAATAACCTCTATTAGGTCTCGTCTTTTGCAGAACAACAAAAAACAGCCCAGGCTATTCAATTTTTAATTTTTTTTCTAAATTTAGAGTACCCAATTCATTTTTCCAATTAAGGGGCAATTTAACGTTGCCAATCCACCTGCCCTGCACATCTTTGGGTTATGGGGGCGAAACCCACGCAACACGGGGAGAATGTGCAAACTCCACACGGACAGTGACCCAGAGCCGGGATCGAACCTGGGACCTCGGTGCTATCCACTGCGCCACCGTGCTGCCCCCCAGGCTATTCAATTTTACCTTCAATTCCAGCTTCAAATTTCTAATAATATTCTTTTAAATCACTTTTGTACATTTTCCAGCCCTTCAATATCCTTTTGCTGGTATGGAGATGAGAACTGCACACAATCGTCCAATTGGTAACTAGCCATGGGTCTACATAAATATAACATTACCTCCTTGCTTGTATATACTATTCCTCTAGAAATGAGCCCCAGTACTTTACGGGCTAATCAATTTGCAATTTATTTTATCTTTATTCCCAGATCTTTTTGATTCTCAACCCAACATTGATTTGCACTTTTCAAGATAAGAAACTTCCTTATTTGTCATGTCAAAATTGGCCACCTCATATTTTGCTGTAATGATTTTATTTTCTAATCATCCACCAGATTTCCATAATAATCTTAACCATCCATTGTGCATCTCCACCCATGCATTTCTCTATCCTGAGGTTACCTTACCATGTTCAAAAAATCCGTGGTGTCACCAAGGCCTTTGTCATTTTCCTCTTCAGATTCCTCTTCAACAGAGCTTTTGTGAGCATTTTTGACCCTTGGAACTAAAAAAAAATATTAATATTAGTATTTATCAAGAATTAAGTAAATAAATCAATGCTAGTCTATCTATATACTCTATGTGTACACAAATGTACAACTAAATAAAGATGGAAGCATTTGGAAGTACAAAGAAGATCATTTCTTTCACATACCATACCAACCCTACAGCAGCGAAAAGAGACTGGTGGCTGTCAAAATACTATAACTTGATGGTAGAGTAAAGATTAGAAACATTTCCTTTCACTAACCTGAAGTGATTTAATTTTGGTTGTACCATGCCTCTATTTCTTGAAAATGTTGTCCCTTAAACTACAGGGCAGCACGGTAGCATGGTGGTTAGCACAATTGCATCACAGCTCCAGGGTCCCAGGTTCAATTCCCAGCTTGGGTCACTGTCTGTGCGGAGTCTGCATGTTCTCCCAGTGTGGGCGTGGGTTTCCTCCGGGTGCTCCGGTTTCCTCCCACAGTCCAAAGATGTGCAGGTTAGGTGGATTGGCCATGCTAAATTGCCCTTAGTGTCCAAAAGTGCCCTTAGTGTTGGGTGGGGTTACTGGGTTATGGGGATAGGGTGGAGGTGTGGACCTTGGGTAGGGTGCTCTTTCCAAGAGCCAGTGCAGACTCGATGGGCCGTATGGCCTCCTTCTGCACTGTAAATTCTATGATTCTATGATTCTATATGTTCTGGAACCTGTCAAATGTTAATGTTATAATACACATACGTTCTGAACGACTTCAATCTCCACACGGGTACTTAATTTAATCTGCAGCCATATCAGATTTTTATTATGAATGCTTAAAACACAACACAAAGTAAGAGATCTGGGTGGATAGGAAACAAGTACTGTAAAATATTTCACATTAGTTTGAGGTTTACTGAGCCACATATAAAAAAACTAGTCCAAAACCAATTCAAGATGTATTTAATTCACCTCCGCAATATTTTACTGTCTTTGTATTACGTAATTAATTTTTTGAAATTTCAACTACTTTTCTAAGAATGCATCTTATAATAACATTGATTACTGAATGTTGTTAATGGATCAGACCACCACTTACACCTCTAGAAGGGAATATAACCATTTTGAAAATGCACTTAAAGAAATAAACATTTATACATCCGGTTATAGAAAGAAACACAATATTTCTGCTTAAATATTAAGTGCAGACATGAGTAAAATCTGATTATATTGTTACCGCTGAGGCATTATGCCACTATAAGTTCCAAACAAATGGAACGATGGAATGCAATCCAAAAACACTTTCAAAAATCCTGTGATTTCATGCAATGAAAACAACTTATTTAGTCACCATTATACCTGTGGTCCTGGCTGTGAGTACATTACCTTTGTTGGGAGATGGTGATTCTTCAAAGATTCGAACATCATTAATTGACTTTGAGGCAATGGGGTTTTCTTCAGCAACTTTCATTCCAGGAATTGTCTGACTACTGATGGGTAGGGAGGAATTGAGGAGACCAGCTCCAATTGGAGGTAGTGTGCGTACCAGCTGACCTAACTTATCTGGAGACATTTCCTGAAAATAAAACTACAGGTATAAGTAAACAAGGTCTTATATATTATCCTCAAAATCATGAGTTTTGGAGCGGTGCTAGATAATGAATAATTAATGACCTAATTAGCTAATTTCTCCCTCAACAAAATCAAAAAGACTTCCAATGGCGGCCATGGAGTGCGTGGACACACATTTGGTGGCTTCTGCTCAAGGTGGTATTTTTCCCCATCTGAAGGGCGAAGTTATGGATGGAAAGAGGTGTAGGAGTACCTGGTGAAGGTGGAACCCCTCTGGTATGGCTGGTGGATGGGTCCACGAACTAGGAGTGGGACCAGAAGAAATGAGCTGTTGGAACAGGAGAGTCTTCGTGGTGCGCCACAGGTAAAGATGGCAGAGGGCAAAGGGCCCGTTCTGCCCGCCCAGTGGTCAACAGAGCATTTGGTCTAATTTCTGAATGCCAAGTTCAGCCAGCAGAGGAAGGAGGCCCTGGCGGAGTGGGTTAAAGCAGGCACTGAAAAAGTGGAGCAGAGGCTGGAGTCCCAGAGCTGGGTGATCCAGAAAGTGGAGGAGGCATTGGTGCAGCACGAGGAGCAGCTGGCTTTGTTGATGCCTGAGGTGGGGGTGATGCGGGAGAACCAGAAGAGGCTGAAGGGATAGGTGGAGGATCTGGAGAACTGCTCCAGAAGGCAACATTTGCCCGAAGGCATCGAAGATGCGGAGGCCAGCCTGTATGTGGCCAAAATGTTGGAGCAGTTGATGAGGGAGGGAGCCTTTGATCAGCCCCTGGAGGTCGACGGAGTGCACAGGGCGCTGATCGGAGGTTGCAAGTAGGCAAGCTGCCAAGGCCAAACATCTGGATACAGGTTCTTCGGTGGTGAGGCAGATGAGGAAGGGCACCTGGGAAGGGCACGAGCTGTGGGTGTATCAAGACCTGGGTGCAGAACTGGCAAAGTGGAGGGCCGGGTTTAATCGGGTCACGTCTGCCCTCTTCAAGGGGGTGGAGCTCGGTGTGCTGTACTCACTCTGTCTCTGGATGACTTAGCAGAAGCGTGAATATTATTTTGGCATGCCAGAGGGAGCGATGGAGTTTATGAGGGACAATGGACTGGCAGGAGAAGGAGGACATTGAACTTTGGAGGAGGTTTCTTTGCTCTCGGGAAACCTCCCCTTGAAATGCTCTTTTGGTTTTGATGGCGGGGTGTTTGGAGGGCAGGTCCCTCCATGGGAGAATATCAACAGTGAGTGCACCTTTTCTGATTTTGGGAGTGTGGATGGAGCGGGGTGGGGCTACAGGGGGTTCGAAGGCCTTGGGCGGGGGCCACCATGCTAGCTGGACGAGATAGTTAACAGGAGTGCAGTGGGAGGTTGTCAGGAGGTAGGCATATGAAAGAGGGCTGTTGTTTGGGTTGAGATTGGCGGGGGGGGGGGGGTTGTTGACAAGGGTGTGGTTGTTGTGGTGCAGCTGGAAAGGGAATGATGAGAGTGGACATCCGAGGGTGGGCCGGGTGCTACGGCCCGGGGTCTGGCCCAAAAAGATCACGTGGAACGTGAGGGGGCTGAATAGGCCGGTCAAATGTCACATGTGTTCACATACCTGAAGAGTCTCAAGGCGGATGTGCCCTTTTTGCAGGAGATGCATTAAAGGTAGTGGATCAGACAAGGGTGAGGAAAGGATGGGTAGGGCAGATGTTCCACTCTGGACTGGACATGATGACGAGGGGGGTTGGCAGTGCTGGTGAAAAAGTAAGTGGCATTCGAGGTGGTGAGCACTGTGGCAGATCTGGGGGTTAGGGGGAAGCTGGAGGGAATGACGGTGGTCTTGGCAAATGTTTCTGCCCTAAATTGGGATGATGTAGATTTCATGAGGCGGGTGCTGGGGAAGATTCCTGACCTGGACTCGCACCAGTTGATCATGGGGGGCGGATTTTAATACGGTTATAGAGCCAAGCTTGGACCGGTCAAGCCCAAGGTCAGGGAAGGTGTCAGCAGTGGCAAAGGAGCTGAAGGGGCTTATGGAGCTTATTTTGGAAGGGGGGGGGGGGGGGGCTGAAGGAGTTTATGGAGCTTATTTGGCAGGGGGGGACGGGGACGGGGGTGTGGCGGGGTGGGGGGGGTTTGGGAGGCCGAGGGTGAAGGAATTCTCATATTTTTCTCATGTGCACCTGGTGTATTCCCGGATTACTTTTTCGTGGTGGACAGGGCATTGTTGGCGGGGGTGGTCGATTTGGAGTATTCGCCGATCGTTGTCTCCGATCACACACCGCACTGGGCGGATTTGCAGGTGGACCGGGAGGCCAGCGCCTGCAATGAATGCTGGATATATGGTTGTTGGATGAGGCAGTGTGTGAGCGGGTGACGGCCACCATCCAGGGGTATGTGGTGCTCAATGACACGGGGAGGTCATGGCCGCCACGCTTTGGGAGGCACTCAAGACGGTGGTTGATGGAGAGTTTACTTCAATTTGGGCACATAGGGAGAAGGCGAAACGGGCAGAGATGCCAAGGCTGGTGAAAGAGATTCTGAGGGTGGACAGAAGATATTCGGAGGCCCTGGAGTCGGGGTTGTTGTAGGACTGGCAGAGGCTCCAGGTGGAGTTCGGATTAGTGTCCATGAGGAAGGCGGTCGGGCAGATTTGGAGCGCCAGAGGGGCATACGGGTATGGTGAGGAGGCAAATAGGATTCTCGCCCACCAGCTGAGGAAGCAGGAGGCGGCGAGGTAGATTGGAAGAGTAAAGGACGAGACAGGAAGGGTGGTGTCGGACCCAGTGGTGGTGAATGGGGCGTTTGAGGCTTTTTACATGAGATTATATAGGTTGGAGCCCCCGGCCAGGAATGCGGTGGTTCCTGGATGGGTTGGAGTTGCCATGGGCGAACAAGGAGTTGATGCAGGGACTGCGGGCCCTATCGGGTTGAGGGCGGTTATGGAGAGTATGGGGGTGATGCAGGCAGGGAAGGCCCTGGGCCCGGATGGGTTCCTGGTGGAGTTCTATAAAAGGTTTGGGGCTGGGACCTGGGCCACTGCTGGTGAGGGCCTATAATGAGGGTAGGGAGAGGGGAGAACTTCCCCTACACTATCGCAGGCATCCATCTCTTTGATATTGAAAAAGAACATGGATCCGAAGTAGTACCGTCTGATATCAGTATTGAATGTGGACGCCTAATTGCTGGCGAAGGTGTTGGCTTCGCGAATTGAGGACTGCGTCCCGGGATGATAGGTGAGGACCAAATAGGTTTGTGAAGGGGAGACAGTTATCGGCAAATGTGAGGAGGCTGTTTAATGTGATTATGATGCCTCCGAGGGGGCAAGAGGTGGAGGTGGTAGTGGCAGTGGACACGGAGAAAGTTTTCGATCGGGTGGAGTGGGAACATTTGCGGGATGTGCTGGGCTGGTTTGGGTCGGGGCTTGTGGACTGGGAATGCCCGCTCTCCCCATTGCTTTTTGCCTTTGTTTTAGAGTCAGTGACAATGGCGCTTAGAGCATCGAGGGGTTGGAAAGGGATTGTGCGCCGGGGGGGGGGCTGGCGTTGCCGAATATAATGAACTATTACTGGGCAGCGAACATTGCCATGGTTAGGAAATGGGCAGTGGAGGAGGGGTCGGCTTGAGGAGGCTTCTTGTGGGGGAGAAAGCTCAAGGGCATTGTTAACAATGTCTCTGCCATTCTCACCTGCAGGCACTCCGTGAGCCCAGTGATAGTATTGGCCTTGAGGGTGTGGCTGCAGTGGAGGCAGCATTTGGGACTGGAGGGCGTCTCGGTGTGGGCAACGATCTGTGAAGTGATAATCATAGGTTTGAATCGGGGGGGTGGATACGAGGTTTCGGGGGTGGTGGCAGGCAGGGATTGAGCAATTTGGTGACCTGTTTGTAGGGGGCAGTTTTGTGAAATTGGAGGAGCTGGATGAAGTGTATGAGCTGCCCAGTGGTAATGGCTTCAGGTACCTGCAGGTTTGGGATTTAGTGGAGAGAGGTACTGTCCTTTCCTGGGTTACCGCCTTTGGGGTTGCAAGACAAGGTGTTGCTGAAGGAGGACATAGGGGAGGGGGAAGGTGCCTGATGGATTGGGAGGAGACCCCAGTGGGGGATATAAAGCAGAAGTGGGAGAAAAAAGCTTGTTGGGGAGGTGGGGGGTGGGCTGAGGCCCTGCAGAGGGTGAATGCGTCCTCGTTGTGTGTAACGCTAAGCCTCAACCAGTTTAAAGTATTTCTCAGGGTACATATGATGGTAGCGCGGATGAGTGGAGTTTTTGAGGGAGTAGAGGATAGGTGTGGGCAGTGTGCGGGGAGGTACACGTATCACGTCCACATGTTCTGGCATGTCCAAAGTTAATGGGGTTCTGGCAGGAGTTTATGGATGTAATGTCCGAGGTGTTCGGGTAAAGGTGGCCCCGAGTCCAGAGGTAGCGATATTCAGGGTATTGGAAAATCCAGGAGTCCAGGGGGTGAGAGAGGCCGACGTTTTGGCCTTTGCCTCCCTGATAGCCCGGAGAAGGATCCTACTTGGATGGAGTGACTCAGAGCTGCCGACACCGGTGGGTTGGGTGAGCGACCTGGCAGAATTCCTGAGGCTGAAGAAGGTAAAGTTCATCCTGAGGGGTCAGTTGATGAGTTCACACGGAGATGGGAGCCGTTCATTGACTTCTGGGGGGGGGGGGGGGGGGGGGGGGGGTTAAAATGGGGACTGGAGGCGGTCCGAGAGTGGGGAGCGGGGGTGGGGGGAATTGGATGTTGGTTATTTATAAAGTTATGTAATTTTGCTTCTGCTTCAGTTTGTTTTTTATGAAAATGCCTGAATAAAATTTTTTTTTTTTGAAAAACAAAATCAAAATTTGGGTAAGGTGCCATAAGATTACTGTCATATCCTTTAGTAAAATTCAGCGGAGGACTCAGAGAGCTCCACTTAACCCTTGTGGAAGCTATTGTCTGACTTGTTGATTACCGCACATGTTAAAACAAAAAAAATTCCTTTAGTAGTGAAGCATAGAACTCCGATAACACTTAAACAACACTCAGTGGCCGTAGTTTCACCATTTCTAGTTGTAAGCAGAGATTCTTCACAATATTGGATATTAAATCCTGGTATGGAAGACAGTGAGAGACAAGACACAGCCGGGAGATATACTCAACCATAATTGGGGGTCGGTTAGATCAGTTGGCTGGGCGGCTAGTTCATGATGTGGAGCGAAGGCAACAATGCTGATTCAATTCTTGCACCAGCTCAGGTTATTCATGAAGGCCCTCGCCTTCTCAACTTTGCTCTACATCTTGAGGTGTGGTGAGCCTCAGGTTAAATCGCTACCAGTCAGCTCTCAAAGGGGAGAGCAGCCTATGGTCCTCTGGGACTGTGGTGATATTTACATCCTCTGCCATAATGCATTCCCCCAATTGGCCAATCTGAACTCATATTCAACACAAATGTGTGAAATCTACGTGCAGATTATGATGTTCCTTGAGATAGACCTGTTACAGACCTGTAATTGGTATGACACCAAAACTGTCAAAAAGAACACAGAAATTCTAACACTGAAACAAGCCCTAACCAGTCTATGTCACCATTTACCTTGCCTGCAAATAATCCTAATCACATTTATCCACTTTGTCTATATCGCTTCATCCCTTTTTCATTCATTCACCTACCCATGAATATTACTATAGCTTCTGCCTCAAACTCTAATCCTTCAAGCCTTAGAAATCTCTGTTTAAATGGTCAAAATGTTTTACATGTAACCTGGCATCAACAAAATCTTGTTCCAGGCCTCCCAATTACCAGGAAAAAAAACTAGTTTTTATACGAGGATAATAAATGCATCTGTTGCACATACTCGTTCTCGACGCCTAATACGTGCCGATAATGCTCGACGCAATGTGCTGGGTGTACTTGAATCGACCAATGCCGTAGAATAATTATTTGTCAGATAATTCTCATTTATGTCGTCATCCTCAATCACAACATTTTCTGAATCTTTTGGTCTGGGTGTAGCAAGTACAAGCATGTGACATCCTCCACAGGCAACCTACAAAAGATTTCAAGGAAAGCAGCACTAGTACGTGTCATGGTCTTGCCCTGGAGATCACCTTGCAAGAAAAACAATGTTTATCAATCCCTTGGTAAAGCATAACTTCCGCATGCACTGCTCCTCTGGCATTTGCTGGAAAGTGTGCCTTGGCCAATATACTTGATTGGTAGAATATAAGTAGGTAGGAATAATCCTCCTCTTTGGTGTTACTTTATGAGACTCCTTTGATTCTTTAATATACAAGCCAAATAAAGACGGCACACAGGTTCCAAAGGAACCATCCAAAAAGCTCCCGTGACTGAAATGCATTCAAAAGAGCAAAAAACCAAAATGGCAAATACCCTGTTTTTAAATGGTCTACAGTGCTTAAGCTTAACGATGGCCTTGAATTTGCAATCAGCAGTGAAATGATGGTATTTCGCTGTTGACCTCAAATAAAGCAGTCCACAAATATCTGGCACTCTGTGGCGGGAAATTCACATTTCCCAATGTTAACTTCAGATGCAGGGAATCTCTGATGTTCTGAAACAGTGATGTCATTGGCAGGCTCAGCAAGAATTCTCATAAAACAAATTAAGAAGCAAAAAGTTCTGACTATAATTCACTTTTAATCATTTTACTGACAGCAAAATAAAGGTTGGACCATATACATGAAGGTAAAAGCTGAAATATTAAACTCAAAAAATTATTTTAAAATTCATGGAGTTTTCTCACAATGGAGAAATTTGATTTTTCACAAGTATACAATTAGTTTTTCAGGACTGTGCCATTGAAAACACAGTTACACCTCAATGAAAACGGTGTTATTTTCTCAAGGGCTTTTACAGTGAACCTAATAATGCAGAAACAGGTAGTTCACATCAATCCAAATTGATTTCTGCTTGCAAGGACATCACCACAATACCATGTGGCAAAATAGGGAATCACAGACAGTAAGTATATGGACTTCCACATTCAACGGCACATATGCGAATATCAGAAGTTGGTCTCAGTTTCACAGAGGATTGATGCACACGCCGACAGTTGTGTTGTCATTGCAACTGCAAAATCTGGGCCAATAATCTGTGGCTGGCCCTGATCAGTTTAGCTTGAACAAATTAATAACTGATGTGACAACTGGAATCGTTAGGAATATTGGATTCTAAATATTGGACAATTTAAGGGTTAAAAATCTGGGGTTAGAGTTTATTTGACTGCACTGGTCATTTTTTTTTTTTAAAGAATTCTGTTTTGCAGGGTCTGGATGCTTTTAGGAGCCAGAGGGTGAAATTGATGAAGGAATGTGTTTTTCAGTGGGGTCTAATGGACATGGTTTTTACTGGAAAGTCCCTGGGGAGTTAATGCGCTTTGCAGTCTGCAGAGATAATTTGTTTTTAAAATTGGGGAAGTGATGTCTTTGCTGGGTGGAGCCAAGCAGACAGGCATTTTGAAAAGCATCGAAGAGAGGCAGTTTTTGGAGAAAGCTTTGGAGAGAGGAGATGAATTCTGATCTGCCTGACGCTAAGTCCACAATTCTCCCAGAGTAAGATAGATTGAAAGCTGCATGTTTACTTTTTTGTTGGTTAATGGGAAATTGAGTAGTCGTGTTTACGGTGTAATTGTAACCTATTCTTTTCAGGTCTGAAGTTAAACAGTTCAATATTGTAGTCATAATAGGGCGGCACGGTAGCACAGTGGTTAGCACTGTTGCTTCACTGCGCTAGGGACCCAGGTTCGATTCCCGCTTGGGTCACTGTCTGTGCAGAGTCTGCACGTTCTCCCCGTGTCTGCGTGGGTTTCCCCCGGGTGCTCCAGTTTCCTCCCACAAATCCCAAAAGACGCGCTGGTTAGGTGAATTGGACATTGTGAATTCTCCCTCTGTGTACGTGAACAGGTGCCGGAGTGTGGCAACCAGGGGATTTTCACAGTAACTTAATTGAAGTGTCAATAAAGTTTTGTTTTAAAAGTAACAAAGCCCTATTTCTTCATGCAATCACTCCTGGAAAATATCACTCTTTCCGCACAGTCCTACAAATAAACTAAAATATTGGGGTTCTGGTCCAGTATTCTAGCCACTTTTGGAGTCTGGCCTGGGTTCATAATAAAATTGTAGGTTCTTTATCGGGATTCCCAAGTATAATTCCTTATTTGGCTTGGGATTATTGAATTTGATTGGGCAAGATTCTCCAGAAAGATTTCAAAGTGTTGTGGCGAGCGGGAATTGCCGCAAGCTTCCCGGCGCTCGGCCCAGCGAGGCCGGCAATGTTATTCAATGTTAATTGGTCCACTTAACGAGGCCTCACGGGCTTCTCGCCACAAATGAAGGCTCACCAGCTAATTCACCGGGACAACGCTCGTCAGCCCCCTGCTAACAAGTTCGACCAGCACTTAATCTGCACTTGCTCAGCCAACCCCAGCCAGCTCGCAACAAAGGCGCCAAGGAAACCAGCCCCAAGATCCGGAAACATATACCTGGGAGGCTGCTACTCGCTGTGAAGGCTAGGAGTGATGTCCTGTTCCCCCTAGGGTCCCAGAGGGTCAGCCAAAGGGCAGCTAGTGCCACCTGGGATGAGGTGGCGGCGGCAGTCAGCTCAGGGCATGTGACCAGGAGGACTGGCCTCCAGTACCTGATGAACATCAATAACCTACACCGGGCAGCATGAGTGAGTACCTGCCAACAGCCCCCACCCCAGAGACCTCCCCCCACCCGCCGCGGGAGGGTCTACCCACCCCCCCCTTCAACCCTCCCGACCCTTCCTCCACCCCCTCCCCTTTCAGACCCCCCAACCCCTTCTTAAAAAGGCTGCAAAGCACATTAACTCCCCATGACTTCCCAAGCCAAACCACAGCCCAGACTGAAAACACATGACTTCGTCAATTTCACCTTCTGGCTGCAAAAAGCACTTGGGCTCTGCAAAACAGAAATCCTTTTAAAAAACCATGACCACTGCAGTCAAACACACTCTAACCCCAGGCCTTTAATTCTGAAATTGCCCAATACTTAGAATCCAATATTCGTAAAGTCTTCTAGTTGTCACACTGATCTAATTCATTCAGCAACATCACAAACTTGGACCGACAGCCAGCAGATTGTACTTCCTGTTAATTTCAATATACTTTGAAACTCCATTTTGGATGGGAACATCCACTGCCATATCCCAGGCCCCTTCAAAAAATGGGCAGGTGCATCATATGGGCAGAGATCAATCAGGACTTATTTACATCCAGTGGCATGCTCTGTTACACACTACAAAATCCGTCTTTGGAGATAATGAAACTTAAATTGGCCTCCTACACTTAACCCTACTCACCCTGTCAGGAGGAGAAAATATTACTGCAGGAGGCAACACATGTATAGCATACAGGGCGAATAAAGAAGATACAACATGAACAATTTTATTAACTGCATTAGTAACAATACACTGTCGGAAAACCAAAACTACATTCTTCCGCAATATACTTATTTTGTCACCTCAAATTGATCCCAACCCTAACAATAGCTCTGTAGCCAAAACTTCACCCCTATGTTACACAGGTCAAATTGCTCTTCCGATATACAGTGAAAGTTTGGAAGTTCAAAATCCTTCCAGCTCTTGTGGGCATGTAATAGAACTTTACACATTAAAAATTATATTTAACTGAGTCTAGTGACAGCATGCAGTATTGTTTTAAATACTTACTGATTGGACTGTTAACTTCAAAAATCTAGAGCAAAGAGTAGGTTTGAACTGATTGGTAAAATTCTCTTCCCCAAGTCCCAACTTGCCATGGCGTCCATCTCCGAAGGTATACAAGAGGCCATTATCTACCAATAAGATATAAGCAATGATAAAAGATTGACAATTGGGCAAGTCTGCTGCACTATATCTTAATAAATTGTATGGGCTGACATAACCCTATGTTTTTCAGGTATGCCAGATATTTAACTTGTGCTCGGTGCTGATGACCACTCAATAAATCTTCCCTCACTCTCCAGAAGCCCAATTGTGTTCTTACGCATACAGAGCCTGATAATATAGAATACGCCAGGATGATGTAAATTACACCGGGCACAAAAGAGATATGATTCCTTACATCGTCCCCTGGTCTTTGGACATTCAAAAAATAGTGACCATCATACCATGCAGATTAAGTTTACAAATTGAATTTATCAAAGTTAAACATATACTGTTAAAGATTAACACGGCATTTAACTTGCAGTTCCTTGACTCTTAAATACGAGATCCTTTGCTACACCTCCTAATAACGCTGGGCCTAGATTACAGTCCATAATACAAAACTTGCATGTAAGGTTACAGAGTTACCTCAAAAGGGCCTTCAAGTTTTGAATTCTGTATGAAAGAAACTTGACATAAAGCTGCATATTTTTCCGCTGAGGGAGAAAGATCTCATTCAAATCCACTTAATAGGATATCCAGGAGGGCAGGCCCATTGTAGCAAACAGTTTCTTAAATTCAAGTTTTGTAGACGTGTCATTCATTAGTCAAAACATGTAATGGTACCCAGCTGGCTTTGGTTTGACAGTCTCGTAATAAATGCAAGACACAAATTCATTAATTCCGGATTGCAAACAGCTTTACCTAAATGACTAAATTTAGCACTAAACAAGCAACCTGCCTCTACAAAGTATACACAGGGTTCTCCAGTAACAAGTATCGTCTCATAAAGGAGTTGCTGTGGCTACATTTCAAACATGGTTAGATGTGGATTCTCACGGCGCCAAAGACCCGGGTTTGATCCCGGCCCGGAGTCACTGTCCCTGTGGAGTTTGCATTCTCCCCATGTCTGCGTGGGTCTCGCCTCCACAACTTAAAGATGTGCAGAATAGGTAGACAGGCCATGCTAAAACTGCCCCTTAATTGGGAAAAAAGAGAATTGGGTATTCTAAATTTTTTAAAAAGATGTGGATTCTGTACAACCTAGCCAGAGTTCTTCCCCAAGCCCCTCTTTATTAAAATACCAGTTAAGAGTGCAGTGAATCGATTGCTGGTGTAAAGTTAAACGCATGGTGAATTATATGTTACCATAATGATTTATGCCTCAGGCTAATGGCAGGTGAGAACTGGGTGAGGAAATGTCACGACAAAATACATAGAAGATTTTCTGATATTTAAACTAAGGTAAAAGTCATACATATCCAGGAGGCATAATGAAATCCTCAATTATTCAGTTTCCGGTTTCCATTCAATTTATAATTCAGGTTTGGACCATGATATTTTACAAAGTGTATATCAACAGGTTATTCTCAAATTATTTTCAAAATGGAAAGCTCCAACGTAACTGGGAACAACAAACAAAAGCAGCGAGCATTATTATTACTTTATTATCACAAGTAGGGTTTTTCACATTAACTTCATTGCAGTGTTAATGTAACATTAACACTGCAATGAAGTTAATGTGAAAAACCCTAGTTGCCACATTCCGGCGCCTGTTCGTATACACGGAGAGAGAATTCAGAATATCCAATTCACCTAACAGCACATCTTTTGGGACTTGTGGGAGGAAAATGGAGCACCCGGAGGAAACCCACAAAGACAGGGGGAACGTACAGACTCCGCACACACAGTGAGCCAAGCCTGGAATCAAACCTGGGACCCTGGCGCTGTGAAGCGACAGTGCTAACCACTGTGCTACCGTACTGCCCCAAAGGCAGTGATGCTGTAAAAAGAGTATCAGTAGTTAGAAATTTAATGAAAATCCTTCATCTAGAAGTTCGCCCCAAAATTTGTCTTGCAACAAATGGTAAAGCACAGGTGACTAAAATTGTTGAAGAATGGAAGACATGGAATTTTACTTTTTACTCTTTTGAACCCAAGTCATATTTGGAGATGGAAAGAGGGTGCAATGAACCAAAGTTATGCCTCAAAAGCTGCAGATGTTTGTGATTTATTTGTTGGACTAGTATGGGCAAAATAGGAATGCTAAATGTCTCGAGGGGTGATTTTAGGATCTTGCAGTGTCAAGAAATGCAACTTTTACAGGAACTTCCTTTACGATTATAAGCGAAATACTGCGGATTATGAAATCTTAAACAAGATCAGAGGTTGCTGTAAAAACTCAGCAGGTCCAGCAGAATCTGCAAGGAGAGAAAGCAGAGCCAACATTCAAGTCCATATAAATTTAGAGTACCCAATTAATTTTTTCCCAATTAAGGGACAATTTTAGCATGGCCAATCGACCTAACATGCACATCTATGGGTTGTGGGGCCGAAACCCACACAGACATGAGGAGAATGTGCAAACTCCACACAGACAGTGACCCAGGGCCAGGATTCAAACCCGGGTCCTCAACGCCGTAGGCAGCAGCGCTAACCACTGTGCCACGTGCCGCTCTATAATAACTTTAAATATTACATCTATAAACAAGAATTTTTTTTAACTAAACCAATATAAAAAAATATGCCAACATAAAAATATTACGTACCTGTCACTACAGCAGTATGATTCTCTCCACATGAAATAAACTGTACATTCTTCTTCTTCAACTGTTCTACCACCTTTGGCAATGAAGATTCAAAAATGAATGTGCCATGTCCTAACTGGCCAAATTGGCCGTAGCCAAATGCATACACATCCTCCTCTGTGGACAGACCACACACAAAATATGAGGTGACACTGCTCACAAGAGAACAAAAAGTACCAACAAAATGCAAAAGTTGCAAATTTTTCCCTTAATTATCAACCAAATCTTGTGGTCAATAATCAAAGTGCTCACGATATACACGATTTGAGAATGGAAATATTCGTTAACATTTAAAATAGTGCTAAGAATTTGCGATCTTACAGGCTAAAATTTGAAACATTTGTATCCATGAAACGAGATAAAGTGCTCCTACAAATAATGTCATATAAATGTAGAATTCCATTGGATGTTATTTGTTAAACTCTGATACCCATTCAGTGCTTTACCAAAATGTTTAGTTTATTGAAAAATAAGGCATGCTATTATGAGGAAATTTGGATCTGTGGAAATAAACATGGTAAATACAATGATTCATAACTTTTTTCCAGTAAATTCAATGTGAAGAACCAATTTTCATCAATTCCAATACTTTAGCAAATGCACATAGAATGGGGAATTTGAAAGTATATCTGTTTTTCCAAAAGGCTCTACTTTTTCCCCTTTAATAGCAGTTTTTTTAGACAGATCTACACAGGTTGATTTTAAATATAGGAAGCAATTTTTATATCAGTGTAATTCATTTTGATATAAATCTGAATGTGATTTTTCACATAAATCTTTGAAATCCATTGATACTGCAAATGTACCTGCAAGGACAATGGTATGATCTCCCCCACAGGAAACTTGGGTGACATTTCCTGAAATCCCAGCAACAGGCTGAGGGATCCGGTGATTGATTGGTTGATCAAGTGGTAGTCCCAGTTTTCCATGGTCAGATTCTCCAAAGGTATAAAGCTGTCCATCATCTGTGGGAATCAGATCAATTGTGTTGAAGTAACCCAGTCATTGATGTCCCTGCAATGTGAACTTGTGAAACTGCAATTATAGAAATCATCAAACCTCTACAGTGCAGGAGGCCATTCGGCCCATTGAGTCTGTACCGACCCTTGGGAAGCGTACCCTCCCTAGACTGATGTCCTTACCCTACACCCATAACCCAATAAACCCAGCTAAACATTTGGACACTAAGGGGCAATTTAGCATGGCCAATTCACCTAGCCTGCACATATTTGTGGGTAGCACTGCTGCTTCACAGCTTCAGGATCCCAGGTTCGATTCCCGGCTTGGGTCACTGTCTGTGCCGAGTCTGAACGTTCTCCCCGTGTCTGCTCCGGCTTCCTCCCACAAGTCCCGAAAGACGTGCTGTTAGGTAATTTGGACATTCTGAATTCTCCCTCCGTGTACCCAAACAGGCGCCGGAAAGTGGCGACTAGGGGCTTTTCACAGTAACTTCATTGCAGCGTTAATGTAAGCCGACTTGTGACAATAAAGATTATCATTATCTTTGGACTGTGGGAGGAAACCGGAGCATCCGGAGGAAACCCACGCAGACACAGGGAGAAAGTGCCATCTCCACATAGTCATCCAAGGCCAGAATTGAATCCGGGTCCCTGGTGGTGTGAGGCAGCAGTGCTAACCACTGTGCCACCATGCAGCTGATTCAAACTTCGCAAAGCTGTTTAGAACCAAATATAAGCAGATGATGGGAAATGGAACATAAAGTAGGTATCTAAGAATATCACTGCAGTAACATTTTGACGTAGTCCTGACCTTTTGTCTTGAATGTAACTTGAATGGAAGTACTGGAAATTTCCAGCAGTTGCAGACAAATTTTGTGCATATTACAGAGCTACTTTAAAGGGCTTTTTGTTCATCCTGTGCATCCTGGATGTATAATATCCAAACTCTACCATGATAACTAGACAGGTTATTGATAACAATTGTGCAAAATGAGACAAATAAAATCAGCATTTTAAGCAGTTTAAGCTGCTAATTAAATTTCTGAAGTGGGTTGTTTGGTTAGATAATTCTTTGGTGTGGCCAAATCAATATAGATCATTATTCATACCAAGACCAACAGAGATGTATGTTTTGAGATATTTGGATATCGCCTTTGAACTGTCGGCAAAGAAGCCAATAAGCCAAGCCCAAGGCATGATAAATGGCCACTTTTGGTAGTCACTGTGATCCTCGACCTTTGTGGGCAGTACAGTTTCAACTCGACTACAAATCTACTACAGAACACAAGGAGCAGAAATTATGTAATTTATAATTTCAGTAACAAGGTAAGGGGTTTTGAGGAAGAAGAGTAAAATAAGTATTTTAAACAACCACTGCAAGTACTTTTCTGTAAATAGCTGAAAATGAGAGAATTTATGGAGGAGAGAATAAAATTGCTTCTGTTTTAAACAAGTTTATTTAAAAATGACGGCAAAACAGTATTAAAAGTAACTGTGAGGCTTACATCTTTCAGTATTCGTAAACTATATTAATATTTTTGACTCCCATCACTGATGTGATAGTTTAGTTCAGTAAATTGTTGCATTAATGTGATTTGAAATAAGCTTTGGTCACAGTGGGACAGGAAATTCACTGGAGAAGCCAGGCATCGTGCAAGCAATGCAACACAAAAGTCTACTGGTATTTAAAGGATTTGATGCTTAAATGATAAACCTTGTGAAATTTGAAACATTATTTCCCCCCCCCCCCCCCCCCCCACAACAGCTAGGAATTGTCCCATCTGAAATATATTCTCCACTCTACTCTGACATCCTTCGCTGTCAGAGAGTGGGCAATGAATCTATTCTCAAATCTGTGTTGACACCATTCTGGAGCTGACCGCACCTGTGGTTTTCCATTCCTTTATCTGGGGAGGATTATCTATTCAGTGACTCATAGCTGGCCCAACTGATATTACCAGTATGCTTTGCCACTTCAGCAAAATCACATCTGACCTGTTTTACGTTCCTTAAAGGTCACCAGGCTATCTAGGGAAAGGCACTTTCAATTGGTTTTCATTCTGTACTGCTCTAAAACCACTTTGTAGAGATGATAATAAAATCAAGCTGTGTTTTACAGCAAAATACAAACAGCAAATTTGGCCATTTTTTCAGGTAACTGCGTGCATTCAGTAGATAGGAACAGCAATGTTGCATGAAATGAAAATGAAAATGTTTTACAATGGCAGTGCTTTAAATTAATGACCACAATAATTATATTTTACTGCTCAGGGCTAAAGGAATTAAATTATGAGGGCAGATTGCATAGCTTAGACTTGTAACCCCTGGAATATATACGGTTAAGGGGAGGTGTTATTGAGGCATTTTAATGAATGAAGGATTTAATAGGGTAGATACTTCCTCTGGTGGGGCAGCCCAGAACAAGGCCTAACTTAAATTGATTAAAATTAAATTAAATACCTTAAATTACAGCTCAACTGTTTGGCGGTGACGTTATTTACACAAACGGTTCCGGAACATACTCCTCCAAAAGGCTGTTGAGGCTTGGTCAATTGAAAATCTCCAAAATGTTTGGTAAGGGTAATAAATGAAATCAAGATGGATAAAGGTAGTTCAGATACAGATCAGCCATAATCTAACTGAATGGTTGAGGCTTGAGGGGCCTACTCCTATTCCTAGGTTCTTGCATGGATATGGAGAGATGAACTGGATAATCAGTTTAAAGCCCTGAATTTGCTGTTATTGATACCTGTTACAAAGGCAGAATGGTAGTATCCACAGGAAACCCAGCAGATTGGTTTTCCGACATCGACTTGATGTGGCACATTGGCATTGTTTTCGGTATCAAGGCCAATTTGTCCCTCAGAATTGTCACCCCACATGAAGAGATTCCCATCCTCTAAAAAGATGTTCAATAAAACAATTTAGATATAAAGAGAAAACTTGTAGAAGTTATTCCTCAACTTTAAATAAAATAGTATTCAGAACAAAAAATATACATACTTTTTATAGTAACACATTAAATATAATTCCACACTTGATCTATATTCAGGAATGAACAACATTAAGTAAGGAAACAATTATTGCAGTAAACAAATTACTTTACAGTGAAGATTAGATCATTTAGGCTTCTCAGGAACTGGAATTTTCCAGCCAAATGTTTAAGCATAAGCAGACAGCTTATTGTATTGATCACTTGTTTGGATTGTGACAAAGGTTACCTAGATTTAAAATGCAAAAAGCAACTAAAAGGCTGAGCCGATTGTGGTATTGCGTTCAGCATCTCACTAAGGAAGGATACATTGGGCTTTGAAGAAAGTCGAGCAATAATACATCACGGGTGGTACCTAGGTGAAGGGCTGAAGCTATGAAACTAGATAAACTCGAGTTTTATCCTCGGATAGAGGAAGTTGACCTCAGGTGTTTAAAATATTGAAGTAAATTGACCAGATTAGAAACATCTCATGAAACTTGAAAGGGGATCCAGAACAAGACAACATGTTAAAATTTGAATTAAACTTGTGAAAAGCAAATCTTGAGAATTTGAAATGGATGATTCCAAAAAGGCCATAGATCCAAAATCAATTGAAACATTTGAAAAGGTATTAATTACTTGGGTATCTAAGGATATTAACGGATGCAGAGAAAGGCCAGCAGATTTCCTAACAGCATGACTCAGAAGGCCACGAATGCCAAATGCTCTGGTCTCATTCCTATGGTACAGATCTAAATCTCCAAATTATATGGGACGTGTAGTGCTAACCAAGACTATTTTATTTCATGAACCTAATTTTAAACATGAAATTCACGTGTGTTCTATTCTTTCACAACATCGTGGAACTTTTTTTTTAATATAAAGTATTTCCATAAATTCAACTCGAATCAATACCACAAGAGTGACAGCAAACTGGATTTAAAAAGGTAACACAACTTTTCAAACATTACTGTTGATCAAAATCATATTCAATAGCAATTAAAATCTTCTAAAGTGAATAGCACTAAAAATACTCTACAGAGCTATAACTGTAAAAACATCTCTGAACCAATGTACTGGAAACCTGTCTCTGAGAACTGGTCGTGGGTTTGACATAATGTGGTCTCAATAACCATTATCTGTAATGTCAAAATCCTCTAGTTACAGCTGTGAAGAATGTTTGATTGTTTCAAAAGACAGACGGTCTCTTTTCACAGATTGTTTAACACTGTGTTCACACCTAACAAGTTTAGTGTGTTGCAACACCAAAATCACTTTGACAATAATGTTGACTTGTAATCCAGGCAACAAGGTCCAAACTGACTTTGAAGAGAAGACGAATGAGAGCACCGCCTCCACAGAATGTCAATCAACTTAATTCTGGTATCTTGAACCGAGGACATAAGTACTTCACATCAATGCTATAATTGAACTGTGATTGCACTCTTCATTGCGCATTATTATGGCCCATCTGAATGAAAATATCAGATTATTGCTTGGAACCTAACCCTAAAGTAAACATTGATTTAAAACTGGCAAGTTTAGTTCAATAAAGATCTTTCAGTATTCACTGAAAGAGGACACTTTTGTCTCCTCAGTCTCAAATTAATTGAGACCCAGGTTTCCAAGGTGAAACGACTGCAGTGATTAATCTCACCAAATGTCCTCTTCGGAGGGTTTCACAATGAATGAGCCTTCAGCGAGAAAATAGTAAGCTCAATTTCACAGTTTTCAAATAATGCTGAAACTGGGAAAACTGTATCCTATCATTAAAATAGTAATAACTAAATAACAAAAATATAGCAGTATGAACGCATCCATTGGTGACAAGACAGGAAATAAACGGTTATGACTAATTTGTTTTGTTTGGTTGGAGAAGAGTTGTAAGCAGTGTACCCTGGGCATTAGTGCTGTGTCCACATAGAATATTTGAACTTGGACATATGGAGCACAACACTGAAATTTGTTGGTATCACTGAAATAGGAAGTGTGAACTAATGCATTTTAAAAAGAGAATTGATGAATGGGAGTAAAGGTTCAGTGGAAAGATGCTGAAACAGCTGATGGAGCAATGAGATTTATGGGTGAAGATACATATTTATCTTCAGGGGCTGGTTTAGCTCACTGGGCTAAATCGCTGGCTTTTAAAGCAGACCAAGGCAGGCCAGCAGCGTGGTTCAATTCCTGTACCAGCCTCCCCGAACAGGCGCCGGAATATGGCGACTAGGGGCTTTTCACAGTAACTTCATTGAAGCCTACTCGTGACAATAAGCGATTTTCATTTCATTTTCATTTCATGTCCTTCAAAACATGACCAATTGTATTTTTTTAAATTAAGAAACAGCACACAGAGTAAAGCAATTGTGCCTACATTGTACATGCTATGGGTTAGACCATTAGAGTACAGTGTGCAATTCTGCCTCTTCCCCCACCCCATTATAAAAAGGGAATTAAAATGATAGAGCACACACAACATATCACAAAGGTGATGCCACGGACAAGGAATTACAGTTACAATAGGAGAAACCTGTGGAAATGGGACCAGCAGAGAAGTCATGGGATTTGCTAAAGCTTTTTTGTTTCAATCATGTAGGTTTTTGATAGGGTGAATAAGTAAATATTGTCCACCTAGTTCATTCCTTAGTGACAAGTAACCATCAATTTAAAATAGTCACAAGGAGATTGAGGAAAGAGGTTTGCATAAACATTGTCAGAGCATGAACTACATTGCCACAAGGAGTGGTTAGAGACAGATTACATATGTTAAGGAGAGAAAGACATGGGGGCTGTGAGACAAAGCAAGACACTGGCTGTAGTTCTGGAAATCGAAACAGAATATACTGGAAAAAGCTTCAGCCAGGTCTGGTAGCATCTGTGGAGAGGGACAGTCAGTTTCACATCAATTTGATCAGTACCTTAATTTTGTCTAGCTCTAGCAAAAAGCCAGCAAAGACATGATGGGTCAATTTACATACTTGTGTACTGAGTCACCTGATTCTGTGAATTGTCTTATAATAGCACAGTATTCTTTCTTAGAGCGCAAGGAAAAAGATGCACATTTTATTGAGATTCATTTCAGATTTGTAAATATGGTACTGAATGCAGGAGGACCTTTTCAGACATGATAAGGATCAAAAAGTAAAAGGTGTCATGAAAGGAAATGTTCTGAAGACACACAGGTAAACACCACAACCATGAAGTTGTACTGTCCAGAATTCAAATAGTTAGTAATTCACAATGAGCCTCAATACCGTTTCAAAATCCCTCACCAGTTAGAGCTGCTGAAATGTTTGATCCAGCTGCTAGACGTTTGATTTTTTGTTTATTTGTGAAGAACTCTACACGTTGAAATGTTGTTCTTTCTTCGGTATCTCCCAGGCCCAACTGCCCTTCACTGTTGTCACCAGTAGCATAAACGGTTCCTTGTTCTGTATAACAGATAGACTGGTCATTTCTTAACCATATGCATGATCCTTTTAATTTCATCTCTACTTATGACCTTTTTTTACGGTCTTTAAGATAAACCATGGTTAGTAGTGGCTGAAAACATGGGAAGAAAGATTCAACTCACAAAAGAATGGAATTGGGAAAGCAAAAAAAACAAGTTTTAAAAAAAAAAAACACAACTGAATTTCTATTCACTTATCCAAATATTGGAAAGCCATCTTTAAAAGGCAAATAGTTGTTCCACCAATTACAGCCAATCCTTTTGTTAAATTGAAATGCACAACACAAAGTTAATATTTCAGCCAGGCCCAGACAAGCCCACCAACTCAAAGTTAAGCTTCATGAGCTATGCAGAATGAAACACATATAGTAAAACAAATTGGGAGAGATACTTTAATCTTAAACAGACAGGCTGATGCCATACCAGAAAGCCACGCATGTTCCTGATTTTTAAAAATAATAAGGCAAACTTAAGCACTAAGAATTAGTTTTCATGCTGGTCAATCTCCCATAGCATTGTAAATCAAGGCCATGACTATTCTGCAGTACAAAAGAGTTAAGCTCAAGAGCCGTCAGCGAACTAGGGTGGACAGATGTAATTCAGTGTCCATTTTAAAAGCAGCTGGGTGCAATAACAGGATGACATGTTTATACAGGCAGTTCTATTATAAACGAGGACACAGGAATTTAAACAGAATAATATTGACAGTAAATGCATGTAGACACAGGATTTTAATACATTGCACAGGCAAAACATATTAGAATAGGCAAAACATATTAGAAATTTGGGCACAGGAAAGGAAAAAGAAAAACACTGAAATAATAACATGATAAGACAAGGTCAAGTAATGTAGACAGAAAGTATGAGCAGAGAGATTTTAATAATGCATTAAGTGATCTCCCATAGCACCAAAAACAGGATTATTCAAGTCAAAATGACAGAAAAATATTGACATGGAAGTTTGGGGTGAAAAAATTAATTGAAAGAGATGTCAGCATTAGTAAAAGGCAGCCTTGGTGGTATTTTGAGGAACTGAAGAAACGCCCAAGAAAAACACTTTTAAAGTGAGAATACTGTTTAAACAGGGTGCAGCTAGGCAGCCAACAGTTGGCAAAGTCATACGTATATGCTTCAAAGGGAAACAAACCATAACTCAAATTAAATAGCACCGTTAACATAGAAAAATCTGCCACGGTGGTATGATGGTAAAGTCGCCATAGTCCCAGATGACCATAGTCTCATCCGCATCCTGAGACTGTCCCCTGGTTCTAGATTTTCCAGCCAGGGAAAACATCCTCCCTGCATCAAGTCTTTCCATCTCTGTTGGAATTGTCTATGTTTCAATCAGACCTCCTCTCATCCTTCTAAACTCTAGTGAATACAAGCCCAGTCGAACCAATCTCTCCTTGGAAAACAGTCCCGCCAACCGCAGTGTTAGTCTAGTGAATCTCCACTGCACTCCCACTATGGCAAGTATATACTTTCTTGGGTAGGGAGACCAAAACGGCATGCCATACTCCAGGTGTGGTCTCATCAAGGACCTGTATAACTGCAGTAAGACACCTCTACTTCTAAACTCAATTCCTCTTGCAATGAAGGCCAACATACAATTTGCCTTCTTAATTGCTCGCTGCATCTGACTGCTCATTGCACCTGCCTCTCCACCTTCATTTACTAGTGTATAAAAACATCCAGATCCCTTTGTAAATCCGCACTTCCCAAAATATCAGCATTTAAATAATACTCTTCCTTTCTGTTTTTCATACCAAAGTACATAACGTCGCATTTTGTCAAGTTGTACTGCATCTGCCGTGTTTTTGTTTAATACTCTGGATGTAGATTATCAGTCCCTGGTGATTTAATTTCCCCAGCACCATTTTCTTACTAATACTGTTTTCCTACATTTCCACTCTCTCACTAGACCCTTGCTTCCCTAATATTTCTGGGAGATTATTTGTGCCCTCTTTTGCGAAGAAAAAAACAACGTATGTGTTCAACTCTTTTGCCATTTCTTTGTTCCTCATTACAATTTCCCCAGCTTCTGCCTGTAAGGGACCCAAGATTTGACATTCCTAATTTATTTTCTCTTCACGTGTTTACAGAAGCTTTTATGGTCAGTTTCTATGTTCCCAGCAATTTTATACTCGTACTCTATTTTCCCCTCTTGATCAAATATTTTGTCCAATTTTGCAGAATTCGAAAATGCTCCCAATCCTCAGATTTGCTGCTTTTTCTGACAATTTTATATGTATCCTCTTTGGGTTTAATATTTTCCCTAATTTATTTTTTAAGCCATGGTTGAATTACCTTTCCTTTTTTATTTTTGAATGAATAATTGCTGTAATTAATGCACACGTTCTTTAAATATGAACCAGTGCCTATCCACTGTCAACAGCTTTAGGAAGGTTCCCCAATCTATCCTTGCCATGCGAGTGTCTCATACCCATGGTGTTTCTTATCTCCATGCATACAGATTCTACATCATGATTTTCCGAGCCAATATCCTTCCTTACTATTGCATTGATTTCCTCCTTTACTAATAATGCTACCCCATCTTCTTTCCCTTTTTGTCTGTCCTTCCTCAATAATGAATATCCCTGGATTTTCAGTACTCATTCTTGGTATGCCTGGAGTCATGTCTCTAATTTCAACTATATCATAACTGTTTATATCTACTTGCATTGTTAATTTATCTTCCTTATTGCGAATGCTCCATGCACCAAGACATAAAGTATTTAGGTGTCTTTTTAACCACGCCAGTCATATTAGCTTTGTTTTGCATTCTGGTCCCATTTGTTTTCTGCCCTCGTTTTTTCTGCCTTCCATTTTTGCTTCTTACATTTCTGTCTTTTGTTTCTATCCTTGTTTCTCCCTCCTCAGTCTCCCTGCTCAGGTTCCCATCCTCCTGCCATTCTAGTTTATACCCTCCCCGACAGCACTAGCAAACCCCTGAGGACATTGGTCCTGGTCCTGCCTGTATCAGTTTCACCTTCTCCGGAACCGGTCCCAATGTCCCAGGAATCTGAATCCTTCCCTCCTACACCATTTCGCTAGCCATGTATTTATCTGGTATACCTTGGTTCTGTTTACTCTCACTAGCACGTGGCACTAGTAGCAATCCTGAGATTACTTTTATGGTCCTACTTTTTATTTACATCCCAATTCCCTATATCCTGCTGACAGGACTTCATTCCCTTTTTTACCTATATCGTTGGTACTGAGGGTCAAATAGGCCACATGGCCTACTTCTGCACTGCAGGGATCTATAATAATGATGATCTATGATAATTACTTGTAAAAGTAAACAATTTAAATGAAAAAAGTTAGACCTTAAAGTCTCCAAGAGCAGAGAATTACAGTCCTCCGCCAGCATGCTTGCAGGTGGAGGAGTGGGGAGGAGATTGGTGACCTTCCCGCCACCCTCGTGCCCACATGCAATCTTTCTGCAATTTTACATGCAGTGGGCAAAACCTAGAGCCACCTTTGCCCAGTTAAGGCTCTTGCGTAGAACTGTTTCTTGCACAGCCTCAATTTTGAAACTGGTAGGAGTAATTCAGGGGAAGCCTAACAGATCAGCCTGATTGGGCCTTGGGCTGGAAAAGGGTTGTCTCACTCAAGGGCTTCCTTTCTACATCGGGTGTCCTCTTCCACAGATCCAGGTCCAAGCCCCCTCCCCCCTTATCCCAAACACCAAGACTGTTCCTTTCACCCTTGGTCTTTTCATCAAGAACTCACTCATTCTCCCCATTCCCTCTCTCCCTGCCACATGACACCCCCGTATTTACCTAAACTTAGAATCTGGGGACTGGCTACTGCTACCACTGCTAAAATCAATCAGATTGTTTGGCAGTTCTGAGATGGAATTTCTGCTCGCATGAGGGGTGGATGTTCCATCTCCAGTCAATTAAGGCTCCTCACAATGCTAAATGGCTGTGGGGTTGCTGTGATCACCAAGGATGCATTCCTAGGTTCCTCACCAATTCTTCAGGTGACAGCCCTAGTTTCTATTGTAAATGTCCATCTGAATTTATAAGTGAAAGAATTATCAATAAAGTAGGCAGGAAGTAAATATTATTGAATTAATAATATATTTCCTCGGTTTGTAATCTAAACCAAATCTGATTACAATTTGAAACATCTATACTCATAATAATATATTTGAAAAGCCAGCATCACCTGGCCCATCATACCTGTGCAAACTAATGTGTGATTTCTCCCACAGGCAACGAGTTTCACTTTCTCTGATTTCAGCGCTGAAACAGAACACATATTTAATACAAAATCCTGTTCTCATCTTCAAACTGCAATCTATATTGTTCAAAAATAAATAATTTTGCTCCAACGGGGCAGTTTATTTTCTTTGCGCTAAGCTTTGACACAAACACATTACAATTTTGCAAATGAGAAATGAATCGCACTCAAACTATTATTGCTCCGTTTCTAACAGGTTAATAGTGTTAATATCATACTTCTCATATAGGCATGATTCAAGAGATTCATGGCATTATTTACAATGAAAAATAGCATCCCAGTAAATCAATTTTTAAAACTTATTTCACAGGATGTGGGTGTCATAGCCTAGGCCAGCATTTTGATTCTCCATCCCAAATTGCCTTTGACAAGACGGTGGTGAGCTGCCTTTTTGAAGCGCTGCAGTCCATGTAAGTACACCTACAGTGCTGTTAGAGAAGGAATTGTAGGATTTTGATCCAGCAACAATGAAGGTATGACAATATAATTCTAAATTGGGATGCTGTATAGGTTAGAGGGGGAACTTACAGGTGGTGGTGTTCTCAAGCATCTGCTGCTCTCATCCTTCTAGGTGGTAGAGGTCAGAGATTTGGAAGGTGCTGCCAAAGGAGCCTTGGCGAGTTGCTGCAGTGCCTCTTATAGATGGTACACACTGCTGACACTGTGCATCAGCAGTGGAGGGAGTGGATGTTGGATTTTGAAAGTGGTGGTTGGGGTGTCAATCAAAGTTTATTTGTCCTGGATGGTGTCAAGCTTCTCAAGTGTTCTTGTCACCAGGCAAGTGGAGAGTATTCTATCACACTCCTGACTCGTGCCTCGTAGATGGTGGACAGGCATTGCAGAGTCAGGAGGTGAGTTACTCGTTGCAGAATTTTGAGCCTTTGACCTGTACTTGTAGTGACCAGCGGTGTGCCTCAGGGATTGGTGCTGGGTCCACTGTTATTTGTTATATATATTAATGAATTGGATGAGCATGTAGGAGGCATAAGTTAGTAAGTTTGCAGATGACACCAAGATTGGTGGCATAGTGGATAGTGAGGAAGGTTATGAAAGATTGCAACAGGATCTTGACAAATTGGGCAGTGGGCTGAAAAATGGCAGATGAAGTTCAATTAGGATAAATGTGACATGATGCATTTTGCAAGATCAAATCATGGCAGGACCTACTCAGTTAATGGTAGGGAGTTGGGGAGAGTTACAGAACAAAGAAATCCAGGGGTACTGGTTCATAGCTCCTTGAAGGTAGAGTCGCAGGTAGACAGGGTGGTGAAGAAGGCATTCAGCATGCTAGGTTTTATTGGCCAGAGTATTAAATACAGGAGTTGAGACATCTTGTTGAAGTAGTACAAGAAATTGGTAAGACCACTCATGGAGTACTGTGTTCCGTTCTGGTCACCCTATTATAGGAAGGATATTGTTAAACTAGAAAGAGTGCAGGAGAAATTTACAAAGATGCTACCACGACTTGATGGTCTGAGTTATAAGGAGAGGCTGGGTGGGCTGGGACTTTTTTTCCCTGGAGCGTAGGAGGCTTAGGGGGTAATCTTATAAAGGTCTATAAAATAATGAGGAGCATAGATAAGGTAGATAGTCAACATCTTTTCCCAAAGGTGGAAGAGTCTAGAACTAGAGGGCATAGGTTAAAAGAGACCAGAGGGGAAATGTTTTCACACAGAGGGTGGTGAGCATCTGGACGGGCTGCCAGAGGCAATGGTGGAGGCAGGTACAATTTTTTCCTTTAAAAAGCAGTTAGACAGTTACATGGGCAGGGTGGGTATAGAGGGATATGGGCCAAATGCAGGCAAGTGGGACTAGCCTAGTGATAGAAACTGGGCAGCATGGACAAGCTGGGCCGAAGGGCCTGTTTCCATGCTATAAACATCTATGACTCTATATGGCTGGTCTATTCAGTTTCTGGTCAGTAGTAATCCTTAGGATGTTGATAATGGGAAATTCAGTGACGTTAATGCCATTGCATGCCAAGGTGATATGGTTAAATTCTCTCTTGTTGGAGTTGGTTATTACCAACCACTTGTAGGGCACAAATGTTACTTGTAACTTATTAGGCCAAGTCTGATTGTTGTCCAGGTCTTGCTTCATACAAACAAACCGCTTCAGTATCAGAGGAGTTGTGAATACTGACGAACATTGTACAATCATCTGCGGACATACCAAATAATAATAATCTTTATTTGTGTCACAACTAGGCTTACATTAACACTGCAATGAAGTTACTGTGAAAATATTACCTTATGATAAGAAAGACCATAGAATCATAGAATCTACAATGCAGAAAGAAGCCATTCGGCCCAATGAGTCTGCACTGACCCTTGGCAAGAGTATCCTACCTAAGCCCACACCTCCACCCTACCCCGTAACCCAGTAACCCCACCCCATCTTTTTGGACACGAAGGGCAATTTAGCATGGCCAATCCACCTAACCTGCACATCTTTGGACTGTGGGAGGAAACCGGAGCAGTGGAGGAACCCAAGCAGACACGGGGAGAGCATGCAAACTCTGCACAGACAGTGACCCAAGCCAGGAATCAAACCTGGGACCCTGGAGCTGTGAAGCAACTGTGCTAACCACTGTGCTGCCGTGCTGCCCACGATGATGCAGCTGAAGATGGTTGTGCCTAGCTCACTGTGCCTGAGGAAGTGCTGCAGTGATGCCCCAGGACCGAGATGATCGACCTCCAACAACCACTACCATCTTCTTTTGTGCTAGGTATGACACCAACCAGCTGAGAGTTTACCCCATGATTCCCATTGTCTCCAGTTTTGATATGGTTCCTTGGTCCCAAACAGTAAAATGTTGCCAATGATGTCAAGGAGAATTACTCTCACCTCAGGAGAGAAGTGGCCCAGATGGAACCCAAACTGAGCATCAGTGAGCTGAGGTTATTGCCGAGAAGGTGCAGCTCGTTAGCACTGTCAATGACCCTTTTCATCACTATGCTGATGATCGAGAGTAGACAGATGGGATGGTAATTGACCGGGATGGATTTGTCCTGCTTTTTAAACAGGAAAGGCTGGGCAGTTCACAACATTGCCGGGTAGATGCCATTGGTATGGCTGTACTAGAACAGCTTAGCTGAGGGCGCAGCTAGTTCTGAGCACAAGTATTCAGTACTATTACTGGAATGTTGTCAGGGTCCATCGTCTTCACTGTATCTGGTGCCTTCAGCTGTTCTTCAGAACACATGGAATATTCCAAAAATCCATAGAATCCCCACAGTGCAGAATGAGGCCAATCGGCCCATCGAGTCTGCACCAACCCTCCAAAAGAGGACCCGACTTAGTCCCACTCCTCTGCCCTATCCCCATGACCCCACCAAATCTTTCAACACTAAGGGATAATTTAGCATGACCAATCCACCCTTTCGACTGTGGGAGGAAACCGGAGAACCTGGTGGAAACCCACGCAGACACGGGGAGAAAGTGCAAACTCAAGGCCAGAATCAAACCAGAGTCCCTGATGCTGTGAAGCTGCAGTGCTAACCACTGTGCCATCATGCTGTGAATTGAATTGGCTGGAGACGGGCATCTCTGATGCAGGGGACATCAGGAGGAGGTTGAGCTAGATTGTCGACGCAGCACTTCTGGATGAAGATTGTTGCAAATACTTCAGCCTTGACTTTTGCACGAATGTGTTGGCCTTCCCCCATCATGGAGGATGGGGATATTAGTGGAGCCTCCTCCTCCAACGAATTGTTTAATTGTCCACCGCCATTCATGACTGGATTTGCCAAGACTGCATAACATAGATCTGATCTGTTGGTTGCGGAATCACTTAGCTAAGTCTATCAAATGTTGTTTTTGCTATTTGGCACACGAGTAGTCCTGTGTTGTGGCTTCATCATGTTCACACCTCAGTTTTAGGTGTGCCTGGTGTTGCTCCTGGCTTGTCCCCCTGCACTCTTCATTGAAGCAGGGTTGATGCTCAGGTTCGACGGTAATGATAAAGTTGGGGATATGCCAATCCATGGCTGGTTGCATAAAATTCTGTTGCTGATGGCCCACAGAAATCCATGGATACCCAGTTCTGAGTTGCTACATGTGTTTGAAATCTATCCAACTTAGCACAGCGTGAATGCACTATGCAAATGCTGACGCTGAACATCCAATTTAATTTTTTTATCAAGAGGCCAATCCTGCACATCTTTGGATTGTAGGGGTGAGAGCCACGCAGACACGGGGAGAATGTGCAAACTCCACACGGACAGTGAAGCAGGGCAGAGATCGAACCTGGGTCCTTGGCACCATTAGGCAGCAGTGCTAACCACTGCACCACCATGCCGCCCAGTCATATGGAATTCTGTTTCCCTCTTCACAGATGCTGCCAGACCTGCTGAGGTTATCCAGCAGATTTTTTATTTCAGATTTCCAACATCCACAATATTTTGCTTTTATTTAATTATTTTAATGTTTACTTGTTGGCTACAACTTCATATTTGTCTCTACAAGATATGCTATGGTCTCCACTGTCCTCATTCCATAGATTCTCCTCCAATTCCACTACTACTAATAAGTTTTCTCTTTCATGAGTCCATTGCCTACTCTCTTGCACCCTCATGTGGAAGCACCGAATGACACTACAACTTTTCTTTACTCAGATGTTGGTTGACATATTGAATCTTCCTTATCCTCTGGCATGGCCTCGACATCCTTCAAATTGCTACCTTTACTCTTGCAAAAAAAAAACTGTCAACTCATCTGTTGTTTCCTCTTTCTCTCCAGTTATATTATAAAATACTTTCCAAAAGTCTAGGGTTACAATACCAGAAGACTTTCCAAAACTAACCCGAATTGTTGTATCCTTAAAAAAGTAGAGGATGATCTCTCCTTTCTGAAACTGTGCCATATAATAGATTATTCATATCAACTCCATTATTTTGCCTGAAACCATCGCAAGGCTCACTTATTCATTGCCTTTCATAAAAAGAGGCATCACATTGGCTTGTTTCCAGTTCAGTATTCAGTAACTCCTTCCTGATAATTGCTAGTAGTTTACAAATGTTGTTCCCACTGAACATCCCCACAATGACAGCATTCATTCCTAGGGGTTGACTGGTTTTGAGTGCTTTAAGGCCATCTGTGACATTCATGCAAATGATATGATTGTCATTCTAGATCCTGTGATGGATGGCAAACAACTCATCTCCACTAACGAATACTTCTAGGTCAATTTAAACCCCTTTTGCACCATTAATAGGTCTCAATTACTTTCTAATACATCTTACCCTTTTTAATAATACTCAAGGAATATTGTAGCCATCTGGGATGGCCACTTCCAGAATACAAAATGGACGCTCACAGAGAATGTAGGGAAATGTGGACAATACTGGACAACAAGCAGGCACAGAGCCTGAATGTATATTTGGGAAGTTACCAGGCGGAATCGAAACTCTGGGTCGATTAACATATTGATGGCCCATCTCCGAGGAACAAAGGACTAACACTCAGGTAGTTGATACTGTCGCAGACATCCCGGCGCCAGTACCCCAACCGAAAGACACAAACAAAGCAAGGCCAACGGCCACCGAAGACACGCCCAGCCATCAGGGCACCCACCCCTTTATTGGTTAAGATCGATAACAATGATCGAGAAGCTGCCCAATTAATTGGGACCAAGTTTAAGGCCCGCCTAAAAGCGCGCAAAGCCCCTCCAAGTATAAGAAGAAACCCCCACGAGCGATTCGTTCTCTTGGATTTGGCTCTCAAGCGGAGAGACCCATCCACCAGCATCAAGTAAGTTCAAGGTCAACGCTCGCTACCAGACGGACAACCTTAGCTGTTCTCCTGTATCTCTTCGAACCCAACAGCCTCAGATTCGAACAACAGCCATTGTTCCTCTGACTGAGTGGGCACCCGAAGTTAAGTATAGGCGTCAGCGTTAGAGATAGTTTAGTTTTAGTACTGTTGTGCATGAGTAGATCTTACTATGTGTGTAAATAAATAGTATTGACTTTGAACTAACTAACTGGTGTATTGGCTCTTTGATCGGTTTTCGGGTTTGAACCTTGTGGCGGTATCGAGAGATACCTGGCGACTCTGAAAGTAAACATAATTAGGATTAAGGAAGGCGACCATATTGACGGCCAAATTTATAACCAAATAAATATAGCAACGATATCATATTGTCATATTTGGTCTCTGCCACAAACTCCTTCCCTCGGCAACTGCTTGGGGTTGAACCAGACCATTCACAATCTCGGTAACAGAGTTGACTTGGAGGTGAGTTCTGACCATGCAACTGCGTCATCACAAAGACTGACTACTTCCACCAGACCCAACTTTGCTCCTGCCTCAGCTTTTCTGCTGCTGAAACCCCCATCCAAGCGTTGTTACCTCTGGAATTAAGTATTACAATACCCTTCAGCCAGTCTCACATCCTTTACTCTCTTTAAGTTTGAGTTCATCCAAATCTCTCCTGCCCACATTGGAACTCGAGTCAAGTCTTGATCACCCATCACTCCTGTACTTGCTGACTTAGACTCACTACTGGTCCAGTAACATTTGCAATTTATAAATTCTATTCTTCTTTTCAAATTCTTCAGAGACCTCAGCCCTCCCTATTGCTGCAACTCTTGAGAAATCTGCACTCCTCCAGTTCTGGCCTCTTGCACACCCCCAATTTTAATTGCTCCACTATTGAAGGCTATGCCTTCAGCTGTCCCACCCCAACTCGGGAATGCCCTTCTTAAAACTTCTCAACCTCTCATTCCTACCATAATAATGACCACTCTGATCAAGCTTTTGGTTTTCTGTTCTCAATTCATGCGGCTTGGTGTTAAAGATCCATTCACTCTCCTTTGAAGCACCTGGAGACATTTTATTAAAGCCATTCAAATGAATACAAATTCTTGTTATGTTTGCCATCTAGTCATGTTACTTAGTGTCTCCCTCATTGGTTCCAGCTGTCAGCCTTGTTTTAACCATTTCATGCGGTGTCCCAAATTCTCCATAGTCGTGTTCTTCACCTTCCTCTAGAATTTAGAATCATAGAAATCATAGAATCCCTAGTGTAGAAGGAGGCCATTCGGCCCATTGTGTCTGCAACAACCCTCTTAATCAACTTCTTTTTTGTTTTGCTTTAGTAGTTAATTCAGGGTCTTTAACCTGTGTTTATTTTGTTGGAATGTTGTTGGAACTCTCCATGCTTATGACTTACAATTTCCTTCATTTGTCCTGGACACAAGTTTGCTGGATTTCCACCACCTCACCTGTTTATGGTGTTTCCTTGCCTTTCAATGCTGCGTAACAATGTCAGCTGGGATCAGTGGTGGCGTTTTCATTTGAGTCAGAAGTTCCGAATTCAAGCCCCATTATAGGCATGCACAAACATTCTGACCTGACATTTTGGTGCAATTTAGAGACTAGGGCTTTATTGTTTGAAGGAATCTCTCAGCTAAAATGTTAAGCCAAATTCTGTTTGTCCCTTTAGTGGACATAAAAGGGTCCTATGCCATTATTTGAAGAAAATAATGTTTCCCAATGTCCTGACCAAGATTTATTCCTCAACCCAATACAACTAAAATTGGTCATGCCTCTCTGTACTACGTGTGAGACCAAGGATTTGCTCATGTAGCTACGCTTCAAATACAATTCATTGGCTGCAAAGCATCTGGGGGCATGCCCAGGACACAAAAGTGTTGGAGATGACATTCTTATTTATTATTTATTCCACAAACGTGCTCAGCCATTGACGTCATGTGTCATTTCTTCATTAATGATACTGCACAGTACTTGTAACAGTACTTAAACATGTTCTTAAACGGTAATACTTACAACCACAAATAATGGGTTTGGTTGGAGATCCAAATATGTTATACTGCTGAGATCTGTATCTTAGGTGCCTACAAATCAAAATACTCATTGCAAATTGCCTGTGTGATAAATTTTTCACTCCCATGTGACAATTCTGCATTACTTGTATAAAAGTTAAAATGCAAGTCCACATATAGACCAATAACTTTTGTTTTCCTTGATTAACAAGCCCATTTTTGGTCAGCTAACAAGTATAATTCACTTTCTTGTCTCATCCATTGTTTCACTCTTTTTCCATATAATCTGTTCCACCAAATAAAACCTTTGTTTCTGTATAATTAATGTCAATTAAGTTGGATGATGTACACCCAGATAATTCCTTTTTCAGAACAAGCTGTTTTCCACGTTATTTCAAATGGCTGAAGTTTTCTAAAACTTTAGGAGTCAGAATGCAATGGCATGTTTTTAATTCCCCATTTATTTAATCCTGAAACGGCCGATCACTGCAGGGTCAGTCTCGGCTCAACGGAACAGTCACATTATTAAATTGATTTAGACTTGATTAATAGCCGAAGATGAAATGATTAAGTTACTTATTAATATCCAGAGAAATCAATATCATTAGTAGACTTCAGGAAAATCTAATTAAGCCTTTCCTTACAAAAGGTACTACAGTACAGAATTCTAACTCATTCACTTTTCTTTTTCTGCGGCAGCGGTATATGCCAGCTCATATTAAGCTTTATGTTATGGTCACTACATTATTGCCATCATATTAAACCCTATGCAATCAGACAATGTTGGGAATCATTAATATCAGATATTAATTCTGCAAAGGTTTTTGCAGAACCTTTGTGCATTCCCTAATTTGTGATCTCTCATGCCCGAACTGTGAAAATACCCAGACTTACCGTTACATATCTTTCCAAACGTGGATTATCTCTGGAGAACGCTCTGAGCAGTAATTACACAATGATGAAATATGATGCTTGTATTATCTCACTGCTGGCAGGAGCGAATCAAAGTGTTGACATAAAAATGGTGGGTATTGACATATTGTGAGGGAACCCATCTCTTTAAATTGCTTCTGTCTCTTTTCAGGGTGGAGGTTAAAGACTACAGCTCCCAGCATGCTAGGGGCATGTGCTAAGTGCAGCAGAGAGACAGCCAACACATGCTCCATTTCCAGATCTCCCATGAGTCGCTTGGGGATGGCTTGGAGCAATTTTTTGCCGCAGACGTAGAGAGCCTCAGTCACACTGCATTCAGTTCCAGCAGGAGTCGGAAAGCATCAGCCTCCAGACCCTGCTTCAGAACAGAAGCTGAAGGACTTGGCCATCTCCCACAGGGGGAGATGGCCCAAAAAAACCTAGTATGCAGTGTAAAGAGAGAGACTACATGACACGATTTCGCAGAAGATGGCAGCAGTGCGACTGAGGATATGGGGCACAGGAAAAGCCTGGGAGCGGTGTCTGCTCCATGAAGCTGAATCATAGAATTTACAGTGCAGAAGGAGGCCATTTGGCCCATCAGGTCTGCACCGGCTCTTGGAAAGAGCACCCTACCCAAGGTCAACACCTCCACCCTATCCCCATAACCCAGTAACCTCACCCAACACTAAGGGCAATTTTGGACACTAAGGGCAATTTATCATGGCCAATCCACCTAACCTGCACATCTTTGGACTGTGGGAGGAAACCGGAGCACCCGGAGGAAACCCACGCACACACGGGGAGGATGTGCAGACTCCGTACAGACAGTGACCCAAGCCGGAATCGAACCTGGGACCCTGGATCTGTGAAGCAATTGTGCTATCCACAATGCTACCGTGCTGCCCCTAAGGTGCTTGCTCTGTGAAGCTAAAGAAATGCCAGCTCTATGAAGCTCGGAGTTGGGGTTAAGAAAACGGAGCACGATCGTCTGTTCAGTGCAGATGGGATCGTGCTGGTGATTAATTGCTGGAGTGTAGCCTGGATAACCCAGTGGGATGCAGTCTTGGGAAGAGAGATTGAGCAGCTCAGTGTGAACAGTGGGTGGGGCATTCTGAGTCCTGTTGCCTGACAATTCATGTAGAAATAAAGAGGGCCTCCAGGCTCAGCTCAAGCTGTTGCTGAAGGGAAATCAGAGGCTAAATCTTTGAAGAAGAGGAGCTGAAATCCCTCATGAGAAAGGCAGAGTTGGAAGGGCGTTGTGATTCACAGTGATCACTGATGTCTGGGTGGGTTGCTAGGAACATTCATAGGATTTCCTTTGGTTTTAGCTGCCATTTAATTCTTGTATAACACATGTTAGTTCTGGATGCTAGAATGTAGGATAGATAGTATAGACTGCTTGCTTTGTTGACTCACATACGATAAATATTCTTCGGTTTGTTTTTTGAACCATGGAATCTTGTGGCTTTATTCACTTGGTGAATATCTGGGATTTCAAATTTTCTCTTCTATAACCTGGGGCGGGATTCTCTAATCCCACGGCAAAGTGTCCACGACGTCGTAAATGCCATCGCGTTTTACGACGGCCTGAATGGGCCGACCCCACAACTAATTCTGGCCCCTACAGGGGGCCAGCACGGCACTGAAGCGGTTCACGCTGCTCCAGCTGCTGATCCTGGCGCGAACTGGACGCCGCGGGATCCGCGCATGCGCAGTGGCACCAGCGCCAACACGCACCTGCGTAGTGGCGCCGGTGCCAACGCGCGCATGCGCAGTGCCTTCCTTCAACGCGCCGGCCCCAACGAAACATGGAGCAGGGCTAGAGGTGCTGGCACGCAAAAAACGAGGCCCCCAGGCAGAGAGGCCGGCCCGCTAATCGGTGGGGCCCGATCGCGTGCCAGGCCACATTGGAGGCCCCCCCCCCGGGGTCGGAACCGCCCTCCCGCCCCCTCACCCAAACAGGCCGCCCCCGACCCTTCCATGCCGAGTTCCCGCCGGCTGTGAGCAGGTGTGAACGGCGCCGGCGGGACTCGTCGTTTTCACGATGGCCGCTCGGCCCATCCCGGGCTGAGAATCGGCGGCCGGCCGGGTAGAGCAGCCCCCGACCGGCGGCGTGCCAACCACGCCAGGGCCAATTCTCCGTTCTGCGGAGAATCGCGTGCCGTCATCAGGGCAGCGTGACGCAATTCGCACCGGTCGCGGGGTTTCTCCGGCCTGGCCCGAGAGAATCCCGCCCCAGATCCTAACAATATTAAAACATAAATTTAAGCTTAATTTCTCATATTTTGATATTACTAAATATAGAAAACAAGTATAATGACAGTATTGGAAAATTTTCCATACAAGAAAAGTCAGAATAAATGTGCTGTAATACTTCTGCCATATTGTTTTTAGAAAACATAAATTACAGTCAGGAACTCCCCGAGCTTCATATTTCATTGTTTCTGTCAAATCAATTAAAAGCTATGGAATCCAAGAACTCTGGATGCTATAAGGATGCAAAGGAGGGTCCGGGCAAAAAGCCTTACCTTTTACACAAGTGGGCTTGTTGATGGTGTTCTTTGTTCCCAAACCTAGCTGACCCCAATTGTTGCTCCCGAAGATATATAACTTGCCATTTTCTGTTAAAAAAAGTAAATATGCTTCATGTGTCTCTTGATTCCATACTTCACATATGCACATCTCTGAACACATGACCATGTCTGAATTAATTGATGAATGAAGGCAGGTATTGTTCAACGGTTATAATGTTCCCCAAAATAAACTCATCTAATTTCCTGTTTTGATCTTACCGTCTCAAATTTGTTGTGTTATTTAACATCCCCGAATTGAAGCTCACAAAATTACATAGTATACTGGAGCTGCAGCCCTTCCCTAATCCCTTCAGATCTTCTGCAATGAAATGCTGAGTTCAAATACATCTAACAGGATCCTTTTGTGCAAGGCTGGAATAGGAAAAATCATGCCAGAGTAACTAATGATGAGCATTAGTGGTGGCAGCCTGGGAGTAAAATATTCATCCAATGATCATGACCAAATATCCAGCTGCAAGAGTATTTTCTTTTCTTGAAATAATCTGGTTAATAGGTTTTCAGATATAAATAATTGGTGATGGTAAAGAAAGAGTTAACAATTTTAAAATACATACACAAGGAAAAAGCCTCGAGCCCAAAGATTCAAGGAAAACATTCCACCCCACACCTGATCCACAACAACAAAACCTTCCACTTCGTCAGCACCTTTAACGTCATAAAATGAACTAAGCAGAATCACAGGAGGATTAACATGCACAATTTGGCACTGAGGCATATAAGGTAGATATTAGGGTAAATTATCAGAAAATGTAGGCGTTAAGGAGCATCTTAAAAGAGAAAAGAAATTAAAATGATTGCAAAATTAGAAAAAAAAACTTATTGCGTGGTAAATCTCCTCCTTGATGTCTCAATTGTCTCTTTTGCAGCATTTCTGCTACTATGTCATCTACCTGAAAGTTAGCTCTGTTTCTCTGCCCAAAGATGCTGCCTGCCTTGCTGAGCATTTCCAGCATTTTCTGATCTTATTTCAGATTTCCAGCATCTGCAGTATTTTGTATGTGTCATTCAACATAGACTTGGGAAACAAGCTAAGGCTTCACTTGCAGCATTATTGCCTACTGCTTTCAGCGGAACAGTAACCGATATTTATATGGCACCTTTACTTAGACATTCAAAGACGCTTCACAAAAGCATCACAAAACAAAATATGGCACAGAATCATATGGAGGGACATTAGGTCAGATGACCAAAAATTTGGCAAAACAGTTAAGTTTTAAGGAGTGTCTAAAAAAGGAAACTGTGATAGAGGTACAGAGGTGTAGGGAGGGTATTACAGTGCTTGCGACCCAGGCAACTGAAGGTTCATCTGGATTTGCATAAAAGACCAGAATTAGAAGAGCATAGGTGGATTTTGAGGCTGGAAGAGATTACAGAGATAAGTATAGGTGAGGCCATGGAGGGATTGGAAAGGGAGGATGAGAATTTTAATATCAGGACGTTGTTTGATCGGGAGTCAATACAGGTCTGTCAGCACAGAGTTAATAGGGGAATGGGGCCTGTTGCAAGTTAAGAGAAAGGCAATCGAGATTTGGATTACCTCAAGAAGGTAGAATGTGAGAGACATGCCAGGAGTGCGTTGGAATGGTTGAATCTAGAGCATACAAAGGCAGACATGAGAGTTTTAGCAGAAGCTGAGGGGCAAGTTGAGCGATGATACGGAGTTGAAAATAGATAGTCTTAGCGATGGTGCAAATATGAGATTAGAAGCTCATCTCGGAATTAAATGTAAAACCGACCGAGATTGCAAAGATGCTGTCTTAATATCACAGTCGCCTTGGGAGAGGAATAGAATTCATAGCGAGCTAGTCTGAAGTGAGGATCGAAAACAATGGCTTCAGTCTTCCCAATATTTAACTGGGGGAACATTCTGTTCATTTAGCACTGCTGTTAACTGCCAAATGATGAAAGATAATAGTTCTACAGTAAGCATTACAAGTATGACAATGGATACAATTTAGGTGCCATTCATTCCAATGAGATTTTCTTTGTGTTGAAAGTCTAGATGACTAACCATTCAGGAAAGATATAAATTTCATAGGCATTTCATTTTTTATATTGCCTTTTATACAATCAGTGGAAGCAATATTCTCATCTCCTACTTTCTTGTGCTATTATGTGAATTGTTAGAAATTGGAAATAATTAGAAATTAAGAATAGGGTTTGTATGTATATAGTAGTATGTGGAAACATTAAATGTGTCTGGTTCACCAGCCTGACATGAGCACAGAACAGCTGTACTGAACGGCCATTATAAATGTTTATTAGCAGGTCTCACAAATTGTGGGATGCTATGGGAGTATAAAATTAGTCTAAACAGACAGCTTGAGAGGTGATAAGGAAGAAATGAAGTAAGAATGACCAAATATGGTCATATGAATCAAACACAAGGTCCAAAAGAGTAATGGGAGGTGAATGACATAAAAAGACAGGATGTTTAACCCAGAGATTAGATAAAAGACTTTGAAGCCAGGACTAAAAGGCTTTTTCAATAATCCATCCAGGCATCCAGCCCTGAAAAAGAGAACACTTTGGGAGGGTTCGCTGCAAGAGGTGATGGACAAAGCTCTGAAGAAAACCTTTCGGAAGGATACCAGAAGGCAACACGATGTGAGTACTAAGAGAAAAAGTGAAGCGACAATGAGCTGTTTGTACATAGAATCTCTCATAGAATCCCTACAGTGCAAAAGGAGGCCATTTGGCCCATTAAGTCTGCACCAACCCTCCGAAAGAGCACCCCCACCCAGGCAACCCCGTCTAACCTTTAGATGCTTAAGGACAATTTAGCCTGATCAATCCGCCTAAATTTCCACATCCTTGAACTGTGGGAGGAAACTGGAGCACCCGGAGGAAACTTGCGCACCCAGAGGAAATCTACGCAGACACTCGGGGAACGTGAAAACTCCAAACAGACAGTCACCCAAGATGGGAATCGAACCCAGGTCCCTGGTGCTGTGAGGCAGCAGTGCTAGCCATTGTACCACCGTGCCATCCTGCCTGTTCAGGTCGCTGCCCACTAGTTGTCATGGTTATATGCTTTTGCAGTATAACGAGTAATGCTATATCCCACCTTAAACTCTTATTAAAACACAATATCCCACCACATTGGTTGCAATCTAATACTGACTGGCTGATTTATTGAATAGTGAAAATTCTCAAGTAAATTTCGAAATGTAACTCAAAGATTAAAATTCCCACAGAACTTACAACAGTGTTTTGTTCATTCCTCCAGCAGTGTACCACACTCTCATGCATAGTCTTTAAAAAAATGTTTTTATTAAGGTATTTATACATATATATTATACATACACACACATTCATCAAACATAAACAGACCAAAGAGAACAACAGGAAATCTTACAACAAATAAATAACCAACACCCCAGCTCCCCACCCTCCCTTCTGTTACCCTCAATCCACTTTTCCAAACTGAGGAATTCCACGAGGTCGCTCACCCACACACCCGGGCCCGGCAGCCCCGAGTCACTCCACCACAACAAGATCCGTCTCTGGGCTACCAAAGAGGCAAAGGCCAAAATGTTGGCCTCTCACACCCCCTGGACTCCCGGGTCTTCCAACAATCCAAAGATTGCCACTTCTGGACTCAGGACCACCTTCACCCTCAGCACCTCAGATATCATGTCAGCGAACAGCTGCCAGAATCCCTCCAGCTTCGGACAGGCCCAAAGCATGTGGACATTGTTCACGGGCCCCCCTGCGCACCAGCCACACTTATCCTCCACCCCCTCAAAAAACCTGCTCATTTTGGCTACAGTCATATGCACCCTGTGAACGACTTTAAATTGGATGAGGCTAAGCTTAGCGGACGAAGAGGATGCATTCACCCTTCTCAAAGCCTCCTCCCATAACGCAGCCTCCAGCACTCTTCCCAGCTCTTCCTCCCACTTCCGCTTCACTTCTCCTCTCGTGGCGCCTCCCAGTCCACAAACTCTTTATAAATCTCCGACACCCTGTCCTCACCAGCCCCCGTCTTCAACTTCACTTTATCCTGCAATCCCGGGGGCGGCAGGTCAGGAAAGGATGGCACGTGCTTCCTCACAAAATCCCGAACCTGTAAGTACCGGAACCCATTCCTGCTGGGCAGCTCATACTCCTCTACCAACCCCTCTCAGCTCGAAAAGCTGCCCCCCACAAACAGGTCCCCAAACCGCTCAATCCCCGCCCTCTGCCACCCCTGGAACCCTGAGTCCAGCTCCCCAAGAACAAATCTGTGGTTCCCACAAATCGGAGCCGACTGGGCAGGCAAGGCAGACCCTTTACCCTCTGCCATCTTGTCTTGTGGCCCTCGAAGATTCCCTTGCTCCAACTGCTCCCTTCTTCTCGACCCACTTCTGGTCCGTGGATCCATCCACAAGCGGAGTTAAACTTTTCTCCAGCCAATTCTACCTCTTTTCTACAAAATCCACCCTACAAGCGGGGAAAAGATCCAAACAAACAGCCTCGAGTGGGAGCTGCCAAATGCGCAGCCACTCACACCATGGCCGCCACCAAAAGTTCACTCTCATGCATAGTTAACAAAAACTAGCGTGGTCAGACTCCAGGATGGACAGCAAGTACCATGTCCAAAGATGTGCAGGATAGGTGGATTGGCTATGCTAAATTCCCCTTAGCATCCAAAAAGGTTAGGTGAGGTTATTGGGTTATGTGGATAGATTGGAAGTGTGGGCTTAAGTGGGGTACTCTTTCCAGGGGCGGTGCAGACTAGATGGGCCGAATGGCCTCCTTCTGCATTGTAAATTCTATGATGTGCGTGAGGTTTTATTCCCCCAAAAATTATATTGTCGGAGGAAAATCAAGGTGAAATAAGTTTTATGTGCACCTGCATATATATGTATATATACACATACATCATTCTGACCTATTATCAATACAATCCCTCCAGTGCACAATGAGGACATTTGGCTGATTGAATCTACATCAACCCTCTGAAACAACACTCTACCTGGGCCCGCTCCCCCACCCTATCCCCGTAACTCTGTGCATTGATGATGGCCAAACCACCTCACCTGCACATCTTTGGACTATAGGAGGAAACCGAGCACCGGAGGAAACCCGCGCAGACATGGGGAGCGAAAGAGAAAATTCTGGAAAATATCAGTAGGTCTGGCAGCATCTGTCGGGAGAGAAAAGAGCTAACGTTTCGAGTCCGAAGACTCTTTGTCTAAGCTTCAGCTGCCAGACCTGCTGAGATTTTCCAGCATTTTCTCTTTCGTTTCAGATTCCAGCATCTGCAGTAATTTGCTTTTATCCAGACATGGGGAGAATATGCAAACACCACACAGTCACCCAAGGCCAGAATCAAACCTGGATCCCGAGCGCTATGAGGCAGCAGTGCTAACCACTGTGCCACTGTACTGCCCTGCTTGCCTTCAAAGTTTTTTTATTTTTAAAAAAAATATTTTTATTCTCCATTTTCACATTTTCTTCAGAATTTACACCCCACCAACAAACAGTAAATGGTAACAAATACAATGTTAATCCCCTTATCAACAACAACGATCCCATTCTCCCACCACCCCAAACAACTGCCCACCTGACAATATAAGCATCAAATCAAACAAACCCTCCCAAGGTGGAAAAAAAAGGAAAAAAGAAAAAGGAATCAGGAATCGCCTATGGTCACCATTGACATATACGGTCCACCCCCCCAAATCCCCCCCTAATATTCAATGCCATCCAATCCCCGAAAGAGTACCGTGAATGACACCCATGAATTGTAGACACTGCCACCACCCCCCCCCCCCCCAAAACTCCTCCCCTCCAATTCCTCTTGTAAACTCCTCCCCCCAACATCAGCTCCTTCCCCCAACTTTTCACCCCGGCTAGACTCACCGGAACCTGTTCTACCAGGCTCCGATAGCCGCAGCCCCTCACCCCACCTCACTCCCGTTCACTGGCCGGCTTAAACCGGCCAGCGTGGACGTCCCCGCCCGTGTCTCCTTCCCCCTTGCCTGGTCCCAGGAAAACCAAGAAATCTCCTTTAGCACACAACCCCTGCAATACACACCCAAGCCCCAACCTTCAAAATATTTTAGTAGATTTTTATTCTTACAGTGGATGCTGACGCAATAAATTTTTATTTCTGTGGTGCTTATTTGTTACTCTAGCTGAACAGTCAAAGCAAAAGGAAATTCTGCCTCACCTTCACACACAGAGAAATAAATAAATATTTTCCAAGTTGGGGCTAATGACTCACCAGTTATGAATGCAGTGTGTTCATCCCCACAGCTGATAGAGACAGCTTTGTCATTTTTTAGCCAGAACTTGCTAGGAACATTGTCTGAAAATTTGCTTTTACCAAATGTAAAAACAGCTCCAGAATCTGAAAACAAAATAAATTATATGAATTATTAGTATTTAATCGATAATAATGCTGGTATAGTATAAATGTCCTGAATCTGCTATTGCTGGAGGTGCTCCTACACTGTCTCACTGACAATTTTGTAATGTTGATCTAAACGGGCTACTAAATGTATACATGTGTATTTACATAGATATCTATGGCCTGGATTTCAAACAGAATTGGTGGCCCGACTCACCGGCTGGAAAATTGAGCGAGGCCGCCACTGTCAGCCCGGGAACACAAAACCCAAGATAGGATGTCCTGTCTCCATCAGGTCTGCAGCGCCACTGGGAACGGTGGCTCCTTCTGTGACCACAGTGTTCCCCGACGCAGATGTTTGCTGGAGACCATACAATGTAAGTGGGACAACATTGCTAGGTGTAGTCAGGCAGGCCCTGGGTAGCAGAATGCGATTACTGTTTAAGCAAGCATAAGGTACCCAAACAGGAGGGACCCCTGCCCCCAACCTGAAGCCATAGCCTGTTAGCCAAGGTATACGCGATTGCCTCACCACATGACATGGACACCCCCAGCACTACTTATTTGACCAGTGGCCATTAATTGATTTACTGTTTTTAAAAATGTGCGCGCTAAATTACTCACAGACCACCAGAAATCAGAGTATAAAATAACAACAAACATCAATCCAGTGAATATAAACAGTAAACCAGCCTTTGGAAATTCACGTTCTGTGCTCCAAGTCATACTGCACTATAAGGGTGGCACAGTGGTTAGCATTGCCTCACAGCGCCAGAGACCCGGATTTGATTCCGATCTCAGGTGACTGTCTGGAGTTTACACATTCTTTTCGTGTCTATGTGGGTTTCCTCCAGGTTCTCCGGTTTCCTCCCACAGTCCAAAGCTGTGCAGGTTAGGTGGATTGGCCATGCTAAATTGAACCTAGGTGGGGTTACGGTGATAGGGCAAGGAGTTGGGCCTTGGTAGGGTGCTCTTTCGGAGGGTCGGTGCAGACTCGATGGGCCAAATGGCTTACTTCTGCACTGTAGGGATTGTATGATTCTAAGATAACACATTCTTGCAAGGTTATTATTTTGTATGTGTATGTCTAACATTTTATCATTATCATTATCATTTGAGGGAAAATTTGCCTCAGCAAATCTACACCATCCAGTGGTAATATTCTTGCTTAATTCAGAAGTTGATGTTTTCAAGCCCTCTTCAGAGATTTGAGCACATAATCTAAGCTAACTTTTTTTTAAAATTTAGAGTACCCAATAATTTTTGTTCAATAAAGGGCAATTTAGCGTGGCCAATCCAACAACCCTGCACATCTTTGGGTTGTGGGGGCGAGACCCACGCAGACACGGGGAGAATGTGTAAACTCCACACGGACAATGACTCGGGGCTGGGATTGAACCCAGGTCCTCAACGCTGTGAGGCAGCAGTGCTAACCACTGCACCACCGTGCTGCCCCATAATCTAACTCTTAAGTGTATTGCTAATGGAGTGCTTCACTGCTCGAAGTCTCACCTTGAAGCCAAGATCACATGAGATCGACAGAAAAAAATCCTACAGTACTATTCAAGGAAACGCAGGGAATGTTTCTGGTGTCATGGCCAACAATTACTCTTTAAGCAACAGTCCTAAAACAGTTCTGATTTTTTTAAAGTTACTGTTTGTGGAATCTCATCACGCGCAAATTAGTTAGGACATTTTCCCATATTGCAACAATGACTATTTTTCAATAGTACTTCATCAGGTGTGAAGGATTTTGCAACGGCATTAAAAAAGCAGATTTCTCTCTTCATCTAGTAATTTACAGTGAGTGACCTTTCATGCCCTCATCTCAACAACTTCTTACATTCATTTCCATCAGTTACCCAGATTAACCAGTTGGGCCTTGGCTTTCAACCTGGTCCTATGCAATCCAGCTCAATTAGCAACAGAAAAGGCTTTTAAAACGACGATGGACACCAGCTTCACATCATAATTCTAGATCGGAATACCTCATCATTTGGCAACAAATTAACAATATTTGCTATCAACTGAAGAATGTACAAATAAACAATTCAAAATAAAAATGATAAACAACTACTTGCTGACTGATCATTTAAATCCATTTCTGTACATCAAATTTCACTCCTTTCATAACTGTATCATCGTAGTAAATAACGCTCCAGCAGTACTGTTCAATTTTGTAAGGGAGTTTGAGGTGATGGCTTAAAGGGAGTTCATTATTTGAATGAATAAAGAATAGAATGCATGACAAGGAATTATAGTTGAGAATAAATCACAGAGCCTCGCAAAATGCATGTGATATTTTGTCAGGGAGAAATCAGATTTGGTTAAATAAATTTGGTGCAGAAATACTTGTCAGTTCTCAAAGGGTTAATAGTCAGTTTATTTTGGGTGAATTTTGAGTTAATTGATGATGTGAGGATTTACACAAACTCAATCAAACAAAACAGCTCAGTCTTGTACGCCACTGTCAGGTGCCCTTAATTCATTAGGACTGAGTTTAGGAGGAACTTCTTCACCTAAAGGCTTGTGAATCTATGGAATTCCTTGCCCAGTGAAGCAGTAGAGGCTCCTTCATTAAATGTTTTTAAGATAAAGATAGATCGTTTTTTGAAGAATAAAAGGATTATGGTGTTCGGGCTGGAAAGTGGAGCTGAGTCCACAAAAGATCAGCCATGATCTCATTGAATGGCAGACCAGGATCGAGGGGCCAGATGGCCTACTCCTGCACCTAGTTCTTATGTTCTTATCTCACTCATCTCAACCTGCAGCACGGAGGTTGCTTTGTGGCCAGTGTTGAATTTTGATTCTTAAAAGGGGACACATTTTACAGAGCTCATTTTAAAATAAAGGGGTGCTTTAGCTTAGTTCACCATTCCCTTCCATCACCCGATTATATTTCTCCACAGTGAATGGGAGGAGTTGGACACCTGCACAGTTGCTATCCATGTTGCTCCACTATCAGCTCAGCATGCTTTTAAATATGGAACAATATGGCACATCGCCAGAAAAGATTTCCTTTTAATAGGTTTTTGAATTTGGCACAGAAATATAAAATATTTTTACAACAATTTAAATTGCAATCAAAATATGTGGACTTCCGGTTACAGCCGTGAGCTGAGCGGTTGCATGAAAGGTGACTCTCGTCTAAGAACTACGACTGTGGCCTTTTAACCCCAACAAGCAGGCACCAAAAGTACTCATAACCCCCCAGTTTAAACACCCATTAACCACACTGCCACTTTCCAGGATGGGAAAAATCAAACCACACAGATAAAAAGCCAGCAAAGGCGAGGGGAGGAGTGACCACAGAGTGACACAGTGGTTAGCACTGCTGCCTCACGGCATCGAGGACCAGGGTTCAATCCTGGCCCTGGGTCACTGCCCATGTGGAGTTTGCACATTCGCCCCATGTCTGCGCGAGTCTAGTCTCATCCCCACAACCTAAAGATGTGCAGGGTAAGTGGATTGGCCACGCTAAATTTACCCTTAAGTGGAAAAAATAAGAATTGGGTACTCTAAATTTATTTTTTTAAAAGACGAAGTGAGGGAGGCTCAGCATCAGAGCAGGGAACGGCACGTGGGGGCGCGGAGCCGTACAGGACCCGATAATGGATGGATCCAACACCAGGACAGGAAACATGTCATGTATGGCACGGGAATTAAACACCTGTATGTAGCAGTTTGGCCGGGTGGGGGGAGGAGAGACACTGGAGGTTCAACCACCCAAGGGAGAAAAAATTCTCCTTTTCCTCCTACTCACAGACTTCTTTGTCGTAGGGAAGATGGTGCTTCCATGGGCAACAGAGATGGAATACTCCACGATTGTAATGTTCCACCTCGTGCCACACTACACGGACGTGAGGTTGAAGGCCCAACATCCCCTATGGAGGCTGGATGCAGCTCTCCTCGCCAATAAGGAATTCTGCACAAAGATATCCCAAGCCATCGTCGATGCAATCAGAATGGGGAGGTCTCACCCTCCATGTTCTGGGTGGCACTGAAGGCAGTGATTAGAGCCCTTATGGATAAGAAAGAAAGGGCAGCCAAGCAGCGGCTGATCGACTCCATACTCGAGGTGGATCGGCGGTACTCCATGGCCACAACCATAGAACTGCTGGCGGAGAGGAAAAAGCTGCAGATGGAATGTGAACAGCTCTCCACAGGAAGGCTGTCCACCAGCTCCGCCAGGCACAGGGGGCTCCCTTTGAGAACGAAGCCAAGGTCAGCTGCATGCTGGCACACCAGCTGAGAAAACAGGCAGCCGCAAAAGTGATAGTGCAGGTTAGAGACAGAAATGGTAGCAGACCCAAGAGAGGTTAACGAGCCTTTGTAAACTTCTACCGAGGGCTATACACCTCCAAGCCCCCAGAGGGCAGCTCGAGGATGGAACAGTCCGTTGCTGGACTGGACATACCGGATGTGGGGAGGACAGGAAACATGGGCTGGGCTGGAAGCACCGCGAGAGCTGGGTGAAATTGTGGAATACGTTAATTCCATGCAGTCAGGAAAAGTGCCAGAACCAGAAGAGTTTGTGTGTTATTCTGCAGAGTTTGGATAATAAATGCAAAATGCCAATAAAAATATTTATTTTTTAAAAGCTTTGTAATTCGAAGGAAACTATTCTTCACCAATTTTGCCATCTATTTTGTAAATGTTCACATTCTAGGTACCCTTATATATTAATACACTCAACCCTGCGACAAGCATGGCTGCAATGAGGCTTTGAATCACCATTCAATCTGTGATGTTTCAAACCTTAAAATGAAACACAGAAAATAATTGCACACTTCGGTTACCACACAATTGTAATACAAGATACAGCAATTAGCATTAGTTGAACTGTGCTGCTGACCCTTGTCTAGCAGGCAATTCATCTCTATAGAAACTTGGATCGAAACTCAAATGGTTATAGTATAGATTTTGACCTAACACAAGGTCTTTCTCCTGTGTTATTGTGTTGAACAGGTGTTTCTTCGAAAAAAGATTTGGCAGCGGTTTCTTGAGGGCTTTGTTTCTTTTACAAAGTGGTAAGAGGGATCAGGTGTGCTCAAGACAGGCTTTGGCAGCAAGGTTGAGGTCAGAAAGATTGCAATGATGCTGCTTACTGATTCCTTTGATTTTTAAAACCACCCTAAAAGCACAAAGAAAATGTCAATGCTGCAACAATTTATATGTCCAGTTTGGAAGCACTTGGCTTACACATCCACATTAGACTTTGGAAGAGTCGCTTTGTTGATTTTGCCACATCTGTTCAATTATTTTTACTCTGTGTTACTCTCTGGTTATATTTCTCCCTTTGTTAGTGTGCTCTGTATCTGTAACACTTTCACTGTGTTTATCTGCTATAGATATCTTTTTCCATTCCATCAGTTGCCTTTTCCTCCAGTAATCTTTCACTGTGTGTGCCTTCTTCACGCCAGAATACACAATGTCAAGCCTGAACTAGGCTGGGTCCTCAAGCACAGGGTAGTGGGTAGATGTGGTGCTATCTGCTGGAAGGGAGGGTGGACCAAGATCAAAACACAGGTTTTGCATTAGGAGATATGAGACCACATCAAAACAACCAGAAAATTAGATACATGCTTCTAGATAAATTTGTAGTTTCTTCCTGCTTTTTCTCAAGGGGTTTGTTTTCCGATAACTATTTATAAATATATTTAGAGTGGCTCAATCATAAACTAAACCGACTTGGCTGCAACATGCAGATGTGGGGAGAGAAAAAGGTTTTACCAGGTATACTCGAGCAATGGTAGATCCCACATATAAGTCGACCCCCAGCTTTTGGACAAAAAAATCTGAACTCTTTGTATTTATCCACCCACTTGCTGAATTCAAACCTGCCCTGGTGCAAACCTACTCGTTGATGGGTTCACAGAACAGAACACCAATGGTTGTTGTTAAACTCATGCCTGCACAAGTCAACACGGGATGTCACGGTTAACACCTCACTGGTGCATGCCCACCAATCCTGTCCTTGAATGTGACAACGGTGTATCAAGAAGCTAAGGCAGATACACAGATCCGCTCAAACTTGCAGAGAAGACAAATAATGGTGCAGCAGGTAGAGCAGTGTTTTTCAAACTTGTTTTTACCAGGGACCCACATTTGCCAAGCGGCCGACCTTTGGGACCCACACCATCCAACCTTCGGGACCCTCGCCATCCGGCCTTCGTGGCAAATGGCATGTTCACTTATCTTTAATGCGAAAGAGGAGCCTTCTTGGTCCTCATGATCTCACTCCAGTCAGGTTCACAGGAGGAGAGGGCAATGCGCCTATCAGCTGTAGAGTTCAACCAGTTCCTTTGTGCCATCTTCATCTTTGTGAGAACGGAAACTCAAACCTCGCACATGTAGGTCGTGAAGAGCAATCGCAACAAAATGCTTGTTTTACTCAGCACTGGATATCCTGAGAAATGCTAATTCAGAATGGTGACACCCTCATGTGTTTTTGGCGTGTTTTTACTGTACTGTCACAGGCAAGGTAGAGCAGCATAGTCTTTTCATTTGGAGTCCACTGAAAGTTAATAACTGACTCTGGGATCTCAATCTCAAAATAAATTTTTCCACCCATCAGATCTCTTTCAAAATCTAAAAACTCCTGCCCTCATTTCAAAGTACTTCTCTGCATACAACACATCTGGGTTCAAAAAGGTGTGCAAGACAGGTGGACTCGCCACGCTAAATTGCAACTTAATTGGAAAAAAAAAAAAATGAATTGGGTACTCTAAATTTATCTTTAAAAAACACACCTGGGCTTTGCATCATTGTTTGCATTGGCACATTGACAAAACCATACCTCAAGAAAGCATCTTTATACTGCTTTGTTCCCAAGTTAAGTTTTTTTCTTTTTGGCTGTTAACCAGAGGCCCCAGAGCTTTGTAAAGAGCTAACACTAGCACTGTCTTCCCCTAAGCAGATCTCTCCACCAGATTCAATCATGGGATCCTGTCCAGTAGATACACTGCCTATCTGTGTCTCTGGCCATCTTTTTCTAATAAGAAAATGATTCCTTTTCAGTGCCCTTGCATTGCTTGCCAGCAGCTAGAAAATGGGAAAAGTTCTCCTCTGTGACTTGGTGCCAAAAGCACATACATACGGTGCGCTTGACGTGAAGTGTACATGCAGGGTGTGTGCCCTGCTCACTGCTGCCACTTCTAGCCGGAATACTGCACACAGCCTTATTTCGTCTCATTTAGAAGATGGCAGTAGCCACCATTCTCAATAAAAATGCCAATAGTGGCCATTGGGCGCTTCTCCTGCGATCGGGACCACCGCAGGATGCCCACCAATCATTCCGCGTCCCTCCCGACACCAGCGTGTCACGACCCGCACTTTGAAAAACCATGAGCTAAATAAAGAATGCAAGATAACAGAAAATAATATTAGAGACTGGAGGAAGCTCGCTACACAGATGAGGCAATTACCTAGGAATAATGTGCAAACAGCATGTGAACTCAGATGGAAAATGAAGTTTCAAAATACAGAAATGAAAGTTGCCAGAACGTACTCGCAGCTTCTCACGAATCTATCTGAATCTTCGCCTGAAAACAAGAAAATTAGGCATCACAGATTTCAAAGATAGCCCTGGATTGCCTTTATGAAGAGAAACTATTTTGTAGTGCGACAGAATACCAAGGCTTCACTGCGCCTCCCGCAGAACACAGGATTATCGCATTTCATTGGTTTATAATCAAACAGCGACAAAAAAATGATACAGATTGACGTTTATCAGTAACATGGAGAGAATTCCATAAATTTAGAAATTTCAGCCTATGAACCGATGAGTTGGAGGGAAAACAGCATTAGGGAAAACAGCATTAGTGAAGACAACTAGCCATGAAAAAGTTGAATTAAGTTGAATAAATTTGTATACAATAAGTACTCATTTAACAATGCCCCATTTAACATTGTTTTGCTGTAATGTCTGTAAGTTAATGGGGCCTGAAATCACAATGAGCATTGGTAAATTCACTTTAACATTGGTTCCTGTGCGAGCCGATTGGTGCCATTTTGGAGAAATCTCTGCCGACTCCCACAATTGCAGCCTATCTCCGCTCCCCGAATTACAGCCTCTGCGCTACTCTGAATTGTGGCCTCCCCCTCCTCCCCAACCTCTTGAGTTGCAGCCTCTTCCCTCCCCCCCCATTCAACCTCTGAGTTGCAGCCTTTCCCCCCCTTCTCAACCTCCGAGTTGCAACGTCTTCCCATCCCCAACCGCAGGGTTACAGTCACTCCCCCTCCCAGGGTTGCAACACCTCCCACTCCGAGTTGCGGCCTTCGCCCAGACTTCACATTGTGGCCTCTCCCGCACTCCCTGACCCACCCTCTCTCCACTTCTCTTGCAGGACTTGCATTCCCATTCAAGATTCATACCTGGTTCAAATTCAGAGCTCCGACCGTGTGGAAATACAAGTCTCGAGGGTGCAGAAGTGCCGAGATGGGGCTCCTACAATCCAATTTTTTGAAAGCTGCTCCTTTATTAATGTTCTTCTCCTGAGCCCTCATTCACAGTGACGGTTCGGAGAGGGAAGTGGCAAGTGGGAAAATGTTGTTTTACTTTTGATTAGGAGAGTCTGATAGAACCTGACAACAGTTTTAACATTGATGCCTATGGGAACTAATGTTTCACTTAATGTTGTGGTGCAACCACAACTGTGAGTAATTAGAGAAATTTGATTAATAATAATAACCTTTTATTGACACAAGTATGAAGTTACTGTGAAAAGCCCCTCGTCGCCACATTCCGGCGGCTGTTCGGGTAAGCTGATACGGGAATTGAACCCGCACTGCTGGCCTTGTTCTGAATCACAAACCAGCTGTTTAACCCACTGAGTTAAACTCTAGTGTACACAAATTAATTTCTGTCCCAATGGTTATTAGTTACTTATAAATAAAAATTCAAAAATGAAATTACTTTTTGGACTCCTTTTGTGCTACTTTTGGTGGCAGGGTTAGCAGGAACTGTCTCTGACCAGACAACTCTGCAATAGCCATTGATGGGAGACAGTGAATTTCAACTCTTCTAAACCATTACTCATGTAAAAGTCCACCCCTCAACCTTTTGGCGAACATTTAGTCCCAGAAACACAACTTTTTTTTTTTTAATATAAATTTAAAGTACCTTTTTTTTCCAATTAAAGGGCAATTTAGCATGGCCAAGCCACCTACCCTACACATCTTTTTGGCTTGTGGGAGTAAGACCCACGCGGACACGGGGAGAATGTGCAAACCCCACACGGACAGCGACCCGGGACCAGGATCGAACCCAGTCCTCGGCGGTGTGAGGCAGCAGTGCTAACCATTGCACTGCCGTGCTGCCCCAGAAACAGAACTTTTTCTTGAGTATATCCGGTATATATAGAGCTTGCAGTCTGGATTGGGTTTCCGGTTCCCATAATCTAGAAGATGCATCTTCTATGTCCTTGCAGAGAAACGTATCCAAGGAAATACCAATTCTTAATTATTCCACATGAAAAACTGGGCCAGTTCCTGACTGGGAAGATTACAGCTTGTAAATAATGTATGTACAATACAAAGTGTATGTCCATTATCTAATCATCTCCTGGACTAATTTTGATTGCCGAAGAGGGTCAGAGCAGCTGGGCCTTGGGATTGACTTTCCTTTTGCCTCTTCCAGGAGATAATAATAATCGCTTATTATCACAAATAGGCTTCAATTAAATTACTGTGAAAAGCCCCTAGTCGCCGCATTCCGGCGCCTGTTCTGGGAGACCGGTACGGGAATTGAACCCGCGCTGCTGGCCTTGTTCTGCATTACAAGCCAGCTGTGCTAAACCAGCCCCTATTACACGCCTGATGGTGGACAGGTGGGTATGTGTGCCAGGGCAATGTGTACTGGGTCAGGATGTCCCTAATGCCAGGATTCTGGGAGGCTTGATGAACCAACTGGTTAATTCTTACCTTTCAAATTTATTATGTTTAGACTTCTGGTGGCGGCCATGAGCTGAGCAGTCGCACGAAAAGTGGCTCCTATCTAGAAATTCTTTCTTTGACCCGACGAATGGGCACCAAGCTTGGAAAAAGCCGCATCAATCCAATCCTCATCGACCAGTTTGGGATGCCAGCGAACCACCAGATAGGATGCAAGGGGAGCAAAAGTAAGCAGCGCAGAGTCCCAGCGTCGGAGCCAGTTGACGCGAGTGGCAACACAAATCCAAACATGGTGGACACAGCAGAGTTATAAATGCCATTCCAGTCTTTGACAGAGAGGCTGATGGAGTCATCGCACTAGAACTCCAAAAGCATAGGGAGGCAGGAAAGGAGGTCCTAATGTCGGCGACGGAGACTGCAATCGAGGTCACACTACCGTCCATATGTGGGTCGATAGACAAGGTGCAGTGACGGCTGGCGGCCCAAGGAGCGACAATCCGCAAAGTGGAAAAGGCGGTCACTGAACAAGACAAACAAATCGCCTCATTGGAGGCCAAACTAACGAGGTTGGCAGCAACCCATAAGACTCTGAAGGCCAGAATAGATGACCACAAGAACAGGTCTCGGCGCCAGAACCTCCGGATCGTCGGGTTACCAGAGGGCACTGAAGGTACGAGCCCAACCGAGTACATATCAAAGATGCTCGGGAAGCTGGTTGGGAAGGAGAGCTTCAATAAACCCCCAGAGGTAGACCGGGCTCACAGGTCGCTCCGTCAGAACCACGACCTAGGGAACCATCGCAAGCAGTAATCGTCAGGCTACACGGGTACAAGGACAAGGAACGGTATCTTGAATTTGGTGAAGAGCACGTGGACTTGCAACTGGGAAGTGTATGCCATCAGTGTCTTACCAGGACATCGGGGCCAAGCTAGCTAAACGCCGAACGGAGTTCAATAGGGCCACGGCAGCACTTTTCAAAAGCAAGGTGCGATTCGGCAAGCTCTACCTGGCGATACTCTGGGTAACATACAAGGACAGGGACCTTGTAACACGCCGAAGGAAGCAAACAAATGTGCAAATTAACAGATTGGGCAAGAACTGAGCGGGATGGCACACAGTCATGGACGGTGAATAGTGAACGGTGGGGGATATGCATTGCTTAATTGAGTTTTTATTTCTTATTTCTCCTTTTTCATACTTTTTGCAGTTTTTGCCCCAGTTTGCAGTCAATTCTGCAATGTCACTATGGATGTCTGGTGGGGAATTACCACATGTATCTGCGCTGAGTTATCTTATAGATCTCGTGGGACACTGTGGGTTCCAGGGCAGGACCTTGCACGTAGCGGACCCATGCCATCCGAGTGAATAGGGGTCTGGCATTCCTCCTGGGGCATGGCATCAAAGCCAATCCTCCGCCAGCACCAAATAGGGCGACACTAAATAGGGACGGTAAAGATTCAGGGCTGTGGGGGATTGGACAGGTTGGGCGTTATTGGGCTTACTTTCCGGCGACCATGAGGGGGATCTCCCAGAGGGAGTGGACTTTTTTGGCAGCGGTGCGGAGGCCAAGTAAACAAGCTGGGGGGGGGGGGGGGGGGGGGGGGGGGGGGGGGGGGGGGGGGAAATTGAGGAGGGGGTAATTGGCTCGGTCGGAAGGAACTGGGTAGCTTACCCCCATCTGGTGTTTGGCTCTTAAGTGCATCTCCTGCAGAAAGATTACATCAATGAAAAGCATGAGGATTGATGTAATCTTTCTGCAGGAGATGCACTTAAGAGCCAAACACCAGATGGGGGTACAGTAAGGAAGAACTGGGTGGGAAAGACATACCAAGCGAGCTTTGACACGATGGCAAGAGGGGTAGCAATTCTATTTAACAAGAGAGTAGCCATCATGGCGGCCAATACACGACGGACCCTGGGGGACACAGTACATAATGGTGAGCGGGGTTCTGAAAGGGACCCTGTGGTACTGGTTAATGTGTATGCCCCGAACTTGGACAATGCAGAGTTCATGAAGACGACATTGGCAGATATCCCTGTCCTCGACACCCACCAATTGATCATGGGTGAGACTTTAACTGTGGTCTGGACCCAAAGGTTGACAGATCAAGCCCCAGATCATTGCAAAGTCGGGAATGACAAAGGAACTGACCATCTTCATGGGTCAAATGGGGGGAGGGAGATGGATCCTTGGAGGTTCAGCCACCCGAGGGACGAGTTCTCCTTCTTCTCCCACATCCACAATGTAAACTCCTGAATAGACTTCTTTATGGTGGAAAAATTGGTACTTCCAGGACTAGTAGGGGTGGAATATTCTGCAAGACATCTCAGACCATGTACCACATTATGCGGATGTGCGTTTGGAGACCACACGGGCCCTGCATCCCCCCACCCCCACCCCCCACCCACCCCCACCCCATGGTGGATGGACACAGCTCTCCTCAGTGACGAGGCTTTTTGCAAAAAGATGGCATCAGCCATCAACAGATACGTCAGCTCCCTCCACATTCTGGGAGGCACTGAAGACAGTGGTCAGTGGAGAGATAATAGCATACAAGGCACATAGGGATAAGGTGGAGAAGGCAGCCAGACAGCAGTTGAACAACTCCATACTGGAGGTGGATCGGCAGTACTCCACTGTGTTAACTGTGGAGCTGCTAGTGGAGAGGAAAAGATTACAAATGGAGTTTGAGCTGATCCCAACCAGGAAAGCAATGAGCCAGCTCCGCTAGACACGGAGGACCTTCTACGAACATGGGGACAAGACCGGCTGCCTGCTAGCCCACCAGTTGAGGAAGCAAGCAGCCACACACGAGGTCGCACAGATCAGGAATGAAGGCGAACGGGTGGTCACAGCTCCAACGGAGATCAATGGAGCCTTTGCAACCTTCTGCCAGGGACTACACGTCTGAGCCACTGGAGGGGGACTTGAAGATGAAGCAGTTCCTGGATGGGTTGGTCTTCCCAGCTATGAGGGAGGAAAAGGGGCAGGGACTGGAAGCACCGTTAGGTCGAGAGAAGGTTATGGATGCAATCCAGGAAGCCGCGGGGAAAAGGAGCAGAGTTGGGTGTGTTGCCGTTCAAACTGGCTAAAAACAATGTTCAGATAGCTGGTGATCCATATAGCCTACTACTGGGCCTGGCTCCACAAATGGAACTTATCGAGCCTGGTGGGTGAGGTAAAGGGGGACCTGCAGAGGTGGGACATGCTCCTGCTCTTCCTGGCGTGGAGAGTGCAGTCAATAAACATGAATACCCTTCCAAGGTTCCTATTCTGTGTTTAGTTTGTTCCCGATCTTCATCCCAAAATCCTTTTTTGCCAGAGTAGACAGATTGATCTCGGCCTTCTTATGGGAGGGGAAGGCTCCATGATCGATAGACCCATCCTATAGAGCTGTGGGACTCGGGGGCCTGGCATTGCCAAACTTCCTGTGCTATTATTGGGCATCAAACATAAAACGGTGCGGGGCTGGCTGGGTGAGTCGGGGGCAGAACGGGTACAGATAGAAGAAGTTGTGTGTAGTGGCTTCCCTACAGACACTGGTTGCTGTCCTGCTCCCACTCTCCCCGGCCAAACACTCGACAATCTCAATGGTGGTTGCTTCACGGAAAGCCTGGAACCAACTAAGACACCATTTCAAACTGAGAAACATGTCCATCTTCACTCCCATTTGTAATAATCACAGATTCATCCCAGCCAGAATGAACGCACATACAATTTCTTTCTTCAAATTTTTCCAATTAAGGGGCAATTTAGCTACCCTGCACACCTTTGGGTTGTGGGGGTGAGACCCACGCAAACAGGGAGAATGTGCACATTCTGCATGGACAGTGACCCGGTGCCAGAATCGAACCCGGGTCCTCGACACCATGAGGCAGCAGTGCTAACCACTGCACCACTGTGCCATCCGGCCACATACAAGACTTGGAGAAGGGAAGAGGGGCTGCTGAGGTTCAGGAATGTGCATTTTGACGGCAAAGTGACAACATGGCGGAACTAACAGGGAAGCTCATTGATGAAGACGAACATCTTGCCACGGTCAACCGCACCCCCCACTACTTGCCTTCAAACAACCGCGCAACCTCAAACAAACCATTGTTTGCCGCAAACTACCCAGCCTTCAGAACAGCGACCACCACACCACACAACCCTGCCACGGCAATCTCTGCAAGACGTGCCAGATCATCAACATGGGTACCATCATTACAGGTGCCATCACCCACTAGGTACGCGGTACATACTCATTTGCCTCAACCATCGTTGTCTACCTCATACGCTGCAGGAAAGGATGTCCCGAAGCATGGTACATTGGCGAGACCACGTAGACGCTGCGACAACGGACGAACGGACATCGCCCGACAATGTTCCCTTCCAGTCGGGGAACACTTCAGCAGTCAAGGGCATTCAGCCTCTGATCTTCGGATAAGCGTTCTACAAGGCAACCTTCAGGGCGTGCGACAACACAGAATCGCCGAGCAGAAACTTATAGCCAAGTTCCGCATACATGAGTACAGCCTCATGGGACCTTGGATTCATGTCGCATTACATTCACCCCCCCCCCCAACAGCTGGCCTGGGCTTGCAAAATCCTACCGACTGTCCTGGCTTGAGACAATTCACACCACTTTAACCTGGGATTACCCCTCTCCCTGGCTCTGAAAAGACTTAATTACCCTGCAAATGTTTGCATTCAGAGTATCATCTTGCATCTTTGACTTTGTCTATATATATGTTTCTGGAATATACCTCTTCATTCACCGGAAGAAGGAGCAGTGCTCTGAAAGCTAGTGATTTGAAACAAACCTGTTGGACTTTAACCTGGTGATGTAAGACTCCTTACTGTTCATGCGAGAAGGCAGTTGGTCCATGTGCAGCCACTGCCACTCTCCCAGGAGGACAGCATCTCAGCAATCCTAATAATGTACTGCAACACAGATTGCTGGACTGCTGTCAAATTCCCCGATACATTTAAGAGCATTGGGGAAAGGAACTTTGTAATTTGGGAGATCTCAGGATGTGTGGTCTTTTTTTTATTAAATATTTTTATTCAAATTTTTCCAACAATTTTTAATAACGAACAAACCCCCCCCCGCCCCCCATAAGAAAAGGAAGAAAGAACACGAACCCCACATTCAAAAATAACCCCCCTCCCTGCCCAAATACCCCCCTGAAAGAGGCATCCGCCCTCCCCCCCCCGGGTTGCTGCTGCTGCTGACCTCCCCCTAACGCTCCACGAGATAGTCTAGGAACGGTTGCCACCGCCTGAAGAACCCCTGCACAGACCCTCGTAAGGCAAACTTTATCCTCTCCAATTTAATGAACTCTGCCATGTCATTTATCCAGGCTTCCACGCTGGGGGTCTTCGCATCCTTCCATAATAACAAGATCCTTCGCCGGGCTACCAGGGACCCAAAGGCCAGGATATCGGCCTCTTTCGCCTCCTGAACTCCCGGCTCGTCTGTTACCCCAAATAATGCCAACCCCCAGCTCGGCTTGACCTGGACTTTCAACACCTTGGACATAGTCCTCGCAAGGCCCCTCCAAAACCCCTCCAGTGCCGGGCACGACCAGAACATGTGGAAAGTGATTTGCCGGACTCCCTGAGCACCTCCCACACCTGTCCTCCACCCCAAAGAACCTACTCATCCTCGCCCCTGTCATATGCGCTCTGTGAACAACCTTGTATTGTATTAGGCTGAGCCTGGCGCAAGAGGAGGAAGAATTAACCCTACTCAAAGCATCAGCCCACAGACCCTTATCAATCTCCTCCCCAAGCTCCTCCTCCCACTTGCCCTTTAGCTCCTCTACCGCGGCCTCCTCCTCTTCTTTCAGCCCCTGGTAGATCGCCGAAACCCTGCCTTCTCCAACCCATACACCCAAAATCACCCTGTCCTGAGTCCCCTGTGCTGGGAGCAACGGGAATTCCCTCACCTGCCGCCTCACAAACGCCCTCACTTGCATGTACCTGAACTCATTTGCCGGGGGTAGCCCAAACTTCTCCTCCAGCGCCCCTAGGCTCGCAAACGTCCCGTCTATAAACAGGTCCCCCATTCTTCTGATCCCTGCCCTATGCCAGCTCCGAAACCCCCCATCCATCTTTCCCGGGACGAACCGATGGTTCTCCCTAATCGGGGACCAGACCAAGGCTCCCATCTCGCCCCTGTGCCGTCTCCACTGCCCCCAGATCTTCAACATTGCCGCCACCACGGTGGTGTACCTTGTCGGCGAGAGCGGCAGCGGTGCCGTCACCAGCGCCCTCAGGCTCGTGCCCCTGCAGGACGCCATCTCTAACCTCTTCCACGCCGCCCCCTCTCCCTCTATTACCCACTTACGGATCATTGCCACGTTGGCTGCCCAGTAGTAGCCACACAGATTCAGCAGCGCCAGCCCTCCCCTGTCCCTGCTACGCTCCAGAAACACCCTCTTTACCCTCGGGGTCTTATTTGCCCACACGAAACCCATGATGCTCTTACCTACCCGTTTAAAAAAGGCCTTGGTAATCATGATGGAAAGGTACTGGAACACAAAGAGAAACCTCGGGAGGACCGTCATTTTAACCGACTGCACCCTGCCCGCTAGCGAGAGTGGCAGCACATCCCATCTTTTGAAATCATCCTCCATCTGCTCCACCAACCGCATCAAATTGAGCTTGTGCAGTGCCCCCCAGCTCCCCACCACCTGAATCCCTAAGTACCGAAAGTTCCTTTCCGCCCTCTTCAATGGTAGGTCATCTATCCCCCTTCCCTGGTCCCCTGGGTGCACCACAAAGAGTTCACTTTTCCCTACGTTAAGCTTATAACCCAAACTCCCTTAGGATCCGCATGACCTCCACCATCCCCTCCACTGGATCTGCCACGTACAGCAACAGGTCGTCCGCATACAGCGACACCCGGTGTTCCTCACCTTCTCAAACCAACCCCCTCCATTTCCTGGACTCCCTTAGTGCCATGGCCAAAGGCTCGATTGCCAACGCGAACAACAAGGGGGACAGGGAGCACCCCTGCCTCGTCCCCCGGTATAGCCAAAAGTACTCCGACCTCCGCCGATTCGTAGCCACACTCGCTACCGGGGCTCTATATAGGAGCCTGACCCACCTGATAAACCCCTCCCCGAAGCCAAACCTCCGCAACACTTCCCACAGATACTCCCACTCCACCCGGTCGAAGGCCTTCTCCGCGTCCATAGCTGCCACTCCCTCCGCTTCTCCCTCCACCGATGGCATCATAATCACGTTGAGGAGCCTCCACACATTGGTGTTTAGCTGCCTGCCCTTTACAAATCCCGTCTGGTCCTCATGGATCACCCCAGGGACACAATTCTCAAGTCCTCAATTCTCGTGGCCAGCACCTTTGCCAGCAACTTAGCATCCACATTGAGGAGCGAGATCGGTCTAAACGACCCACATTGCAGTGTACCTGCAGGGTCCTTCTCCCTCTTCAGAATCAGCGAGTCCCCCCCTCCCTTGCCTCATTGAAAGTCCTTACTAACAACAGGCCTAGCAGGTCCACATACTTCCTATAAAACTCAACCGGGAACCCATCAGGCCCCGGGGCTTCATCGCATGCATGTTCCCCAATCCTTTAATCAGCTCCTCCAACCCAATTGGCGCCCCTAAACCAGCCACCTCCTGCTCCTCCACCTTCGGGAATCTCAGTTGATCCAAAAATCATCACATCCCCTCTTCCCCCACTGGGGGCTCTGATCTATACAGCTCCTCATAGAAGTCTTTAAATACCTCATTCACTCTCACCGCACTCCGCACCGTATTTCCCCTGCTATCCTTAACTCCACCTAGCTCCCTCGCTGCCACCCTCTTACGAAGCTGGTGTACCAGCATCCGCCTCGCCTTCTCCCCATACTCGTACGTCGCCCCCTGTGCTTTCCTCCACTGTGCCTCTGCTTTCCCTGTGGTCAGCAGATCAAACTCCGTCTGGAGGCTTCGCCGCTCCCCAAGTAGCCCTCCTCGGGGGCCTCTGCATATCTCCTGTCCACTCTTAAGATCTCCCCCACCAGCCTCTCCCTCTCCCTGCCCTCTCTCTCTCTTCTCCCTGTGGACATTAATGAAGATTAACTCTCCCCTGACCACCGCCTTCAACGCCTACCAGACTACCCCCACTTGCACCTTTCCATTGTCATTGGCCTCCAAGTATCTCTCATTGCACCCCCACACCCTTCCGCACACCTCACCCGCCAGTAATCCCACATCAAGACGCCACAATGGGAGCTGGTCCCTCTCCTCTCCTAACTCTAGCTCCACCCAGTGCGGGGCATGGTCCGAGATGGCTATGGCCGAGTACTCCGTTCCTTCCACTTTCAGGATTAGCGCCCTACTCAAAACAAAAAAATCTATCCGGGAGTAAGTTCTATGTACATGGGAAAAGAATGAGAATTCCCTGGCCAGGGGTCTAGCAAACCTCCATGGATCCACTCCCCCCATCTGATCCATAAACCCTCTAAGCACCAAGGCCGCAGCCGGCCTCTTCCCCGTCCTAGATCTGGAGCGATCTAATGCTGGATCCAGCACAGTGTTGAAATCCCCCCCCCCCCATTATCAAGCTTCCTGCCTCCAGGTCCAGAATCCGCTTCCTAAATCCGTTGCCTCCAATGATCGGAAGACTGCACGGCTGATAATGCAACCTTTCTCATTTTGAATGCTGGTAGCAGCTACCATTCTCATTTTAAATACTAGCAGTGGCCATTTTGCACTTCTTTTGGGATTGGGAACACTGCAATTCATAGAATTTATAGTGCAGAAGGAGGCCATTCAGCCCATCATGTCCATACCTGCCCTTGTAAAGAGCACCCCACTTAAACCCACACCTCCAGCCTAACCCCGTAACCCCACTTAACCTTTTTGGACACCGAGGTCAATTTAGCATGGCCAATGCACCTAACCTGCACGACCTTGGACTGTGGGAGGAAACCGGAGCACCCAGTGGAAACCAACGCAGACACAGGGAGAACATGCAGACTCCGCACAGACAGTGACCCAAGCCGGGAATCGAACCTGGGACCCTGGTGCTAAGCACTGTGCTATCATGCCGCCCATCAACCCTTCCAACCCCTCCTGTGACCCATCCGCAGGGTGCGACCTGCAGTTTGAAAAAACACTGCTCTAGTGGATACAAGCTTAACTTCTCCAACCTTTTCTCATAAGACAACCTGCACATTCTTGTATTGGTCTAGTAAACTGTCTCTAAACAGCTTCTAACACATTTACATATTTCCTTAAGTAAGGAGGCCACTACTGTACACAATACTGCAGATGTGGTGTAACCAATGTCCGGTACAACTGAAGCATAACCTCCCTACTTTTGTAATCAATTCCCCCTCCAATAAATGATTACATTCTATTAACTTTCCTCATTACTTGCTGCACCTGTACACTAGCCTTTTGTGATTCTTGCACGAGGATACCTAGATCCCTCTGCACCTCAGAGCTTTGCAATCTCTCAACATTTAGATAATAAGCTTTTTTATTCTTCCTGCCAAAATGGACAGTTTCCCATTTGCCCACATTATACTCCATCTGCCAGATTTTTGCCCAGTCACTTAACCAATTTCCCTTTGTAGCCTCCTTACATCCTCTTCACAACTTACTTTCCTACCTATCCTGGTCATCAGCAAATTTAGCAATCATACCTTCAGTCCCTTCAGCCAAGTGATTTATATAAATTGTAACAAGTGGAGGCGTCAGCACTGATCCCTGTGGCACATCCTGCCAACCAGAAAAAGAACCATTTATACCAACTTTGTTTCCTGTTTGTGAGCCAATCTTCAATCCATGCCAATATGTTTCACCCACACAATGAGCTTTTATTTTCCACAACAATGAAGGATTAGGGGACCACACATGACTCGGAGGGTTGGTAGGGCTGGAGAAATTAATGTGGAGAGGGAAAGGCAGGGTCATGGAGGGACTTGAAAACAAAAGATTAAAAAATCTAAAAAGCATGGTGCTGTTAATTGGGAGCCCATGTAAATCACTAAGCACAGAGTAATGGCCAAGTGAACAGCACTTGATGCAAATTAGAACATGGATCGCAGAGTTGAGAATTAACTCAATTTCTGGAAGGTAGAAAATAGTAGGCCGCCCAGGAGTGTGTTGCAAGAGTCAATCAAGAAGCAACAAAGTCACAGATGAGTGTTGCAGCAGTAGATGAGCTGAGGCAGGAGGTGGAATCATGACAACATGGTGTGAGAAACACCGGCTCATTTCTCATAATGGCGAAGGATGAAAGGTGGCCTTGGTGAAGGTGCAGATATGGGAGTTGGAAGCTCACCGCAGAGTCCAATACAATACCTAGGTTACCAACAAAGTGATTCAACCTCAGACAGATGCGAGACAGAAATTGAGCCAGCAGCTAGGGCCAATCTCAATCTTCAGTTGGTGGAAATTTCTGATCATCCAGTACTCGGTGTTGGACAAGCAGTCCGAAAATTTAAAGACCTTGGGGCCAAAGCAAAATAACTTGAATAAAAAAATCAAATGCACTGTTTCCAAGGAAGCTAGAAGATATTCTGAAGAAGTGCTGCCATTTCTGGCTCCTCTCTTTCTGCTGAATCAAATATTGACCACTGTTCACTTTACCTTGTATCCCTCACCTTCTCTACCCAATGTACTGTTTCCATTGTGCCAGTGCTGTACTCTAGCTCTCTCTTTTTCTCCTTCCTTCTTTCTGAGCCAGAACTCAAGGAGAAGTGGGAAAATAGGCAGCTTGAAGCTAGCAGAGGCCTATGCAGACTCTCTGTTTTCTTCATTGGTTTCCCAATACTGAGAAACTAGTATTCTTTGCACTCACTTCCTCTCTCACCCTCCGTACCAATGCCTTTCCCACTCTCTCATTACTTGTTGTGCCATCGCTCTCAAACAATAACAATTACTCCTTGTTCCTCACTGTGTGGTGGGGCAATTCACCAGTACCAACCTCCCACCTGGTTCCTGGATAAAAAAACATCCTCAGACCAATTATTTAATATTCCCCTATCCTGATTATTAGTTTTACTCTTTGCCTTCTGGTTCTTGCTTCCCCAGACATCCTTTTTCACCTTCATGCTTAGATGCTAAAAGCACAGGTTACATTTCATTGACAAAAGTAAAAGAAATGTCCTACGGTGTGTTTGAAAGACAACAGGCAATCCAAGAATTGGCTGAAGGAGCAGGGAGTCAATTAGCAGCAAGGAGTGAAGAGGAGGAAACCTGAGGCTGATTAAATAGGAGCCAGCAGGCCACGGCACAACTTAACAGCCTTACTTGAGGAGGGAGCGAGTGGTTAGTTAAGTAATGGGCTATTTAAATTTACAAATGCAAAATGAAAAGTTTAAACTGCAATTGAGCAAAAACAAGATAGTGGACAGGGTTTGAGATACAATTGTAAGGTAAAGCTGGAAAAGTGACCACAGCTGCATTGCGCATCTGGTGCCTGCCTGCAACACTGGCAAAGGCAAATGTTTACTTCACACATTTCTATTCTAAATATTTATAAAGGTAGTGCCATGTTAAATGCTCACATAAAAGCATTACTCAAAATCATGTCACATATGGGCAGGCAGTGAGATGTAGATTTTTGTTAAATATATATTTTAGCACAGAATAAGCGTGAATGGATACAATGTGGAAGCCTGTAATTGATCATTTACCCTTTGCGAGAATGTCTTCAGTTGCAGGTGGAAGTAGGTGATCTTAGTGATTACAGAGATGTGTGCTCAGAAGCTTATCTAGGGATTATATTCAGCACCAAGGTTGTGATCAGTCTGGTTTAGGCTCAGACTGTTGCCAGGGAGAGGGATGGAGTGAGCAGGGAGAGAATCAAGTTTGCATCAAGGACTGAAGACAATGGCTTTCACGATCTTCCCAATGATTTCTGCTCATCCAGTACTGGATGATGGACAAGCGGTCAGAGAATTTTGAGTTCTTGGTGACAAGGCAAAATAATTGCCAGACAAAAAACAATATACTGTTCCCAAGGAACCTAGGCCTGTAACTTCCGTGGAGTGGCAATCAAAGTCAGGTCCAGTCGCTCCTACTTAAATACCTGGAAATGAAGCCTCTCCTTTCTTGCTTCGCCTGCCAACTCAGGTCGGGTGAGAACAGTGTTGCACAGTGGGTTCCTGATGCCTTATGTCAAAGGAGAGTGGCAGGTAAGGAAGCCATGTCCCTATCTTATGGCACTGGCTGCCGTAAAGCAGAGAAGTTCAAAGGTGCAACCACGTTGAGAATCCAGGGAGGAGGCAAGTGTATAAGGTAAGCGGGTAGGGTTGGTGGATGATCAGTGGAAGGATCACGAGCTGGTCAGTGGGGGTGAGAGTGTAGTTGTGGGGGTAGGGCTGTATTCAGTGAATCAGATGGTGTATTGGTGGGTCGGAAGGTTGCCGGGTGCAGCTGGTGGATGGGAATAGTGGTAGTGGGGTACAGTCAGGGGTTGTGCAGTCCTGTGGAAGGTTTGGGAGGGGTCAGTACTCAACTTACCCTGAAGTTAGAAGTGGTTTTAAATCTTCTAACTTTTGCTGGTAATTATTACTGTGAGACAAACAAAACCATCCAAAGTTCACGATTTTTATCGTACTTTAGTGTGGTTCTCATTGAGGGCAATTGCCATGCAATCCTTACATGGGGACTTCCGACTGAAGAAAATTTTCAAATACACTGTTCCCAAGGAACATAGAACAGATTCTAAGGGAGTGTTGCCACTCCTGGCTCCTCTTTTTCTTCTAAATCAAATACCGACCACTGTTCACTTTACCTGCATCACTAACCCTCTGTTTCATTGTACTAATGTTGTGCTCTCTCTCTTTTTTTCCTTCCTTCTGTCGGAGCTTGAATCTAGGGAGAAATGGGGATACAGGCAGCTTGCAGCCAGATGCCGATGCAGACTTTTCATAGAATTTATAATGTAGGAGGCCATTCAGCCCATCGAGTCTGCACCGGCCCTTACAAAGAGTACCCTACTGAAGCCCACGTATCTACCCTATCCCCATAACCCCCACTTAACATTTTTTGGACAGTAAGGGCAATTTAGCATGGCCAATCCACCTAACCCGCACATCTTTGGACTGTGGGAGGAAACCGGAGCACCTGGAGAAAACTCACGCAGACACAGGGAGAACGTGCAGGCTCCACACAGACAATGACCCAGCCGGGAATCGAACCTGGGACCCTGGAGCAGTGACTTCTGTGCTAACCACTATGCTACCGTGCTGTTTTCTTCACTGGTTTCCGATACCGACAAACTTGTACTCTGTGCACTTGCTTCCCATTTTTCCCTCCCAACCCTTGAACAAACTCCTTGTCAACTCTCTCATTACTTGTCAGTGCCTTCTCTCTTAACTTGTCAAACTAAATATAAAAGCTACTCTGTGATTTCAGATGCATATTGCTCCAGTATCTGATCATGAAAAAATGCATTTATAGTAAATTACTCTGCAACTTTCTGTTACGATCCCATTTGATGGGAAGATTCCAGAATGGAACTTTGGATCAAAAGACCGTAAATTTTACTTTTTAAAAAATAAAACGTGTAGGAACAAAGTCACAGGATTGCTAATTAGTTTTAACAACAAGAATAAAGCATTAGTCAAACATGAAAAACCTGGATTATAACACAATACTATTTATGCCCCCTTTAGCTTAACAATTACTCACAGATTATAATATTGACACTGATTACCAAATGCATTTTATGCTACAATGGCCTCATTAACAAAAAGCCCCTTTAAGCACACAGAATGGCTATGGTCAAATTCACACACTCCACTCTGAACCAGAGTTAGTCTCTGTGGCTTTCTCCTCAGAATCCCTCCAGATAATTGTCACAAGAGTTTTCAAACTCCACTCCTAAAATCATGCTTTAAAATCTTCTCTCAGAAGAACACTTACCTTTTGGGATTTGCATTCCAAAATCCAATCAAGGTTTTACAAATGACTCTTTTAACCAAAGCTTCTGCTCAACTTTTAACAACGTATCCAATCTGGGATTTTACACCTACCTCTTTAGGATTTGTCTCACCTGCTGCACAAACTGTTCACAATGGCTTTAACTCTCGATTCCAGGACTCTTACTAAAATTACATCAGATGTTTGTTTTAACATTGAAGGTTGCTGTCCTACTTTAAATCTGGTTACTGCAATTGTCTCTTTTACTCAGAACACTTTGTTTACTCTCCCTTGAGTTCTTCAGAACAATATCTTGGTCGCTGTTCCCTTAACTTCAGTCGTCGTAAACATCCTATCTGTCCCAATTTCCTTGTTCCTGATGAAGCATGCATCTGTGCAACTCCCTTGTCCTGTCCAGCTTCTCCTGGCAGTTAAGAACAAAGAACAAAAAAAGTGTAGCACCAGAACAGGTCCTTCAGCCCTCTAAGCCTGCGCCAACCATGCTGCCGGTCTAACCTAAAGCATTCCACACTTCTGGGGTCCGTCTTCCTCTCTTCCAATCCTATTCATGTATTTGTCAAGATGCCCTTAAACATCACTTTCATACCTGCTTCCACCACCTCCTCCGGTAGCAGGTTCCACGCACCCACTACCCTCTGAGTAAAAAAACTTCCCTCGCACATCTCCTCTAAATTTTACCCCTCGTGACTTAAACCCTCGCACATCTCCTCTAAATTTTACCCCTCGTGCCTTAAACCTATGTCTCCTAGTAATTGACTCTTCCACCCTGGGAAATAGCTTCTGACGACCCACTCTGTCCATGCCCCTCATAATTTTGTGGACTTCAATCAGGTCACCCCTCAACTTCCGTCATTCCAGTGAGAACAAAAAGAGTTTCTCCAACCTCTCCTCATAGCTGATACCTTCCATACCAGGTAACAAACTGGTAAATCTTTTCTGTACCATCTCCAAAGCCTCCACAACCTTCTGGTAGTGTGGCGACCTGGATTGAACACTATATTCCAAGTGTGGCCGAATTAAGGTTTTATACAGCTGCAGCATGACTTGCCAATTTTTATACTCAATGCTCCGGCCGATGAAGGCAAGCATGCCCCATGTCTTCTTGACTTCTCCACCTGCATTGCCACTTTCAGTGACCTGTGGGACAATATATCATGATCCCTCTGTCTGTCAATATTCTTAAGGGTTCTGCCATTTACCATCTGTATTAGACCTTCCAAAATGCAATATCTCACATTTGTCTGGATTAAATGCCATCTGCCTTCTCTCCACCCAACACTCCAACCAACCTATATTCTGCTGTACCCTCCGACAGTCCTCATCACTATCCGTAATTCCACCAACCTTTGTGTCGTACGCAAACTTATTAATCAGACCAGTTACATTTTCCTCCAAATCATTTGTGTATACTACAAACAGCAAAGGTCCCATCACTGATCCTGCGGAACCCTACTAGTCACAGCCCTCCATTCAGAAACGCACCCTTCCACTGCTACCCTGTCTTCTATGACCGAGTCAGTTCTGTATCCATCGTGCCAGCTCACCTCTGATCCCATGTGACTTCACCCTCTATACCAGTCTGTCATGAGGGACTTTGCCAAAGGCCTTACTGAAGCCCATGTAGGCAATATCCACAGCCCTACCTTCATCAATCATCTTCGTCACTTCGTAAAAGTCCATCTGGTTCACTGTCATATAGGAAGGAAATCTAATATCCTGACCTGGTCTGCCTACATGTGACTCCAGACCCACAGCAATGTGCGTCAGGGTTGGATAATAAATGCTGGCCCAGCCAACGACCGCCGCGTCCCATGAACGAATAAAGAAAACTTCCTCCTTAGGTAGCTCCTTCGGTAGCCTTTGGCAAATAAAATCATAGAATCCTAATAGTGCAGGAGGCCATTTGGCCCATCGAGTCTGCACCAACTCTTCGAATGAGCACTCTACACATTTACACCCCCCCCCCCCCCCATCCACTCTGCTCTGTGCCATTAACTCCATACTGTAACCGGCACATCCCTGGGCATTAAGGGGCAATTTGGCATGGCCAATCCACCTAACACGCACATCTTTGGACTGTGGGAGTTAACCGGAGCACCTGGAGGAAACCCACGCAGACATGGGGAGAACATACAGACTCCACACAGTCACCCAAGGCCGCAGTTGAACCTGGGTCCCTGGCTGTGAGGCAGTAGTGCTAACCACTGTACCACCCCATGTTCTGCATGTTTTCCATCATTCATTGAAAAATGGAGTATGCCAATGAGACTCCAAAAAACAGGCGTGTGAATATTCGCAGAAATCCTTATGGGTATTAATTACCATGTACTTCCTGGATGACTGCCCAATTCTAGCTGGAGGTAGACATGGTTCCTATCCAGTTTGGTGAAGGTTTGACTCCCTGGCAGATCTTCTATGCATGGAATGGGGTACCAATTTAAACATGAGGCTTTATTACCCGTTAGCTTAGTCCTCGCAAAGGCGGACTGATTTGATGGGTTTGAGGACAGGGACTACTGATGCAGACCAATCTGCAAACCGCACTGGTTGTACTATCTCAAGGCTCTCTAACCGCTCGAGTTGGTCTCTACTTTGGTAAGTAAAGCGTATGGGACTGGCTGTGTCCCAAACAATTTGGGTAGGGCATCGGGATCCATATGGATCCTTGCCCTTGTTCCCTTTATTCTACCCAGGCCTTCTCGGAATAACTTGAGGTATTTTCCAATGACCTCACACCGTGCACAGGTTCCTAGTTTTAAAATTTGTAGCCAGCCCAGATTGATCCTCTGGATCCAGTCTCTGCCCACAGGACTAGGTCCTGGCCCTCATACAACTGTGAGGGGGAGTCAGGCCATCTGCTGCCCATAGGTAAGGTGGTCCCTATAATCGTCAAAGGTTCCCATGTGTATACATGGCCCTGGTGTCTCACAGGCCGAGGGAAAAAAATGCCATCCGGAGTCGCCGAAGGTCTGTTCCCGGCGATGAAAATCGCAGTTCCTATGTCCACCTCCATTTCTAGGGAATGGCCGTTGCATGATGATGCAGTTTAGACGTCTCATTTCATCCTCTACGGGCTGATAGACTTGCAAGGCGGTGGTCGGAGGTGGCTTTGGTTTCCGGCCTGGGTGGCATGCGTACTTCTGATTCTGGCAGCCTTGCCTGGGTAGTGTCCTTTAGCCACGCTCACAGCAGCCTTGCCGCCGCCCCCCCCTCCCCCTCCTCCCCCTCCTCCCCTCCTCCCCCACAGCGTGAGAATTCTAGTGTCCATCATCCCTTGGAGTTCTTGGGCCCCTTTTCTGGCGTTTTCCTAAGATGGTGCTAATTCCATAGCCCATTTGAGTTCTTGGGTAGGTACTGCCCACATTCTTTTTGTATTGCAACATTATTGATCCCACACACAAGCCGGTGGCATAGCATCTCGGTCAGGGATGGCCCAAACTCTCAGTATTTGGTCAGCTTCCTTAAACTAGCCAGGAATTGTGTCACGGGTTCCCCAGGAGTCCACCCAGCCGTGTTGAATCGGTAACGCTGGAAGACTACGGGTGGTTTTGGGTTATAATGCTTCCCTATTAGATCCACAAGCTCATTGAACGTTTTAGTGTCAGGGGCTGCAGGACAAGTTAAACTCTTGATCATGCTGAACGTCAGGACTCCGTATGCTGTCAAATGGATGACTTTATGTCTGTCCTCCGGACATAAGGCATGCATACGGCATGCTGGGGCCAGCCCTCCATATCCGCATCACAAGGCTTGAGCTTCCCAAACAAGGGCATTTCTAGGTTTTTCTTTTTGCTTTGTTTCTTACCGGAGTTGTCATCAGGGAGTTTTGAAAAGACTGCTCAGAATTGCGTGCTTGATCCTGGCCAACGTAACAATTCCAGAAAGCGCGAAGTGAAAGTCTAAACTGGTTTATTTTAAACTGAAAATAAAGCCGCTACCTCTACACAAAAAGCAAACATCCCAGCCCAGGACTTTCGGGAACTGCCAGTCCAAGTCTGGGACATTTAAAGGTCCTGCTAACGAACCCCAGCTGGGCGGTCCTCCACCTGCTCACCAGGAGATCTCATATTCTCCGAAGCCCATGGAGAGATTAATCAGCGGTTCCCCGTGAGGGTAAGCACACATTCTTTCCCACTTAGTTATATGAAAGCGCCAATAAAATGACCTAGACCAATTTGCCATCTACAAAAGTAAGATTTTTCATTGTGCATAACTGTCAAGAATCACATACGTGGGGCTTTGATTTCTCATGAGCAGAAAGCTAATATGTTGATAAAGTAAAATTCTGTCACTTTAAACAGTGCTGCATTTGCATACAGGCTCATCACATCTCAAAATGTCTCAATCTGTTTTGCATGCAATTTAATTGCTTCAAAGAACAGTCACTGTTGTCAGGTAAACACAGCAACCATTTTGCATCCAGCCAGATTTTCCAAACAGCAAAGTAGGTGAATTACCAGCCAACCTGTATTTCTTTTTTAAAAAGTATCATTCAAGATGACACGCTGTTGAAATCTCCCTGGTACACTGAGGAGCTCATGTTACCCTGAACCATAACATAAATTATTAACATTTGTTACATTGTATCATGGATACATCAAAAGACTGGAAATAATCATTCTGTGGTCCTTGTTTTTGTTTTGCTTCCACCAACAAGTTAAGATAACCATCAACCAATGCATCAGTATGCACTATTATATGATAGCATCTAATGACCCTGATTTATTGATAGCCATTAAATAGCTAGAACATGACATGACTAACATGGTGCCATTGAGAATACAGTATGCATACGAGTATTACCTAGTAACATAATAACATAAACTAAATATTGGGGGGGGGGAAGGGAAAGTCAGGGAACCAAGAGGTGAAGTAATCAGTGGGAAGCGTAGCTGCTTAGGAATACAAAAAAGCACAAAAAGACAGAACTCAGGAGAGGTTACAATAGTCTCCATCCCACAAAATATGACACAGTGTATGGAAAGGCTCAGTAAACCAAGGTCCACCACACTAAGAAAACAAAAAGGGACGGTCAATAGAGAATTAAAGGTGCTATATTTAAATGTGCGCAGTGTACGGAACAAGGTAGATGAGCTTGTGGCCCAGATTGTGACTGGCAGGTATGATGTGGTAGGCATCACAGAGACATGGTTGCAGGGGGTTCATGACTGGCATTTAAACATCCAGGGATTCACAACCTATCGAAAAGACAGAGAGGTGGGCAGAGGGGGCGGGGTTGCCTTGTTAATTAGGAATTAAATTAAATCAATAGCACTAAACGACATGGGGTCGGATGATGTGGAGTCTGTGTGGGTAGAGTTGAGGAACCACAAAGGCAAAAAAACCATAATGGGAGTTATGTACAGGCCTCCTAACAGTGGTCAGGACCGGGGGCACAAGATGCACCACAAAATAGGAAGTGCATGTCAGAAAGGCAAGGTCACAGTGATCATGGGGGATTTTAATATGCAGGTGGACTGGGTAAATAATACTGCCAGTGGACCCAAGGAAAGGGAATTCATTGAATGTTTACAGGAGGGCTTTTTGGAACAGCTTGTGATGGAGCCCACGAGGGAACAGGCCATTCTGGACTTAGTGTTATGTAATGAGCCAGACTTGATTAAAGATCTTAAAGTAAGGGAGCACTTAGGAGGCAGTGATCATAATATGGTCGAATTCAATCTCCAATTTGAAAGAAAGGTAGAATCAGATGTAAAGGTGTTACAGTTAAATAAAGGTAACTACAGGGGCATGAGGGAGGAACTGACGAAAATCGACTGGGAGCAGACCCTAGTGGGAAAGACAGTAGAACAGCAATGTCAGGAGTTTCTGGGTGTAATTGAGGACACAGTACAGAGGTTCATCCCAAAGAAAATAAAGGTTATCAGAGGGGGGATTAGGCAGCCATGGCTGACAAAGGAAGTTAGGGAATGCATCAAAGCAAAAGAGAAAGCCTATAATGTGGCAAAGAGTAGTGGGAAGTCAGAAGATTGGGAAGGCTACAAAAACAAACAGAGGATAACAAAGAGAGAGATAAGGAAAGAGAGGATCAAGTTTAAAGGTAGGCTAGCCAGTAACATTAGGAATGATAGTAAAAGTTTCTTTAAATACATTAAAAACAAACGGGAGGCAAAAGTTGACATTGGGCCGCGCCAAAATGACGCTGGTAATTTTGTGATGGGAGACATGGAAATAGCCGAGGAACTGAATAAGTACTTTGTGTCAGTCTTCACAGTAGAAGCCATGAGTAATATCCCAACAATTCCGGAGAGTCAGGGGACAGAGTTGAATATGGTAGCCATCACAAAGGAGAAAGTGCTAGAGAAACTAAGAGGTCTAAAAATTGACAAATCTCCGGGCCCAGATGGGCTACATCCTAGAGTTCTAAAGGAGATAGCTGAAGAAATAGTGGAGGCGTTGGTGATGATGTTTCAACAGTCACTGGAGTCAGTGAAAGTACCAGAGGATTGGAAAATCGCTGTTGTAACCCCACTGTTCAAGAAGGGAACAGGGAAAACGATGGAAAATTATAGGCCAATTAGCCTGACCTCGGTTGTTGGCAAGATTCTAGAATCCATTGTTAAGGATGAGATTTCTAAATTCTTGGAAATGCAGGGTCGGATTAGGACAAGTCAGCATGGATTTAGTAAGGGGAGGTCGTGCCTGACAAACCTGTTAGAGTTCTTTGAAGAGATAACAAATAGGTTAAACCAAGGAGAGCCAATGGATGGTATCTATCTTGACTTCCAAAAGGCCTTTGATAAGGTGCCTCACGGGAGACTGCTGAGTAAAGTAAGGGCCCATGGTATTCGAGGCAAGGTACTAACATGGATTGACGATTGGCCGTCAGGCAGAAGGCAGAGAGTTGGGATAAAAGGTTCTTTTTCGGAATGGCAACCGGTGACGAGTGGTGTCCCGCAGGGTTCAGTGTTGGGACCACAGCTGTTCTCTTTATATATTAACGATCTAGATAACGGGACTGAGGGCATTCTGGCTAAGTTTGCCGATGATACGAAGATAGGTGGAGGGGCAGGTAGTATGGAGGAGGTGGGGAGGCTTCAGAAAGATTTAGACAGTTTAGGAGAGTGGTCCAAGAAATGGCTGATGAAATTCAACGTGGGCAAGTGCGAGGTCTTGCACTTTGGAAAAAAGAATAGAGGCGTGGACTATTTTCTAAACGGTGACAAAATTCATAATGCTGAAGTGCAAAGGGACTTGGGAGTCCTGGTCCAGGATTCTCTAAAGGTAAACTTGCAGGTTGAGTCCTTAATTAAGAAAGCAAATGCAATGTTGTCATTCATCTCAAGAGGCTTGGAATATAAAAGCAGGATGTACTTCTGAAGCTTTATAAAGCATTAGTTAGGCCCCATTTAGAATACTGTGAACAATTCTGGGCCCCACACCTCAGGAAGGACATACTGGCACTGGAGCGGGTCCAGCGGAGATTCACACGGATGATCCCAGGAATGGTAGGCCTAACATACGATGAACGTCTGAGGATCCTGGGATTATATTCATTGGAGTTTAGGAGGTTGAGGGGAGATCTAATAGAAACTTACAAGATAATGAATGGCTTAGATAGGGTGGATGTAGGGAAGTTGTTTCCATTAGCAGGGGAGGCTAGGACCCGGGGGCACAGCCTTAGAATAAAAGGGAGTCACTTTAGAACAGAGATGAGGAGAAATTTCTTCAGCCAGAGAGTGGTGGGTATGTGGAATTCATTGCCACAGAGGGCGGTGGAGGCCGGGACGTGGAGTGTCTTTAAGACAGAAGTTGATAAATTCTTGATTTCTCGAGGAATTAAGGGCTATGGAGAGAGAGTGGGTAAATGGAGTTGAAATCAGCCATGATTGAATGGTGGAGTGGACTCGATGGGCCAAATGGCCTTACTTCCACTCCTATGTCTTATGGTCTTATAAGACACTCACATTGTAAATTAGAAACTATCGAGTTAGTCACAATGAGTGCTCACTTCAAATATTTATTTGTAGCATTTATGTAGTCTTTAGAATTGTAGGTGCTTCACTCGCCCCAGAAAAGAAAGGAGCAGCCACAATCCCAGAAAAATATTATACTTGCAGGTATTGAAACAATTCAGATAATGTACACTTCTGCTAATTCAATATACTCAGCATATGAAAACCATGATTTTCAAATTCGCGCATCCATGAAGTCATGACATGAATGTAATTTCTTTCTGTGTACAAGCAATTATGTGCGGCCCATCTAATTCCAGATGGCAACTTGGAGGAACTACACCACAGTCATATAAACGCGACTATTTATCATTTCGAATAATTGGAGGACATCAGATGATTGGTCATGTTGCATCACGACATGTTGATTCATTCTTACTTGGTGTCTGCTCAGTCAAGGAGATTTTGATAACATTAGTGAGATACAATGGTAGTTAAACCATGCAGCAAGACTGGGAAGTGATAAGTACATTAGTCTTTGGGTGCAGTTGTTGCCACTAAAAGAGCACAATGTGTTACCTCAATTCACAACCCGTGCTAACAATGCCCTCAAGGCTGAAGAAACACTTGTTTCCATATACCTTCTGGATCACTGATACTGTCTTTCCAAAGTTTGAGGATCAGGAATCCCCAGGAACAACTGGAATTTTGTGGATATGGCAGAAGTACGTGGGGCAGGGCAGAGTGGGGCAGGGAGGGGTGTCCAGGATCTTTTTGCAATGAATAATTTCTAAACTGGCATTTTACGGAAAACATTGACAGGCAAAATATTTATAATTGTTTTTGAAAAGGGCAATCTTGGTTCTTGAAAAGCATTAATTTTGCTACGCACTTGTTCCCTCCGCTATGGCCGAACTTTCCGTCCTTGTTCGAGGCTGAGATTTTCCGGTGCCGCTGGAAAGTGCATGGAGTTTTGGCTGGAACGCCAAGGTTTCTGTTCTCACTCGCAACGGGTCCCGCCACGGACGAGACCGGTGAATTCCACCCAGTATAACCAACTAACAAATAAGATCAATAAAACAGTCTCTAGAAATAAACCCAAGAGGGAATATGGTCAGTCATGAAAAGCAACATTATAATCACAGTATTAATGTCCTTAAAAATTTCAAATGATGCTGTACTGCAGGAGGTGCTGTCTTTTGGATAGTAGGTTAAACTGTGGTCTACCTTCTCAGATGGGTGGGAAAGAGCCATAACACGATTTGAAGAAGAACATGGAGGCCTTCATGTCCTGAATTGCATTGATCCATTCCTCAACTTACAGCCAAGCATAGATCAAAGGAATCTATCTGAAGCAGTGGTGGGCAACCTGCGACCCAGGGCCACATGTGGTCCACCTGGGTTCTGAGTATGGCCCACGAGACATTTTGTTGACTGCTGCCCACATTCAGGATTGCCATATTCAGTTGATTTTTTTAACGTAGTTTTTTTTCCTACCAGTATGACTGAAGCGACATGCACGTAAAGCAAGAACAAGTGATGTGAGGTGCATGCTGATTGCTCACAACATTTGACTAGCCGGTGCAGACTCAATGGGCCGAATGGCCTCCTTCTGCACTGTAAATTCTATGAAATCTATGAGAGTTGTACACTCCCTCTGCGCCCAAATATCTCTTTGATTAGCACTTCTGGACAATTACCGCATAAAACTTGACCTGGGAATTTCCGAGAGGGATTCCCAGCACATCCTAGTGTACTCCCCAAATCCAACGCTGGGGAGTCAGAAGATAACGGGCCAATGTCTATTTTTACCAGCACTTTCAATCCCAATGCTGTAATAACCATACCTTGACCCCACTACCCCCACATTTCCCCTCAATCTTTCCTCCAGCTGCCGGCACGGTGGTGCAGTGGTTAGATGGCATTGCAGTGGGGGGGGGGGGCTTCTGAGATTCAGGCACTCCTTTACCGGCTTTGATAGTGTGTTTAGACCCCATACCTCCAGCTGGCTGTGAGATCTACGGCAGCACTTTGAAATTACACCGAGTGCTGTTAAATGAGGCACAAAAGGCAGCTGTGAAGCCAGCAAGTTTCACACAGCTTTTCTCGCCTGATCCAGCACTAGCAATTTTGGGAAAATTGCACCCATTGAGTGCAGGTGACAAAAGATGTGGTTTTAAAAAGGCAGGTCTCAAAAAGAGTCTCAGAGGATGAAAAGGAACATGGAAGGTAGAGAGACTTCGGGAAAGAGTTTTGGAACGCAGGGTAGACAACTGAGAGTACAACTGATGGGCAAACATAAGAGGAGGATGTATATGACATCAGAGTCAGCGCTCCCGATGGCCCCGTTTAAATATTCTGAGAGTCCGGTGGTGGTGGCAACGCTGAAGATTTGGAGGCAGTTGAGGCAGCACTTCAAGTAGTGGGCACGTTAAGAGAGATGCTGATTCGGGGAGGCTGATACGGGAATCGAACCGTGCTGCTGGCCTGCCTTGGTCTGCTTTCAAAGCCAGCGATTTAGCCCTGTGGCCTCCCCGAATAGGCGCCGGAATGTGGCGACTAGGGGCTTTTCACAGTAGCTTCATTTGAAGCCTACTTGTGACAATAAGCGATTTTCATTTCATTTCATTTCGCATACATGGTAAACAATAAATGACCGTGGATTCTCTTTTGTTGGTCTTTCTTGTTTGTATTTGGGATGTAGGGGGTAATGTTTGGGTTTGTATGTTGGAGGGGATGCTGGTTGGGGGATTGCTATTGTATTTGTTATCGTTGGTCATATATTTGATGAAAAAGTGCAAAATGAGGAGAATAAAAATATATATTTTTTAATTGACACCAGAGTCAGAGGAATAAAGGGGTCAGAGAGAGGTCTGTAAGGAAGTTATTGACACAAGGGCCAATACCATCAAGGCATCGAAGCACAGTGATGTGAAATTCCAAGTTAAGTTGGAAATCAATGCAGGTCAGTGAGGATGTGGTTGTTTTTTGACCAGGGCTCGTTGCAGGGCTGAGGGCATAGCCACAGATGAAATTAAGAAGGAGTAGAATTTGAGTCTGGCAAGAAAGCATTGAAATAGTCAAATCTGCAAGTGACAAAAGGCATGATGCATGAGAGTTTTTGCAATAAATTACTCAGGAAAAGACATGAGGTGAAAGGAGGCAACTTTTTTGATTTGAGAGCATACGAGTTCAGTTCAAAGTCCAATAGGGTCCTAAGGTAAGAAATTGATTGATTCAGCCTGACAGTTACGGAGAAAGGGAGTGAAATCAGTGGCCAGAGTTTGTGACTGATGATGTTGGCTTTTGTCTTTCCAAAGTTTAATTTGAAGAAATTGTGGCTCTTCAAGATTAGATGTTGGGTAAAGTTGGAATAGGGTCAAGAGAGCGGAAAGAGAGTCTCGTGGATAAATAAATAGTGTGATGGTAACAAACCTGAAGGCATAAACAGACTGGTGGAGACACTTCAAAATTTTTTTTAAATATCATTCATGGATGTGGCAATTGCTGGCTAGACCAGCATTTATTGCCAACCACATTGCTAAGGATTGAATGTCACATGTAGGCCAGATCAAATAAGGACGACAGATTTCCTTCCCTCAAGGACATTAGTGAACCAGATGGATTTTTCCGACAATGGTTTCATGGACTTTCAATTCCAGATTTTTATTCAAATTTCACCATCTGTCATGGCGGTATTCGAACCGGGTTCCCAGAGCATTATTCTGGGTCTCTGGATTAATAGTCCAGCGACAATACCACTACACCACTACCTCCCCATAATGATATTGAATGGCAGAAGTATGATTGATGCAAGCTGGAAGGCAGGTCGAGAAGAAACAAGATGAAATAAATGTTCAATTTTAAAGGGGGGCAAGAAGAGAGAAACCGCGAGGTTCAAATACACAAATCTTTACCACCGCCAAGTCAAACTGATAAAGTGTACAGGCTTTAGAAATAGAAACCGGGGGGGGGGGACAGTGCCGACAACCCAGGTTCGATCCCAGCCCCAGGTCAATGTCCGTGTGGAGTTTGCACATTCTCCCCGTGTCTGCGTGGGTCTCACCCCCACAACCCAAAAATCTGCAGAGTAGGTGGATTGGCCATGCTAAATTGCACCTTAATAGAAAAAAAGAGAATTGGGCACTTTAAATTTATTTTTAAAAAGAAATACAAGCCAGGAGCACAAAAGCAAGGAAATGATGCCAAGCCTTTATAAATAATCAGCTTGTTTCAGATGGAGTGCCTAATTCCAGACACCACACTTTAGAAAAGATGTCAAGGGCTTAGAAGGAATAGAGTACAGGTTGACCAAAATGATAACACGGACGAGGTACTTGGTTATTTAGAGTGACTAAAGAAACCAAAAGTGCTCAAAGTAGAGAAACCTAAAGAGTAAATGCATTGATCAAAATTATGAAAGTTTCTGATGGTTGATCCTTATTTATTCTGTATCCACTAGTGGTGGATAAGTAACAAAAGAATCCAAATTTAAGACAATTGGCAAAAGAATCAGAGTGAGATGAGGAGAATTATTTTTTACACGGTGAATTATGATCTGGAATGCACTGCATTAAAGGGCGATGAGGAGGATTCAATGTTAACTTTCATACGGGAACCGATTACATACTTAAAAAGAAAATGTTGCTCAGCTGTGAGAAAAGAGCAATAATTTGACTGCCCTTTAAAAAAGACATGATGGGCTGAATAGCCTCCTTCTGTGCTGCAAGATGCTATGACTCTAAGTAGAGACGGCATGTATTCAGTTCCCCTATGAAAGTTAACATTGCATCCTCCTCCATCACCCTTTATTTACCAACAAACAAGCAGAAGATGCGAAGCAGATAGAAGCAGGGGGCTGAGAGCGAGAACACTGCTTCTGCAGCACAAAATACAGTTCATCCAATAAAGAAACTCTCCTATAAAGAGGCTGATACGGAGACAGAAAACCAGCTGAATGAAGAACTAAATCATCGCTTCTCAGGCGACACAGATGGTTTGGACAGCCTTTAAACAATTTGCATGTTAATCCAAAAGCAAGCACTTGTGCCACAAGATGATTACAAATTAGCTGTTCAAATAACATTAGTTAATTTAATGTCTTTCAATGAATCACTGGAGCAAAATAAAATTATAATTCTGCTTTTTAGCATGAAATACCACATTCGCAAAAATAAAAGCCTGGCTCTTTCTTTTTCGCAACTACATGACATATGTTGCAGCATCATACCCTCTGTGTGTGATTTCAATGATGGATGAATTCGATTTTTTATTTGTAGGAAATGTGTAAAGAGAAACTTTACTACAGCTTATACCTTTGTGTGGTATGGATTGGAGTCATGTCCTCAGAGGCAGTGCGAACTGCTCAGGGGTATTGGGTACAGATTTAACAGCTACCTGGGGGGGGGGAAGAGAAGAAAAAATGGAGAATTACGGGAAAAGAGTAGTGAAGTGGGACTAACTGGTCCGTTCTTCAAAAGAGGATGGCACGGCAGCACAGTGATTAGCACAGTTGCTTCGTAACACCAGGGTCTCGGGTTCAATTCCGGCTTAGTCACCATCTATGCGGAGTCTGCGCGTTCTACCCGTGTCTGCGTGGGTTTCCTCCGGGTGCTCCGGTTTCCTCCCACAAGTCCCGAAAGACATGCTTGGACATTCTGAATTCTCCCTGTGTACCCGAACAGGCGCTGGAATGTGGCGACTCGGGGATTTTCACAGTAACTTAATTGCAGTTTTAATGTATGCCTACTTGTGTAATAATAAAGATTATTATATTATTATAAGAGCTGGCAGAGACGCAACGGGCGGAATAGCCTCCTTCAGTATTGTATATTCTACGTTTCAATCAATCATCCTCACCTTCGGCTGTACCACTTTCTCCAAAAATCCATATCACCTTGTGAGTTCCTTCTTCCTCCTGCCTGAACTCCCACACCCTCCACCACTGCTTTCCTGTCACTTACCAACACCTGAAATGGGAGGGCTCGGAAAGGTCCCAGCTGGTCCATCAAACCCGCCCTCCACTCACCCACCAGGTCTGATCCCCCTGTTTGATATCCTCACTCACAGCTCAAATCGGTATTGCGGCCCCGAGTCAGACACTCTCTTCCTCTGTCTGTCTGTCTGTCACTCACCCGGCACCTCCTCTCCCGACGGCTCCGGCTCCGCCGCCATCGCTGCAGCACCGGCTCCCGTGCCCGGGGTGTTGGGGCCGGGTCGCGAGCCGCCGACCCGGAAGTAAACAAACCTGCCTGCCATTGACAACCGAACAAACACCGCCCTCAACAGCGGCATCCCGCGGCCACACCGCTGAACTGCAGCTGTTGGCGGTCACACCGTACAATTGAAAATTCCGTCCTACTCAGGAACTGCACCAGCAAAACCCATAAGGGCCAACCGCTGGTGTGACAGAGGGATGCTAGCAACAAGCAGTCACCCTGCAAATGATAATGGCTAATTGGTCTGTTCTTCAAAAGTAGAAACCAGAGAATCGGATACAGTTGTCTCACAACATTTAAACCCCCACCATCTGGCCTGGGCTTGCGAAATCCTACCAACTGTCCTGGCTTGAGACAATTCACACCTCTTTAACCTGTGATTATCCCTCTCTCCAGTCGCACTGTCAGTAAAGATGTAATTACCTGCAAAGACCCGCAATCAAAGTATCATCTTGCATCATTGACTTTGTCTTTATATGCCGTGTTTGTGTAACCCACCTCTTCACTCACCTGATAAAGGACTGACGCTCCAAAAACTCGTGATTCCAAATAAACCTGTTGGACTTTAACCTGGTGTTGTAAGACTTCTTACTGGGCCCACTCCTGTCCAATGCTGGCATCTCCACATCACTCACTATATAACAATATATTCTCATGAAGTAACCAAGGGAGACAATAAAGGACAAATATGACATAAAAGGGACAAACTGCAGTTTGGTACAATCCCTGCTGATGTTACTGGTGGACAGGTCAGATTCCAGAGGGAAACTTGGCTTGAAAACTTGCAAGATAAGTGACTGAGGAAATTCACAGTGTAGCCACCTGGGTTGGCCACTACCCGACTTAAAATGGTGAACCGCAAAGATTAAAGGAAAATTCAGCCAACACAGGCAAAAATGAGCAAGTGCAGAAATCCTGTGTATTGGAACTTGCAAAAACCAGACAGCACTGAAACCAGCACCATCTGCATAGTAATGAGCAATTCCCAGGCACAATTCATACACTTCAGGTGAATAAGGCCAAGCCAGACTCCTCGGCGCCAGCAGGAGCCAAGACAAAGGAAGGCCAACGGACATTTAGGGACCGCCTAGCGATCAGGGAACAACTCCAGTATTGGAGAAATCGATCCAAGTGATCGGAACGCAGTCCAATCACTTGGAACCAGGTACGGGGTCCGCCCCGAAGGGCGGGAAGCCCCTGGGGACTATAAAGTAGAGCCCCCAAGTTCAAATCGGTCTTCTTGGCAGGGTCACTCAGCAGCGAATCAGCCCTTGAGAGTGAACTGCCCAAGCTGCCGCACCAACCAAGTAAGTCTCCAGTCAATGCACGCTGCGAGATAGGCGCTCCTAGCTACCAGTCCATACCAGCCTTTGAATCCTGCAGTTTCAGATCCCGAACGAAAGGCCATTTGTTCCCCTGACCTGGTGGGCCAGTCCAAAGCTAAGTATAGGCCTGTTAGTGATAGAGACAGTTTATTAAGTAGAATTTATGCATGAGTAGCAATTGACTGTGTATAATAAATGTGTTTTGATTTGAATCTTACTAACTGGTGTGTTGAGTTATTGATCAGTACTTGAACTTGAACCTCGTGGCGGTATCATAAAGATACCTGGCGACTCTAGAGCAAAGGTTATAAAACAGAGCAAATTGACCAAACAAAAGTTAGCAACATTTACTGGCGACATCCTGACGGGACCCGATTTAGGAGTGGCCTAACCACTCCGGGAGAACCCAAAATTTGAATTGAGAATCCAATTGGGAACAGAAAACCCACAAGTGTTCAAGCAGTTCTGATCAATCCTCATAATTCGGAAGCGTGTTAATGCATGCGTAACTAACAGGGCTATAAGGTAAAACTGATAGATTTTTGTTGCGAAAAACTGTCGGGCGTTTGTATTCCGGAAAATAGCGAACACCATACCCGTGTTTACAGCACCGCTTTAGTACCCCTCGTTCCAAATTTTCAAAGAGCATTCAGATAGAGAAAATGACAATGAAGGCAATGCAACGCCTCATGAACCCTGAAGAATTTGTGGTCGCAGCGACCAGCAGTAGAGTAGGTCAGTGTCCCGTTTGGGAAGAAGAGATCAGGAAATATCTCAAAGGGAAGGGATGGCCAATTTGGAGTGAATTCTGTGATAATAAGGAAACAGGACCCGGGAGGATAGGACATACTTGGTGGGAGAACCTGTCAGGGATCCATAAGAAATGCTTAGGAAAAGCTCGCAAGTCGATGGCAATCGTGTCCTGTCTGGCACAATTGCGAGGCACAGAGGAGGTCGTTCGGACGCTCCGCAAAGAGATAGAGGAGACACATCGAATGAGCAATGTCCATGTTAGCAAGATCGAGAAAGAGAATATAGAATTAAGAAGGAAGTTGGCAGCAAAGGACGGAGAGGTGGATGATGCCAAGGGGGCACCCCAGTCTTGTCTAGCGCATCTGAGCAGCTTCCAAACTCAATACGAAAAGGCCTATCAGGACACGCAATGTGCAGTCCTGGTAAGAGAAGAGACAGAGAAACAGGTAGAGGCATTGCAAAGGCAGTGCAGCGATTTAAAAGCAGTGTTAAGAGCACTCCATGCGGCCACCACGGAGCACAGACAAAGCTCACTAGATCATGCAAAGTGCCGGAAGCAGATTGCAGAACTGCAGTCTTTGCTTTCAGTGCAAAATGGGTTTCAGAGCACCTTTGGATCCCAATTAGATGAGGAAGATGGCCCTGATTGGCAAGAATTAAATGAAACCGCGTATAGGTATGTTCAGGGAACATGTGCGCAAGGAAAGCCCCAAAAGAGAAAAGCACCCCAACCCCCCACAGAGCAGATAGATCAGGCACCCATTAATCCAGTCACTACCCACCGCACAGTCACATCGGAAGGAGACACAGAATTCCTTTACACCACCCCCTTAACCGTGACCCAATTACGGGCCGCGTGCGAAAAGATCACACCATTCCTCCCCACCTCAGACCCCCACCACTTCTTTGCTAGAGTAAAGCAGCAGGCGACTATGTACGGCCTGGATGAGCGTGTGCAAGCGAAGCTCACAGTTTTGAGTTTAGACCCTTCGGTTGCAGCACCCCTTCCCGACCCACAGAATGTAGGAGGAGGCACCCTTGCAGAGATGCACACGGCGATCCTAGATGCGATCGGCTACAACAGAGGTGACCCTGTAGAATGCCTGAATAAGTGCAGGCAGAAAATGACAGAACACCCCACAGCATTTGCTGGATGCCTGTGGATTCATTTTACAGCATTTTCGGGAATCTAGACCGCGCCCATTTGTCCCAAGAAGATATGGCCAAATGGACCCGCACCCTTATCTCCCATGCCACAGAGGCAGGACAAAAAGCCTATACCAACTATGAACCCTCAGAAGAAGCACATAATGAGAAATAGGTTTTAAAGAGATTGTCCCGCACCTGGGAGCAATCTGTCCAAAACAAACCCGCTGTTAGGAAACCCGAGGAACAGCAGGCAGAAGCAGACATCCAAGCGGTGAAAACGCACCAGAACCCCGCATGGGTGAACGAAGGCAGGAACAGCCCCCCACAAAAGCCACAGGAGTGTTACAACTGTGGACAGTTAGGACACTTTGCACGAGAATGTAATGCCCCACGAAAGCCACAGAGAGCCCAGCAGGCAGGCATTCTGAATAAGAATAGGACAGAGCCCATACATAGTGTGAGCACCCGTTCAGACCAGACGGACCTGAACGGAACGGACTGACGGTGTTCGGGCTCCCCCAGTTGGGTCTGCGACACCCTTTGGGATAGGTCCAGCCAACCAGTAGTTGCAGCAAAGATACGGGGACAGCCCATCGAATTTCTCTGGGACACAGGAGGGTCCCGCACCACAATTAACTCCTCCACCATGTTCCAAAAAGTCACGTGGCCCACTACAGCCACAATCAGCCTCAGCGGCTTCACAGGCCACTCACAGCAGGGACACATCACAGCCCCTGTACCCATTAAAATTGGCAACATTACGACAAGACACTCCATAGTTTTAGTCGATCTACCCCCCACAGCAGAACACATTTTGGGAATTGACTTTATGAACTCCCACCACCGTTCATTTGATCCGGTAAACCAATGTGTTTGGAGAATGGCAAAATCTGCAAGAGCCCCACCAAAGCTCACAATAGGTGAATACGCAAACAAGATTAGCGCAGTCGGCGAATTTTGGATTGAGCCGCCCATGATTAGCACAGACAAGCAGGTTAGGGCAGTTCTGCAGAAGCACAGGAAGCATTCGCGACCCACAAACATGACTGTGGCCGGATGACTGGTTCCGTTCAAATCACAGGACCTGACCCTAGACCCCAAAAGCAATACAGATTTCCCCAAGAGGCAGAGGGAAAAATGATCGACAGCTTATTAGAACAAGGCGTACTCAGATCAGTAGCCTCCACTAATAATGCCCCGATTTGGCCAGTGAGAAAGCCCGATGGATCATGGCGACTGACCATCGATTACCGGGAACACAACAAAGTCACCCCCGCAGCAACCCCCACGGTAGCCACAAGTCCCGAGACCATGCTCAAACAGGGACTCAACTCACGATATTTTACGGTTTTGGACGTAACAGATTCTGGTCCATTCCATTGGCAAAAGCGTGCCAAAACAAATTTGCCTTCACTTTTAAAAGTCAGCAGTACACGTGGACATGCCTTCCACAAGGATTCCACAACTCCCCATCCATTTTCTACCGACAGCTGGCAAATGGTTTGTCAAAATTGTCTCGCCCCAAATGTCTGGTCCAGTATGTGGACGACCTATTACTGCAGACAGACACCAAGGCAGAGCACATCGAGCTTCTGGCTGAACTCCTGGAACTCCTACAGCAGATTGGCTGCAAAGTAAACCCAAAAAAGGCCCAGACTTTGGAAAACAAAGTGATATATTTGGGTACAATTATCACGCACGGTAAACGCGAGATCGAGCACAGAAGAATTGACTCGATTGCCAAATTGCCCCTTCCCCAGAATGTTTCAGCCCTCCGGTCGTTTTTAGGACTGGTTGGCTACTGCCGAAACCATATTGACGGTTTCGCCACCAAAGCAGCACCCTTCTCGGAACTCCTAAAGAAAGGAGCCCCTTGGGAATGGTTTCCGCAGCATACGGATGCTGTGGATGCTTTGAAAAGAGCCCTCATTGCAGCCCCCGCACTACATGTTCCAGACCCGCTTTCCCCCAACACTTTAGAGATAGCTAGCACCGACCGCACCCTTTCGGCCGTGCTCCTCTAGGAACGGCATGAACAGTTAAGATCCGTGGCTTACGCATCCAGACTTTTAGATCCTGTGGATCAGGGACTTTCGGCCTGTGAAAGGCACCTGCCCGCAGTTTTCTGGGCAGTTCAGTATTTTTCCTACATAACCGGACTAAATCCCATCACAATTCTCACGGAACACCCCCCCACCCAACATTTACTAGACAGACGACTTAAAGACGGTACAGTCAGCCAAATCAGAGCAGCCAGATGGACCCTTCTTTTGCAGGGTCGGGACATCACTGTTAAAAGGACCAAGACCCACACTTTCCTAGCCGACAACCTTCAGTACCCAGGCACCCCCCACGAATGTGAAATCATCTCACCGCACCACAACACAGGCCCCTTTATTGCGAAAACACCCCCCAGAAAGATAGGTAGTTCACCCCAGAGCCCCCAGCACACAGACACATGCGCATCTTTAAGGATATATGTGGATCGTTCTTCCACAGTATTAGAAGGGAAGCGCATTACAGGATGTGGCATTTATGTCGAGGACGCGCAGGGACGCGCCCTAGAAGAAATCTCACTAAAACTACCAGGACACTTAGGCGCGCAGGCAGCAGAACTAGCAGCCGTTGCGTATATTATAGATCACCCAGATTCCTTCCCCAGCCCAGCAGACATATACTCGGACAGCCTCTATGTCTGCAACAGCCTTACAGAATTTCTACCCCTGTGGAAAGCAAGAGGATTTGTTTCCGCAGACGGAAAACCCCTCCCTTCAGCCCCATTGCTCCGCCACATTTTAGAGAAATCACAGGACAGGACCTTTGGTATTGTTAAAGTTCACAGTCACCACCGTTCCTCCCCCCCTGGAAATGTAAAGGCAGACGCACTGGCAAAAGCAGGTTCCAGGCATGGATATTTTTCTCAGGGAGATTTTGAAAGGACAATTTCCAGCACCTTACGTTAGATTTAAAAATGCAGTGACCACACATGACGGTGTGGTGTTAAAAGACACCCTTTATGTGGTTCCTGAACAGGACAGGAATCAACTTATTTGTTTATTCCATGACAGTCATGGACATCAGGGAATTGATCCCACTACAGCCCACCTCAGGCAGCTCTGTTGGTGGCCAAGTTTAAAAGAAGACGTAATGCACTACGTTGAGAATTGCCTTATCTGTGCCCAGAAAAATCCGGACAGATACGCAAAGAAAGCTCAACTTAGCCACTCCCGCCCCGTTAATGGCCCCTGGACTAACCTCCAGATCGATTTTATAGGACCATTGCCCCCTTGCAGGAATGGTTACAAGTACGTATTAGTTGTCATACACACTTTTACTAAATTGGTAGAGGCATTCCCATCCAGAACGAACACGGCAAAGACCACCGCAAAGATCTTAACCCACCACATCTTTACAAGATGGGAACTCCCCCGCAGCATTGAATCCGACCAAGGTTCCCATTTTACGGGACGTGTTATGAAGAACGTCCTCACGATATTTGGCATTACCCAAAAATTCCACATTGCATACCACCCCCAGTCGAGTGGTATCGTGGAGCGCATGAATCGGACCATAAAAGCAACCCTCAGAAAAATGGTCCAACAAAACAACACCACTTGGGATTCAGTCCTCCCTTTTGCGCTGATGTTTTTGAGAAATACTATTTCAACATCCACAGGTTACACCCCACACACTCTCATGACCGGACGCCCCATGAAAGGCACAGAATTTTTATTAGGATTGGACTTGACCAGCCCCGAAGTGACGGCCCTCACACACGAGAACGCAGTCAAACAGTTAGTTGAAATTGTGAAAACGGCTCAGCTAGCAGCCGCGGTAAGATTAGGCACAAGAAAGAAACAGAGCAAGGCCTGTTTCGACAAGACAGTGCATGCGACTGAGTTTGAGGTAGGACAGCAGGTCATGCTCTCAATTTACAACTCCAGCACATTCCTGTCACCGAAGTATTCGGGTCCGTACTCCATTGCGGACAAACTAAGCCCCTCCGTCTATAAAATAAAGTACCCCAACGGAAAGACTGCGTGGTTCCATATTAACCAGCTTAAGACATATGGCCCACAGTCCAACCACGCACATCACGTCATGCTCGACGCAGCAGACCACACCCTGCCCACACCCAACGTATCCCTACCCTCCGCCAACACGCCCACCACATCCACGGACTCACCCTCGACTCCACCCCCGACCTCTAGACTCCGCCCCGGACCGCCCACAGACAGCAGCAGCAGCGACAGTGACTGTGACTCAGACAATAGCCACAGCACGCCTCCCTACTATCCCCATGCAACAGGACTGACACCCAGCGAATCCGACCATGATTCGAGTGATCCCTTCATGATCACTTTCCTAAACAAACCCCACCAAAGACCACCACCCTACGATGACGATTCCGTCCCCACAGAACTAGACACCACCTTTTGGCACCGCGATAATTCATTCAGGCTCGTCCGGAACGACGAGATGGACCCCAAATTGAACCATGCAGCCCTATCAGCCCTTATACATTCGAGAGTATGGCATCCGGGAGAAGATGACGACTTTGAGTCTGACTCCCAAAGCGAGAACCCCTTTGCGACCCTGTTCGCAACTGATAACTGAGGTGTCCAGATGATGTTTTAAAAAGGAACCACTTGGGAGAAACGGTGTCCTTTCTGATGGAACCTGCAGCATGTTGTTCAATGTTGTTTGTTAGTGTTATTGTTCAGTGTTGTTTGTACGGCCACACGCCATATTTGTCGGCAGAAACCTGTGAAAACTTGCCAGCACGCTTATCGTCAGAAACCGCTGAGAGCTTGCCAGCCCCCGTTCATAACTGCTCTTCTGGTTCGACGGTAGAACCTTTACAGCAACCCTCCCACAATGACTACATTTTGCCCGTTCTTGCCGGTTGCTCAGGCAGTGGAGAAACAGCATTGGTCTCCGCCCTGCCTGAGGACCCCCCCTCTGGTCAGCTACGCTCGGGTAGCGCACACACGGCATTGGACGTCATCCTACCCGGGGATTCCATCCAATTCTTACCCGTCGCGGCCCATACGCACCTCTTTTCGGCACTCTTGGTTCAAAAAGTTTTGTTTTGTTTTCCGGCAACCCTTAGGTTGCCATCCCTATGCTATTTACATCCTCAAACATTTGGATGGTACATCGCACAGCCTACGAGACGGCTCGCACTGTTTCAGTATTTTTAAGTGTGTCTTGTCCTGAATATCGTTTTTTTTTTAATGTGAGGGAGTCACACATGGTGACAAATTGTAAAGGGGAATTGGCATTAAAGGACAGACATACTAACAGACGAGATATTAACCAAGATAGTAACAGAAACTATGCTTGATCCCACAGAACTCCTGAAGCCCCAAGGAAAGAAAAGAAGAGAAGAGAAAGAAGAAGAACAATGAGGACATCCTCCGTGTTGATCACCACCATTATGATGTGTATTCGGTTTCGCGCGAACGCGAACCCCCTGACCCCAACCCCCCCCCGGCTGTTAATGATTCACTTCCTCATAGCACCCAGAGCCCAGTAACAGGCAACACCACACCATCATGGTGTGATAAGCTCATAACGAGGTACTCCCTTTCCTATGTAGTTAAATCCCTATTAGTGTTGCCGATACTCTGCAGCATCGTGCAGACTATCCGCATGAGGAAATGGCGAAGGAGAGCGCTCGCACCCCGGTATACAGAATGAGATCCCCTATTTTTGGTTTCCACCAGGCCCCCGAACCCCTTGATCTACAATAAAGACCATTTGTGTTGCATTTTTTGTAAATAAAGAAATGGAAATATTGTACACCCCTGTGCTTGACTGCCAAGTCAGAGGAAAAATGTGAATGTTGCTATTATTTTGTATTCTTTAGGAAGTTAATATGACGGAATGTTTTAGTGAGTGTAGTTTATTGAGGACAGTTAGAGGTACCGTTTTTTTGTGTTGTAATGCATGTCCCTGTCTGACATAGCGCCACTTAGAAATTGTTAGTTAAAATTTTTACTGCATAGTTATGGTCAGTGTAGAGACCATGGAAGAGTGCTCGCTGGGTCAGGGAATGAAGACAATGCAGTTATGCGATCCTTCACGCTTCGCGTTAGGGATCACAAGGAGGGTGTGTAGCCATCTGGATTGGCCACTTCCCGACTTAAAATGGAGAACCGCAAAGACTAAAGGGAAATTCAGCCAACACAGGCAAAAACGAGCAAGTGCAGAAATCCTGTGTATTGGAGCTTGCAAAAACTAGACAGTACTGAAACCAGCAGCCATCTGCATAGTAATGAGCGATTCCCAGGCACAATTGATACACTTCAGGTGAATAAGGCCAAGCCAGACTCCTCGACGCCAGCAAGAGCCAAGACAAAGGAAGGCCAACGGACATTTAGGGACCGCCCAGCGATCAAGGAACAACTCCAGTATTGGAGAAATCGATCCAAGTGATCGGAACGCAGTCCAATCACTTGGAACCAGTACGGGGTCCGCCCCGAAGGGCGGGAAGCCCCTGGGGACTATAAAGTAGACCCCCAAGTTCAAATCGATCTTCTTGGCAGGGTCACTCAGCAGCGAATCAACCCTTGAGAGTGAACTGCCCAAGCTGCCGCACCAACCAAGTAAGTCTCCAGTCAACGCTCGCTACGAGATAGGCGCTCCTAGCTACCAGTCCATACCAGCCTTTGAATCCTGCAGTTTCAGAACCCGAACAAAAGGCCATTTGTTCCCCTGACCTGGTGGGCCAGTCCAAAGCTAAGTATAGGCCTGTTAGTGATAGAGATAGTTTATTTAGTAGAATTTATGCATGAGTAGCGATTGACTGTGTATAATAAATGTGTTTTGTCTTTTATGAAGAGCTGTACAGATCCCAGCCCCCAGCGGGAGGAGAGGGGATGAGACGATTCCTAGATCAGCTGAGATTCCCGAGGGTGGGGGAGCAAGAGGTGGCTGGTTTGGGGGCACCAATTGGGTTGGAGGAGCTGAGCAAGGGTTTGGGGAGCATGCAGGCGGGGAAGGCCCCGGGACAGGACGGATTCCCGGTGGAGTTCTACAGGAAGTACGCAGACCTGTTGGCCCCGCTACTGGTGAGGACCTTTAATGAGGCAAGAGAGGAGGGGACCCTGCCCCCGACAATGTCGGAAGCGACAATTTCTTTGATCCTAAAGCGGGGCAAGGACCCACTGCAATGTGGATCGTACAGGCCGATCTCGCTCCTCAATGTGGATGCAAAGTTGCTGGCAAAAGTGCTGGCCACGAGGATCGAGGACTGTGTCCCGGGGGTAATCCACGAGGACCAGACGGGATTTGTAAAGGGCAGGCAACTAAACACCAATGTGCGGCGGCTCTTAAACGTGATAATGATGCCATCGGAGGAGGGAGAGGCGGAGATAGTGGCAGCTATGGACGCGGAGAAGGCCTTTGACCGAGTAGAGTGGGAGTACCTCTGGGAGGTGCTGCGTAGGTTTGGGTTCGGGGTAGGGTTTATCAATTGGGTTAAGCTCCTTTACAGAGCCCCGATGGCGAGTGTAGTGATGAACCAGCGGAGGTCGGAGTACTTTCGACTGTACCGAGGGACGAGGCAGGGGTGCCCCCTGTCCCCCCTGTTCACATTGGCGATCGAACCATTGGCCATGTCATTGAGGGAGTCTAATAAATGGAGGGGGGTGGTCCGAGGGGGAGAAGAGCATCGGGTGTCGCTATATGCGGATGACCTGTTGCTGTACGTGGCGGATCTAATGGAGGGGATGGTGGAGGTCATGCAGACTCCAAGGGAGTTTGGGGAGTTTTCGGGCTATAAGCTCAATGTAGGGAAGAGTGAGCTCTTTGTATTACAGGCGGGGGACCAAGAAAGAGGGATAGGAGACCTACCGCTGAGGAGGGCGGAGGGGAGCTTTCGGTATCTGGGGATCCAGATAGCCAGGATTTGGGGGACCCTACATATACTGAATCTGACGAGGTTGGTGGAGCAAATGGAGGAGGATTTCAAAAGATGGGACATGTTACCGCTCTCGCTGGCGGGTAGAGTGCAGTCGGTCAAAATGGTGGTCCTTCCGAGGTTTCTGTTTGTGTTTCGGTGCCTTCCCATCGTGATCACTAAGGCCTTTTTTAAGAGAGTAGGCAGGAGTATTATGGGGTTTGTGTGGGCGAATAAGACCCCGAGAGTAAGGAGAGGGTTCCTGGAACACAGTAGGGACCGAGGAGGGTTGGCGCTGCCAAACCTGGGGAGCTACTACTGGGCAGCAAATGTGGCGATGATCCGCAAGTGGGTTATGGAGGGAGAGGGGGCGGCATGGAAGAGGATGGAGATGGCGTCCTGTAAAGGAACGAGCCTGGGGGCGTTGGTGACGGCACCGCTGCCGCTCTCGCCGACAAAGTATACCACGAGCCCGGTGGTGGCGGCAATGCTAAGGATCTGGGGCCAGTGGAGACGGCACCGGGGTGCAATGGGAGCATCGGTGTGGTCCCCGATCAGGGGTAACCACCGGTTTGTCCCGGGGAAGATGGACGGGGGGTTCCAGAGCTGGCATCGGGCGGGGATTGGAAGAATGGGTGACCTGTTCATTGACGGGACGTTTGCGAGCCTAGGGGCACTGGAGGAGAAGTTCGAGTTACCCCCGGGAAATGCCTTTAGATATATGCAGGTGAGGGCTTTTGTGAGGCGACAGGTGAGGGAATTCCCGTTGCTCCCGGCACAAGAAGTTCAAGATAGGGTGATCTCGGGTGTATGGGTCGGGGAGGGCAAGGTGTCGGAAATACACCAGGAGTTGAAAGAAGAGGGGGAAGCGCTGGTAGAAGAGTTGAAGGGAAAATGGGAGGAGGAGCTGGGGGAGGAGATCGAGGAAGGTCTGTGGGCTGATGCCCTGGGGAGGGTTAATTCCTCCTCCTCGTGTGCCAGGCTCAGCCTGATACAATTTAAGGTGGTCCACAGAGCGCACTTGACGGGGGCGAGGTTGAGTAGGTTCTTTGGGGTTGAGGACAGATGTGGAAGGTGCTGAGTTGGGGGTAGTGGGACCGGGCCATAAAGGGAGCTGCGCCAGGGGAGACGAAGCCGGGTGAGTGGTAAGCGTGGGCTTTTTCCCGCGTTTAGGGCTGAAGGGGCGGGGCCGGAGCTGGGAAGTGCGGGCTTTTTCTCCCGCGCTGGGAGTGGAATGGATGAGATCCTGCTGGTGGACAAGGGGGGGGAGGGAAAGTTCCACACTGGGGGGGTGGGGGGTCGATGGAGCGGCGGGAGTGGCCGGGGTCAGCAGGAGTCAGCTGACTTACGGGAGTGCAATGGGGGGGAGCATTGCAGCTAGGGGGGGGACCTAGCTGTTGGGGGGGGGGGGCCGGGTTGCTGCTGGAATGGCCAAGGGGGAGCTGGAGTTGGTAGAGGAGGTCGGGGCGGGGGCCTACCGCTGTGGGGAATGGGTCGTGCGGGGGGGGGGGGGGGGGGCACGTGGCTGGCCTAGGAAGAGCTATGGCTAGTCGGTGGGGGAGGGGGGTGAGTAGCCCCCTGATCCGGCTGATAACCTGGAATGTAAGGGGACTGAATGGGCCGGTCAAGCGGGACCGGGTGTTCGCGCACCTGAAGGGGCTGAAGGCGGATGTGGCCATGCTTCAGGAGACGCACCTGAGGGTGGCGGATCAGGTAAGGTTGAGAAAGGGGTGGGTAGGGCAGGTGTTTCATTCGGGTTTGGATGCAAAAAATCGGGGGGTGGCGATCTTGGTGGGGAAGAGAATGTCGTTCGAGGCGTTGAGCATTGTGGCAGACAATGGCGGCAGGTATGTGATGGTAAGTGGCAAGCTGCAGGGGGAGCGGGTGTTGTTGGTCAATGTATATGCCCCGAATTGGGACGATGCGGGGTTCATGCGGCGTATGCTGAGCCGGATTCCGGACCTGGAGACAGGGGGCCTGATAATGGGGGCAGATTTCAACACAGTGCTGGACCCGGCATTGGATCGCTCTAGGTCTAGGATGGGTAGAAGGATGGCGGCGGCCAAGGTGCTGAGGGCCCATGGACCAGAACGGAGGGGTGGATCCATGGAGGTTTGCGAGGCCGGGAGCCAGGGAATTTTCATTCTTCTCCCATGTCCACAAGGCCTACTCCCGGATTGACCTTTTTGCCATGAGCAGGGCGCTGATTCCGAGGGTGGAGGATATGGAGTACTCGGCGATAGCCAGTTCTGATCATGCTACGCACTGGGTGGACCTCGAGTAGGGGGAGGAGAGGGACCAGCGCCCGCTGTGGCGCCTAGAGGTGGGGTTGCTGGCGGACGAGGAGGTGAGTGGGCGGGTCCGGAAGTGTATAGAGAGGTACCTGGAGGCTGATGACAATGGGGAGGTGCAAGTAGGGGTGGTCTGGGAAGCGCTGAAGGTGGTGGTCAGAGGAGAGTTGATCTCCATTAGGGCACACAAGGAGAGGGGGGAGAAGAGAGAGAGGGAGAGGTTGGTGGGGGAGATGGTGAGGATGGATAGGAGGTACGCGGAGGCCCCAGAGGAGGGATTGCTTAGGGAGCGGCATAGCCTCCAGGCTGAGTTCGATTTGTGACCACCAGGAAGGCGGAGGCGCAGTGGAGGAAAGCACAGGGGGCGGTATATGAATACGGAGAAAAGGCGAGCCGGATGCTGGCGCACCAGCTTCGGAAGCAAGAGGCAGCTAGGGAGATCGGGGGAGTTGGGGATGGAGGAGGGAGCACGGTGCGAAGTGCGGTAGGTATCAATGGGGTCTTCAGGGACTTCTACGGGGAACTGTACCGGTCTCCGAGGGTGGAGGAGGGGCAGGTGGCAGGGTTGGGGGCGCTGGCTGGGTTGGAGGAGTTGGTCAGAGGAAGAGGGAACATGCAGGCGGGGAAGGCACCGGGGCCGGATGGGTTCCCGGTTGAATTTTACAAGAAGTATGTGGACCTGCTGGGCCCGCTGTTGGTAAGGACCTTCAACGAGGCAAGGGAAGGGGGGGTCTGCCCCTGATGATGTTTCGAGCGCTGATTTCCCTGATCCTGAAGCGGACAAGGATCCCCTACAGTCTGGGTCATATAGGCCGATCTCACTCTTAAATGTAGATGCAAAGTTGCTGGCAAAGATTTTGGCCATGAGGATAGAGGACTGTGTGCTGCAGGTCATACACGAGGATCAGACGGGGTTCATGAAAGGGAGGCAGTTGAATACTAATGTACGGAGGCTCTTGAATGTTATAATGATGCCGGCGATGGAAGGGGAGGCGGAGATAGTGGCGCCGATGGATGGGGAGAAGGCCTTTGATAGGGTGGAGTGGGGGTACCTGTGGGAGGTGTTGAAAAGGTTCAGGTTCGGGGAGGAGTTCATCAGGTGGGTGAGGCTGCTGTATGAGGCCCCGGTGGCGAGTGTGGCCACGAACAGAAGGAGGTCAGAGTATTTCCGGCTACACCGGGGGTTGAGGCAGGGGTGTCCCCTGTTCCCCCTGCTCTTTGCACTGGCGATTGAACCCCTGGCCATGGCGTTGAGGAAGTCGAGGAACTGGAGGGGGCTGGTGCGGGGTGGGGAGGAGCATCGGGTGTCGCTCTATGTGGATTATTTGCTGCTGTATGTGGTGGACCCGATGGGGGGAATGCTGGAGGTGATGAGGATCCTGGGGGAGTTTGGAGATTTCTCCGGGTACAAGCTTAATATGGGGAAGAGCGAGTTGTTCGTAGTGCACCTGGGGGACCAGGAGAGGGGGATTGGTGAGCTCCCGCTAAAAAGGGCGGAGAGGAGTTTCAGGTACCTGGGGGTCCAGGAGGCTAGGAGCTGGGGGGCCCTACATAAGCTTAACTTCACAAGACTGGTGGAGCAGATGGAGGAGGAGTTTAAGAGGTGGGACGTGCTGCCACTCTCCCTGGCGGGTAGGGTGCAGTCAGTTAAAATGACGGTGCTCCCGAGATTTTTGTTCCTGTTCCAATGGCTTCCCATCCTAATCCCTAGGGCCTTCTTCAGGTGGGTTAACAGGAGCGTTATGGGGTTTGTGTGGGCGCAGAAGACCCCGAGGGTGAGAAGGGTGTTCCTGGAGCGGTGCAGGGATGGGGGGGGGGGGGGGGGATTGGCACTGCCTAACCTCTGTGGGTATTATTGGGCCGCCAACGTGGCGATGGTGCGTAAGTGGGTGATGGAGGGGGATGAGGCTGCATGGAAGAGGCTGGAGATGACGTCCTGTGTGGCATGAGCCTGGAGGCGCTGGTGACGGCGCCATTGCTGCTTCCTCCAACGAGGTATACCACGAGCCTGGTGGTGGCGGCTACCCTCAAATTTTGGGGGCAATGGAGTCGTCACAGGGGGGAGGTGGGGGCCTCGGTGTGGCCCCCGATTCGGGGGAACCACCGGGTTGTCCCGGGGAGGATGGACGGAGGGTTTCTGAGCTGGCACATGGTAGGTATGAGAAGGATGGGGGACCTGTTTGTGGACGGGAAGTTTGCGAGCCTGGGTGAGCTGGAGGAGAAGTTTGGGCTCCCCCGGGGAACACCTTCAATATGCAGGTAAGGGCGTTTGTTCGGCGGCAGCTGGTGGAGTTCCCACTGCTGCCGCCACGCGGGGTCCAGGACAGGGTGCTGTCGGGGGTGTGGGTTGGAGAGAGGAGGATCTCGGCAACGTATCAGGTGATGCAGGGGGAGGAGGAGGCCTCGGTGGAGGAGCTAAAGGGTAAGTGGGAGGAGGAGTTGGGTGAGGAGATTGATGAGGGGATGCGGGCGGATGCCCTGGGGAAAGTGAACTCTTTCACCTCTTGCACGAGGCTCAGCCTCATACAGTTTAAGGTGCTGCATAGGACTCACATGACCAGGGCAAGGATAAGCCGGTTCATTGGGTGCGAGGACAGGTGTGTTCGGTGCTCAGGGAGCCCAGCAAATCACATCCACATGTTCTGGGCCTGCCCAGCGCTGGAGGACTTTTGGAGGGGTGTAGCGAGGACGGTGTCGAGGGTGGTAGGTTCCAGGGGCAAACCGGGCTGGGGGCTCGCAATATTTGGGGTGGCAGAGGAGCCGGGCGTGCAGGAGGTGAAAGAGGCCAGTATTCTGGCCTTTGCGTCCCTGGTAGCCCGGCGAAGGATTCTCCTTCAGTGGAAGGATGTGAGGCCCCCAAGCGTGGAATCCTGGATCAGCGATATGGCAGGGTTCATTAAATTGGAGAGGGTGAAATTCACCTTAAGGGGATCGGTACAAGGGTTCTTCAGGCGGTGGCAACCGTTCCTAGACTTCCTGGCAGAACGTTAGAAGATGGTCAGCAGCGGCAGCATCACGGGGCAAGCGGGAGTGGGGGGCCGGGGGGGTTGGTTTGTGTTTCTTGAGAGGGTGTGTATTTTTGCCTTTGTGTTGCTGAAGGCTGTTAATTTATTATTTATGTATATGGGGGGGGGGTTGTTCTTTTTTCTTTCTGAATTTTGTTGTTGATATTTTGTGAAAATTTGAATAAAAATTATTTTTTTAAAAACACCATGGGCGAAATTCTCCTACCCGCCCCGCCACATTTCTGCGCCGACCGGCCGGCGGGAGTCTCCGCAACGCCGGCCGGTCAATGGGGTTTCCCATTGTGGGGCAGCCCCACGCCGTCGGGAAACCCCCGGGCGCCGGCAGAACGGAGACTCCCGCCGGCGGAGAATGACGCCCCATGTCTGAGATCCGGGGAAGGGGGTACGCATCGAGGTGCGTGTACCGGTTTATGGTTTGGCTGTAATCTACAACCACCTGGTTATTTTCCCCGGTCCTGACGACCACCACCTGAGCTCTCCAGGGGCTATTGCTGGCCTCGATGATTCCCTCCCGCAAGAGTCGCTGGATCTCGGACCCGATAAAAGTCCATCCTGGATGCTGTACCGCCTGCTTCTGGTGGCGACTGGTTTACAGTCGGCGGTGAGATTTGCGAAGAGCGGGGGAGGGTCGACTTTTGGGGTCGTGAGGTGAGTGGGGGTAAGGGCCCGCCGAACTTCAGAGTTAGGCTCCTGAGGTTACACTGGAAGTCCAGTCCCAACAAGAGAGGAGCGCAGAGGTCGGGGAGTACATATAACTTAAAATTGGCGTACTCTGCGCCCTGTATTGCGAGGGTTGCGGTAGTGCACCCCCGGATCTGCACTGGGTGTGACCCAGAAGCGAGGGAGATGGTTTGATGTGCCGGGAAGATTGGGCAAGCTGCTGCACTGCGAGATCTGCGGACCTGTGAGTTTGAGGGTCGGGCGTGCGATTTTGAGGGTTTGGACCTGGCCAGGCAAACCTTAGCGAAATGTCCTTTTCTTCCGCAGTCGCTGCAGTTCGTGTTCCGGGCCGGGCAGCGCTGCCTGGGGTGCTGATGCTGGCCACAGAAATAGCAGGGTAGCCCCCCATGGTGGGCGGACAGCCGCGCGGCACAGGCCTGAGGTACTCTTTGGTCGGGGGTCCACGAAGGGGTCGCATGATCAGACAGGAACGCGTTGAGGCTTTGGAACACTACTTCTAGAGAGGAGGCTAACTTTACCGTCTCTTCCAGGTCTAGGGCACCTTTCTCGAATAGGCGCTATCTCACGTAGTTGGACCTGACTCCAGCCACGTAGGTGTCCCGGACGGCGAGGTCCATATGTTGAGTGGCCGTAACGGCCTGGTAGTTGCAACTTCGCGCAAGGCCTTTGAGGTCGCGTAGGTACTCTTCCAGCGATTCCCCAGGGCGTTGGCGGCGAGTAGTGAGGAGGTGCCGCGCGTGTACCTCGTTCACGGGCTTTACGTAGAGGCGCTCTAGCATCGCGAGGGCGTCTGCGTAAGTGGAGGCTTCCTCGAGTTGCACAGAGATTCGAGGAGGCTCAGCTTCTGATCGTCGGAGACAGAAAGCGAGGAGGAGGCGGCGTGGTAGGCCTTGAAACAGCGGAGCCAGTGCGAAAAAATCCCTTTGGCCTCCGCGGCCTGGGGGTCGAGTTCCAGTCGGTCAGGTTTGAGGGCTGATTCCATTGTGGTGTTATTGTTGATTAAATTGATGCGACCATCAATTCACGCGAAACCAAGAGTAGAAGTAAACTGTGGCTTTAATCAACTAGAACAGTGCCTGCCTGCGACTGGTCTGCTAGTGAGAGCCGCCTACAGGGCTACTGCTCTTTATACCTCTCCTCAAGGGGTGGAGCCAGGGGCGGAGCCCACAAGGCACCAACATGATACATTACAGGTAATACCTTACAATGGTCCATAGGTGGAGCCCACATGGGCAACAGCATGATACAGTTATATACATGGTGAATGGTTACTGCAAAACGTTCACCACACCAGCCACAACGGTGACTGCAAGAGACAAGGCTAAAGTGTTTTCAATTATAAATAGTAAGTGGGTAATCCTCATAAATCTCCACCCCCATCATAGATAGCAGGTACTTCAGTTCACACATCGTGACAAGAACAAAGAACAATATAGCACAGGAACAGGCCCTTTGGACCTCCAAGCCTGTACCGGTCATGTTACCAACCTTGGCACTTCCTTGTGCCATATCCCTCTATACCCATCCTATCCATGTATTTGTCAAGATGCCTTTTGAAAGCCTTTAATGTATCTGCTTCCACAAACTCCCCTGGCAACACGTTCCAGGCACTCACTACCCTCGGTGTAAAAAACCTGCCTCACACGTCTCCTCTAAACTTTGTCCCATGGACCTTAAACCTAAACCTCGTGACTGACTCCAACACCCTGGGAAAGAGTGCCTGCCCATCCATTCTATACATGCCCCTCACAATCTTATAGACCTCTATCAGGTCACCCCTCAACGTCCATCGTTCTAATGAAAACAGTCCGAGTCTATTCAGCTTCTCCGCAAAGTTAACACCCTCCAGACAAGGCGACATCCTGGTAAATCTCCTCTGCACCCTCTCCAAAGCTTCCACATCCTTCTGGTTGTTTGGCGACCAAAATTGTGCGCAGTATTCCAAGTGCGGCCTTACCCAGGTTCTATACAACTCCAGCATGACCTGCCAGTTTTTATACTCGATGCCCCATCCAATCAAGGCAAGCATTCCGTAGCTTTCTTGACTACCTTGTCCACTTGTGTTGCCACTTTCAAACATCTGTGGACCTGCACGCCCAGATCTCTCTAACTTTCCAAAATCCTAAGAGTTTTGCCATTTATGGTGTATTTCCGCTCTATGTTAAACCTACCAAAATGCATGACCTCACATTTGTCCAGATTAAACTCCATTTGCCATTTCTCTGCCCAAGTCTTCAACCTATCTATGTCCTGCTCTATCCTCTGACAATCCTCAACACTACCTGCCACTCCACTAAGCTTTATGTCATCCGCGAACTTACCAATCAGACCAGCTACATTTTCCTCCAAATCGTTTATGTATACTACAAACAACAGATACCCCAGCACAGATCCCTGTGCAACACCACTAGTCACAACCTACCATTCAGAGAAACATCCTTCTACTACTACCCTTTGCCTTCTGTTACTGAGTCAGTTCTGTATCTAACTTATCACCTCACCTCTGATTTCATGTGACTTCACCTTTTGTACCAGTTTGCCATGAGACACCTTGTCAAAGGCTTTACTGAAGTCCATGTAAACAATATCCACCACCCTCTCCTCATCAATCATCTTTGTCACTTCCTTAAAAAACTCAATCAAGTTAGTGAGGCACGACCTCCCCTTCACAAAACCATGCTGTCTATTGCTTATGAGTCCATTTGTTTCGAAAGAGGTATAAATCCTGTCCCTGAGAATTCTCCCCAATAATTTACCTACTACCGACGTGAGGCTCACCAGCCTATAGTTTCCAGGATTATCCCTGCTACCTTTCTTAAACAGCGGTACCACATTAGTTATTCTCCAGTCCTCTGGGATCTCACCTGTAGCCAATGAGGATAAAAAGATGTCAGTTAAGACCGCAGCAATTTCTTCCTTTGCATCCCTCAGATTCTGGGATAAATCCCATCTGGCCCAGGAGACGTACCTACCTTAATGTCTTTGAAAAGACCCAGTACCTCCTCCTTTTCAATGTCAACTTGACCCAGGCTGTCCACACACCCGAGCCAAGAATCATCTTCCACAAAGTCCTTTTCATTGGTGAACACTGATGCAAAGTACTCATTTAGTACTTCGCCCATTTCCTCTGAATCAACACATAAATTCCCCTCACTCTCCTTCTGTGGTCCAAACCTTTTCCTGGTCACTCTCTTGCCTTTTACATAAGAATAAAAAACTTTGTGATTTACCCTAATCCTACGTGCCAAGGACTTTTCATGGCCCCTCCTAGCCCTCCTAATTTCCTGCTTAAGTACGTTCCTAATTTCTTTATACTCAAGGGTTTTGACAGCCCCCACCCTTCTAGACCGTACAAAAGCCTCCTTTTTCTTTTTGACAAGGTTCACAATATCCCTCGTAATCCAAGGCTCCCTAAACTTCCCATACTTATCCTTTGTTCTCTCAGGAACGTGACTTTCCTGAATCCTAATCAACTGTCGCTTGAAAGACTCCCACATGCCCGATGTTGATTTACCCTCCAACAGCCACACCCAATCCAAATTCTTCAATTCCTGTCTAGTAGCACAGTTGGCTAAATAGCTGGCTTGTAATGCAGAACAATGCCAGCAATGTGGGTTCAATTCCTGCACCGGCCTCCCTGAACAGTCGCCGGAATGTGGCGACTAGGGGCTTTTCACAGTAACTTCATTGAAGCCGAATTGTGACAATAAGTGATTATTATTAATTATGTTATCGTAATTTGCCTTTCCCCAGTTTAGCACCTTGCATGAGGGTTACCCTCATCCCTGTCCAAAAGTACCCTAAAACTTATGGAATTGTGGTCACCGCTCCCAAAATGTTCCCCTGCTGAAACCTCAACCACCTGTCCAGGCGTATTCCCCAATAGCAGGTCCAGTACTGCCCTTTCCCTCGTTGGACTATCTAAATATTGCATCAAGATATTAAGATTTTGGTGCAGAGTTAAATGTAAGTCCATTACGAATAAACACAGAACTATAACTTGAAAGAATTCTCTATGCACACAGCAAAATGATTCAAACCAAAATATACTCTTGTGGTAACCCTCACGAGGACACAGGGGATCGCTGATTGATCTCCCCGCAAGCTTTGCAGAATATGAGTTCCTGTGATGAGCTGGCAGAGGTGGGCCCAGCTGGGGCTCATTAGCGAGACATTTAAATGTAAGACCATAAGACATAGGAGCAGAATTAGGCCACTCGGCCCATTGAGTCTGCTCCGCCATTCAATCATGGCTGATATTTTCTCATCCCCATTCTCCTGCCTTCTCCCCATAACCCCTGATCCCCTTATTAATCAAGAGCCTATCTATCTCTATCTTAAAGACACTCAATGATTTGGCCTCCACAGCCTTCTGCGGTAAAGAGTTCCACAGATTCACCACCCTCTGGCTGAAGAAATTCCTCTTCTCAGTTTTAAAGGATCGTCCCTTCAGCCTGAGATGGTGTCCTCTGGTTCTAGTTTTTCCGACAAGTGGAAACATCCTCTCCATTTCCACTCTATCCAGGCCTCGCAGTATCCTGTAAGTTTCAATAAGTTTTCCTCATCCTTCTAAACTCCAAAGAGTACAGACCCAGAGTCCTCAACAGTTTCTCATAGGACAATAACTCCCAGACCAGGAGTTAAGATAGTCCTGGACTGGACGTTTGTTTTGTGTGCTGCAATAGCAGCATTACTTTCAGTTTAAAATAAAGCAGTTTGGCCTTTCACTCCACACCTCGAATTATTACAACTCTCAACAGTACTTTGAACAAAAAGCAAAATGCTGCAGAAGCTGGAAACACAACAGACCGGTCAGCATCTGTGGAGAGGAGAGACAAGAAAACCTTGCAGATAGATCATCCTTCAACAAATGAGGCTTGAATTGATCTAATGAGTGTTTCCAGCATTTACTGCTTTTGTTCGAATATTATGCAGAAAGCACATGACTATGATATATCCAATCACCTCTTACAATATGCATGTCTGCAGTGTCTTAAATGTGCGAAGACATTCCAGGGCGCCTCACAGTGTTTGCACTCAGCCCAGGTAACTTTAGCCTCTTTTGCAGCTGTTTGCCGGAGCTACATGGTACGTCACCGACGTCTGGCTGGCGTTTTTATTGCATCAGCTCCTGGATCAGTTGGAGTAAAACACAAGCTTGGAGTGGGGAGGGGGAGAAGATTGCTTCAACATTTAACGCCAGGTGCGAGTTGGAGCTGGAACATTACTGGGAGCAGTTCCAGTACGCGATCCAAGTCCAAGAATGATCAGCTTTACATTAAGAAACCTTCTGGGGCGCTCGGTGTCATTGAGCAACAAGTGCTCCGTGCGTTCATTCCGGTGAGTTTACTTTAATCCAGGGAGAATTCACCCTGCAACATATTAGGAGTGTGGGGGTGGAGGTCATGTCTGAACTCGCTCCTTGTTCTCTTATTACTCCAAGTTAGGTGGGTCTTATGTCCGTACAGTGCCCACTTAATAATGTCATCTTCTTCAGCTTTGATTTAGATTTGAACTTTTTATATCGCGATGATTGTAACGAAATCTGCGTGGCATTGATTCAGAGTTTGTGCAGGCTGCAGAATGTGCGAGAAGTCAGCAATGCTGCTGTCATGGGGATTTTTAAAAGGTGGACACCACAGGCAGTATCCAATTACAAATCTCTGTCCTCGTTTCATTAAGAGCGACAAAACTTTAAAACTGAACCTAAGATACAATTAGATTGTCAGCGAAAGTTTATTAAAGGACCATAGTCTGGTTACGAGTCCTGAGAAATCTTATGTGCCTCAAAGCACAAGAGTTTGGAATTGCTTGCAGTAATGTTCTGTGCATTCTCCCAGGGACAGCAATCACAAGTTATCATTGTAACACTTTATTCTCATTGTAACACTTTATCGGCCAATTGCAACCATTCAGCGAAGCTCTTAAAATCAAGCTTCTTTTAGATGTAAAAGAACCCGTATGTCTGTCTGTTTTAGAAATTTTTTAACATTTTAAAATTTAAGAAACTGACCACTGTTCACCAATGAAACAGTTCAATAGTTAAGTATAGTTTATTTTAAGTTATTTACAATCGCGTTACCTGCTGTTGGAGTAGACCAGGGTTTTCCAAATGTTTTTTTTACCTGGGATCTGTGCCAACCTTTGGGACAAATGCCAGCCGACCATCGTGACCCAGGCCGGCCAACCTTTGCAACACACACCACATTTGCTTACCTTTAATGCGAAAGAGTTTGTCCTCTCGATCTCATTGCAATCTGGTTCACAGGAGGAGAGGGTAATACGCACATCAGGTACAGACTTCAGCCAGTTCCTTTGTGCCATTTTCATCTTTGAGAAAACCGAAAACCCAACCTCGCACTTGTAGGTTGTTGTGAAGGGCCAACATGCTTGATTTACTCAGCACTGGATTTTCCTGGCATATGTACTCCAGATTGCTGACAGCGAAATGGGCCTTTGGCATGTTTTGTTTTAAATTTAGAGTATCCAATTCTTTTTTCCAATTAAGGGGCAATTTAGCGTGGCCAATCCACCGTGCCTTCCGTGCCCAGTGCACCGCAGGGGTTGAGGTGCTTTATTGACCCCTTTAACTGCACTCTTATTTGATGTTTTTAAAGTTTCCGTTGATCTTTGTTGTGTTTGGGTTCGTGCCCCTAACAGGACCGGCCCTTTTTTGCTTTGTCCCTCAGTTTGTTTTCCTTTCTTCTGTTTTGTTGGTAGACTTAAAAATCCAATCCACCATACCTTGATCATCTTCTGGGTTATGGGGATGAGCCCCACGCGAATGTGCAAACGCGTCACGGACAGTGGTCCAGGGCCGTGATCAAACCTGGGACCTCGGTACCGTTAAGCAGCAGTGCTAACCACTGCGCCACCGTGTCACCCTTCTGTCATGTTTTTAATGTGCGTATCACAGGTCAGATACAGCAATGTCGTCTTTCTTTTAGAGTCAGCTGTAGTTAATAACTGATGCTGGGCTCTCAAACGCAAATGGAATTTTTCATCCACTACTTCTCTTTCAAAATCTGAAACTTCTCCTCTCATTGTTAGTACCTCCCTGCATAGAACACACATGGGTTTTGCATCCTTATTTGCACTGGCACAACTGACAAAACCATTATGCAAGACATCATCTCAATACTGTTTTGTTCCTGAGTTAAGTTTCTTCTTTGTAGGCTGTTAACCAGAGGCCCTGGAGTTCTGAACTGAGCTAACACTAGTATTGCTCAGTCCTGCCCTGGACTCTCCTGCGCAGCTCTCTCAAGCAGATGCAGTTGTGAGATCCTGCCCAGTAGGTTCACTGCTTATTTGTGTCTCTGGCCTCTCTTACTTGTAAAAGAATGAGTCATCTTCACAGTCCTCTTGCCTTGCTTGCCAGCAGCTAGAAAGTGGAAGAAGCCCTCCTCTGTGATTTGGTGCCAAAAGCACATTCATAGAGGGCGCTTGAAGTCAAGTGTACGTGCAGGGTGCATGACCTGCTCACTGCTGCTGGTTCTGGCTGGATGACTGCACACAGCCTCATTTCATCTCTTTTAAAAGACGGCAGCACTGAGGGACGAGGCAGGGGTGTCCACTCTCCATTGCTGTCCACTACTTTTTGCCTTGGCTATAGAGCCGTTGGCGATGGCGCTGAGAGCATCAAAGAACTGGCAGGGGATAAGACGATGGGGGGTGGAGCACAGGGTCTTGCTATATGCGGACGACCTGCTTTTGTACATTTTGGACCTGTTCGGGGGGGGGGGGTTGGAGTGATTATGGGGATCCTAGAGGAATTTGGCTGGTTTTCGGGGTATAGATTGAACATGGGGGAAAAAGCGAGGTCTTTCCGATCCAGGTGAGGTGGCAAGAGAAGAGATTGAGGGAGATGCCATTCAAGGTGGTGGGGGGAGCTTTTGGCATTTGGGCATCCAGGTGGCACAGGGGCGGGAGCAGCTGCACAAGCTGAATCTGATTCGGTTGGTGGAGCAGATGAAGGGAGACTTTAGAAGCTGGGATGCGCTCCCGTTGTCATTGGCAGGGAGGGTGCAGACGGTGTGGTACTCCTGAGGCTTTTGTTTATATTTGAGAGCCTGCCTATTTTTATTCCCAAGGTTTCTTCAAGAGGGTGAATGCAGTGATTTCTGGGTTCGCGTGGACGGGTAAAACCCCACGGGTAAAGAAGGTGCTGCTGGAGCGAGGTTGAGGGGGGTGCTGGCCCTTCTGAACTTTATAAATTGTTATTGGAAGGCAAACATAGCGATGGTCAGGAAGTGGGGGAGGAGTCGGTATGGGAGCAGGTGGAGGCGGCCTCATGTAGGGACATGAGTTTGGGGCCAATGTTCATGGCGCCTCCGCCGTTCTCACCAGCAGGGTACATCCACCAGCCCGGCAGTAGTGGCGGCCCTGAGGGTGTGGGGACAGTTGCAACAGCACATGGGGCTGGAGGGGGTGTCGGTGTGGGCACCGATATCCGGCAACCACCAGTCTGCTCCAGGGGGGCTGGATGGGGGTTCGGGGGGTGGCAGCGGGTGGGGACCGAGCGGTTTGGGGATTTGTTTCTCGATGGGGGGCTTTCTGTGTTTGGAGGAATTGGAGGGGTTTGAGCTGCCCAGTGGGAATGGGTTCCGTTACCTACAGGTGAGGGACTTTGTGCAGAGGCAGGTTTTGACTTTCCCACACATGCCGCCCCAGGGGCTACAGGATAAGGTAGTGTCAAAAACGGGAGTGGAGGAGGGGAAAGTATCGGAGATTTATAAGGAGCTTATGGAGTTGGAGGGAGCCCCGATAGGGGAGGTGAAGCGAAAGTGGGAGGAAGAGCTGGATGGGGAGCTGGAGTTAGGTGAGTCAATGCATGATTTCCAGTTGCGGCTATGCAGAGCTAAGTCGCACGTTCGGCAGCTCCCACTTGGAAAGGACTTTTGGGCTCTTTTCAGGGCCCCCAATGGAATGTTTTCGACATTTCCTGGTGTGGGAAGAAGACTGCAACATTCCCTTGACAGCGTATGGCTTGGACCAGGAGCGGGGCGACTAAAAAAGTGGTGGTGAACCCAAATACAATGCAAGGGAAGAAGAGCAAGATGGCGGCGGACGGGGACCAGGCAGCGTGAATGCAGTGGGCGCAGGAGCAGCAGGAGGTTATCCAGCGCTGCTTCAGGGAGCTCAAAGCGGACCTGCTGAAGCCGATGAAGGCTTCTATTGATAAGCTGCTGGAGACCCAGACGGCCCAGGGGGTGGCGATCCGCGAGGCCCGACAAAAGATCTCAGATAACAAGGATGACATCTTGGGCCGAGCGGTAAAGGTGGAGGCGCACGAGGCGCTGCACAAGAAATGGCAGGAACGGTTCGAGGAGATGGAGAATCGGTCGAGGCGGAAGAATCTGCGGATCCTGGGCCTCCCGGAGGGGCTGGAGAGATCGGACGTGGGGGCCTATGTGGTCACCATGTTAAACCCGCTGATGGGAGCAGGGACCTTTCAGGGGCCCCTGGAGCTGGAAGGGGCCCATAGAGTGCTGGCAAGGAGGCCTAAGCCTAACGAGCCGCCGCGGGCGGTGCTGGTGCGGTTTCATCGGTTCGCCGATCGGGAATGCGTACTCAGGTGGGCCAAGAAAGAGGAGCAGCAGGTGGGAGAACGCGGAGGTTCGAATATATCAGGACTGGAGCGCGGAGGTGGCGAAGAAGAGGTCCGGGTACAACCGGGCGAAGGCGGTGCTGCACAGGAAGGGGGTGAAGTTTGGCATGCTGCAGCCAGCGCGACTGTGGGTCATCTACAAGAACCGGCACCATTATTTTGAGTCCCCGGAGGAGGCATGGGCCTTTGTTCAGGCCGAGAAGCTGGACACAAACTGAGGGTCGGGATGGGGGGTCGGGCGTGGTGATGATCGGGGATTGTTGTGTTACATTGTGAGGGGGGGTTCTTTGTTCTTGTTCCTTTTTGATTCGGTGTGGGTGGTTAGGGGGGTTGGGCACTGTTTTGGTTGGGTCTGTCGGGTGGGCTCTTGGAAGGGGGCAAGTAAACGGAGTAGAGGGTGGATGGCCGGCAGGGGGGATGGGGCCCCGCGGGGGAGGGCGAGGCCTGGGTCGGGGATGAAGGGACTGGGCCTGTAAAAGGAGCTGCGCCAGAGGAGGCTGGGCCGGGCAGGTGGAAAGCGCGGGCTTTTTCCCGCGCTGAAGGCTGGAGGGGGCGGGGAAGTGCGGGTTTTTTCCCGCTCTTGGAATGGAAGGGGGAGGCGGAGAGCCTGCTGGTGGGTAATGGAGGGGGAGGGGCAGTCCCACAATGGGAGGAGTCAAAGGAGAGGCGGGAGTGGCCGGGGTCAGCAGGAGTCAGCTGACTTGCGGGAGTGTAATAGGGGGAGCAAAGCAGCTAGGAGGGGTCCTAGCTGGGGGTGGGTGGGGGGTGGGGGGGAGGGAACCGGGTTGCTGCTGGTATGGTCAAGGGGGAGCTGGAGCGCGTAGAGGGGGTTGGGACGGGGTTCTGCCGCTGTAGGGAACGGGCCGGGCGTAGGGTGCGGGTGCGTGGCTGGCTGAGAAGGGATTATGGCTAGTCGGCGGGGGAGGGGGGGCGGGTAGCCCCCTGATAACCTGGAATGTAAGGGGACTGAACCGGCCAGTTAAGCGGGCCCGGGTGTTCGCGCACCTGAAGGGGCTGAAGGCGGATGTGGTTATGCTTCAGGAGAAACACCTGAAGTGGCAGACACAGGTAAGATTGAGGAAGGGGTGGGTAGACCAGGTGTTTCTTTCGGGGCTGGATGCCAAAAATCGGGGTGTGGCGATCTTGGTGGGAAAGAGGGTGTCGTTCGAGGCGTCGAGCATTGTGACAGACAATGGTGGCAGGTACGTAATGGTAAGTGGTAAGCTGCAAGGGGAGAGGGTGGTGCTGGTCAACGTGTACGCCCCAAACTGGGACGATGCGGGTTTTATGGGGCGCATGTTGGGTTGGATCCCAGACTTGGAAGTGGGGGGCCTCATAATGGGGGGGGGGACTTTAATACGGTGTTGGATCTGGCACTGGACCGCTCCAGGTCTAGGACGGGTAGGAGGCCGGCGGCGGCTAAAGTGCTTAGGGGGTTTATGGACCAGATGGGAGGGGTGGACCCTTGGAGATTTGCAAGGCCGGGAGCTAGGGAATTTTCATTCTTCCCGCACAGTCATAAGGCCTATTCCCGGATCGTCTTTTTTGTTATGAGCAGGGCGCTGATAGCGAGAGTAGAGGATACCGAGTACTCAGCGATAGCCATTTCTGATCACGCCCCGCATTGGGTAGACCTAGAGCTGGGGGAGGAGAGGGACCTGCGCCCGTTGTGGCGCTTGGAGATGGGGCTGTTGGCGGACGAGGAGGTGAGTGAGCGGGTCCGAGGAAGCACAGAGAGATACCTGGAGGTCAATGATAACGTGGAGGTCCGAGTGGGGATGGTCTGGGAGGCGCTGAAGGCGGTGGTTAGGGGAGAGCTGATCTCCATTCGGGCCCACAAGGAGAGGAGAGAGCAGAGGGAGAGGCTGGTGGGGGTGATGGTGAGGGTAGACAGGAGGTTTGCGGAGGTGGCGGAGGAGGGACTGTTGAGGGAGAGGTGTAGCCTCCAGGCCGAATTCGACTTGTTGACCACCAGGAAGACAGAGGCGCAGTGGAGGAAGGCTCAGGGGGCAGTTTATGAATATGGGCAAAAGGCAAGTCGGATGCTGGCGCATCAGCTTCGGAAGCGGGACGCAGCTAGGGAGATCGGGGGAGTTAAGGATAGGGGAGGGAGTGTGGTGCGGAGTGGGGTTGGCATCAATGGGGACTTCAGGGACTTTTATGAGGAACTGTATCGGTCGAGCCCCCACTAGAGGAGGGAGGGATGGGCCGCTTTCTGGACCAATTGAGGTTCCCGAAGGTGGAGGAGGGATTGGTGGCGGGATTAGGGGCCCCGATTGGGCTGGAGGAGCTGGCCAAAGGGATAGGGAGAATGCAGGCGGGGAAGGCACCGGGGCCGGACGGTTTCCCGGTCGAATTCTACAAAAAATATGTGGACTTGTTGGGCCCGTTGCTGGTTAAGACCTTCAATGAGGCAAGGGAGGGGGGGCTTTGCCCCCGACGATGTCCCGGGCACTGATCTCCTTGATCCTGAAGCGGGACAAGGGTCCCCCGCAGTGTGGGTCTTACAGGCCGATTTTGTTGTTAAATGTAGATGCCAAGGTGCTGGCGAAGGTCTTAGCCACGAGAATTGAGGATTGGGTGCCGCAGGTTATCTACGAAGACCAGACAGGGTTCGTGAAGGGGGGGCAGTTGAATGCGAATGTGCGGAGGCTCCTGAACATTATTATGATGCCGGCGAGGGACGGGGAGACGGAGATAGTGGTGGCGATGGACACTGAGAAGGCCTTCGATAGGGTAGAGTGGGGGTACTTGTGGGAGGTGCTGAAGAGGTTTGGGTTTGGGGAGGGGTTTGTCAGGTGGGTCAGGCTGTTGTATGAGGTCCTGATGGCGAGTGTGGCCACGAACAAGAGGAGGTCTGAGTACTTTCGGTTGCATCGAGGGACGAGGCAGGGGTGTCCCCTCTCCCCCCTGCTCTTTGCCCTGACGATTGAACCCCTGGCTATGGTACTGAGGGAGTCGAGGAACTGGAGGGTGTTGGTGCAGGGTGGGGAGGAGCATAGGGTGTCGCTCTGTGCGGACGACTTGCTGCTATATGTGGCAGACCCGGTGGGAAAAATGCCGAAGGTAATGAGGATCCTCAGGGAGTTCGGGGATTTCTGAAGGTACAGGCTCAACATGGGGAAGAGCGAGTTGTTCGTGGTTCACCCAGGGGACCAGGAGAGGGGGATTGGCGAGATCCCACTAAAAAGGGCGGAGAGGAACTTCAGGTATTTGGGGGTCCAGGTGGCCAGGAGCTGGGGGACCCTGCATAGACTTAATTTCACGAGGCTGGTGGAGCAAATGGAGGAGGAGTTTAAGAGGTGGGACGCGTTGCCGCTGTCCCTGGCGGGTAGGGTGCAGTCAGTTAAGATGACGGTGCTCCCAAGGTTTTTGTTCCTGTTCCAGTGCCTCCCAATTTTTATCCCGAAGGCCTTCTTTAGGCGGGTCAACGGGAGCATAATGGGGTTTGTGTGGGCGCGAGGGACTCCGAGGGTGAGAAGGGTGTTCCTGGAGCGGAGTAGATATAGGGGGAAGCTGGCGCTGCCCAACCTCTGTGGGTACTACTGGGCCGCCAATGCGGCGATGGTGCGCAAGTGGGTGATGGAGGGGGAGGGGGCTGCATGGAAGAGGCTGGAGATGGCGTCTTGTGAGGGTATGAGTCTGGAGGCGCTGGCAATGGCGCCGCTGCCGCTCCCTCCAATGAGATATACCACGAGCCCGGTGGTGGCGGCTACCCTCAAAATCTGGGGGCAATGGAGGCGGCACAGCGGGGAAGTGGGGGCCTCGGTGTGGACCCCAATACGGGGAAACCACCGGTTTGTCCCAGGGAGAATAGATGGAGGGCTTTCGGGGTGGCACAGGGCAGGGATAAGAAGATTGGGGGACCTGTTTGTGGATAGGAAGTTCGCGGGCCAGGGTGAGCTGGAGGAGAAGTACGGGCTCCCCCCGGGGAACATCTTTAGGTACTTACAGGTAAGGGCGTTTGCCAGGCGGCAAGTGGTGGAATTCCCTCTGCTGCTGCCACGCATGGTACAGGACAGGGTGCTCTCGGGGGGGGGGGGGGGGTTGGAGAGGGGAAGATCTCGGAAACTTACCAGGTGATGCAGGAGGAGGAGGAGGCCTCGGTGGTGGAGGTGAAAGGTAAGTGGGAGAAGGAGCTGGGAGAGGAGATTGAGGAAGGGACGTGGGCAGATGCCCTAGGGAGGGTGAACTCTTCCTCATCGTGCACGAGGCTCAGCCTCATACAGTTTAAGGTGCTGCACAGGGCACACATGATCGGGACAAGGATGAGCCGGTTTTTTGGGGGGGTGAGGACAGGCGTGTTAGGTGCTCGGGGAGCCCAGCAAATCACACCCATATGTTCTGGGCATGCCCAGCGCTGGAGGAATTTTGGAATGGCGTAGCGAGGATGGTGTCGAGGGTGGTAGGATCGAGGGTCAGACCGGGCTGGGGGCTCGCAGTATTTGGGATGCAGGGGAGCCGGGAGTGCAGGAGGCGAAAGAGGCCGGTATTCTGGCCTTTGCGTCCCTGGTAGCCCGGCGGAGGATTCTTCTCCAGTGGAAGGATGCGAGACCCCCAAGCGAGGAATCCTGGATCAACGATATGGCGAGGTTTATTAAGTTGGAGAGGGTGAAATTTGCCTTAAGGGGATCGGTGCAAGGGTTTTTCAGGCGGTGGCAACCGTTCTTGGACTTCCTGGCAGAACGTTAGACAATGGTCAGCAGCAGCAGCAACCTGGGGGGGGGGGGTTCTATTTTATTTTTGATTGTCTATACTGGGGGATCTGAGGGGGTGTATATGTTTGCTATGTGTTAATTCGGGGTGTTAATTTATTATTTATGTATAGGGGGAGGGGGGCCACGGTGTTGTTTTTGTTTTTGTATTTAATTCTATTGGGTTCCTTTTACATTTTGTTGTTGCTATTTTGTGAAAACTTTAATTAAAATTATTTTTTTTTAAAAAGGTGAGTCAATGCATCCTCGTCATGTGCCAGGCTTAGCCTGATATGGGGCGGGCGGTGGGAGGGGAACAAAAAAGAAAGAAAAAAAAGGCTTAGCCTGATACAATTTAAGGTGGTCCACAGGGCGCACATGACTGTGGCCTGGATCAGCAGCTTCTTCAAAGGGGTGGGGGATAGGTGTGGGCGGTGTGCAGAGGTGGCCTGCGAATCATGTCCATTCGTTTGCCATTTATTGACTTGTTTGGGAAAAATTAAGCTGTCAGCATGGGGAGGGGGGGGGGGGGGGTTGTTCATCTTGCTCTTCTGATATCTTGTTAAAATTACAAATGCCTGAATAAAAATACTTTAAAAAAATATATAACTCTGAATTTAACAGTTTGTTGGGTTCTGATTGCAGATGTGGCCAAGTTATGCTCGGTGCTGCTGCTCTAAAAGGGCGTCACCTGTTAACTTTGAAGGATTTTAATGGTGAAGAAATCAAGCAACTATTGTGGACGGCAGCTGATCTGAAAATAAGAATAAAAGAGAAAGGCGAGGTAACAGGAAGGATCATAACATCACTGATTTTCTTTGATATATGGATTCGCTAAAGTCTTCTGTCCTTTTGAGTATAGCCTCCTTTTCAATGGTGCCTTTCAGGCATACATCCTACGGCAGTCAGGCCATGCTCTGCCAATATTGATCAGATCTGAATCGGGTTTTATTCTATTATCCGATAGACCAGCTTCAGGGTCTGGTCAAGAAAAACTAAGTACAAATCAGAGGATGCCCAGGAACTTTACGATGATGCCTTGAGCCTTCGGAAAAACTGCCTTCACAAATGAAATCAGTTCCTGTTGCCCACTCCAGTGTAATTTAATGCAGAGGTCAGAACTTTAAAATCGAGTGGGATTCTTCTCTTGGTTTCACCCGTTCCCTCTCTCAGAGTCTTCTGGTCTTTGAGTCCAGTAATTATTAATGCAATGTATTGGCAAAATGTTTGCTGATGTTTCCGGAGACCTTGTAGCTATCGTAAAGTTTCTGTTCTTATCTTGCTTCGATTCTTATCCTGCTTTTGTTCTCCTATTTTGTGGATTAAAACAGACACTCCCTTTACTTCAAGGCAAATCTATTGCCATGATATTTGAAAAAAGGAGCACCAGAACAAGAATTTCTACAGAAACAGGTGAGAAATGTCTCTCCAAATGTGTAATAGTAGATCTCTTGTTGCACGAGGTGATTTTTTTTTTCAATTAAAGTGATTAGGATTTCAAAGGAAAGAAATCTTGCTGAAGTTATGCAGGGCATTGATACGGTCACACTGGAGGTTATGGGCAGTTTACCCTCCTTATCTAAGGGAAGGCCTATAGGGAGTGCAACAACATTTCACCAGATTGATTTCTGGAAGAAGGGATTGTCCTGTGAGGGGATAGAATAGAATAGGCCTATATTTCCTCACATTTTGAAGAATGAGAGCTGATCTAATTGAAATGTATAAAATTCACATGGGGGTTGATAGGGTAGATGCTGGAGAAATGTTTCCTCTGGCTGGAGGCTCATGTGGGCACTATCTCCAAATAGGAGGTCAGGCTTTTAGGACTAAAATTTGCAAAATGTCTTCACTCACAGGATTGTGATTTTTTGAAATTCTCCAACCCGGAGAGCTGAGTACATTCAAGAAGGAGTTCAATTAATATTTGGATATTAAGGGATACAGGGATGTGAAAAAATTGAGTTGAGGCGGATAATCAGTCATGATCTTGTTGGATGGTAGAGTAGTTTGAAGGGCCAAATGGCCTACTCCAGCTCTAGTTTCTTATGCTCTTCTGAAATACATAGGTGGAGCTTCAGGATACCAACAATAATGTAAAGAGTAATTTTCTAAGTACAACAATTAAGTAAAATTAATGGTTTTAACATAAATTAAAATTTGAGATGGAGTATGAAAACACCTGAGGGTGAATGCTATATCTTCCCAAGCACTATTAGATATTTTCAATTAAAATCTTTTTATTCTCCTCATTTTCAATCATTTCAACAAATAAACAACAAAAGAAAAAACAAACAAAACAAATACAGTAACAATCTCCCAAACAAAAAGAGCATCCCATTCAATTTACAGACCAAAACATCCATCCGTACATTCCAGGTCAAAACATTAACAGTCAAAACATTAACAATCAGTAAACAGTGTAATCAAAAACAACAATAACCCCCCCCCACCCCACCCAAATTATCGATCGCAACCAATTCTCAAAAATGCCTAATATACAGTTCCCATGAATTGTAGAACTGTTCCTTCAGCCCCCTCAACTCAAACGTCTCCTTCTCAAGAGTCAGAAATTTAAGTGGTTCCCCCCGCCAAGCCGAGGCACAGGGCGGAGGAGCTGACCTCCATCCCAACAGGACCTGCCTCTGGGCAATCAGTGAGGCGAAGGCTAAAACATCTGCCCCCGCACCCGTCTGCAGCCCGGGCCGGCCCGACACCGCGAAAATGGCTTCTAGGGGCCCTGGTTCCAAGTTCATGTGCACTACCCCCGAGATGACCCTGAAATCCTCCCTCTAATACTTCCCCAGCTTCGGACAGGACCAAAACATATGTACGTGGTTTGCAGGGCTCCTCCCATACTGCCCGCATACATCCTCCACTCCCTCAAGGAGTTGGCTCATCCTCGCCCTCGTGAGCTGCAAGTAGCTTAAACCCTTCCCCTTGCCCCAGTCCATACTTCTCTCACAACTCTTCCAACCTCGCAAAACTTCTCCCCCAGGAACAGGTCTTTTAATGCCCTGACCCCCCTCTCCTCCGATCTTCGAAACCTCCCATCCAGCTTCCCTGGCTCAAACACATGGTTCCCCCTAATCGGCACCTCCCCTGACCCAGCCCCCAGCTTAAAGTGCTATCTCAACTGCCTCCAAATCTGTTGCCACCACCACTGGACTCCCAGAGTACTTGCCCGGGGCCATTGGGAGCGGCACTGTTACTAATGCCGACCTTCTACTCAGACCCTCCTCCATTCTAACTCACCGGGACTCCCTCCCTCCAACCCAACTCCTCACCTTTTAAGCGTTCGCCGCCCAATTGTATTATAATAAATTCGGGAGGACCACCTTCCTACCCCGGCTACCCGCCCCCCCAAAAAATAAACGATGTGATTAACTTGTCCACTTCCTGCAAAATGCCTTTGGCAAAAAGACCGGCAGGCACTGATGTGGAAACAGAAATCGCGGCAACATATTCATTTTGATCGCCTGTACCTGACCTTCCAGTGACAGAGGGAGGCTATCCCATTTTGCCAAATCCGCTTTCACCTTTCCCACTAAGCTAGTAAAATTGTACCCACAAAGTCGTCGTCCCCACCACCACACACCACCAGCACCCCCAAATACGTGAAGTGGGTTGCCGCCCTGTGCAATTTCACATAACTTCATTGCAGTGTTAATGTAAGTCTGCTTGTACACTGATAAAGATTATTATTAAATGGCAGCCCTCCCACTCCCGCTCCACTTCTGGCCAGAACAGCACAAAATATTCCCTCTTTAATTTATATCCTGAAAAAGACCCAAAACATAGAACATACAGTGCAGAAGGAGGCCATTCGGCCCATCAAGTCTGCACTGATCCACTTAAGTCCTCACTTCCACCTTATCCCCTTAACCCAATAACCCTCCTAACCTTTTTGGTCACTAAGGGCAATTGATCATGGCCAATCCACTTAACCTGCACGTCTTTGGACTGTGGGAGGAAACCGGAGCACCCGGAGGAAACTCACGCAGACACGGGGAGAACGTGCAGACTCCGCACAGACATTGTCCCAGCGGGGAATCGAACCTGGGACCCTGGCGCTGTGAAGCCACAGTGCTATCCACTTGTGCTACCGTGTTGCCCTACTTCGGAGAAGTTCCATTATATCCCCCACAGACACATTCGGCTCTGATATATGTAACGATAAATCATCTGCGTACGGAGACACCCTATGTTCCCCCCACCCCCTGGGCTTTTCCCTTCCACAGTCCCGAGCTCCTTAAAGCGATGGTCAAAGACTCTATCACTATTGCAAATAACAGAGGGACATAATACCTCTGCCTGGTCCCCCGGAGCATGGCAAAATACCCCAAACTCATTTTGTTTGTGTGGGCACTCGGTCTTGGTTTGATTCCTTACATAATGGCCGTACCCACTCCGAGAATCACGGCCCGATCCCAAACCTCTCAAGAACCACAATCAAATACCCCCATTCTACTTGATCAAATGCCTTTTCCGCTCCAGTGCAACCACCACCTTCGTCTCCTTTCCTTCAGCCGACGTCATGATTACATTTAATACCCTCCTAATATTTGAGAATAGCAGCAGCCTGATCCTCCCCTATCACCCTCAGAGGGCCCCCTAGCTGCCAGAACCTTCGGCAGTATCTTTGCGTCAAATTCAGTAGCGATTATAGGCCTGTTCGACTCACGCTCCACCTGGTCCTCATCTTTCTTTAACAACAAGGAGATTGAGGTCTGCCCCAATGTTTGTGGTAGCACCCCCTTTCCTATCGTCTCCTCAAACATCCCCACCATCAGCGGCGCCAATTTATCCTTTAATTTCTTGTAATACTCCATTGGGAACCCATCTGGTCCTGCCACCTTCCTTGATTGCATCCTCCCAATGGCCTCCTTTACCTCCTGTTCCCCCACCGACCTCTCAAATGTGACCCTGCCTTCCTCCACCAGCTTCGGATACTCCAATCCGTCCAGGAACTCCCGCATCCCCTGATCCTCATCCGGTGGCTCCGACCCGTACAAATTTTCATAAAACTCCTCAAATACCTTTTTAATCTGGTCCGGGGCCACCACCAATTTTCCCCTCCTGGTCCTGCACCTGGATAATTTCCCTCGCCGCCGCCTCCCTCCAAAGCTGGCCTGCCAGCATGCGCCCCATCCCATTGTTGCCATCAAACCCCCCCCCCCCCTTCCAGAATCCTCCCATCGCCGTCCTCTTTAAAACACCTCACCCAGTATCGGTCCCTCCCCCATTTTTCACACATCCTAGGCCCATCAAAACCTGTTCGGCCAGGCTCCAATGTCCGCAGCCCCTCCTCCCACCACACTACCATTCACTAGCCAGCTGGAGCTTGCAAGTGTGGAGGCCCCTGCCCAGACCCCACTCCCCTCCAATCCGCACCCCCCACCCAGTCCCAGGGAAACAAAGAAATCCCCTTCAAACAAACAAACCCCGTGCTCCAGAAATGATCATTGTAAAAAAATCCCAACTCCTACTTCATCCTATTAGGCAACTTCACCTCATTTAACACGTATAACAACCTCAAATAAAAAATAGAACTATACATACTCTTCCATCCCCCCCCTACCCTCAGTCCAAAACCAGTCCACAGTTCCATTTCTCATTCCTGCCCCAGTCCTTCTGCCTTCACAAACGCTTCCACCGTCATTGGAGTTGCAGGTCACCCTCAACTTAGCTGGGCGCACTACGCCAAACCGCACACCACTATTATACAGTGCCATCTTCACTTGGCCGAAGGCTGCCCTCCTCCTTGACATACGTATACCAGCTCCAGCCCACTGCACCTATATTTTTTATAATCTTTATTGTCACAAGTATGCTTACATTAACACTGCAATGCAGTTACTGTGAAAATCCCCGAGGCACCACATTCCGGCGCCTGTTCGGGTACACAGAGGGAGAATTCAGAACGTCCAAATTACCTAGCAGCACGTCTTTCGGGACTAGTGGGAGGAAACCGGAGCACCCGGAGGAAACCCACGCAGACACGGGGAAAACGTGCCGACTCCGCACAGTCAGTGACCCAGCCAGGATTTGAACCTGGGACCCTGGCGCTGAGAAACCACATTGCTAACCACTGTGCTGCCGTGCTGCCCTCCCAACTCTGCTTTGCCCAACTCAGGACCTTCTCCTTCATGTGGTACCTATGGAAACAAATAAACACCACTCTTGGCAGCTCATTCACCTTTAGTTTAGGCCTCAACGACTTTTGAGCCCGATCCAGTTCATACCGGAAGGGATCTTCCCATTCTCCCAAAAGCTCCGCCAACATCTTGGAAAAGTACTCTGTCGGCCTCAGGCCCTCCACAACTTCGGGTAGACCCACGATCCTCAGATTGTGCTGCCTATATCTGTTTTCCAGGTCCTCCACCATGACTCGCAGAGCCCTGTTGGCCTCGACCACCCTCTGCAGCTCCTCACCCATTGAGGTGAGCTGATTACTGTGTTGCGGCAAGGCCTCCTCCACTTCCTTCAGTTTCTCACCCTGCTCCTACACCTCGGCCGACGTCCTCGACAACGGTGCCTTCATCGGGGCAATCACCTCCTCCACCAGCACCTGCAAGGCCGTCATCACCTCCTTCCTCATCTCCTCCATGTGCTTTGCAAACTGTTTTTCAAATTCAGTGTCAGTGGGCAAATTTATGACAGATAAACATTATTATGGAGAGGTCTTGTGGCACAGTGGGCAACGACCCTGCCTCTGAGCCAGAAACTCCAGGCTTGAGTCCCACCACTGACTTGATGAGCAAGGAAGGTACTTTCATAATGCACCCAACAGATTGAGTAATCAATCTGCAAATTCTTCCAACACAATGGCAGGGGTGAGAGTGGGAGTGCTTCCTGGTCAGCCATATGATGGAAAGAATGTTGGAGCCTCCACCATCGTGATTCAAAACGCCAGGCGATAACATGTATGAAGAGTGCATGTTGTCACAGCAACTTTGCCTCTCTGAGTGAATTTTTACACCAGATCCAATCATATGTATGTAACTTATTTGTAATAGAGCCAGATAAGTGAAACGAGTACTTCAAGAAACAATCCTGCCCATGGATAAAATTGGATCAAACCTTGTTTTTTTAGAATCCTCCCAATAATTATACATATCTAACTCTTCACAAAGTTCTCACAATCATTTTGCCATTTTTCTTGGCTATTAATTTTAGTTGTACAAGTAGCTCATCTGAATCTTTTTCTAATTTGGGTTACTGCATCATCACAACAAAACGACAGATATTTAGAATCTGCAGATTTTTTAGTTGTGCTAACTCTGGGACTTTTTATTTGTTGTAAGTTTTAAAAACTCGAATGGATGCAGTCCCCAAACGAAATAACTCTATTCACCATATCAAGACAGTCCTTAACATGTAACTATTTTGTTACTGATTACTAATGTTTTAAAAAGCAACTCCAAAACAACCTAATAGATAAATAATGTTGTAAGGTTTCTATTTCTCAAAGGTGACTGACTCGCTGGACAAACAATTAAATCATTTACTTTCTTATCATTTAGCAAGTCAGCAAAAAAAAAAACACTTGCAGCACAGTAAAAGACCAAACCATTCAAAACATTTAGTAAAACTGATGCATATATTTAAATCTGTTTGTCTGGATTTACTGAAGTAAAAATATATCTCAACCATGTTGCATCTCATGTGTGCCTGAAAGTGTTATAAAACTCTGAAGTAACATTTGTGCCACACAAGTGCCAGACAATGACTATCTCTAACAAGAGAGAATCCAACCATCGCCCCTTTACATTCAATGACATTACCAATGCTGAATCCCCCACTATCAACATCTTGGGGGTTACCATTTTTTTTTTAATAAACAATTTTAATGAGATATTTTTTGGCATTGTAAACAGAATTGGCATTAAATTACAGAACGAGAAAACAAAAGGATTGTACAATAAACAAAGTACATAGTGCAATTGCTGTAACCCGTCCCACCCAGATCTGCCTAATTGACCCCCTATACTACATTCTCCTAACCCCCTCCCCACTGCTGACGATTAATTCTCCGCAAAGAAGTCAATGAATGGTTGCCACCTCCGGGCGAACCCTAACAACGACCCTCTCAAGGCGAACTTGATTTTCGCCAAGCCCAGGAAACTCGCCATGTCTGACAGCCAGGCGTCCGACCTTGGGGGTTTTGAGTCCCTCCAAGCTAGAAGTATCCGTCTCCGAGCTACCAGGGAAGCAAAGGCCAAAACGTCGGCCTCTTTCTCCCCCTGGACTTCTGGGACCTCTGAAACTCCAAAAATCGCCACCTCTGGACTCATTGCCACTCTCGTGTTCAGTACTCTAGACATAAGACCATAAGACATAGGAGCGGAAGTAAGGCCATTTGGCCCATCGAGTCCACTCCACCATTCAATCATGGCTGATTTCAACTCCATTTACCCGCTCTTTCCCCATAGCCCTTAATTCCTTGAGAAATCAAGAATTTATCAACTTCTGTCTTAAAGACACTCAACGTCCCGGCCTCCACCGCCCTCTGTGACAATGAATTCCACAGACCCACCACTCTCTGGCTGAAGAAATTTCTCCTCATCTCTGTTCTAAAGTGACTCCCTTTTATTCTAAGGCTGTGCCCCCGGGTCCTAGTCTCCCCTGCTAATGGAAACAACTTCCCTACATCCACCCTATCTAAGCCATTCATTATCTTGTAAGTTTCTATTAGATCTCCCCTCAACCTCCTAAACTCCAATGAATATAATCCCAGGATCCTCAGACGTTCATCGTATGTTAGGCCTACCATTCCTGGGATCATCCGTGTGAATCTCCGCTGGACCCCTCGAGGACATGACGTCCTCGAACCTCTGCCAGTATCTCCTAAGTTTTGGACACACCCAAAACATGTGGACATGGTCTGCCGGTCCTCTCAGACACTTTACAACCTATCCTCTACGCCGAAGAATCTGCTCATCCGGGCCACAGTCATGTGGGCCCGGTGGACAAGCCTAAATTGAATCAGGCTGAGCCTGGCACATGTTGCAGTCCCATTAACCCTGCTCAGCTCGTCCGCCCACAGGCCTTCCTCAATCTCCCCTCCCAACTCCTCCCATTTAAGCCTCAGCTCCTCGGTCTGCATCTCCTCCGCCCCCAGGAGCTCCTTGTAAATATCTGACACACTTCCCTCCCCCACCCATCCTCTAGACACTACGCTATCTTGGATCCCCCTTCGTGGCAAGAGCGGAAAAGCTGGCACCTGCCTACGCAAAAAGTCCTGCACCTGAATATACCGGAATTCATTCCCCCTCGTCAACCCAAACTTGGCCTCCAGTGCCCTCAAGCTAGGGAAGCTCCCTTCCAAGAACAAATCTCCCATCTGGTCAATCCCCACCCTCCGCCATTCCCAAAACCCCCCGTCCAACCTCCCCGGGGCAAACCGATGGTTGTCACATATCGGGGACCAGACCGATGCTCCCGTTGCTCCCACTTGCCTCCTCCACTGTCCCCAGATCCGAAGGGCCGCCACCACTACAGGACTGGTGGAGAAGCGCGACGGCGGGAACGGCAGAGGCGAGTCACCAACGCCCCCAGACTGGTACCCCTACATGAGGCTGCCTCAACCTGTTATCCTGGAGGTTACCATTGACCAGAAACTGAACTGGACAAATCATATAAATACTGTGGCTACAAGAGCAGGTCAAAGGTTAGGAATTCTGCGGTGAGCAATCCAATTCCTGACTCCCAAAGCCTGTGTGCAATCTGGAAAGCACGAGTCAGGAGCATGACGGAATGCTCTCCCCTTGTTGGGTTAAGTGCAGTTCCAACAACATAGGGCTGGGGGCTCTTCTCCCTGGCCTGTTCGTTTTACTGGCCCTTTTAAGCCTACCTGCGTTCCCGCAACCAGTGCAGTGAAAAGGGGGGCATGGCCTCTCTGAATGTTGCACTGCGCCCTTCCTCTTTTGCTGCAGGTATCAGGCAACTCCAGCCATTGGAAGGTTTCAACAAAGTTGTCCAGAGTGGGTGAATGTGCTTTAAAGTCTTGTAATTCCAGCTGCTGGGTTGAAGTTATGGCCCAAAGCTACATTGAGGCAGGAAGGTAGAATATGGTAAAATGTGAAATTATGTTCTTTGATAGGAAGAACTGAAAAACAATAGTTTTAAAATAATAGTAACAATTCGTTCTATGTACTCAAACTGCCACAAGTTCCACTAACCGACACATGTCAATGAAAGTTAATCTGATTTGTGCTATTGATTGAAGGATAAATGATTAATGTTGATGAGGATGTCAGATCCTTCCAGCTCTGCTTCAAATAGTGACAAAGGATCTTCTATGCACAACTGACAAAGCAGATGGTGTGTACATTTAATATCTTTCCAAAAGATGGTCGCTGTCACCTAGCTACCACGTTAGCCACAGTCACAAATCTAGTAAGGGCCACTAAATCTCACGAGTGGCCAAAAACAGAATTTTTGCTAGCGAGATTTCAGTTTGCGGTCTTTCCCCTCACACCCGCTGGTGACATCACGCTGCCGCAAATCACTATCGGTGACCATGCTGGCCGGGGTGTGCGGAGGTGCCTGGAGGCCCTGGGAGTTGAGAGACAAGACTGGACATTGCTCTCTGGCACTCTTGAGAGTGCCGCTGTCAGGAGGCAGTGCCAACGAGGTAAATGAAGGAGGTAGTGCTTGGAGATTCTGACGGGGGAGGGGGTAACCCTCCACCATTGGGGAAGAGGTGGGTTCCCCTTATGTGCTGTGGCGCCCTGATCTCTTTGAGCTGGCCACACCCCGCCAGGGTGACAGCACAAACCACGCCCCCAGATTTTCTGTGCACTGAGTGCCAGAAAATCTGAAGTGGAAACCTATTGGTATTCGGTCTGAACCCGACACTGCCAGATTTCTGGAAAATTCCGCCCGATATCTAATATAATATTACATGCCTTCTCTAAAGTGGTGGTTTACGTGAAATGCTCAAGTCGTGGAGTATGTCAGGGAGATATTAGGAGCTTGGGTTCAGAAACGTGGTCCAAAGGTAGCAGGCAATGTAGGAGTTAAATAGACTGAAAGAAAAGCCTGCTAGCAGCAGATTCCGATGGATATGCCCTCAGCCTGAGTTAGCTTGTCCCATTCAGACTTAAATTAGTTAGGATATGCATAAGGTGATTCAACCGAATTCCATTGTCTTTCGGGCATTCCTGCATGCCATCCGTTATCCTGTTACTGAATCTGATGACCCATTTGTCCATCAATGGAAGGTAGTTGCATAGGAGTTGCATCGCTCTGGGTTTTTTTGTGTAAATGGGTGCGGGCAAGCAAGCAGCACAATTACAGTTGATAAGTTTGAGTCTGGACATTCCAGATGAGGACCTTTGTTTGATGTGCTGGGCGGAGCTTAGCGAGAGAGAATTTATTTGGAACAGGCAAAGAAGGGAGGATGTCAGCAGCCATCGAAGAGGTCATGAAAAATGCCACAGCAAGAAAGCTTTGGAAAAGGGTTCTCAACAAATGTCCCCAATGGAAAAAAGATTGCTTCCTCAATGCAAGTGGTGCCTTTGCCTGTATGTGTAAATGGAACGAGAGCTGTATTTTCATGAAAAGTGTTTTTGAGGGAACTACTGTAAAGGTTAAGAAACTGCATGCAATCTGTTAGTGTTAGAATGGTGAAGTAAAAATGTAAATATTATTTTATGTTCTTTTGTTTTAATAAGTTTTTTTATAAAATAACAAAACCCTATTTCTTACCTTCTCACCCTGAACTGAATCATTCTTTCTGCACCGTCTTAAAACTTAAGCTAAGCATCTGGATCAGTATCTTAGCCATTGTTGAGGGCTGATCAGGCATCTGTAACAAGTGGAACTTGACCATCCATCTTCTATCCAGCGCAGAGTAAAACCTCTTCTGGAGGGTGACAGAATATAAGAAGAAACAACCTAGACAGAGAAATAGTGTCAAAATACTGGCTGCAGCTGCCCATTATTAGTTAACCAAATAAACTTTGCTGAATTGCTTTTATCAACGAGCCAGTTGGTGTAGCATCAATACAGTTCTTTGTTAACATTTCCCTAAGGGCTACTCATTATGCTTGGCTAAGTTTCAAAAGCTACAATTATCTCAGGGGGTTCTGAGTTCACAATTTGATTGATATCTTGAAGAGACAATTAAAGGATTCGGGTATGAACAGAAGGTTATTTGCTTTTCAAGGGATTAACCACTTGAGATTTAAAAGCTTTGCTTTCATGGATAAGAGTTTGTTTCACTATTGTTTCTAAAAGTGACAGCTGTGTTGGTTGTTTTTAGAAGTTTTTATTTCCATCTCCACATGGCTCCTAAGGTCTGCCCATGGTGGATACTGAATGACTGACTATGGAGTAGGCATACAGGACATAAAGCATCATTTGGGTTTGGTGGGGTTTTAGTTGTAACAGAATAATGAGGGGACATGAAAGTAGTGGTGTGGGGGTTATGAGGTCATGGGTGTTGGCAGAGGCATGAGTACGCTTGGAGAGTATGTGGAGGGGTGATCAGTGAGGGCTGGTGGGCCTAAAGCCTTGCAAAAGATAAACATCTAACCAGCCTGCCTTGGCACTCAATTGTCTCCATGGCCACTTATGCTGTGCCCTCATGGTCAGTGGACCCAACTCCATCCTACCACCATTCCTCCCTGAGGCGGGTGTAGTGACTCGGGGAAATTTCGTCATCTCAGCTTCTCACACATGAAGAAATTAATGCAGTTCCCAAAGATAAAAAAGATCAATACTGACTGAGTACCTTGTAAATTTCTTGGAAGTTTTATAATGCTGTAATCCTGAAGTCACTTTCACTTAGAAATGTTGATGTTCCTGTGATCAGTTTAAATGAATAACAGCACCCCAAGGCAGAATTATCTTGATGGTTGGAAACTGTGGAAGTTGCAAACCTGTTGCCAACTGTTTTCAATGCTGTAAATTCATCCCAGTTGTGAAAAAAAACACTGCTTCTGTCACAGTAAGGATCCCACACAGACCCACCAACAGCATCCTCCTGAAGAAGTTAAGGATTGTATAAGATTAAAAGATAAGGGTTATAAAGTTGCCATAAATAGTAGAAGATTTATGGCGTGGAAGATTTGGGGTGTTTTTAGAAAACAGCAAAGGAAGGCCAAAAAACTGATAAAGAAAAGGAGACCAGAATATGAATGCAAGCTAACAAAACACATTAAAATGGCCGGTCAAAGCTTCTTTAGGTATGTATAACGGAAATGTTTGACTAAGACAAATGCATGTCCATTACAGGCAAAGTCAGGGGAGTTCATAATGGGGAATAGAGAAATAATAGAGAAGCTAAATTAATATTTTGTGACTGTTTTTACGAAGGAAGATAATCTCCCAGATGTAGAAATCCAAAGGGCTAGGGAGAATGCAGAGTTGAAGGAAATTAGTATAAATAAGGTTGCATTGGAGAAATTATGGGGTGGTAAGTTGAAAAAACCCCGGAAACTGATATTATGCTTCCCAGTATATTGAAAGAGGTTGCTATAGAGATAGTGGATACATTGTTGGTCATCTTCCAAAATTCTTTATTTTCTGGGATTGTTCCTGAAGGTTGAAATGTAGCAAATGTCACCCCACTATTTAAAAAGGGAGAGAGAATACCGGGAGCTCCGGCGTGTTAGCCTTACATTAGTAATTGGGAAAATGATGGAATCTATTATGAAGTGATAAATGTGAAGAAAGTAATCAATGGACAACCATAGAAACATTGGCCCTTTGAGCCATTATGATCATGGCTGATCATCCAACTCAACAACCTGCTCCCACTCTCTCTCCCCCCCCTACCCGCCATATCATAGAACAGTACAGCACAGAACAGGCCCTTCGGCCCTCGATGTTGTGCCGAGCATTGTCCGAAACCAAGATCAAGCTATCCCACTCCCTGTCATTCTGGTGTGCTCCATGTGCCTATCCAATAACCATTTGAAAGTTCCTAAAGTGTCCGACTCCACTATCACAGCAGGCAGTCCATTTCACACCCTAACCACTCTCTTAGTAAAGAACCTACCTCGGACATCCCTCCTATATCTCCCACCCTGAACCTTATAGTTATGCCCCCTTGTCACAGCTGCATCCACCCGAGGAAATAGTCTCTGAACGTCCACTCTATCCATCCCCCTCATTATCTTATAAACCTCTATTAAGTCGCCTCACATCCTCCTCCGTTCCAAAGAGAAAAGCCCTAACTCCCTCAATCTTTCCTCATAAGACCTATCCTGCAAACCAGGCAGCATCCTGGTAAATCTCCTTTGCACCCTTTCCAATGCTTCCACATCCTTCCTATAATGAGGTGACCAAAACTGCACACAATACTCCGAATGTGGTCTCACCAGGGTCATGTATAGTTGCAGCATAACCCCGCGGCTCTTAAACTCAAGCCCCCTGCTAATAAGCGCTAACACACTGTAAGCCTTCTTCACGGCTCTAACCACTTGAGCGGCAACCTTCAGAGATCTGTGGACATGAACCCCAAGATCTCTCTGTTCCTCCACATTCCTCAGAACCCTGCCGTTGACCCTGTAATCCGCATTCAAATTTGTTCTACCAAAATGAATCACCTCGCACTTATCAGGGTTAAACTCCACCTGCCATTTTTCGGCCCAGCTCTGCATCCTATCAATGTCTCTTTGCAGCCTACAACAGCCCTCCACCTCATCCACTACTCCACCAATCTTGGTGTCATCAGCAAATCTACTGACCCACCCTTCAGCCCCCCCCTCCAAGTCATTGATAAAAATCACAAATAGCCAAGGACCCAGTATTGATCCCTGTGGTACACCGCTGGTAACTGGTCTCCAGTCTGAAAATTTTCCATCCACCACCACCCTCTGTCTTCTATGTGATAGCCAGTTACTTATCCAATTGGCCAAATTTCCCTCTATCCCACACCTCCTTACTTTCTTCATGAGCCGACCATGGGGAACCTTATCAAACGCCTTACTGAAATCCATGTATACAACATCAACTGCTCTACCTTCATCTACACACTTCGTTACCTCCTCAAAGAATTCAATCAAATAATATCCTCTGATCCCTTTAGCCACAAGAGCGAAATCTAACTTCTTCTTGAAAACATACAATATTTTGGCCTCAACTGCTTTCTGTGGTCGCAAATTCCACAGGCCCAGTACATTCTGGATGAAGAAATTTCTCCTCACCTCACTCCTAAATGCTTTACCCAGTAACCGTAGACTGTGACCCCTGGTTCTGTACTCCCCCACTTCTTGCATCTACCTTATCTTAACATCCTTCCTGCATCTACCTTATCTAGTCCTGTTAGAATTTTATAGATTTGATAGATCCCCCTCATTCTTCTAAAACGGCAGCGAATATAATCCTAACCAATTCAATCTCTCCTCATACCTCAGTCCCGCCATCCCAGGGATCAGTATGGTAAACCTTTGCTGCAGTCTCTCTATAAAACATCTTTCCTCACATAAGGAGACCAAAAGTGTGCACAGTACGGTTACTCTTTTCTTTATCTAAACCACAGTGTGTTTTTAACCTGTATACGGTGGACAAATGATCACACATGTTGTTTAGTACAATAATAGTTCATTAACATCCACACGGTTATTTACTTAATCAATCACACGTTCATGCACATTGGACTATAAACTATAAACTAATACACTTAAACGACCTTAACTTAACTTCCAGGTGACTGGCAAATACAGAGCAGATAAGGCCTTATCTGATTTCTGGTAGTCTGGCAGTGCTGACGTTTTTGTAGGCAGTCTGTGTCCTCTGTTCTAGTCCCTCCGTGGATGGCGTGGGCTCTTCTTGGCTGGTGGTGGATTCACCATTGTTGGTGGCTGTCGATGCTGTGGTCGAGAGAGTGGTGGCCTGCGCAGTGCCGTTTGTTCTTTTTGGATTTCCCTGCCCCTTTTGTGGGCGGTCTCTGGATCATTGTCAATCGATTGATCAGGGCTCCATCACCCTGATCGATCAAGTCCAAACAGGGGCTGCCACATCGATTTTGGGGTGGGCACACAGTGGCCATGCCTGGACGTGTTGGGAGCAGGGGCTTGGGTGCCGCTGTGTCTGGTGGACAATGTGATTGACAGGATAGTTATATTGTTCCTTGGAAGACCTTTTAATGGCCTTTTTCCTGTCTTAGTTTCTGCATAAGTCTGAGCTACAGCTTTGTATATTTGCAGGCTGCAACCTGTCTTGTGTTCAGGCTTGGCCAAATTTCCCAGCATTCTTTGCGGGAGGCCATTTTAGATGGCCACAGTATTCTCGGTGTGGTCTCACCAAGGCCCTGTATAATTGCAGCAAGACATCCCTGCTCCCATATTCGAATCCTCTCGCTATGAAGGCCAACATTCTATTTGCCTTTTTTACCGCCTGCTGCAACCGTATGCTTGCTTTCAGCGACAGGTGTACAAGGACACACAGGTCTCATTGCACATTCCCCTCTCTCAATCTATTCAGATAATCTGTCTTCCTGTTTTTGCTACCGAAGTAGATAATCTCACATGTTTCTATATTATGCTGCATCTGCCATGCATTTGCTTACTCATCAACTTGTCCAAATCACATCAAAACATCTCTGCAGCCTCCTCACAGCTCACCCTCCCAACCAACTTCGTGCCATCTTCAAATCTGGAGATATTACATTTAGTTCCCTCATTGAAATCATTAATATATATTGCAAATAGCTGTGGTTCTCGCACTGATCATTGCGGTTGTCCACTAGTCACGGCTTGCCATTTGGAAAAAGACTTGTTTATTCCTACTCTTCCTGTCTGTCAACCAGTTTTCTATCCATTTCAATACACTACCACCAATCCCATGCGTATTAATTGTACACTCTAACCACTTACATAAGACTTTGCCGAAAGCCTTCTGAAAGTCCAGATTAACCACATCCACTGGCTCCCCTTCATCAACTCTACTAGTTACACCCTGAGGAATTCCAGTATATTTGTCAAGCATAATATCCCTTTCAGAAATCCATGCTGACTCTGTCCGATCCTGTCACTGTTTTCCAAGTGATCTGCTATTAAATCTTTTATAAAGGACTCTAGCATTTTCCCCATTACCGACAACAGGCTGACTGGTCTATAATTCCCTGATTTCTCTCAACCCCTCTTTTTAAATAGTGGAGTTACATTAGCCACTCTCCAATCTGTGGAACTGTTCCAGAGTCTATAGAATCTTGGAAGATGACCACTTCCCAAGTACTCTGGGATGCAGATTATCAAACCCGAGGGATTTACTAGTCTTCAATCCCATCAATTTGCCCGACACCATTTCTCTACTAATACTGATCGCCTTCAGTTCCCCACTAAACCCTGCTTTCCCCAACATTTCTGGTATGTTATTTGTGTCCTCCTTTGTGAAGACAGAACCAAAGTATGCATTTAGTTGGTCAGCCATTTCTTTGTTCCCCATTATAAATTCCCATTTCTGATTGTAAGGGACCTAAATTTGTCTTCACCATTTTTTTTTCTCTTCACATACCTATAGAAACTTTTACAGTCAGTTTTTGTGTTCCCTGCAAGTTTACTCTTGTACTCTATTTTCCCCTTTTTTTTGAAAATCTTTTTACTGGCTTTTCTCATATTTATAAACAGTTGTTGCTTATATACATTACATTTACACCCCCATCCCCTACCCCCACCCGACCCCGGGTTGCGCAGTCCTTTGGTTCTTCATCTTTTTTTTTCCGTGGCTTACTCCTCGTTGCTGGCCTCGAACAGGTTTTGGAACATGTCGACGAACTGCCCCCAAGTATCCAGGAAGCCGAGAGGTCAGCGAGCCAGTCTGCACGGGTGGTGCTGCCGATCGCCAGCCGAGCAGGATTCGCCAGCGTGCGATTAGGGAAGCGAAAGCAAGGGCGTTAGCCCCCTTCCCCATGTGTAACTCTGGCTGCTCCGATACCCCAAAGATTGCCACTATTGGGCATGGCTTCACCCTCACCCCCATAACCTTGGACATTGCCCTAGAGAAGGCTGTGCAGTACCCAGCAAGATTGGGGCAAGCCCAAAACATGTGGGTGTGGTTGGCCGGGCCCCTCTGGCATCGTTCACATTTGTCCTTCGGGAAGAACCTGCTCATTCGGGTTCTGGTCAGGTACGCTCTGTGCACCACTTTGAGCTGCATTAGGCAGGAGGAGGTGGACCTCACCCTGCAGCACGGTAGCATTGTGGATAGCACAATTGCTTCACAGCTCCAGGGTCCCTGGTTCGATCCCGGCTTGGGTCACTGTCTGTGCGGAGTCTGCACATCCTCCCCGTGTGTGCGTGGGTTTCCTCCGGGTGCTCCGGTTTCCTCCCACAGTCCAAAGATGTGCAGGTTAGGTGGATTGGCCATGATAAATTGCCCTTAGTGTCCAAAATTGCCCTTAATGTTGTGTGGGGTTACTGGGTTATGGGGATAGGGTAGAGGTGTGGACCTTGGGTAGGGTGGTCTTTCCAAGAGCCGGTGCAGACTCGATGGGCCGAATGGCCTCCTTCTGCACTGTAAATTCTATGATAATCTATGCTCAGTGCTTCGCTCCAGAGTCCCCATTCTACCTCTGTCCCCAGTTCGTCCTCCCATTTTTGTCTGGTCCCGTCCAGTGGTGTTCAGGCTCTGTCCAGTAGCTGTCCGTATATTTTCCCCATAGCCCCCCCCGCCCCTCTCACTGCTTGTGCCTATCAGGTCCTCTAGTAGTGTGGTTTCTGGGGCCCCGGGGTACCCTACTGTCTCTTTGCGGAGGAAGTGCTTTATTTGGAGGTGTCTCAATTCTTGTCCTTTTGCTAGTTTCCTCTTCCTCGTCAGTTCGTCCAGTGTCGCCAGTCTGCGTCCTAAGTAGAAGTCCCCGACCGTCAGGGTGCCCCCGTCCTGCCTCCATCTTTTGAAGGTGGTATCTAGCATGGCTGGGGGGAATCTGTGATTGCCACATATGGGGGCCATGGGGGACATTTTGGTTATCCCAAAGTGCTGTCTCAGCTGGGTCCACGTTCTCAGCGTGGCAGCTACCACTGGGCTCGTTGTGTACCTTGTTGAGGGGGATGGGAGTGCTGCTGTGGCCAGGGCCCGGAGGGTCGTCCCTTTACAGGATGCCTCCTCCATTTGTACCCAATCTGTGTCGGGTTCTTGTATCCATCACCTCACTCTTTCTGCCGTTGTTGCCCAGTGGTAGTATTGTAGGTTCAGTAGAACCAGGCCCCCTCTGACTTTCCCTCTTTGCAGTGTCGGTTTGGGAATTCTCGTGTTCTTACCCCCTCCCCCCACACACAGAAACGCCATGATTAGACTGTCTACGTTTTGGAAAAAGGCTTTGGGGATGAAGATCGGGATGGATCGAAACAGGAAGAGGAATCTTGGCAGTACGTTCATCTTGACCGTCTGCACTCTTCCCGCCAGGGAGAGTGGGGGTGAGCCCCACCGTTGAAGGTGTTTTCTTACTTCCTCCACCAGGCTGGTCAGGAACCTCTGGCTATTTGGATCCCGAGGTAACGGAATCTGTTCTGGGCCCCTTTTGGGTTCGCTGGGCATGCCTCGCTTTTGCCCAGGTTAAGTTTGTAACCCAAGAAGGTTCCAAACTCTTTCAGCATTTGCAGTATTGCAGTCAGTCCCTCCTGTGGCTTCGAGACATAGAGGAGCAGGTCATCTGCATAGAGTGAGACTCTGTGCTCTCTGTCTCCTCTCCGGATTCCCTTCCAGCTTTTCGCGTCCCTCAGGGATATTGCCAGGGGTTCGATCGCTAGCCCGAACAAGAGTGGGGACAGGGGGCAACCCTGCCTTGTTCCTCTCTGTAGCTGGAAGTATTCAGAGCTGGTGGTGTTAGTTCAGACATTCGCTTTGGGAGCATTGTACAGGAGCCTCACCCAGGCGGCGAATCCCGCTCCTAGCCCAAACCATTCCAGTACCTCGAGGAGGTAGCTTCATTCGACTCTGTCAAAGGCCTTTTCTGCGTCCAGGGAGATGATCACCTCTGGTGTTCTCTCCCCGGGGTGGGGGGTGGGGGGGGGGGGGGGGGGTCATTATCACATTCAGCAGCCGTCTGATGTTCGCTGTGAGCTGCCTACCATCGACAAAGCCCGTTTGGTCCTCTGCGACCACCTCTGGTACACAGCCCTCCAGCCTTTTGGCCAGGACCTTTGCGAGTATTTTCGCATCCACGTTCAGCAGTGAAATGGGTCTGTCCGATCCGCATTCCGTCAGGTCTTTATCTTTTTTCGGTATCAGTGAAATTGTGGCCTGCGCTAGCGTGGGTGGTAGGGTGCCCCTTGCCAGTGAGTCCGCGAACATGTCCCTTAAGTGTGAGGCCAGGACTGGTGCAAAGTTTTTGTAGAAGTCCGCCGTGAACCCGTCGGGTCCCGGTGCCTTCCCCGCCTGCATGGAGCTGATGCTCTCCATGATTTCGCCCAGGTCTATTGGTGCTTCCAGCTCCTACCGTCTGTCTTCCCCCACCACTGGTAGTTCCAGACTGTCTAGGAATTGTTTCATTCCCACATCCCCGTCGGGAGGCTCAGAGGTGTACAGTCCCCGGTAGAAGGTCTCGAATGCACGATTGACCTCCTTTGGCTCTGTTACCAGTCTGCCTCTGCTATCCTTAACTTGCGCTATTTCCCTCGTGGCTGCCTGCTTTCTCGGCTGGTGAGCCAATAGGCGGCCAGCCTTGTCTCCGTGTTCATAGAATGTCCCCTGTGTCTGGCAGAGTTGGTACACTGCTTTCCTCGTGGATAGCAGATTAAAGTCCATTTGCAGCTTTTTCCTCTCCGCCAGCAGCTCTACAGTCGGGGCCTCGGTGTATTTTCCATTGACTTCCAGAATGGAGTCCACTAGCTGTTGCCTGGCCACCCTCTCTCTACTTGCCTTGTTGGCTATGATCTCTCCTCTCATCACGGCCTTCAGTGCCTCCCAAAACATGGAGGGCGAGACCTCCCGGTTTTGGTTGTTACTAGTGTACTTGCCTATGGCCTGCGATATTTTTTGGCAGAAAGCCTTGTCGGCCAGGAGGTCCGTGTCCAGCCTCCATGTGGGGCGCTGGGCCCGGCCTGACTCCAACGTCACATCCATATAATGTGGAGCGTGGTCGGAGATAACAATCGCAGAGTAGTCCTTTCCCGTGATCCCTGGAAGCACGAATTTCCCCACTGCAAAGAAGTCGCTACAGGTGTATACCTTGTGCACCTGCGAAAAGAACGAGAACTCCTTTTCTCCCGGGTGCAGGGACCTCCATGGGTCCACCACCCCCATCTGTTCCATGCAGGCCCCTATCTCCCTTGCCATGCCAGACGTTTTCCCCGTTCTGGGGTTTGATCGGTCGGTCAGTGGGTCCAGCACGCAGTTAAAGTCGCCCCCCATAATCAGTCAGTGTGTGTCAAGGTCGGGGATTTCCGCCATGGTCTTCTTTATGAATTCTGAATCGTCCCAGTTGGGAGCGTACACATTTACCAGTACGACCGGTGCCCCTTCCAGGATACCGCTGACCATGACGTATCTTCCCCCTGGGTCTGAAACTGTCTTGGTTCCCATAAACCTAGGGCAGCACGGTAGCATTGTGGATAGCACAATTGCTTCACAGCTCCAAGGTCCCAGGTTCGATTCCCGGCTTGGGTCACTGCTTGTGCGGAGTCTGCACATTCTCCCCGTGTGTGCGAGGGTGTCCTCCGGGTGCTCCGGTTTCCTCCCACAGCCCAAAGATGTGCGGGTTAGGTGGATTGGCCATGTTAAAATTGCCCATAGTGTCCAAAATTGCCCTTAGTGTTGGGTGGGGTTACTGGGTTATGGGGATAGGGTGGAGGTGTGGACCTTGGGTAGGATGCTCTTTCCAAGAGCTGGTGCAGACTCGATGGGCCGAATGGCCTCCTTCTGCACTGTTAATTCTATGATAACATTTAAGAAGTATTTCTATGATAACCTCATCCTTTTGCTAATTAATATTGCTACCCCCCTAGCCCTCGTCCCGTAGCATGAGTGGTACGTCTGTCCCATCCAGCCCTTCCTTACCAGCAGTCAGTCCTTCTCCCTCAGGTGCGTCTCTTGTAGGTAGATTATGTCTGCTTTTAGGCTTCTTAGGTGGGCGAACACTCTGGATCTTTTCACTGGGCTGTTGAGTCCCCTTACATTCCAGGTAACAATCCTGGTGGGGGTTTCTGATCCCCCGGTCCTGTGGGATCACCAATACTTACCTGGTGGACGCGCTTTTCCCCTTTTTAATCAATCCCGCTATCCTCCTTTGCTGAATTCGGAACTCCCAATCCTCAGGTCTGCTTTTTTTCTGGCCAATTTGTGTGCCTCTTCCTTGGATCTAATACTAGCTCTAATTTCACTTATAAGCCATGGTTTGGCCACCTTTCCCATTTACCTTTCCCATTTTACTTTTGCGCCTGACAGGAATGAACAATTGTTGTAGTTACTCATGAACACTTTGAATGTTTCTCATTGCCTCTCCGCCATCATCCCTTTAGGAAATGTTCCCCAATCCATTGTAGCCAACTCACGCATCATACCATTGTAGTTTCCTTTCAGATTCAGAACCCTAGTCCGAGAATCAACCACGTCACTCTCATCTTGATGAAGAATTCTATCATATTATGGTCACTCATCCCCAAGGTACCTTGCACAACTAAATTACCAGTTATTCCTTTCTCATTACACAATACCCAGTCTAGGTTAACCTGTTATCTAGTCGGTTCCTCAGTCTATTGGTCCAGAAAACCATCACAGACACAATCCAAGAATCCTTCCTCTATGGTATTGTTACTAATTTGATTTGCCTAATGTATATGCAGATAAAAGTCACCCATAATTACTGATGTTCCTTTATTGAGTGTGTCTCTAACTTGGGGCGGCACAATAGCACAGTGGTTAGCACTGTGGTTTCACAGCACCAGGGTCCCAGGTTCAGTTCTTGGCTTGGGTCTCTGTGCGGAGTCTGCACGTTCTCCCTGTGTCTGCATGGGTTTCCTCCGGGTGCTCCGGTTTCCTCCCACAAGTCCCAAAAGACGTGCTGTTAGGTGAATTGGACATTCTGAATTCTCTGTCTGTGTACACGAACAGGCACCAGAATGTGGCGACTTGGGGCTTTTCACAGAAACTTCTGATAATAAAGATTATTATTATAAAATGTCCTGTTTAATGCCATTCACAATATAACCACTACAGTTTGAGGGTCTGTAAACAATTCCTATTAATGTTTTTGCCCCTTGCTCTTTCCATACAGATTCCACATCGGTGGAGCTAATATCATTTTTCAGTATTGTGTTAATTTCTTCTTTAACCAGCAATGCAACCCTTAAAAAATTTTTTTTAGAGTACCCAATTATTTTTTTTTCCAATTAAGGGGCAATTTAGCATGGCCAATCCGCCTAACCTGCACACCTTTGGGTTGTGGGAGTGAAACCCACGCAGACATGGGGAGAATGTGCAAACTCCACACAGACAGTGACCCAGGGCCGGGATTCCAACCTGGGTCCTCAGTGCCGCAGTCCCAGTGCTAACCACTGCGCCACATGCCGCCAAAGCAATGCAACCCGACTTCCTTATCCTTTTTGTCTGTCCTTCCTAATACTGAATGCCCCTGAATGTTCAACTCTCATCCCTGGTCACCCTACAGCCACTTCTCTAATCCCAACTATATCTTTATCAGTGGTTAGCACTGTTGCTTCACAGTGCCAGGGTCCCAGGTTAGATTCCCAGCTTGGGTCACTGTCTGTACGGAGTCTGCACATTCTCCTGGTGTCTGCGTGAGTTTCCTCCAAGTGCTCCAGTTTCCTCCCACAGATCCCGAAAGACGTGCTGTTAGGCCATTTGCACATTCTGAATTCTGGCTCTGTGTACCCGAAAAGGTGCCAGAAGGGGCTTTTCCCAGTGACTTCATTGCAGTGTTAATGTAACCCTACTTGTGATAATAAAGATTATTAAAAAACATTTTTTTTTTAAAAAAAGGATTTTTTCCAAACATACAAGAACAATAGATAAACAATTCGGGAAACAAACTTCTCAACAGACAACTGTACAGTTTATACAAATGTTTCCCCTTTTTTGCTCCCCCCTCATCCCCCCTGACGAACAACTCCTCAAACAGGGAAACGAACATGCCCCACCTTGCCTTGAAACCCTCCACTAAACCCTTTAACCTGTATTGGATCTTTTCTAGCCAAAGAAAGTCATATAAGTCCCCCAGCCAGGCCGTTACCCCCGGTGGCGTTGCTGGCTGTCACTCCAATAAGATTCATCGCCGGGCAATCAAAGAAGCAAAGGCCACAACATCAGCCTTCCTCCCCCCACTCTCCCATCAGCTCCGGCTTCACCGATATCCCAAATATCACCACCGAAAGCTCCGGCACCACCTCCTCCCCCCCTCTCCTTGCCAGTGCCGCAAACACTCCTGCCTAGAATCTCTCAAACTTTTCGCAGCCCCAGAACATATGAGCTTGTTCGCTGGTCCCTGCCCACCCTTCTCACACTTGTCTGCCACCCCCAGGAAGAACCCACTCATTCTTGCCCGCATCATTTGTACCCTGTGTACGACCTTGAATTGTATCAGGCTCATCCTTGCGCACAAGGAGGTCACATTTACTCTTCGTAGCGCCTCACTCCATACTCCCCAGGTTATCTCCCCTCCCAGCTCCACTTCCTACGTCTCCTTAATCTTACCACCCGCTCACCTCCCTGTTCTCCCAGACACCTGTATATGTCTCCAATCCTGCCCTCCCCTTCCACATCCCGACGCAACAGTCGTTCCAGCAGGGTGTATCTCGGCAACCTGGGGAATTCTTTCCCAACCTTTCACGCTAAGTCCCTTACCTGCTGGTACCGAAACTCACTTCCTCTCGGTAGCTTTACCCTCTCCTTCAATTTATCTACACTGGCAAACCCTTCTTCCAGATACAAATCCCTCTCCTTAACCAGCCCCACTTCTCTCCACTTCCAATACATGCCATCCAACATGGCATGTGGTTTTCACATACCGGCGTTAACACCGACATCCCCTCTATCCTAAAGTGCCTCCTTACCTGGTTCCAAATCTTCACCGTGGACTGCACCACTGGGCTCACGGAATATCTGCTTGGCGCCATTGGCAACGTCGGCATCACCATAGCCCTTAAGGTGCCCCCCCTACAGGATTCCTCCTTCATCCTAACCCTTTCCACCCCCTCTCCTTCCCACCATTGCCTCACCTTCTCTATGTTCGCCCAATAATAATATTGCAGGTTCGGCAACGCCAACCTTCCATGCTCCTCTGTAACAGGGTCCTCTTAACCCTGCGCACCTTCCCTGCCCATACAAATTCTGAAATAATTGTGTCCAGTTTGCAAAAGAAGGCCTTCGGTATAAAGATCGGGAGTATCTGGAAAATGAACAGGAATCTCGGCAGAATGTTCATCTTCACCACTTGGACCCTCCCTGCCAAATTTAAGTGCAGCGTGTCCCACCTCTTCAGATCTTCCCTAACCTCCTCCACCAGTTTTGTTAGATTCCATTTATGTAGCATCGGCCATTCCCTCGCTACCTGAATCCCCAAGTAACTAAACCCGTCTCTGGCCACCTTAAATGGCATCCCTCCTAAATTGGCTCGCCGACCCAACTCATTCATCGGGAACACTTCACTTTTCCCTACATTTAACTTATATCCCGAGAACGCCCCAAAACTTACCCAACAGGCCCATGATCTTCTCCATGCTCTCCAGCGGGTCCGAAACATGCAATAGTAGGTCATCAGCATAGAGCAACATCCGATGCTTCCTTCATCCCCTCGTTATCCCTTGCCACTCTGCCGACCCCCTAAGAGCCATTTCCAGAGGCTCTATAGCCAGCGCAAACAGCAGCGGGGACCCCTGCCTTGTTTCCGTGTATAGTTCAAAGTTGCGTGAACCCATGCCATTGGTCCACACGTTCGCCCTCGGTGCTGCATTTAACAGGCACACCCATGCCACAAACTTCGGCCCAAACCTTCCCAGGACCTCAAACAGGTACTGCCACTCCACCGGTCGAATGCCTTCTCCACATCCATGAACACCGCTATCTCCGGTACCGGAGCCCCTGATGGAGTCACATTTAACAGCCTCCTTATATTACTAGAAAGCCGCCTGCCCCTTTATGAAGCCTCTTTGGTCCTCGCTAATCACCCCCGGGACACAACCTACCATCCTTCCCGCCAGCAGCTTAGCCTGCACTTTCACGCCTTATTTACCAGCGATATGGGCTTATACGACCCACATTCCAATGGATCCTTCCCCTTTTTTGGTATTAACGTGATCATTGCCTCCATCATCGTCTCCAGCAACACCCCTTCTCCAACGCCTCATTAAACACCCCCACGTGATGTGGTGTTAGGTCCGTCGCAAACCCCTTATAAAATTCTGCCGGGTAGCCATCGGGCCCCGGGGCATTCCCCAATTTCATACCTCTTATACTGTCCAATATCTCCCTCAGCCCCAGGGGCTCCTCTAGCGCCTGCCTCTTCTCTTCCTCCAACTGTGGAAACTCCAGTTCGTCTAAGAACTGTCCCATGTTCATCTCTTTACCCCCCGGGTCCGCCCTGTACAGTTCCTGATAATAAATCCCTAAACACCTCGTTTATCTTCCCCGTTTCCGACACCACATCCCTTGCCCTAATCCGTATCTTTGTTTCCCTGGACGCGGCCTTCCTCCGTAGCTCATGTGCTAACATTCGACTTGCCTACTCCCCGTATTCATACTGCACCCCTCTTGCCCTGCGCAGCTGCCCTCCCATTGTCAGCCTATCAATTTGCCGCTGTAATTTTTCCCTCCTCACCAATCCCTCCGTGGTTGGCACCCTCGAGTACTCCCTATCTATCGCCACTACCTCGTTTATCAGCCGTTCATATTGCTCCCTCCTTTTCCTATCCGCATGTGCCTTGAATGAGATAATTGCCCCTTAGACCTCCGCTTTTAGCGCTTCCCAAAAAGTGGCCGCTGACACCCCCCTGTTTTGGTTCAATTCTACATAATCTTGAATCACAGCCCGCGCTTTGTCACAAAACCCTCTATCTGCCAACAACCCCGAATCGAGCCCCGGCCTCTGCTTCCGTCCCGATCTAAGCCGAATCGCCAGCCAATGGGGCGCATGGTCAGAGATTACTATCCACGATGGGGGCAGCTTTCCGAGCTTGGAGGGGTTGGTGGAGGAATTTGAGTTGCTCAAAGAGAATGGGTTCCGGTATTTGCAAGTGAAGGATTTTGTCTGGAAGGAGATACCGTCCTTTCCACACCTACCACCCCAGGGGCTGCAGGACAAGGTGGTGTCAAGAACAGGGGTAGGGGAGGGTAAAGTGTCAGAAATTGACACGGTGTTGATGGATTGGGAGGGAGCCCGATCGGGGTAGTGAAGTGGAAGTGGGAGGAAGAGTTGGGTAGGGTGTTGGAGGCTGGGCTGTGGGAGGAGCCTCTGAGGAGGGTGAATGCATCCTCGTCGTGCGCTAGGCTTAGCCTTATTCAGTTTAAGGCGGTCCATAGGGCGCACATGACGGTGGCCAGGATGTGCAAGTTTTTTTGAAGGGGTGGAAGATAGGTGTGGACGGTATGCCGGTGGGCCCGCAAATCATGTCTATTTGTTTTTGGGCTTGTCCATAGCTTGGGGGATGCTGGCAAGGGTTTGTTTTGTGATTGTGTTTGATGTGTTAATATATAAATGCCTCAATAAAATATTTTTCAAAAAAGGAGATTACTATTCCTGCGTACTCTGCTCCCTCCACCCCGACCAAAATATCCCAGCTCACCATAAAAAAGTCAATTCTGGAATAGACCCTGTACACATGCGAAGAAAAGGAATACTCCCTTCCCCCTGGGTTCTTGAAGGGCCACGGGTCCACCATACCCATGAACCCACCCAGCTCCTTTGCCGTTCGTGTCCTACCCATTGACCTGGGGCTCAATCTGCTCTCGGACAGTTAAAATCTCCTCCCATAATCAACTGATGCATGGCCAAGTCCGGGATCGCTGCCAGCAACCCCTTCATAAAACCTACATCATCCCAATTCGGTGCATACACATTCACCAAGATCACTGGCGTCCCTTCTAATACCCCACTCACCATCACATATCTCCCACCCGGGTCCCTCACTTCCTTCACGCTCACAAACCCCGTTTTCTTACTCATCAAAATTGCAACCCCCTCACGACTTTGAATCAAACCGAGTGGAAAACCTGACCCAGCCATCCTTTCCTCAGCCTAACCTGGTCCTTCACGCAAAGGTGCATCTCTTACAGAGAGACCACCTCCCCGCTTTCAAGCTCCTCTGGTGCGCAAAGACCCGAGATCTTTTGACCGGTCTATTGAGCCCTTGTACGTTCCACGTTATCAGCACTGTCAAGGACTTACGCCTACATCCCCTCTACCTCCGCCATCTCCCCTTTTGACTCTACCCCCGTTAAATTCACCCTTTCCCTGGCCCATTTAAGTTTGCCCATTTCCCTCGCCCCTGACCATATTTCTTCTCCAACCTTGCCTCGTCGCGTCACCCTCCCTTCCCTCTCTCCCGAGCTTCCCCCACCTCATTTCCGCCCACCAGCATTATCTGGCAGCGTGGCAACTCCTGCCCAAAGGCTTCTCCCACTGACCCCCTACCCCTCCCCCGCCCTCACCGCTCTGTTCTGTGAAAAAGGCTCCCTGCTGACCTCCCCCTCCCCCACCTGAACAAAGGCTCACCTCGAACCACAGGTCACCTTCCCCAAGAACAAACAACAAGAAAAAAAACACAGCCTCAGGCAGCAGGCGGGGGATGGGGACTGCAGTCCCCTTACAAACTTTTTGCCCCAGCTACCCTTTGTCAATCCAATGGTAAAAGAAAAGAAAAAATCCCTCCACGTCGGAGGGAAGAACCCCACCCTCCCTCCTCCAAATCCCACTCTACCCGTATTCCCAAATACTTCAAAGTGGCAGCACTTCAGCCTTCCAGAATTGTTCAGTTCAGTTCTCCCAGAGTTTTGGCGGGCATTATTTGGGCAGTACGGTGGTACAGTGGTTAGCACTGTTGCTTCACAGCGCCAGGGTCCCAGGTTTGATTCCAGGTTTGGGTTACTGTCTGTGCAGAGTCTTGGATTGCGGGGATAGGGTGGAGGTGAGTGCTTGAGTGGGTCGGTGCGGACTCGATGGGCAAATGGCCTCCTTCTGCACCGTATGTTCTATGTTCTCCCCGTGTCTGAGTGGGTTTCCTCCAGGTGCTCAGGTTTCCTCCCACAAGTCCTGAAAGACTTGCTATTAGGTAATTTGGACATTCTGAATTCTCCCTCTCTGTACCCGAATTGGCCCTGGAATGTGACAACTTGCGGCTTTTCACAGTAACTTCATTGCAGTGTTAATGTAAGCCTACTAGTGACAATAAAAATTATTATTATTATGCTCCTTGTTGAAGTCATTCACCACTTCTGTGGTCTCAAAATAGTATACCCTTTCTGTCTTTTGTTCTTGTCCATGTTTTCCCCTCCTCTGTCTCCTTTCATAGGTTCCCATCTTCCTGTCATTTTAGTTTAAACCCTCCTTAACCACTCTAGCAAATACTGCCTCTAGGGCATCAGTCCTGGTAACCTGTCTGGTTTGTCCTGGCCCTACCTCCCCCCAGAACTGATCCCAATGTCCCAGGAATCTGAAACCCTCCCCCTCGCATCATCTCTTCAGCCACATATTCATCTGAAATATCCGCTATTTCTACTCTGACTAGCACTTATAGTAATCCTGAGATCACTATCTTTGAGGCTCTACATTTCAACTTACTTCCTGATTCCCTATATTCTGGTTTTAGGATCTGATCCCTTTTTTTAACCTATGTCGTTTGTACCAATGTGTACCCTGAACATTGGCTGTTCTCCCTCCATTCCATAATGTCCTGTAGCTGCTCTGAGACATCCTTGACCCTAGCACCAGGGAGGCAACATACCATCCTGGCATCTTGTTTGTGGTCACAGAAATACCTATCTATTCCCCTTACAATTGAATCCCCTGTAACTACTGCATTCCCACACTTTTTATCCCTCTCCTGTGCAGCAAAGCCAACCATGGTGCAACATATTTGGCTATTGCTGTTTTCCCAAGAGGCCATTTTCCCTCCCAACGGTATCCAAAGTGGTATATCTGTTTGGCAGGGGAATGGCCACAGGAGATTCCTGCACTCCCTGACTGGTAAGAAGTCTTACAACACCAGGTTGAATGAATGTAATGCGACATGAATCCCAGGTCCTGGTTGAGGCCGCACTCATGTGTCTACGGGTAAGCGTTCTCCAAGGCGGCCTTCAGGACGCTCGACAACGCAGAATCGCCGAGCAGAAGCTTATAGCCAAGTTCTGCACACATGAGTGCGGCCTCAACCGGGACCTGGGATTCATGTCGCATTACATTCATCGCCCACCATCTGGCCTGCAAAATCCTACCAACTGTCCTGGCTTGACACAATTCACACCTCTTTAACCTGGGGTTACCCCATCTCTGGATCTGTAAGGATTTAATCACCTGCTAATGCTCGCATTTCAAGCATTGTCTGGCATCTTTGAATCTGTCTATATATGTGTTTCTGGAACAGACCTCTTCATTCACCTGAGGAAGGAGCAGCGCTCCGAAAGCTAGTGACATCGAAACAAACCTGTTGGACTTTAACCTGGTGTTGTAAGACTTCGTACTGTGCTCACCCCAGTCCAACGCCGGCATCTCCACATCATCCCTGACTGGTGGTCACCCATCCCCTTCCTGCCTGTAGTCTTAGCTGCAGTGTGACAACCTCTCTATATGTGCTATCCACCATACTCATCACCTCGTGGATGCTCCACAGTGTTCTCAGCCACCACTCCAGCTCCGAAACCCAGACTTCCAGGAGCTGCAGCTGGAGACACTTCCTGTACACATGCTGGCCCTGGACACTGGAAATATTCCCAGCTCCGGCATGGAAGAGCACACCACAACTTTGAACTCTCCTGCCATGACCTATAACTTTTAATTGCACCTTCTGACAGATACTTAAAATCAAATATATCAAATACTCTAGGTTTCATTTTGCCTAGTCCTCGTTACTACAGAATATAGCCCTTGCAAACTATCGAGCACAAAATATTGATTTTGCAAACTATAAGCGATAAAAGTAGGAAATACTTATGTAACCATACTCACCTAGTCGGTTGCTTCCACTTGTCCTGTGTCACTTTTGAATCCAGACATCACCTCAAGAGCTCCAAATTCCAAGCTCGTACTCCCCTCTCAGTCTCACGCTTTTATATCTCCCCGTGCCACTCTGCCTCGCTCCTTCTTGCACTCTTTTATTTCCCTGGCTCTGCTTTCAGTCTCGCTCTTTCTCATGCTCTTTTTTTTCTCCCTGGCTTCAGTCTCTCATGATTTAATTGGGCATAGTCAGCGTGGATTTATAAAAGGGAAATCATGTTTGATGAGCTTATCGGAGTTTTTGAGAATGTTACTGACAAAATTGACAGAAGAGAGTTGATGGACGTAGCATATTTGGATTTTCAGGAAACTTTTAATAAAGTCCTCCACAGGAGGTTTATTAGCAAAATTAAAGCACGTGGAGGCAATATACTGGCATGGATTCAGGATTGGTTAACAGGCAGAAAACAGGGAGTAGGAATAAATGGGGCATTCTATTTTGGCAGGCACTGGCTCGTGGGGTACCACAAGGACCAGTATTTGGGCCTCAGCTGTTCACAATATATATCAATGATTTGGATGTGGGGATCAAATGTAATATTTCCAAGTTCGCACATGATACAAAGTTTCATAGAATCATAGAATTTGGTGAGAATGTGTGTTGTAAGGAATATGTAAAGCAGCTATAGGAGGATTTGGACAGACTTAGTAAGTGGGCAAAACATGTGAGGCAATCCACTTTGGTAGAAGGAACAGATATGGGTGGCACGGTAACACAATGTTTAGCACTGTTGCTTCACAGCGCTAGGGTCCCAGGTTCAATTCCCGGCTTGGGTCACTGTCTGTGCGGTGTATGCACATTCTCCCCCACTCTGCGTGGGTTTCCTCCGGGTCGTCCGGTTTCTTTCCACAAGTCCAGAAAGACGTGCTAATTAGGTGAATTGGACATTCAACCTGACTGATTACCTGGAATGTTAGGGGTTTGAATGGCCCTGTAAAATGGTCGAGAGCATTCGCCCATCTTAAGTGCCTAAACTCTGATGCTGCTTTTTTGCAGGAAATCCATTTGCGTATTAAGGATCAGACCATGCAGGGGCAGCATAGTGGCACAGTGGTTAGCATTGCTGCCTCACGGCCCGGAGGTCCCAGGTTCATTCCCGGCTGTGGGTCACTGTCCGTGTGGAGTTTGCACATTTGCCCCGTGTTTGCGTGGGTTTCGCCCCCACACCCAAAGATGTGCAGGGTAGGTGGATTGGCCATGCTAAATTGCCCCTTATTTGGAAAAAAGGAATTGGGTACTCTAAATTTTTTTTTTTAATGTTAATTTTTTAAAAAGGATCAGACCAGTCTATGCAAAGGTTGGGCTGGGCAAGATTTTCATTCTAGTTGCAATAGCAGGGGCAGGGGTACAGCAATTGTAATTACTAAGAGTCTAATTCTCCGCTTCTCAGATTGTGGCTGACCCCAATGGTTGACATATAATCGTTTGCGGCTCCTTGTTGAACACCCCGGTAGTTTTGGTCAACATTTATGCCCCTAACTGGGATGATAAAAATGTAATTAACTCTGTTAGCTTTCCTTCCCAACCTCGATTCGCTGCACCTTATTTGAGGAGGCGATTTGAATTGTATTTTGGACCCCAAATTGGATCCTTCTAAACCAAATCTTTTGTCCCATCGGAGATTGCCAAGGCATTGTCTTTTATGACTCAAATGGGTGGGTATTTTTACATCCGAATTACAAGGAGTTCTCCTTTTATTTTCTCATGTTTACCATGCGTATTCCTGAATTGATTTTTTTCCTTTTAGATCAGACTCTCCTCCTCTGGGTAGTGGCAGCTGAGTAATCAGTAATTGTAATTTCTGGCCACGCCCCACACTTTGTTGACCTGTTGCTGAAATCCAACCCCATCCAATGTCTACCCTGGAGATTGCTGGCTGATTTGCGAGCGCCTATCCGCCTCTATTGACGACTGCATCAAATTAAATAGGTCCGACTCAATCTCTCCTTCCACGTGCAATTCTGGTTCCCGCATTATAGGAAAGATGTGGAAGCATTGGAAAGGGTGCAGAGGAGATTTACCAGAATGTTGCCTGGTATGGAGGGAAGATCTTATGAGGAAAGGCTGAGGGACTTGAGGCTGTTTTCGTTAGAGAGAAGAAGGTTAAGAGGTGACTCAATTGAGGCATACAAGATGATCAGAGGATTGGATAGGGTGGACAGTGAGAGCCTTTTTCCTCGGATGGTGATGTCTAGCACGAGGGGACATAGCTTTAAATTGAGGGGAGATAGATATAGGACAGATGTCAGAGGTAGGTTCTTTACTCAGAGAGTAGTAAGGGCGTGGAATGCCCTGCCTGCAACAGTAGTGGACTCGCCAACACTAAGGGCATTCAAATGGTCATTGGATAGACATATGGACGATAAGGGAATAGTGTTTATGGACTTTAGAGTGGTTTCACAGGTCGGCGCAACATCGAGGGCCGAAGGGCCTGTACTGCGCTGTAATGTTCTATGTACATTGTGTGGGGGGGGGGGGAGGGTTATTTCTTATAGTGCACATGTGCTAAAGATGAAAAAGTTGGAGCAGGCTGGTGGACTATATTTTAGAGGTGAACCACCAGTACTCCCTTGATCCTGCTCCAAAGTCATATGCAAACAGAAAAAAGTTGCAGACCCAGTTTGAGCTACTGCACATTAAAAAGGCTGTACATCAGATGCAGCGCTCCAGGGGGAGAAGGCCAGTCGTCTTGTGGCTCACCAAATGCCAAGCGGCCTCCCGTGAGACCCTAATCACGCGCAACCTGGGCGACAACCTCATTTCCACCCCTTTCCAGGTCAATGCAGCTTTTAAAACCTGTTACTGTGACCTGTATAAATCTGAGCCTTCCGCAGAAATATCGAGCATGTCTGATTTTCTGGGCAGCCTGGCTGTTTTTTGTGAGGGCCACGAAGAATCCAGCACAAGTTAAAGGATAGAAATAAATAACATTTATTTACAATAACATATATATACAACAGCAGCAGCAACTCCCTTGCTCCTCACTCCTCTCTAGCTGGTTCCAAACTGGCCAGCTTTATTTATGCAGGGAATCTGCTAATGATTTCTCCGCCCCCTCATTGGGGAAGCTCATACTCCCTAAGGATTGTGGGATTGCCGTTAGTCCCCAACCAGTGGTAAGCAGGCAGGTTATAACACTGTTATAACCTGCCCAATTACTACTCACAGGGGACTATTGCGAGTATTTTAGTTTAACGACATTATCAAAATACAGAAAACAGTACAACAAGGAAACCAAACACATTGCACCGCAGAAAACGCTTGCCACCACCCCCACCCCCGACCTACATCAGTGGAAAGGCACACCAACCCAACCCACCAGATTAGGCCACTCCAACACGGAGCATGGTTGAAGAGAGAGAGAAAGAACAGTCCACCCCTCTCAAGAGGGGCATAATCCAGCCTGGAAAAACCCAGGCACATCATAACCAAACCATACAGAGCATATCAAAAGACAAGGAACAACACCACCAGCTGCCGAGGCAGTGCCTCCCTTGCCCCCGGCATCAGAGACCCACATCGGTGGAAGTGCGCGCCGAGCAACTCACCGGAAAAGGTCTCACCGACACGGGGTAACGGTAGGAGCGATAGGAACAACACATGGACATAGAAACTGTAAACAATCAGCAGTCCAAACAAAAGCAACATCAGATGGTAAATCAGTCCTCCAAACCTCCACCGGAAAGGGGACACCAATGCCTCCCGCACCCCCCCCCCCCCCCCCCCCCCCACTCTCCGTCCAGCCTGGCGCCAAGCGAGCAGCACAAACCACTGGAAAGATGCACACCAGGGCGTGGCAGAGGAGAGAGGGAACTTCCTCCACAGAACTGTGGTAACCTGCCCAACCGCCAAGGGACCATTAGTAAGCAGTGCAGTTTAACAACATGGACAGTGTTGCTAACTTTTGGTTAGTTCACTTGACTCTGTTTTATAATCTTTGCTCTCGAGTCGCCATGTATCTTTATGATACCGCCGCGAGGTTCAAGTTCGAGTAATGACCATTAACTCAATACACCGATTAGTAAGATTTAAATCAAAGCACATTTATTATACACAGTAATCGCTACTCATGCACAAATTCTACGTCTAAGCTACTTCTACGACTAACAGGCCTGTACTTAGCTTCGGACTGGCCCACCAGGTCTGGGGAACAAATGGCCTTTCGTTCGGGTTCTGAGTCTGCGGGATTCGAAGTTGGTACGGATTGATAGCTAGGAGCGCCTATCTCGTAGCGAGCGTTGACTTAAGAGTTACAATCTCTCGGCGGCCGTTGGACCGGTCACGGTCAATGTTGGTTCGCGTTGCTGGGTGACCCGGTCAAGAAGAAGAGGGCCGATTTGAACTTGGGGGCTTAACTTTATAGTCCTCAGGGGCTTCCCGCCTTTCGGGGCGGACCCTGTACCTGATTCTAGGTGATTGGACTTGGTTCCAATCGCTTGGTTCGATTTCTCCAATACTGGAGCGGTTCCCTGATCGATGGGCGGTCTTGAGGTGTCCGTTAACCTCTTTTGTGATGGCTCCTGCTGGCGCCGGGGAGTCTGGCTTAGTTTTGTTTGTCCCAAATGTTGCTATTGTTCCCGGGGATTGCTCATTATTATACTGATGGTCGCTGGTATCGATGCTGTCTGGGCTTTTGCAGAGTTAAATACACAGCAAACCTGCACCTGCTGGTTTCTGCCTGTGTTGGCTGAATTTCCCTTCAGCCTTTGCCGTTCGCCATTTTAAATCGGGACTTGGCCAACTCAGGTGGCTACAACAGAAACAACAGTAACAGATCAAACACAAAAGTCCTAAAAGTCAGTCCTAGTGCACAAAACAGTGTCCAACACAAAACTCGCTGACACCAGGTGCAGCTTGAAAAGTTCACCAACAATCCAGAAAGTGGCCACCCGGTGACATGACAACATCTAGGCGAATACCCCAAATAGTCTCTCCAAAACAGACAAACGTCAGTAGAATGGTACCAAAATCCCGAAGTCTACTTCAACAGTCCAAGGGCCAACCCCCGGAGCCTCCAGGAGCAGCAGCAGGCCACCATCAATTCACCTCGAGCTGCACGATCTTTACCAATACAGCGCCAAGTGAACCTTCCATCCTTGGCCTGAATCCGACCCCGGTCTGCCATTTCCAGAATCATATCCGCTCCAGCTCTCCTCCTTCCTCTCTCTCCTTCCTCCGTGCAGCTCAACACTGGAAACAGTAGCAGCAACAGAGACAGAGAGAGTAGCTGCACCCACTTCAAAATCTTTAGTGAGTATGAGCTCCCCCAATGAGGAGGGCGGAAAAATCATTAGCAGAGTCACCTGCATAAATAGTGCTGGCCAATGTGGAACCAGTTAGAGGAGAGAACACTGGTGAAGTACTGCTGCTGTTGTATATATGTAATTGTAAATAACGTTATTTCTTTTGATTCTACAAACTCGTGCTGGGTTCTTCGTGGCCCTCCCAAAACTGGCCATCCCAACTGTTGAAGCAGACAAGAGTTGTGAGTTGGATTCCTCGTTACGCCCCATTGAGATTTTAAAATGCATTGGGTTGATGCAGGCTGGTAAGGCCTCTGGCCCCGATGGTTTTCCAATCAAATTTTAAAAAAGTTCTCGGAACAGCTCGCCCCCCTGTTATTAGATATGTTTAATTACACCTTATCCCACGGTTCATTGCCTCAGACCCTTACTCAAGCCTCCATTTCATTGCTTCTTAAGGACCCAATCGAGTGCGGTTCATACCGACCCAGCTCGCTTTTAAATACGGATGTTAAGCTGCTCAGTAAGGTTCTGGTACTTTGGACATCTGATGCCGACATGTAGAAGGAGGTTGCATGTAAAGAATTTCCTGCTAGAGTCCTTAGTTTTTGGCCCTTTTCCACTGGTTTCCAGGGGTAATTAGTGGACAGACTCATCCCACTTGAGGGCCTTTTGTAAGAGGATGTCAAAAAAACGCAAGAAGGAATATTGTGAAGAAAGATGTGAGCGGTAGCCCTCTTGAGGAGCTGAGCAAGGTGTGAAGTCCAGTGGAATCGAAGATGATGGAGGCAAGCTCATCGGGCCGGGCCGTGCCTATTACAGTGGGTAAGCTGACGGAGGTAATGGCGATCGAATTTGAAAGACAATTTGGCAAGCATTTTGAAAGGCAAGGGAGGGAGATGCTGGAGACCTTCAAAATGTCAGTGGAGGATGCTGTGGCCCCAATAAAGTAGGCTCTGGGAAAGACCTCCAGTGTGGGAGCATGGTGAGGTGCTGAAGGGGGTGGAGGAGACACTGTTGTGGCACAGTGACTAGTTGGCCTCACTGGATGCTGAGCTGCGAAGGGTGGAGGAAAAGAACAAGGGCCTGAGGGTGAAGGTAGAGGACCTGGAGAATAGGTTAATGTGGCAGAACCTCAGGATTGTGGGGTTGCTGGAGGAGATGGAGGGCCCGAAGCCGACTATTTTGGAGCGATGTTTACCAGGTGAGGGAGGAGGAAGAGACTCCCCATCGAGCTGGAGACGGCTCACCAGTTGCTCTGGATGAAACCACGGACAAATGAGCCGCCACGAGCAGTGATGGTATGTTTTCACAACTATTGGACGAAGAAGAAGGTCCTGAAGTGGGCCAAGGAGAATGGGGAGGTTCGGTGGGAAAGCAGTTGCATTCGTATATATCAGGATATCGTGGCAGAATTGGCAAGGGGGCATGCGGTCTTCAACAAGACAAATCAGCGTTTTTCAAGAGAAGCGTGCGTTTTGGTGTGGCGTACCTGGTGAGGCTGACAGCTACACATAATTTCAAAGACCAATTCATCGAGTCGGTGGCGGAGGCAGAGGCTTTCATTAAAGCTTAAGGACTTGGGACTGAACTGAGGGGGTTTGAGTGGGATTTTGCTGCTGGTTGGGATGGATTTGTATGGGGATGTCACTGCAAAGTTGTGTTTTTTCTTATTTCGCTCTTTTCCCTTTCCCTTGTTTTTTGTATGGAGTTATTGTTAGCTCAGTGAGCTAGACAGCTGGTTTGTGATGCAGAACAAGGCCAGCAGCGCGGGTTCAATTCCCGTACCAGCTGAGAATTCTGAATTCTCCCTCTGTGTACCCGAACTGGCACCGGAATGTGGCGACTAGGGGCTTTTCACAATAACTTCATTGCAGTGTTAATGTAAGCCTACTTGTGACAATGAAGATTATTATTGTTATTATTATTAATTGAACCTTGTGTGGTTTCTTGTTTTGAGTTGTTATTTTTGGTTTTGAGAGAGTATATGGCTTGGGGGAAGGGGAAAGGTACTTGGTAGTTTTAGGGTTGAAGGCGGGGATGGGGGAGTTTTGGCTCTTGGGTTTGGGTTTTGGTTTCTTTCTTCTGTTTTTGCTAAGATGAAGTGGGCTGTGGCGGGTTGGGGGGGCTACCTTGCTAGTGAGCTGAGGTTGGCTAGTGAATGGGAGTGAGGTGGGAGAGGAGCTTCAGCTTGCTGGACCTGTTTAGGCAGGATTCGATGAGCCTAGAAGGTGTGAATGGTGGGGGGAAGGGGTTGGCTCAAGAGGAAGTGGTTGGGGATTTCTGGGATAGGGAAAGTGTAGATTGCTGACAGCGACTGGGGGGTTATTCTTTGCCCATCCGTTGGAGTGAGGCTGGGCATTATCTTGGGTGGGCTCTGGTTCTGGAATATGGGCGATGGATGGGATAATCCCTCGCAGTGGAAATGGCTGACTTGAGGGGGAGGGGTGTGAGAGACAGCCGATTCGATTGGTTATGTGGAATGTGCGGGGTTTGGGTGGCCCACCGAAGCATGCAAGAGTTTTCTTGTGTTTGAAGAGTTTGAGGGCTGATGTGGTGCTTTTCCAGGAGACACACTTGCTAGTGAGGGACCAGATTAGGCTTTGTAAGGGCTAGGTGAGTCAGGTGTTCCATTCGGGCTTCAACAGCAGGGCCCGGGGAGAGGCGATTCTAATTAACAAAAAAGTTTGGTTTCAGGTGAGGAAGGTGCTGGCGGACCAGAGTGGTAGATATGTCAAGGTTACGTGGATGTTGGAAGGTAAGTCCGTGGTTTTGGCAAATGTTTACGCTCCAAAAGATTCATAGTGTTTATGAAAAGGATGTTGGCTGCCATACCAGACAGGGACATTTTTGAATCCTAAATTGGATCAGTCTAATCCAAAGCCACAGGCCCCTTCGGGGGTAGTAAAGATACTGACTGCGTTTATGAAGGAGATGGGTGGAGTGGATCAGCAGCGGTTTCTGCACCCTGGGGGGTAGGGAATTCTCCTTATTTTCTCCGGTGCATAACGTGTATTCACGTATCGACTTTTTTGTGATAGGGAAGTCTCTGTTGCCAGGGGTGAGGAAAGCAGAATATTCCACGATAGTTAATTTAGATCCGTACCTGGTCGATGTAGTTTTGGAGACGGAGCTAGTTCAGCAGCCGGCGTAGAGTTTGGATATGTTGGCGGATTTGGGATTTTGTGTGCAGGTGGCACGGGTGATTGATGAGTATGTGGGCTTTAACAAAAATGGGGATGATGATGATGATTTGATTTATTGTCAGGTGTACCAGGTACAGTGAAAAATATTGTTCTGCGTACAGTCCAGGCAGATCGTTGCATACATGGGGATCGTTGCACACTTAGGGGACAGGATTCTCCGGTCCGCCAGTCACATTTTCCTGCGTGGCAGTGGAATTCTCCATTCCTGCAGCCGGCCAGCGGGGTTTCCCATTGTGGCCACCCCACACTGCTGGGTAACTTCCGGGATTCTGTTAAAAAAGGGATAAGGACCCGGTGGTACCATCCGATTTCCTTTTTAAATGTGGATGCTAATATTTTGGCCAAGGTTTTAGCGTTGAGGTTGGAGGAGTGTTTCTCCATTATTGGGGAGGATCAGGTGGGATTTGTGAAGGATGGCGCTTGTCGTCTAATGTGCAGCGGTTTTTAAATGTGGTGTTGTCTCCAGAAGCGAGGGAGCAAGAGATTATTGTCGCATTGGATGCTGTGAAGGCCTTTGATAGGTAGAATGGGTTTATTTGTTTGTGGTGCTGGAACGGTTTGGGATCAGGCGTAAAGTTGTGTTGTGGATTCAGTTGTTATAAAAGACACCTAAGGCTGGTGTCCATACAAATAATGTGAGTTCGGAATATTTTCAGTTGCACAGGGGAACAAGGCAGGGGTGCCCTATGTCCCCCCCCCCCCCCCAACCTCTTGTTTGCGTTGGCCATTGCCCAGATGGCCTTGGATAGATGGAGAGGGATAATGAAGGGTGTGTTACCATTCTGTTTAACAGGGGGCGGGATTCTCCGACACACCGCCGGGTCGGAGAATCGCCGGGGTGCGGCGTGAATCCCGCCCCCGCCGGCCACCGAATTCTCCGGCACCAGAGATATGGCGGGGGCGGGAATCGCGCCCGTCGGCGGGTCCCCCCCGGGCGATTCTCCGGCCCAAGATGGGTCGAAGTCCCGCTGCTATAATGCCTGTCCCGCAGGTGTGAATCAAACCACCTCCCTTACCGGCGGGACCAGGTGGCGTGAGCGGGCTCCGGGGTCCTGGGGGGGGCCGCGGGCCGATCTGGCCCCGGGGGGTGCCCCCACAGTGGTCTGGCCTGCGATCGGGGCCCACCGATCCGCGGGCGGGCCTGTGCCGTGGGGGCACTCTTTTCTCTCCGCGTCGGTCACAGCCTCCGCAATGGCCGACGCGGAGGTGAACCCCCCAGCGCATGCGCGGGGATGACGTTAGCAGCCGCTGACACTCCCGCGCATGCGCGGACTCTCGCCGGCCGGCGGAGTCCCTTCGGCCCCGGCTGGCGTGACGCCAAAGGCCTTCCACGCCAGCCGGACCCCCCACCCCGCCGGGTAGGGGAGAATCCCGCCCAGGTTCTCATTTTAGGTATTTGGGGGTGCAGGTAACACTGGATTGAGCCCAGCTTCGTAAGTTAAATTTTGCGAACTTGGTGAGGAGGTTTAAGGCCGACTTGTGGAATAGGGATACTCTCTGTTCTTGGCGGGCAGAATTCAGTCGGTGTGATGAATGTTTTACCACGATTTCTGCTTATGTTCGTGTTTGCCTGTTTTTCTGCCAAAATCTTTCTTTAAGCGAGTTGAGGGCTTGATTTTGTCCTTCATTTGGGCGGATGAAGTAGCTCGGATTCGGAAGACAGTCCTTCAGAGGGAACTTGATATATTATTACTGTGCGGTGAATAAGGAGAAGTTACTGGAGTGGGGATCCTGAGGCTGTATGCGTGCGGATGGAGACAAGCTTGTTTAAAGGCTGGGGTTGAGCGCTATGGTGACAGCCTCGCTTCCATTTTCTCCAGGGAAATATTCAGCGAACCCACTGGGACCATGTTGTTGTGAAGCAACAGTGCTAGCCACTGTGCTACTGTGCCGCCCAGTGTTGACGATATGGAGACAATTTCAGCAGCACTTTAAATTGGGGGCAGTTTTAAAGCTGGCACCGATTTGTGCGAACCACGGGCGAAATTCTCCCCCAACGGCGGGATGTCCGCCGACTGGCGCCAAAGACGGCGCCAATCAGACGGGCATCGCGCCGGCCCAAAGGTGCGGAATGCTCCGCATCTTTGGGGGCCTAGCCCCAACATTGAGGGGCTAGGCCGACGCCGGAGGGATTTCCGCCCCGCCAGCTGGCGGAAATGGCGTTTGTTGCCCCGCCAGCTGGCGCGGAAATGCGGCGCATGCGCGGGAGCGTCAGCGGCCGCTGTCAGTTTCCCGGCGCATGCGCGGGAGCGTCAGCGGCCGCTGTCAGTTTCCCGCGCATGCGCAGTGGGGAGATTCTCTTCCGCCTCCGCCATGGTGGAGACCGTGGCGAAGGCAGAAGGGAAAGAGTGCCCCCACGGCACAGGCCCGCCCGCGGATCGGTGGGCCCCGATCGCGGGCCAGGCCACCGTGGGGGCACCCCCCGGGGTCAGATCGCCCCGTGCCCCCCCCAGGACCCCGGAGCCCGCCCACGCCACCCGGTCCCACCGGTAAATACCAGGTTTGATTTACGTCGGCGGGACAGGCAATTCCTGGGCGGGACTTCGGCCCATCCGGGCCGGAGAATCCAGCGGGGGGTCCCGCCAACCGGCGGGGCCCGATTCCCGCCCAATCTCCGGTACCGGAGACTTCGACGGGGGCGGGATTCATGGCGGCCAACGGCCATTCTCCGACCCGGCGGGGGGTCGGAGAATGACGCCCCATATGTTTGAGCCGGCGAGGTTGGACATCAGGGGCGGGATTCTCCCGCAACTGGCCGGATGGCCCGACGCCGGCGCCAAGAGCGGCGAGAACCACTCCAGCGTCAGGCCACCCAGAAGTTGCGGAATCCTCCGCACACCTGGCTGCTCGGCCAGCGGCAGAGGGGTTGGCGCCACGCCAATCGCCGTCGAAGGGCCGCCGTGGGCCTGCCCAAGTTGGCACATGCGCAGGGGGTTTATTTTCCGCGCCGGCAATGGCGGAGCCCTACAGAGGCCGGCGCAGAGGGAAAGGGTGCCCCCACGGCACAGGCCTGCCCGCAGATTGGTGGGCCCCGATCGCGGGCCAACCACCATGGGGACACCCCCGGGACAGGATCCTCCAGCGCCCACCCCGAGGATTCGGGTAGCCGCCCTCCAAGCCAGGTCCCGCCGGGATGAACCATGTCCATTTCACGCCGGCGGGACTGGCCGAAAACGGGTGGCCACTCGGCCCATCGGGCCCCGGAGAATTGCCGGGGGGTGGGGCCACTGCCAACGGCCCCCGACCGGCGCGGCGTGAGCCCCGCCCCCGCCCGAAAACTGGCGCCGTAGAATTTGGCAGATTCTCCGACCCTGCAGGGGGTCGGGGAATCCCGCCGCAGGTTTAGGGGTGGGAGGAGAAGGGATTGGAAGGGATGAGGGATTTGTTTTTGGAGGGGTGATTTGCGAGCTTGGAAAAGTTGTCAGAGAATATTGGGCTTTCGCAGTTGGATACATTTAGGTATCTGCAGGTTCGTGATTTTGCGATTAAGGTCTTTCCGACATTCCCTGCAGTACCACCATCTTCGTTGCTGGAGGGAGTTTTGTCACTTGCAGGGATGGATGAGGGGAGTACCTTGGGGACTTCTGGAAGGATTATGGTGGAGATCTCAGTATCGGAGGAGGTGGTTAAGACTGCGTGGGAGGTGGAGTTGGGGTTGGAACTGGAGGATGGGGCGAGGTGGTGCGAGCCTCTGCGGAGGGTGAATGCTATGTCTTCATGTGCGGGATTAGAGGTAATACATTTAAAGGTAGTGCATCGGGCTCATTTGACTAGATTTCGGATGAGCAGGTTGTTTGCGGGAGCGGAGGTTAAGTGTGAGCGTTGTGGGAGGGGCCCGGCTAACCATGTGCACATGTTCTGCTCGTGTCCTCAGCTCGTGGAGTTTTTGGTCTCCTTCAGAAGCTTGTTGGCCCTGAGGGACCATATTTGGGGTCTCAGATTTGCCGGATTAGCAGACGGGGAGGGGGACGATGACCTGGACTTCGCCTCACTGATTGCTCGGAGGCGAGTGCTGATGGGATGGAGGTTAGCTTCTCCACCCAGTGCCTCAGTGTGGCTGGGGGATCTTATGGAGTTTTTACACCTTGAGAAAGTCAAGTATACCGTGAGGGCAGTAATTGAGGGGTTCTCCCGGAGATGGCTGCCGTTTATTCTGTTCTTTAAAGAGCTGGTCACTGTTAGTTGTGAGGGAGCAGGTTCGGGGAGGAGGGAGTTGGGGAGGGGGCTTTAATGATAGGGGTCTGTTTGGTTTGGGGGTGGGAGGGATGGTTTTGGGTTGTTCGTTATTGATTTATTGTTATGTATAGAATTGAAAATATCACAGCTATACTGCGAGAGGACACCTCAGAGGGCAGTGAGGCTATATGGGTGGAGATCAGGAATAAGAAGGGTGCAGTCACAATGTTGGGGGTATACTACAGGCCTCCCAACAGCCAGCGGGAGATAGAGGAGCAGATAGGTAGACAGATTTTGGAAAAGAGTAAAAACAACAGGGTTGTGGTGATGGGAGACTTCAACTTCCCCAATATTGACTGGGACTCACTTAGTGCCAGGGGCTTAGACGGGGCGGAGTTTGTAAGGAGCATCCAGGAGGGCTTCTTAAAACAATATGTAAACAGTCCAACTAGGGAAGGGGCGGTACTGGACCTGGTATTGGGGAATGAGCCCGGCCAGGTGGTAGATGTTTCAGTAGGGGAGCATTTCAGTAACAGTGACCACAATTCAGTAAGTTTTAAAGTACTGGTGGACAAGGATAAGAGTGGTCCGAGGATGAATGTGCTAAATTGGGGGAAGGCTAATTATAACAATATTAGGCGGGAACTGAAGAACATAGATTGGGGGCGGATGTTTGAGGGCAAATCAACATCTGACATGTGGGAGGCTTTCAAGTGTCAGTTGAAAGGAATACAGGACCGGCATGTTCCTGTGAGGAAGAAAGATAAATACGGCAATTTTCGGGAACCTTGGATGACGAGTGATATTGTAGGCCTCGTCAAAAAGAAAAAGGAGGCATTTGTCAGGGCTAAAAGGCTGGGAACAGACGAAGCCTGTGTGGCATATAAGGAAAGTAGGAAGGAACTTAAGCAAGGAGTCAGGAGGGCTAGAAGGGGTCACGAAAAGTCATTGGCAAATAGGGTTAAGGAAAATCCCAAGGCTTTTTACACGCAAGAGGGTAGCCAGGGAAAGGGTTGGCCCACTGAAGGATAGGCAAGGGAATCTATGTGTGGAGCCAGAGGAAATGGGTGAGGTACTAAATGAATACTTTGCATCAGTATTCACCAAAGAGAAGGAATTGGTAGATGTTGAGTCTGGAGAAGGGGGTGTAGATAGCCTGGGTCACATTGTGATCCAAAAAGACGAGATGTTGGGTGTCTTGAAAAATATTAAGGTAGATAAGTCCCCAGGGCCTGATGGGATCTACCCCAGAATACTGAAGGAGGCAGGAGAGGAAATTGCTGAGGCCTTGACAGAAATCTTTGGATCCTCGTTGTCTTCAGGGGATGTCCCGGAGGACTGGAGAATAGCCAATGTTGTTCCTCTGTTTAAGAAGGGTAGCAAGGATAATCCCGGGAACTACAGGCCGGTGAGCCTTACGTCAGTGGTAGGGAAATTACTGGAGAGAATTCTTAGAGACAGGATCTACTCCCATTTGGAAGCAAATGGACGTATTAGTGAGAGGCAGCACGGTTTTGTGAAGGGGAGGTCGTGTCTCACTAACTTGATAGAGTTTTTCGAGGAGGTCACTAAGATGATTGATGCAGGTAGGGCAGTAGATGTTGTCGATATGGACTTCAGTAAGGCCTTTGACAAGGTCCCTCATGGTAGACTAGTACAAAAGGTGAAGTCACACGGGATCAGGGGTGAACTGGCAAGGTGGATACAGAACTGGCTAGGCCATAGAAGGCAGAGGGTAGCAATGGAGGGATGCTTTTCTAATTGGAGGGCTGTGACCAGTGGTGTTCCACAGGGATCAGTGCTGGGACCTTTGCTCTTTGTAGTATATATAAATGATTTGGAGGAAAATGTAACTGGTCTGATTAGTAAGTTTGCAGACGACACAAAGGTTGGTAGAATTGCGGATAGCGATGAGGACTGTCTGAGGATACAGCAGGATTTAGATTGTCTGGAGACTTGGGCGGAGAGATGGCAGATGGAGTTTAATCCGGACAAATGTGAGGTAATGCATTTTGGAAGGTCTAATGCAGGTAGGGAATATACAGTGAATGGTAGAACCCTCAAGAGTATTGAAAGTCAAAGAGATCTAGGAGTACAGGTCCACAGGTCATTGAAAGGGGCAACACAGGTGGAGAAGGTAGTCAAGAAGGCATACGGCATGCTTGCCTTCATTGGCCGGGGCATTGAGTATAAGAATTGGCAAGTCACGTTGCAGCTGTATAGAACCTTAGTTAGGCCACACTTGGAGTATAGTGTTCAATTCTGGTCGCCACACTACCAGAAGGATGTGGAGGCTTTAGAGAGGGTGCAGAAGAGATTTGCCAGAATGTTGCCTGGTATGGAGGGCATAAGCTATGAGGAGCGGTTGAATAAACTCGGTTTGTTCTCACTGGAACGAAGGAGGTTGAGGGGCGACCTGATAGAGGTATACAAAATTATGAGGGGCATAGACAGAGTGGATAGTCAGAGGCTTTTCCCCAGGGTAGAGGGGTCAATTACTAGGGGGCACAGGTTTAAGGTGAGAGGGGCAAGGTTTAGAGTAGATGTACGAGGCAAGTTTTTTACGCAGAGCGTAGTGGGTACCTGGAACTCGCTACCGGAGGAGGTAGTGGAAGCAGGGACGATAGGGACATTTAAGGGGCATCTTGACAAATATATGAATAGTATGGGAATAGAAGGATACGGACCCAGGAAGTGTAGAAGATTGTAGTTTAGTCGGGCAGTATGGTCGGCACGGGCTTGGAGGGCCGAAGGGCCTGTTCCTGTGCTGTACATTTCTTTGTTTCTTTGTTCTTTGAAAATGTTGACTAAAAATGTTTTTTAAAATGTTCTGGCACTTCAGTTGGAGCCTTGCCTTCCAAATAAGCGAACCCATTTAGGCACGTTACCCTTCCTGCTGCCCCTCTAGTACAAGATTTCATTACTTGGGGTCAGGGTGGCCAAAATTGGGCCTCACTTCACAAATTCAATTATTCAAGCCTGATCAATAATGTCAGAATGGACTGACAGAGACCGAATAACCTTCCTCTCTCTTTAGCGGGCAGGATTCAAACAATAAAAATGAACATAAACCCTCGGTTTTTATTTATCTTTCAATGCCTCTCCACTTTCCTGCTCAAATCCTTTTTTATTAAGATTAATAAATTGATATCTGCTTTTATTTAGGCGGGTAAAAATCCCAGAACCCAAGGTGTTCTACTCCTGAGTGATAGACGGACGGACCTCCCAAAACTATTGTTTTATTACTGAGCCACTACTATCCAAAAAATCTTATTGTGGATCAGCAATTCTGATTCGATTTGGGGCCTAATGGAGGCTTGTTCCTGCACTACATCCACTTTCCTTGCCATAGTCACTGCACAATTGCCCTTTTCTCCCACTAGATTCTCCTCAAACCCAGTGGTGGTTTCCTCTCCTTAGAATCTGGAAACCATTTCGACAACATATAAAACTCCTTTCCCTGCCTTCACTGGCCCCTATCTGTGATGATCGCCTTTTCTTACCTTCTGGGCTGGACTCCACATTGAACTCTTGGAAACTGAAGGGACTTGAGCACTTTAGGGACCTGTTCGGGGAGGGGAGTTTTGCCAGTTTTCGCGAGTTAACGGACAAATTTCAGATAGCCAACTCTAGTCTTTTTCGCTCCTGTCAAGTTCACGATTTCTCTCGTACGGCTTTCCCTTCCTTTCCTCTGGCTCCTCCTTCCTCCTCGCTGAAAAGGATTCTGTCCTCGGCTCTGCCTGGCATGGGGTCTATCTCAGACCTGTATGGCCACATTCTCTCGACTGACCCCTCCCCTGTAAATGCGGCGAAGGTGAAATGGGTCTGAACTGGGCCCTATACTCACAAAAGGGCTTGGCGAGAGGCCCTTTACAGGGTCAACTCCACGTCCTCATGTGCCCAGCTGAGCCTAAATCAGTTCAAGGTGCTACATGGGTTGTACCTGACCAAGGCAAGGTTGAGTGAGTTTTTTCCAAATATTGCGAACAGATGGGATAGTTGTTCGCTTGCCCCTGCTGACCACACAAATATGTTTTGTCCTGCCCTGTCTTGCCAGCTTCTGGGCTTCCTTTTTTAGCACCATATCCGAGATAGTCCATTTGGAATTACTCTCATGTCCGTTGGTAGCCATATTTGGGCTCTCAGATTCACCAGCAGTTCACTCTGGGGTAGAGGCAGACATTGTCGCCTTTGCCTCACTGATAGCCCGGAGTCAGATACTGCTCAGTTGGCGGTCTCTGCCAGTGCCCCTGGCTGGTTGGGGGACTCTTGCACTTCGAATTCACCATCACGAGTTCAGTGGAGAGATCCTACCTGAGATGGCAACCGTTCATTTCCTTTTTCTAAGATCTAGATACCATCAGCTGTTTGGGGTTTTAGGTATGGTGTTTAAGTTAGTTACTTTTTCTTTGTTTGTAATATTTGCATTCTTGTGTTTTGTTGAATGTTTGTTAATATACAATACTTAAATAAACACACTTTTTTTAAAAAAAAGGGAAAACTAACAATGAAAGTAAATGATTATATATTTGGGCAACACGGTACTACACTGTTGCTTCACAGGGTCAGGGTCCCAGGTTCAATTCCCGGCTTGGGTCACTGTCTGTGCGGAGTCTGCACATTCTCCCCGTGTCTGCATGGGTTTCCTCCGGGTGCTCCAGTTTCCTCCCACAAGTCCCAAAAAGATGTGCTGTTAGGTAATTTGGACATTCTGAATCCGCTCTCGGTGTACCTGAACAGGCACTGGAGTGTGGCGACTCGGGGATTTTCACAGTAACTTCATTTCATTTCAAAATGTAAGCCTAATTGTGACAATAATAAAGATTTTTTTTTAAAGAAACATTTCCTGAATTAATGAAATTCGGGAGAACTATTTTTTAAAAAAAAATTTAGAGTACCCAATTATTGTTTTCCAATTAAGGGGCAATTTAGCGTGGCCAATCCACCTGATTGCACATCTATGGGTTGTAGGGGTTAAACCCACACAGGCACGGGGAGAACGTGCAAACTCCGCACGGACAGTGACCCAGGGTCGGAATTGAATCTGGGTCCTCAGCGCCGTAGGCAGCAGTGCTACCCACTGTGCCACCATGCTGTCCCTTCAGGGAGAACTATGTGGGGAGCTTTACAGAGCATGTTTATCTATGATAGCTGCTAATAAAAGCCTTGTATATCTTCTGTTAATTACCACTGACATTTTTGTCGACTCTCGAGGAATTTATCTGGTTGAAGTAGAATTGCGGCCAAATTGCAGCCATACTAGTGAGGAGTGGAGGCAATTACAATGTATTAATCTAACCTGCTTTAAAATGGTGAAAACTAAAATTACATTTTTTTTGTGACAATGCAACATTCTTAATTTCTTAAACAAAATTTAGAAATGTCTACTGATTACACAGAAATTGGTCCACATCTTGTAAGACGCAGTACAGTGAAGTCGTGGGAGATGCAGCGACCTTGCAGCACCCATATGTTTTGCAAGCGAGTAGGGGAGAAGTTTAGAGAGCAGTGCCAAATGGAGCTCCTTTTGATCAGGAAATATTTGTGGAGGTAGAGTACTGCCTTGGAAACAAAATATTTAAATTAAGAGTCGAATGAAGAGGAAAATTCGGTTGGAAATATTAAAACAACTTGACACAGGAGATCAGAGCCTGTTTCATCAGCAAACCCATTCTCTAGGGGTGGGCTTTGAAGTGAACTCTGCTGCCAATGTGTCAATTAATACAGATGCAGAAACCTGTTTAGAATGGGCACTGAGACCGTACCAGCAGTGAGTGTAAATGGAAAGGACAGCAGGAGATTTTGACTGGATTAATTTACTGAAAAGATCATGATGAGGGATGCTACAAACCTGCTGAATGGAATGAAGTACAAATAATGAAGGTTTTATTTATTTTTGTACAGAATGTTATACTGTTGGTTATTATGTTGGAGTGTTGACGGGGGATGTTTGTCACTTATTGACTGAAATGGCAATTTAAAAAATATTGGGAGAGATGTAAAATGAGCTGCCGATTAGAAGTCATTAATCTTTACCCAGAGTCAAAATGGTCCATTATGCATTTTGACCATTTTGCATACTTAAACCCGAGAAAACCTGCGGGGAATTTTTTTACTGACGGGAGGTGGGTTTGGGTCTTTCTGGAGTGTTAAATCCGATAAAAGGGACATTGGGTAGGGATCCCGATATCATCCCGTCCTCTCTCGAGTTTCTGCTGGGCATCTTTGAAAGTGAGTGGGGTGAGGCACGATCAATTTGACTGGAGACGAAGTTGAATTCAAACTGAGGCTTTATTAGTATCAGATGTGTGGCCTCCCACAGCAGCTGGCGAAATGGCTGCGAGCTGGAGGCCACGCATATTTATAACCCGGTTCCTGGGCGGAGCTAGCATGCAGGGGCCACAGGTGAACCTGTAGTGCAGGTTCTGCCGTACAACCTCTAATATCAGAACACTGTGGTTTACCACATGGGGACACCCATGAATTTATTGGTTAGGGATTCAAACGTTCCAATAAGCAATTAAGGTTCCGTTTTAACCACGGATTCTGGCTTTAGCAAACAGGGGGACCTGTTTTTCGAGCTGTGCGGAACTCATTGGGGTCACGGAGGTGAGTGCACAGCAATGAGAGCTTCTTTCGGTGAAACTGAGGCTGGGGAGTCTTTGATCACTGGAACTGAAAAAGCTGCAGGCAAGGCTTGGTGAAAGGCTGCTGCTCACTGTATTCTGCCTCAGAGAGTGCTCTCGGCGCGTGACAAATTCTCGGAGGCACTTTTCAATCCCCTTCAGCTGCACTTTCGTGCTGCTAGCCTTCACCAATGCATGACTGCAGCTTATGCACTTCGAGCTCCAAAGAGCAAGAGAAGCAACAACACCATCAGCTCCAGCAGCAGCAACATCACCAGCAGCAGCACCACGTGCCCCTCTAAAAGCAGAGTGGTGGACACAGGCCCCAGCTCCCAGTAGGAAGATCTCCAATGCAGTAACTCCAGACCGAGGATCACCTCTCTTGACATGCCTTGATTATCAGTGCTTCGGGAGGTACAGCATGTTATTGCTGGCATTTGTAGCCTTTGGTACAAGACCTCGATCCTAATGGAGTAGGAAGGCAGGCATTGCCAGTGGCATCAAGGTGCCCATCATTGAACAGCCAGGCCCTCAAGATTTCTGCCTCCCCCTCCCCTCAAAAAATTGTGACTTCCTCTGCTGCAAGGAGAACAGAGAGATATGGGGCTGGATTCTCCGCAGCCCCGCGCCGGAGTCACGTTCGGCACGGGGGCGGAGAATCCAATTTCGGCGCCGATCCTGCGATTCTCCGGGACCCGAGAATCGGCGTGATCGTGAAGTACGCCGCGCCGCTGGGGGGGGGGGGGGGGGGGGGGGGGTCATTGACAGAGGCCAGCCCAACGATCCTCCACTCATGACAGGCCGAGTTCCTGACGGCGTGCAACTAACCACCTATTGGCGGTTGGGATGCCGGCATGGCAGCTGCGTACTCAGTCCGCGGCCGCCCTGGTGGGGGCGGGGGGATTGGACACCGGTGGGGGGGGGGGGCCTTATAGGAGGCCGAGGTTAATATCCGCATGGTTAGATGATCGGATGCGTGGCCGATCCGGGGGGGGGGTCTAATTTTTATGTCTGCCTCCGCGGTCCAAGTCCGCCTTGGCGCTCGGCGTGGCCGCTGGAGGCCATCGACGTGCGCAGGCGCATACTGAAAACCGGAAGTGTGGAGGCCCGTATCTGCAGCTAAAGCTGCGTGAATTACTCCGGGTCCCTGCCAGCCCCCTGCACAGCATTGAATTAGCTGATGCTTTTTGCAGGAATCTCTAGAGTAAAACTCCAGCGTTTTTACGCTGGTGTGGGGTCATAGTCCCATTTTGGGAGAATCCAGCCCACGAGGTTGTAATGGCTTTGTGAATAGAAGGGAAAGACAATTGGCTGGATTCTCCGTTTGGGAGACTTAAGTGTTGAAGCCAGCAGAGCACGTGTGGACTTTCACAACTGAAGAATCGGTGCAAAACACTCACCGATTCCGGTACCAGTGAGGGGCTAGCACCGGTGCCAAATGAAACTCTCGTGGCCCATGCCGACAACAGCCGGAGAATGGCCTGGATCAGGCCACACACATCCATGGCTGATGGCCTGCACTGGTCGCGCCGTACAACATGGCGCTGGCCATGCGCGAACCCAACCTGCCAAATGCAACCCCACAGCCCACCCCCTGGCCATCTCCCACCAGATCCTCCCAGCCCTAGCAGAAGCCCCCCCCCCCCACCGGCCAGCGGCACGGATCCCGGGCGAGTGTAGCGGCGCTGGACACTGTTTGCAGCTGACACGCTGGGTTCCCGCATGCTCAGGACCACACGTGGCCTGCGCTATCGGGAACAGAGCATCGCGCGTGTGCCGGCTGATGATGCGCCAACGCCATTGAAACAGCGCACGTCACGATGATGCCGGTTTGGAGGGGGTGGAGCATGGCGGACCGGCGGCGACCCCGATTCCGGCGTTGGAATCCATTCTCTGCCCGATTGCCGATCATGATTTTGGCGTCGGGCTACAGAGAATCCCACCCTAAATTTGTGAATGCTGTCTGCAAGGCATGGAGTATGAGAGAACCTTTGCGTTGGATGCTCAACTGGGTTTGTGAAGTGCCTGCAGAGAGAGAGGAATGAATGCAGCTGCTGGGTGTATTATCCTGGAGTGTGTTGTGCAGAAGAATGTTAAGAAAGTCAGAATGTGGCTTGGCACCTAAGGGGAGGGCCGGTGTGAGGGTGGGGGGGGGGGATGCTGTCGAGTACTCATGAGGTACTGGATCCTCTTGGTGCACAGGCTGTTTATAGGCTGGAGGGATAACCCATCTGCTACTGACTTCCTTGATCAATTCATAGCTACTTGGTTAGAGAAGTTGTCCTCTTCCTCCCATCCCTCAGATTGTCCAGCAGGACCTCCAGGTAAGAGTGAGAGGCCTGGGAAGTGCCCTTCCTGACCACCTCTCCATTCCTGCTGTCTCAAAAGTCCAGACCTTGTTGAACTATTGTAAACCACACCAGGGTCCCTTCTAATTAGAAAGATACGTCACCCTACCCACACAACCTCAGTGGTCAGAGAATTTCCAGTTCTTGTGGGACAGAGTCACAGCAATGCCCATTGGAGAGTCCAACAGGTTCTCAACCTGCTAAGGGTCCCATTGTTTCAGCAGGTACTAAGTTTTTAAAATTCATCCTATAAGTCAGTGGCGAAACAATCAATTTGACTCAATCCTGTCAGTCGTGGCTGGGAAGCATTTGGTTAAAATAAACTGCATGGTGAACATTGTTACTGCCTAGGCAACCATGTATGTACTTGTCAAGTAGAAGAGCTAACAATATGTGAGGGCATGGTTTGAGGGTTTAAAAAGGAACATTGGGTCTTAATACCCCTGTTTTTATTGGAATCCTGCTGATCACCATTTTAACTACTCACTGCAGTGAGGTGACTAAGACACGAGATGCAGAGGGAGCCTCCAGTTTATGCAAATTTAGGTCTTGTTATGTTGTTAGGACTCTAATTTGCATGTTAGCCTTGGTCTCTGTGGGAAAGTTACTGCTACTTTTCTGTTAAGAGATCTAAGATGTCTTCCAATTTAAGTTTTCTTTTTGGAGCAAGAAGGAAAAGAATTCTCCTCTGAGCCCCAAGGGGAATGTTGTGTCCTGCCCTGCTCACGTTCTATGTTTTGTTTGTCTCAAGAGGGAGGAGCAGTTGTATATCAAATGTTCAGCTGCTTCGGGCTCTGCACCTGGGGGTTGGGGATTGGTGGAACCAGTTCAACTGTAGAAGATGTGGTGTTGGGCGTTCTGACACACAGATGAGCCAACACGGTTGTATATGGTACAACGCTATTTTATTTAAACTTTCTATGTACAGTTTTGTCTTGATACTCTGCACGTGGGGATTCCCTGTTTGTGATGTTGAAACAGGTCATGTCCGTGTCCTTGTCCCCAGACCTACTGTCCACTAGGTGTCGTGTTCGTGCTTTTATGTGGTTCCTGTCTTTGTGTGTGATTGGTTGTGGCGTTGTGTGCTCTGATTTGTCTGTTGGTGTGTCCATCATGATGTGTGTGTTTGAATATCATGACATCCCCCCCTTTTTACAAAGATATGTGCCTATGTGGTAATGAATATAATCGTGTCGTGAGTGCATCTAAGAGTGTGTGTGTGTTGTGTACAGCATGTGCATATGACGTAACTATTTACATGGGGTGATGTCGGGTGCGTCACATGAACAAGGTTGTACCATAACAGAACATGAATGCGAACGAGAAAAAAAAACTTGAACAGTGGTCCAGTCAGACGATATCTGGAACGATAAACAACAACAGGTTTTCATACAGAATTGTGTAACTTGTTAGACATCTGAACGGTGTTATAAGTCCAGTCTAATGGGCTTGCGACGAGTTCGGGTTGACCGTCAGGGTGGCACACCACTCATCGGCTGGATTGATGGCATTGACCTTGTTGACATCGATGGCGGAAACGCGGAAGGCATCCTGGTCATCTGCATCACTTAACTGGAAGTCTTGATGCGTGGGCTGGACGGTCCTGACTTGTCTGCGAGATTGTCGGGGATGTGCAGGATCCATGGGTTGAGCAGCACGACAGTGGGCAGCATAGTGGCCCATCTTGCCACATCTGAGGCACTGTCGGTTTTTAGCAGGACATTGCCCTTTTAAGTGTACAGCTCCACAATTGCCGCACGTCATGACGTCACGGCGTTCGTTGCGCCACTGCGCATGCGCAGTGCGATCTTGCGGTGGGCGCGCCTGCGCAGTGCGTCCCTCGATGTGGCCGTTATTTTTGGCGCGCACCAGCGCGGGAGACCGCGAAAAGCGCGGGAAGCGGCCGCTGTCGTCGGGGCCGCGGGTCGGGAAGTAATCGACGGCCTGGATGCGTTCGGCGTCGTGGGCGGCCTGGCTTGCCGATTCGACGGCTGGGGACCCAATCCGTGCCAACTCGGACGCCTGAAATCGGGCAAAATGGCAGGTTGCATTTTCGTGGCGGACACAGGCTTCCACAGCAGACGCTAAGGTGAGGCTTTTTATTTTAAGAAGCTGCTGGCGTAGGCCACTGGAGGCAACGCCAAAAACAATCTAGTCCCTGATCATGGACTCTGTGGTGCTGCCGTAACCGCAGGACTGCGCTAGAATTCGGAGGTGCGTCAAAATGGGTTGAAAAGGCTCCTCCTTACCTTGCAGGCGTTGCTGAAAGAGGTATCTTTCAAAACTTTCATTCACTTCAACATTAAAGTGCTGGTCCAGTTTGAGGATGACCGTGTCATACTTGGATTGGTTTTCTCCTTCTTCGAAAACCAGTGAGTTGAAGACGTCGAGGGCATGCTGCCCTGCGTAGAAGAGGAGCAGTGCAATCTTCGTTTCATCCGAGGCACTCTGCTTCTCGTTGGCTCGGATGTACAGGTCAAATCGCTGCCTGAAGAGCTTCCAATTGGTACCTAGGTTCCCCGCGACTTGCAACGGCTGCGGTTTGTCGGTGCGGTCCATGTCCAGAATGGCAGGTTAGTTGGCAGGTATCGATCCACTCCTGTACCATGTGGTGTTGGGCATTCTGACACACAGATGAGCCAACACGGTTGTATATGGTACAACGCTATTTTATTTAAACTTTCTATGTACAGTTTTGTCTTGATACTCTGCACGTGGGGATTCCGTTTGTGATGTTGAAACAGGTCGTGTCCGTGTCCCCAGACCTACTGACCACCAGGTGTCGTGCTCGTGCTTTTTATGTGGTTGGTGTTCTTGTGTGTGATTGGTTGTGGTGTTGTGTGCTCTGATTTGTCTGTTGGTGTGTCCATCATGATGTGTGTGTTTGAATATCATGACAGAAGAGGGAATTTTTTCTATCGTACAATTGCCCAGTTACAACTTGAAACCCTGTCATGTGCAAAAACAAAGTCAGGAATGATCTTTCTGTTTAAAAATGACTGCACCAACGCCACAACATGGGAAATATCAAAAGTTAACATTTTCATTCAGGGGATTTGTAAGGTTATTTTGGATGTGCGTGTACATTACAATCAGTCACTTGGGGACATTATATTCAGTCGTTGAACTTGCATATAATTAATGTCCTGTGTGTTTTGGATGAGTTGCAGCTTTCAAACATGAGGGAGGTGTCGACATATTCAGTCAGGCATGCACACCACTGCATTGTTTCCAGATAACAGAAAACCATATCATATGGTCCTTCTCCTCCCTGTGTTAGTAATACTAAATGTGGCTGGTACATTTGACTATAGATATGTACCTCCTTTTCCCCCACTATATCTGTTAAAATACTGTCTGCGCATCTTGCTACAGTTTCTATTTATGATATGCACAGATGGTCTGCAGTGCCAGAGGCAAATATTTTAATGCAGTGACAAGCTGACCAGGGAGCATACATGATCTTTTCATGTGGCAGAACTGTTCTGAGATCTGAGTTTGCATTGATTTTGATGAGGAAGACGGTCTACCATCTGACAAAGTATCCATTCAATTGTCACTCACTGGCGCCGACATGTCGTCCAACTCCCAAAGAAAAGGAGAAAAAGAGTTGTCATTGGATTAAATTTTCATGTTACGAATGAAGAGTACGATTCAGAAATCAAGAGGAAGTGGAATATAATACTGAGCTAACAAAATTTGCAATGTAAATTACATTTTCATAACCTGTCGTTACACAATCAGCATAACGAAAATGAAAAATGAAAATCGCTTATTGTCACAAGTAGGCATCAAATGAAGTTACTGTGAAAAGCCCCTAGTCGCCACATTCCGCCGCCTGTTCGGGTAGGCTGGTAACATGCTATTAATGAAGCTCAAATGGTAAATGAAATAACGATCATCTATTATTATGAAGAATAATGCATGAGCCTAGGATGGAAAAAAGCCTTATCCTTAGTATTAGTCAGGAACTCTCTCAGTGCCTTTTACTATTGTCTAGTTTTAAAATATATTTCAATGCATTCCAGTGGCTAAAGCAGCATTGCAGTAAAAAGTGTGCTTCTTATGAGCAATGCAGTCGAGCATAGATATCTTGTCAGGGGCAGGCAATAAGCTTGAATTGAATGTGTTGACATTTTGGGGAAAGGATACAGTGAAATCCTTCCCCATGGAGTTCAAGACTTTGATGTTCACAGGGGTTTCTGAAAATACCTGTTTGAAAATACCCAGAGTGATGTTAATGCCTATTTGAAGTTGCTTTTAACACTGCTTTTGAACCAGCTGAATGAAATTAGGCGTGATTACCACTGTCCAGTCTCATTTATTATAATATCCTATCCAACTTTAGTCGTCACAGAGTCCGTTAAGAGAGTTCAACTGAAAGGTTTATTTTCGGGACTGTACCCAATAGCACGGCTTCAACCTAGGCCGGCTTTCATGTCCTAAATCGTACATCCCGTTGATGGATCTCCACCTCTCAGCGGAGGAGCTCGTACCCCATGAGGCTCACGGGGAGATTAATCTGTTCATCCCTTGGATCTTGTACGGATTATAGCAGGACGTAACCATAGAATGCATAGAATTCCTGCATACAGAAGGAGGCCATTTGGCCCATCGAGGACCACTCCCCCATCCTATCCACATGATCCCACAACCTTACCTAACCTGCATATCTTTGGACACTGTGGAGCAATTTAACATGGCCAATCCACCTCTGAAAGAAACCAAAGCTGTGAGCAGGAAACCCATACAGACACCAGGAGAAAGTTTCAACTCCTCACAGACAGGGCAGGCATTGAACTCAGGTCCCTGGTGCTGTGAGGCAGCAGTGATGAGCACTGTACCACTGTGTTGCTCTGTGAGCACATAAAGGTGGATGATGCATGTAGTCAGCTGCCATTAAACAGTAGCTTTTGCCTAGTCCAAAGTTGAATGTGGGAAGACTAGGAGCAGATCAAAGGACAGCATCATGGTTTGTTTTATGTGGCTCCTGGGGTCAAAAAGACTCAACATACATAAGACACTGAGTAAATAAAGTGCCATTTCAAAAATCAGGATAAAGTTTCAATTTAAAAATGTATGGGTATATATGAACATAAAATGTGAGCATTCTGTATAAAAAAGCAGAAGTTGGTATCTCGAAATGGGAGGAAAGCTCACTACCCGAGGCTCTGTAATCTTTTCGGAACAGAGGAGCATAGGAATTAGGAGCAGAAGTAGGCAATTCAGCCCCTCGATCCTGCTCCGCCATTCAATCAGATCATGGCTGATCTCTTCTTGGCCTCAAAGCCTCCTCCCCACCTGTTCTCATATCCCTTTAACCCATTTTTAAAATCAGAAATATATCTATCTCCCTCTTGAAAGCATTTTAATGATTCGGACTCCACCGCACTATGGGGCAGTGAGTTCCACAAATTCCCCACTCTCTGCGAGAAGTTGTACCTCCTCGTCTCAGTTCTAAATCTACTGCCGCTCAACCTATATCTGTGGACTCTTGTTCTAGATTGCCCCACGAGGGGGAACATTTGAAAATGAAATGAAATGAAAATTGCTTATTGTCACAAGTAGGCTTCAAATGAAGTTACTGTGACAAGCCCCTAGTCGCCACATTCCGGCACCTGGTCGGGGAGGCTGTTACGGGAATCGAACCGTGCTGCTGGCTTGCTTTGGTCTGCTTTCAAAGCCAGCGATTTAGCCCTGTGCTAAACAGCCCCTGGTCTACATTTACTTTATTAATCCCTTTTAGTATTTTATATACTTCGATCAGATCCCATCTCATCCGACTAAACACCTGCGAGTACAACCCCAAACTATTTAATCTCTCCTCATACGTCAACCCCGGATCAATCTGGTGTACCTCCTCTGAACTGCCTCCAATGCCACCACATCCTTCCTCAAATAAGGAGCCCAAAACTGGACACAGTACTCCAGATGTGGTCTCACCAAAACCCTATACAATTGCAGCAAGACTTCTCTACTTTTATACTCCAGTCCTTTTGCAATAAATGCTAACATTTCATTTGCCTTTCTTATTACATTTTGTACCTGAATACAGACTTTCTGCGATTCATGGACAAACTCACTCAGATCCCTTTGCCCAGACACATTTTTGAATCTGCTTTTCCATTGAGATAATAATTTGCCCAGAGATGGAGATAATAATTTGGGGAGGTGGCTTTTTTTTTAATAAACATTTTATTGAAGCATTTCTTTGGCATTGTAACAGCAACAAAATCAACAATGTACATAACAAGGAAAATATAAACATAGTGCAAATTCCGCCTCCCATTCCCACAGGTCCTACCATTGCTTACCACCCTAACCTACGCTAACATAACCCCCCCCCACTTTTCTGCTGACAATTAGTTCTCTGCGAGGAAGTCGACGAATGGTTGCCACCTCCGGGCGAACCCCAACAGAGACCCTCTCGTAGCGAACTTAATTTTCTCCAGGCAGAGGAAGCCAGCCATGTCTGAAAGCCAGGTCTCCGATTTTGGGGGCTTTGAGTCCCTCCATCCCAGCAATATGCGCCTCTGGGCTACCAGTGAAGCAAAGGCCAGAACGTCCGCCTCTTTCTCCTCCTGGATTCCCGGGTCCTGCGATACCCCAAAAATCGCCACCTCCGGACTCATTTAATGTGGACATGATGTCAGCAAACCCCTGCCAAAATCCCCTCAGCGTTGGACATGCCCAGAACATGTGGACATGGTTCGCTGGCCCCCCCCGCACACTTCGCACACCTGTCCACCACCCCAAAGAATCTACTCATAAGAACATAAGAACTAGGAGCAGGAGTAGGCCATCTGGCCCCTCGAGCCTGCTCCACCATTCAATGAGATCATGGCTGATCTTTTGTGGACTCAGCTCCACTTTCCGGCCCGAACACCATAACCCTTAATCCCTTTATTCTTCAAAAAACTATCTATCTTTATCTTAAAAACATTTAATGAAGGAGCCTCTACTGCTTCACTGGGCAAGGAATTCCATAGATCCACATCCCTTTGGGTGAAGAAGTTCCTCCTAAACTCAGTCCTGAATCTACTTCCCCTTGTTTTGAGGCTATGCCCCCTAGTTCTGCTTTCCCCGACCAGTGGAACCAACCTGCCCGCATCTATCCTATCTATTCCCTACATAATTTTATATGTTTCTATAAGATCCCCCCTCATCCTTCTAAATTCCAACGAGTACAGTCCCAGTCTACTCAACCTCTCCTCGTAATCCAACCCCTTCAGCTCTGGGATTAACCTAGTGAATCTCCTCTGCACACCCTCCAGTGCCAGTACGTCCTTTCTCAAGTAAGGAGACCAAAACTGAACACAATACTCCAGGTGTGGCCTCACTAACACCTTATACAATTGCAGCATAACCTCCCTAGTCTTAAACTCCATCCCTCTAGCAATGAAGGACAACATTCCATTTGCCTTCTTAATCACCTGTTGCACCTGAAAACCAATTTTCTGCGACTCATGCACTAGCACACTCAGATCTCTCTGCACAGCAGCATGTTTTAATATTTTATCATTTAAATAATAATCCCTTTTGCTGTTATTCCTACCAAAATGGATAACCTCACATTTGTCAACATTGTATTCCATCTGCCAGACCCTAGCCCATTCACTTAGCCTATCCAAATCCCTCTGCAGACTTCCAGTATCCTCTGCACTTTTTGCTTTACCACTTATCTTAGTGTCGTCTGCAAACTTGGACACATTGCCCTTGGTCCCCAACTCCAAATCATCTATGTAAATTGTGAACAGTTGTGGGCCCAACACTGATCCCTGAGGGACACCACTAGCTACTGATTGCCAACCAGAGAAACACCCATTAATCCCCACTCTTTGCTTTCTATTAATTAACCAATCCTCGATCCATGCTACTACTTTCTCCTTAATGCCATGCATCTTTATCTTATGCAACAACCTTTTGTGTGGCACCTTGTCAAAGGCTTTCTGGAAATCCAGATATACCACATCCATTGGCTCCCCGTTATCTACCGCACTGTTAATGTCCTCAAAAAGTTCCACTAAATTAGTTAGGCACGACCTGCCCTTTATGAACCCATGCTGCGTCTGTCCAATGGGACAATTTCCATCCAGATGCCTCGCTATTTCATCCTTGATGACAGATTCCAGCATCTTCCCTACTACCGAAGTTAAGCTCACTGGCCTAAGAAATAGAAATTATTTGAAGTTGTTGCACTGACAAGGGGTAAGGTTGAGAAGGTGGAGCCTTCATGAATAATCTTAGCCTGTATGGGAATTGAACCCACGCTGTTGGCATAACTCTGCATTACAAACTAGCAGTCCAGCCAACTGAGCTAAACTCTGTTGCACTTCCAGCCAACTGAGCTAAACTCTGTTGCATCTGGGCCACTGTCATGTAAGCCTGGTGAACGACCTTAAATTGGATCAGGCTGAGCCTGGCACAGGTTGCGGTCGCAAAGACCCTTCCTAACGCATCCGCCCAGAGGTCCTCCTCCATCTCTCCCCCCAGCTCCTCCTCCCACTTTCGCTTCAACTCCTCGGTCTACGTCTCCTCCGAACCCATAAGTTCTTTATATATGTCCGAGACGCTCCCCTCTCCTATCCACCCTCTAGAGACCACCCTGTCCTGAATCCCCCTTGGCGGCAGGAGTGGGAAGGTTGGTCCCTGTTTCCACAGAAAGTCCCGTACCTGTAAATATCGGAATTCATTTTCCCCCGCCAATGCAAACTTCTCCTCCAGCGCCCTCATACTCAGGAAGCTTCCTTCTAAGAACAACTCCCCATCCTCTCAATCCCCGCTCTCTGCCAAATTCGGAACCCCACATCCATCCTCCCCGGGGCAAACCAATGGTTATCGCAGATTGGGGACCACACAGACGCCCCCCCCCCCCCCCCCCCCTCTGCTCCCACATGTCTCCTCCACTGCCCCCAGACTCTCAGGGCCGCCACCACCACTGGACTGGTGGAGTACCGCGCAGGCGGGAACGGCAGGGGAGCCGTTACCAATGCTCCCAAACTTGTGCCCTTACACGAAGCCGCCTCCATAGCCCCCCCACCAGCCACCTCCTCACCATGGCTTTGTTAGCCACCCAGTCGTAGTTGCTGAAATTCGGCAGCGCCAGCCCTCCATCCTCGACTCCGCTCGAGCATTGCCCTCTTCACCCGCGGGGACTTGCCCCCCCCACACAAAGCCCACGATAATCTTATTGATCCACTTAAAAAAGGACCGCGGGATGAAAATGGGGAGGCATTGGAAGGCGAATAGGAATCTCGGGAGGACTATCATTTTCACCGACTGCACTCTACCCACCAGAGACAACGGGAGCGCATCCCATCTCCGGAAATCCTCCTTCATCTGATCCACCAACCGGGCCAAGTTTAGTTTATGTGGCCTGTACCAATTCCTCGCCACTTGGATACCCAGGTACCTGAAACTGTCCCCTACCACTCTGAATGGCAGTTCCCCCAGTTGCCTCTCCTGACCTCTCGTCTGGACCACAAACATCTCGCTCTTCCCCATATTGAGCTTATACCCCGAAAACCAGCCAAATTCCCCTAAAATTCCCATAATTTCTTCCATCCCTTCCATTGGGTCTGAGACATACAACAGTAAGTAATCCGCATACAGCGAGTCTCTGTGCTCCACACCCCCCTCGGACCAACCCCTTCCAGCCCCTTGAGGCCCTCAGAGCAGTTGCCAGCAGCTCTATCGCCAGCGCAAACAGCAGTGGGGAGAGGGGGCATCCCTGTCTCGTCCCCCGGTGCAGCCTGAAATAGTCCGAAGTCGTCCTGTTTGTCCGTACACTAGCAACCGGAGCCCGGTACAGCAACCTAACCCAGTCAACAAAGCCCATTCCAAACCCCAACCGCTCTAGCACCTCCCATAAGTAATCCCACTCCATCGCAACCACCACTTCAGCTTCCCTACATCATCTGGGGCAGAGCCCTTCTTTCCTTGCCCTCGTTAAAGACCTTCATCAACACCGGCCCCAATATTCCGGAGAACTTTTTATAGAACTCGACTGGGTACCCATCCGGTCCCGGGGCCTTACCCGACTGCATGGCCTTCAGCCCCTCCACTATTTCCTCCAGCCCAATTGGGGCCCCCAACCCTTCTACCAGCTCCCCATCTACCTTCGGAAAAGTCAGCCCGTCCAAAAGGTGCCTCATCCCCTCCGGCCCCGCAGTGGCTTCCGACCTGTACAACCTGCTATAAAAATCCCGAAAGGACTTGCTCCCCCCCGCCGAGTCCCCAACTAAGTTCCCATCCCCGTCAACAACTGTCCCTATTTCTCCAGCTGCCTCCCTCTTTCTCAGCTGCTGTGCAAGCATCCTGCTGTCATTCTCCCCATGCTCATAAATCGTCCCTTCACCGTTGAGTTGTTCCACTGCCCTCCCGGTGGTTAACAAACCAAATTCCACCTGTAGCCTCCGGCGTTCCTTTAAAAGCCCTGCCTCTGGTGCCTCCGCATACCTCCTATCCACTCGTAGAATCACTTTTACCAGGCGGTCCGTTTCTGCCCTATCCGTCCTGTCCCTGTGAGCCCGGATCGAGATCAGCTCTCCTCCCACCACTGCCTTCAGCGCTTCCCAGACCACCGCTGCTGAGATCTCCCCCGTATTGTTTACCTGCAGGTAGTTCAGCATGCACTTCCTCAGCCTCTCGCACACCGCTTCGTCCGCCAACAGCCCTAGCAACCTCCATTGCGGGCGCTGCTTGCTATCCATATTAACCTGCAGGTCCACCCAGTTGGAGCATGGTCCGAGATCGTAATCGCCGGATACCCCGTGTCCACCACCCCCGCCAATAGGGCCCTATCCACAACAAAGAAATCTATCCGGGAATACACCTTGTGTACGTGGGAGCAAAAAGAAAATTCCTTAGCCCTCGGCTGCCTAAATCTCCATGGATCCCCCCCCCCCCCCCATCTGCTCCATGAACCCTTTCAGCACCTTTGCCATTGCTGGCACCTTGCCCATTCTCGAGCATGACCTGTCCAGACCTGGATCAATAACCGTATTAAAATACCCTCCCATAATCAGCCTGTGCGAATCCAGGTAAAAAATCTTCCCTAGCAGCCTCTTTATAAAATCCCCATCATCCCAATTTGGCACGTATACATTGATCAGCACTACCTTCATCCCCTGCAGCTTGCCACTAACCATGACATATCGACCTCCCACATCCGAGACTATCCTCCCCACCTCAAATGCCACCCGCTTGTTAATCAGAATCGCAGCCCCTCTTGTCTTTGAATCCAGCCCCGAGTGGAAAACCTGACTAATCCAGCCTTTCCTCAACCTGACCTGATCCACTACTTTAAGATGTGTCTCCTGCAGCATTACCACGTCTGCCTTCAGACTCCTCAGGTGAGCAAACACACGTGCCCTCTTTACCGTCCCATTTAGCCCCCGGACATTCCAGGTGACCAGCCTAGTTGGGGGTCAAAGTGCCCCAGTCAGCTATCCCCTTTCTTGGGCCCGCCTCCAGCCCTTGCGCCGCGCCTCCTCTGGCCCGCCCCATGGCGGCCCCACCCCCGACCCCCTCAGTGACCTTCCATCGAAGTCCCTCCCACCGAAGTCCCTCCCACGTCAGCAGAACCCATTTCCCCCCCACCCACTCCCAAGCAACACTACTCTCAATCCCAACCCATCTAATGAACTAAGCAAATGCACCCCCCCCCCCCACTGTACTTCCATGAGCTGGCTCACCCAGCTAGCTTGGTGGCCCCCGCCCCCGGTGCCAAGAAGTCTCCCACCTATTGTTCCCTCGCTCCCCTCCCCCGCCCATGTAAACAAATTCCCTCATCCAACAATCCCCAAACAAGCACCCAGCAGCAAGAAAACACTAAAAACAAAAGCACCACCCACTGAAACTCAGACAGGCACGTCTCCATCCCACAAAATTGCACATCAATAAAAACGCACACGATAAAACAGAAAAGGGACATTGCCAACATCTACCAAGAAAAAGAACCAAAAACAAAACGGAAAATCGACTTTTTCCCTGCCCCCCCCCCCTTTTTTTCCCCCTAAGCAGAGCTCCAAAAAAAAGAAAAAGCTGACACAAAACAATATGAGAAGGCGAAGCCAATTTAACAACCGAAAAACAAACCCCACCAAAAACCAAGGGGGAGAAAAGAAAAACAAAAAAACCCACAGAAAATCAGAAAAGAAAAAGGGCCCAATATAGGCCAATATATTGTCACAAAGTCCGAAAGTTCTCAAACTCCCACCAGTGCTTTTCTTTTCGCAAAGTCCAGTGCCTCATCGGGCGACTCAAAATATTGATTTTGGTCCTCATGCATAACCCAAAGACGCGCCGGATACAGCAGACCGGACTTCACATGCTTCTTAAAGAAAATAGCCTTGACTTGGTTGAAGCCTGCCCTCTTCCTCGCCACCTCCACGCTCAGGTCCTGGTACACCCACAGGATGCTGTTATCCCACTTGCAACTCCGCGTGCGCTTGGCCCACCGAAGAATGCATTCCTTGTCTAGGAACCTGTGGAATCTCACCACCATTGCCCTCGGAGGTTCCCCGCCCGCGGCTTCCTAGCAAGCGCCTGGTACGCCTTGTTCACCTCCAACAGTCGGGGGACTGCGCCCTTCCCCAGCAGCTTTTCAAACATACCCGCCACGTATGCTCCAGCATCTGCTCCCTCAGCTCCCTCCGGGAGCCCGACAATTCTTAGGTTCTGCCAGCGGGACCAGTTCTCAAAAGTTCTCCACCTTCTCCAGGAGCCTTTTCTGCTGTTCCCGAAGCATCCCCACCTCCAGCTCCACTGCTGTTTGATGCTCCTCTTGTTCAAGCAGCGCATTCTCCACCTTCTGAATCGCCCGGTCCTGGGCGTCCAGTCTGCTCTCGACGATCAATTGATTCTTTGATCGGGTCCAAGCTTCTGCCTGGTGAAGCCATCCTGAATGGCCTGCATCACTGGGCCCGTTGGTCGCTGCGCTGCCACCCCAGGGGTCTGGCCCTCGGCCATACTGTGTCCCGCTGCAGCTTCAACACAGCTCATTGCTGACTTCTTGTTTCTGCCCTTTCATGCACTTTTGATCCTTTTCTCCATAAACCGATGCGTGGAAACAGTGCCCAATTGCCTCAGCCTTCAAATTTGCCGTTTGAAACCGGAAAAAAGTCCGGGGGATAGGTCCAAAAGTCCGACCAGAGCGGGAGCCACCAAATGTGCGACTTACTCCTCCATAGCCGCCACCGGAAGTCGGGGAGGTGGCTTTGACGCCAGGAAGAGATCAACCATAATTTTTCAGCCAAAATGGATAACCTCACACTTATCCACATTAAACTCCATTGGCCAAATGGCCTAGCCTATCTATATCCATCTATAAAATTTGTATCTCCTCTTCACTGCCTGCTTTCTTACCTATTTTAGTAGAATTTTGCTATGTTACACTCTGTCCCTACTTGCAGATCATTGATGTAGATTGTAAACAGTTGAGGTCCGAGGACTGAACCTTGCGGGACCCCGCCAGTTACAGTTCTCCTGCTGGAGAAGGACCCATTTAACCCGTCCCTTTGCTTTCCGTCAGTCAGCCAATCCTCAAACCAATCTCGTATTCTACCACCAACCCTCTGTGATCTCACCTTCTGGGTCAATCTTTTATGTGGCACCTTGTCAGACATCTTCTGGAAGTCTACATATACCACATCCACGGGTTCCCCATTACCCACCTTGCTGGTTATGCCCTCAAAGACCTCAAGCAAGTTTGTCAAGCATGACTTACCCTTCATAAAACCATGCTGACAATGGTGGATTGAGCTTTGTCTTTCCAAATGTTAAATAATTTCCTCCTGAATGATTAATTCCAGCATTTTCCCCACCACAAAGTTAAGCTAATCGGTCTATAGTTTCCTACTTTTTGCCTCTCTCCCTTTTTGAAAAGGGGAGTTCCATTAGCATGTTTCCAATCTACCGGGACCTTTCCAGAATCCAGGGAATTTTGAAATATCATAACCACCCGCTTCACCGGACTGTGCCATACAACCTGACGGCTTCTCAATTCACCGGGAGGACCGCACCGCGTCATCAGGCAAAGCAAAGGGGAGGGGTTTGCCTCCTCATCAACTCCTCCTGGTGCTTGAATGTGGCGAACCTGGCGACCTACTGTTCCCCGGTCCTGGAATACCTGACCGTGAAGTGCTACCCATACTATCTTCCACGTGAGTTCACTTCAGCCATTATCATAGCAGTCTACATCCCACCCCAGGCAGAAGTGAGGAAGGCGCTGGATGAACTGTACATAGTTATAAACAACTACGAAACAGAACACCCGGAGGCCTTGTTCATCGTGGCCGGAGACTTCAACAAGGCCAACCTCAAAAGTGTACTGCCAAAATTCCACCAGCACATCTCCTGTCCCACCAGGGGCGACAACACTCTTGACCACTGTTACTCAAAAGTCAAGGGCGCCTACTGTCCCATCCCCCCGACCGCACTTTGAGAAATCAGACCATAAGACGGTGCTCCTTCTCCCGGCATACAAGCAGATACTCAAGCGGGAGAATCCAGCTAAGAAGGTCGTGCAGTGCTGATTCGAGGAAACAGAAGAGCTCTTATGTGATTGCTTAGAAACAGTGGATTGGTCATATTTAACAACTCAGCCACCAACTTAAATGAGTATGCCACCACCGTCACAGACTTCATCAGCAAATGTGTGGATGACTGCGTGCCAAAGAAAGCAGTACGTACGTACCCCAACCGGAAACCATGGCTCAATCACGAGATTGACTCTTTACTGAAGGACAGGTCTGAGGCGTTCAAGTCAGACGACCCTGACCTATAGAAGAAATCGAGGTACGACCTCCGCAAAGCCATCCGAGATGCCAAGAGAGAATATCAAACCAAGTTAGAGTCACTCGGCGGTTGTGGCAAGCCTAAACAACATAACGGGCTACAAAGCGAAGCCCGCCCCCCCCCCCCCCCCCCCCGATGAACTCAATGCATTCTATGCTCGGTTCGAGCAGGAAACCGACAATCCGCTGTCGAGTGCCCCAGCAGCCCATAATTCACCCATACCCACCATCACAGCTTCCGATGTTAGATCGGCCTTCCTGAAAGTGAACCCTCGGAAGGCGAGGGGCCCGGATGGGATCCCTGGTCGTCCGCTCAGAGCCTGCGCGGACCAGCTGGCAAAGGTGTTCGCGGACATCTTTAACCTGTCCCTACTCCACTCCGAGGTCCCCACCTGCTTCAAGAAGACCACCATCATGCCATAGAAGAACCAGGCAACGTGCCTCAATGACTACCGTCCAGTGGGCCTGACGTCAGTCGTAATGAAGTGCTTCGAGAGGTTGGTCATGAAGCGCATCACCTCCATACTCCCAGAACGCCTTGATCCACTGCAATTCGCAAACCGTCGCAACTGGTCCACAGCAGACTCCATTTCCCTGGCCCTCCACTCATCCCGAGAGCATCTCGACAACAAGGACTCCTACATCAGACTCCTGTTTATTGACTCCAGCTCCGCCTTCAACAGCATAATCCCAGCCAAGTTCATATCAAAGCTCCAAAACCTAGGACTTGGCTCCCCACTCTGCAACTGGATCCTCGACTTTCTGACCCACAGACCACAATCAGTAAGAATGAACAACAACACCTCCTCCACAATAGTCCTCAATACTGGGGCCCCGCAAGGCTGCGTACTTAGCCCCCTACTCTACTCCCTGTACACACACGACTGCGTGGCAAAATTCGGTTCCAACTCCATCTACAAATTTGCTGACGATACAATCATAGTGGGCCGGATCTCGAATAACGACGAGTCAGAATACAGGAGGGAGATAGAGAACCTAGTGGAGTGGTGTAGTGACAACAATCTCTCCCTCAATGCCAACAAAACTAAAGAGTTGGTCTTTGACTAAAGGGGCGGGATTCTCTGACCATCGCTGGGTCAGAGAATCGCCGGGGGCGGCGTGAATCCCGCCCCTGCCGGCCAATCCACCTAACCTGCACATCTTTGGACTGTGGGAGGAAACCGGAGCACCCAGAGGAAACCCACGTTAACACGGGGAGAGCATGCAGACTCCGCACAGGCAGTGACCCAGGCCGGAATCGAACCTGGGAGCTGTGAAGCAACCGTGCTAACCACTGTGCTACCGTGCTGCCCTTCGACCCATTGGTTTATTCAATACCTTCTCCCTAGTGATGGTTAATGCACTACGTTTCTCTGCTTAAACAACAGTACTTGGAAATTGTTTTATTATTCTCTACCATGAAGACAGAGAAATATTGGATTCAGTGTCTCCTCCATCTCCGTGTTTCCCATTATTACCTCACCAGTATCGTCCTCTAAAGGGCCAACATTTACTTCAGCTATTCTCTTCCTCTTTATATACTTATAGAAGTTCTTGGGATCAGTGTTTATGTTTTCTGCTAGTTTCCTTTTGTAGTTCATTTTAGCTTTTTAATTCTATTTTTAGTAGCCTTTTGCTGACACTTAAAGTTCTCCCAATCCTCCAGCTTACCACTAGCGTTTGCAGTATGGTATGCCTTTATGGCCTCCTTGACTTCCTTGTTTAGGCTTGGAACGTTTTTCTCCCTTTTACAATTCCTTTTCCTCTCTGGAATGGGGCTGGTTTAGCACAGGGCTAAATCGCTGGCTTTGAAAGCAGACCAAGGCAGGCCAGCAGCACGGTTCAATTCCCGTACAAGCCTCCCCGAACAGGTGCCGGAATGTGGTGACAAGCGGCTTTTCACAGTAACTTCATTTGAAGCCGACCTGTGACAATAAGCGATTTTCATTTTCATTTCATATACTTTAATTGAGAGGGGTTTAATATATCCTTGATCATCCGCCATTGTTCCTCAACTGTCCTACCCTCACTTATCTGTCCCCAGTATACTTGAGCCAACTCTTTCCTCGGGTCTCTATAATTGCCTCTGTACACCTCTGCACAATGCTAAAACTCAATTTGGCTCTCTGTCTCCTCTCGCTCAATCTGAATTCAAAATTCTAGCATGCTGTGATCACTCCTTCCAAGAGGATCCTTAATGAAAATACTATTTATCAACCCTACTTTGTTATATAATACTAAAACTAAAATAGCCTGCTCCCTGGTTGGCTCCATAACACATTTCTCTAAGGAACAATCCCTCATGCACACTATGTCCCTCGAGGCTACCCTTGCCAATTTGATTTATCTAGTCAATATGCATGTTAAAATCACCCATGATTACCATTGGGCCCTTCTCACAAGCCCTCATTATTTCTTGGTTTATACTATGCCCCACTTTGGAAGTATTGTTCGGGGTCATGTAAATTACTTCTACGAAGGAGTTTTTTCTTTTTTTTCTTAAAATAAATTTAAAGAGTACCCGATTTATTTTCCAATTAAGGGGAATTTAGCGTGGCCAATCCACCTATCCTGCACATCGTTTGCGTTGTGGGGGGCGAAACCCACGCATACATGGGGAGAATGTGCAAACTCCACACTGACAGTGACCCAGGGTGGGGATCGAACCTGGACCTCCGTGCCGTGAGGCAGCAGTGCTAACCATTGTGCCACCGTGCTGCCCCGCCCAAGGAGTTTTCTCCCTTATTTTTTATTTCCATCCATATCGATTCAACATCTTGGCACTTAGAGTGCTAATATCATTTCATAATGCAGCCTTGAGTCATCTTTAACCAATAAAACTACTCCACCTCCTGTTCCATCCGGTTTATCCTTTCTGAATACTGAGTACCCTAGGACATTCAACTCCTAGTCCCGATCCTCAGACTTGTGCCACCAGCTCATTGACCTTATTCCGAATACTGCGTGCATTTAGGTACAAGGTTTTTAAATATATCCTACTGATTTGTCTTTCCCTTGCAGGATTTGGGTCGGATTTTCCTGAGCACTATGCTTTCCACACATTCTGACCTCCTTCATTAATCTCTGATAACACTCAGCCTCATCCCCAACTTTCACACCCCAGTCACCTTACATTTTGATTGTTTACCGTTTCTTACCCCTCTGTAGTCGTTAGACTGGCCTTGTCTGTTCATTCTCCTCACATGCTGAGATCCCTCCTGTCCCAATATTGATGCCAGTGCCCATGAAATGGAACCCCTCTTTCCCGCACCACTCCTTTAACCATGCGTTTACTTACCTAATTTTCTCAGTCCTATGCCAATTTTAACATGGCTCATGTGGTAATCCAGAGAATATAGCCCTTGAAGCCCTGTTCTTTAATTTTGTTCCTAGCTTCTGATAATCCCCAAACAGGTCCTCTTTCCTAAGTGGACCACAACAACTGGATCCTCCCCCTCGCACTCCAATATCCTTTCAAGCCGGTTAGAGATGTCCCTCACCCTAGCACCGGGCAGGCAACATACCATGTGGGACTCTCAGTTTTGCTATCTGTCCCCCCCTAATTATAGAATCCCCTGCAACTACCACTTGTCATTGTGTCCCCCGGCCCCCCCCCCCCCCCTTGCTTGAATGGCCTCCTGTACCACGGTGCCGTGATTGTCAAGCTCATCTTCCCTACGGTCCTTTTCCTCATCCACTCTGGAACCTCATACTTGTTGGACAAGGTCAAGAGCTGAGGCGCCACCATGCCTGAACTTAGGATCCCTCTACCTGCCTCACTTGCAGTCACACCCTGCTGTCCCTGACCATTTGCAGGACTTGAGGTACTTAATCTACAGGGTGTGACTGCCTCCTGAAACAAAGCATCCAGGTCAATTTCCCCCTCCCGGATGTGCCGCAGTGTCTGAAGCTCATCAACATTGTGCCGCAATTCCTCAAGCAACCAACACTTGCTGCAGAGTAGTCACTGCAGCTCACAATGGGATCTGCAAACTCCCACATCATGCAGCTGTGGTACATCGCCTGCCCGGCCATCTCTACTTAGTTAATTAATTAATTAATTTGTTTTGATAACATCAGGGATAGAAGAATACATGTGGATATTTGTCATCATCACTGCATTATATTTCACTGCAGAATCAACCCTGATACTGAACCGTAAATTATTTTCACTGTCAGTGAAAACTTTATTTAGTTGTCAATCAACAAAGTCCTTCTCAAACCTAGAGCTACTGTGTGGTTATACCAATGTTTCTTAGTTTGTACTCCTTCAATCAAAACTGAAACACTCAGTGGAGTCTTTCAAAGGACTATCTATTTGAGAAAAACTTAATAATAACTAGAAATATATTCATAAAAATGCAACTCGAGGAACTACATTGGAATGAAGATACTAAAACTCCACATTTCAGTAGTAAAAATGTTGACATCCATTGTGAACAACACTCATTCTGATAATAGGTTCAAATAATAGTTTTTCGAGATGACCTCCTCTCCTAAGACTGACCTAATTTCACAGCCATTTCACGTTAAATGAATTAGCGTCATGTGGAAATGATTTCACTTTCCTCGTGCAAATAGGACAACGGGTAATGAAATGGGTGTCACAACCTAACACTTGCACCTCAAGCTCTGCTTCAATGTAATTAAAGAGGCAGTGACAATAGACAATGTCAACTTTCAAATTCAAAACCCTCTGTATCAACACTGACCTGACTCAAAACCACAGCAAAAGATGTAAATGGACAGCATTTCTTCCTAAAAGTTATTTTCGAGATATTGGAAGTAATTTTAGTCTAATCCACCCGGTGAGGAAAATTAGGGATTCAGGATAAGCCTAGATTTTGCACCCCATTTTATTTTAATATCGATTTACTTAAATGGAGAGTAATATCATGTGGTGTGAGAAACTGGGGTTTGACCTGAGCCCGGAGTAGAGTGGATTGGATTAAACATTAGCTCCACTGCCTTAATCCTGAACATATCTTTCTAACTTTAAAAAAGATTATTTCATGGGATGAGTGTTTCGCTGGCTGGGCCAGCATTTATTGCCCATCCCTAAATGCCCTTGACGGGACATTTAAGAGTCCATCACGTTGCTGTGGATCTGGAGTCAAATGTCGGCCAGATCAGGTAAGGACGGCAAATTGCCTTCCTAAAGGACATTAGTGAACCAGATGGATTTTTACGGCAATGGTTTCATGGTCATCATTAGATTTTTAATTCCAGATTTTATTAAATTCAAAAAATGTCATCATCTGCTATGGTGGGATTTGAATCTGGGTTATCCTTGGTCTCTGGATTACAAAGTCAAGTAACAGTACTACAATGCGACTGTCTGCCCTGCTATTTATCCAGTCCCTACCATCTTTTGCAAACTTTATTACTATCCATTCCCTGAACAATGGTGTTAATAGCTTTGTATTTGTGTTAGATTTCTATAGCAAATTTCGCCCACTCTGTAATATGTTTTTCAGTGTTAGCTTTAACATGAGTACAAAACCTGCAAATGCTTTATTTGTTAGTGTGATGAATGTAAGGAATTGTCATATGTTATATTTGCTGCAGTAATGTTAATTAAACCACTGGTTAAAGATACATACAGGCAGTATGTTTGCTAAAGCTGTGATTAAGGGGTCATAAAAGTGAGTTGTTTTTAAAAACCATTTATTTGTTTACAGATAGATGGCTAATGTAACATTGTTTGATTTTGGAGGATCTCTGGGGTGTGGATAATTTGTGAGAGATGGTGCTTAATCCTGGATAAACAGGTTATGGGACATCTTAGTGGGAGAAGACCACAGAATGCCTTATGATGATATTAATGGGTACAGCCAGGTCTGTCTGTAGTTTGCAGTTTGCCATAGGATTGTAAATTGAACAGAAGTGTCTTGGCTCCTGAAAGGTTCTCTCTTTATACAGAGAAAAATAAGTAAACCTGATTGTTAACTTTATTTATATGTAGTCTTTGAACTATGTTGATTTGCTTTATTGGAATATATTGTAGCAGGTGTGGGAGTAACCGCAAGTTTTGCCTTTTATTTTTTAATATTTTTAAAAATACATTGAGAGTACCCAATTAATTTTTTCCAATTAAGGGGCAATTTAGCATGTCCAATTCACCTACCCTGCACATCTTTGGGTGTGGGGGCGAAGCCCACGCAATCACGGGGAGAATGTGCAAACTCCACATGGACAGTGACCCAGAGCCGGGATCGAACCTGGGACCTTGGACGTCTTGAGGCAGCAATGCGAACCATTGCGCCACCATGTTGCCTTTCAAGTTGTTCCTTTTATTTAAGAACCGTTTTAACTGTAAAACTATGATATGTTGCCAATGTGATTGTGTTTAAATTAAATTTTGTTTTAACATAAAAGATACCTAATTGTCAGTGTTATCATTCCTGGGGTGAAGTATCCTTTCTCACAGTTTTACAAATTGCAAATTATTGGGTTCTTGTCCCTAAAAAAAATTGGGAGATCCTTTGCCGGAATTTGAACCACATAATTCCTTGTTTGGCTTGGGGATATTAAACTTAAGGACAGCGAGTGTGAGGAGCTGCTGCTTTCTTTCAGGTGTTGATACTATCAGTTTAAATATGGGGTGACTTGTAAAATGGCTCTTTCAGAAGCCAAGCTTTTCCTGGGTGTTGTAAAATGGACTCTGCGTAGTTTACAAAGGGTGGTTAAACCAAAGCTTCTGGATTTGGTGGACAAGCTGCAGTTGACTTTAACAGCCGGAGCGAGGAAGGTGGAGACAATGAAAGCGATAGCTCAGCATTTAAATTTGGAAGAGACATGGTCTGAATCATTGGAATTAGTGAGGATCCAGTTACAAATGAAACAGTTGCAACATGATAAAGAACTGACACAGTTTGAATTGGAATTAAAAGCAAACAAAAAGGAAAAAGGTGAGAATGTGGCAAAGGCAGAAGAAAAGGAAAGCAATGGCAGAAGGAAAGGAAAGAGAGAGGGCAAAGAAAGACAAGGAGAGAGAATTTGAACTTCAAAAAATAGAACTGAAGGAGAGGGAGTTGGAAAGGCATATAGGTTATCAACTTGTTGCAGCTAATCATTTACTTAATTACAGATAGATAGCTATTGGAACATTGTTTTGATTTTGAAGGACCCCTGGGATGTAAATAACGTATGAGGAATGGTGCTTCGTCCTGGATAAAGAGATCATGGGACAACTTAGTAAGAGGAGACCAAAGAATGCTTTGTGATGTAATTAATGGATGGAGAAAAGTCTGTCTCTAGTTTCCAGTTTGCCACAGGATTTTAAGTTGACCAGAAGTGGCTCCTGAGAGGTTCAAGGTCTTTGCACAGAGAAAAGTATGTAAACCTGATTGTTAACTTTTATTTATAAGTGGTCTTTGAATAATATTGGTTTGCTTAATTGGAGTATATAGGGCAGGTGTAGGGAGTGAATTACATTTTTTCCTTTTATTTAAGATCTTTTAACTATGACTTTGTTGCTAGTGTGATTGATTCTGTGTTTAAATTAAAGTTTATTTTAACATAAAAAGATAACTATTCGTCAGTGTTATCATTCTTGTGGCAAAGTATCCTTTCTTCACAGTTGTAGAAATTGCTATTGTTAGGTTCTCTAACATTAAAAACAGAGGGAATTGAATAAATACATTATTCAATGGGAAACAGAGGTTTTGACCTTGGAGCTACCTCGGATTAATGTTTGTTCACTCTGTCTGCAGCACCTGCTAACAGTCCTAGGACAGCTGGTCGCAAATTATACAAATAATGCTCAACAAATAGCTGTACAAGTTTTAGAAGTTTCAGTAAAGGTGTTATGCAGAAACATTAAATGTGTTGCTTCTTCATCATTCACTATTACTTTTAATATTATTTCTGTTTTTTTCCTGAAGGGTTTGCATTGCTTGGAGGGCACCCCTGCTTCCTTACAACACAAGATATTCATCTTGGGGTTAATGAGAATCGCAAAGACACAGCAAGGTTAGTGGCAGCATAAAAATTGATAACAAAGGGGTAAAGATAATTATGTCGAACGTGTTTCAGTAATTGAAACAAAAGAAAAATCTGCCTCCAATACAACAGTGAATTTGCAACGGAATGGCTGGAATGTAATCTTCTCTAGAATTTCCAGCAAAAGAATCCAGTATAACTACCAACAAGTGGAAAATAATATGTAAATATCAAGAGTGTATCACCTTACCTCCACATACCCCAGTGAAAACAATTAAATATGAAGCAATCATTTATGTCCAAATGGCAAAAAAGTAATTTTAAAAAAGACTCCTCGTCTAGAAAGAATACAGTGTGGATTAGAAGTAATGACTTAGGCAATTTATCATGGTGCAAGTTCAACAGCTTCATTATACTTTGCCACAAGTTGCTGAAAAGATGATCTGCAAATAGATGTTTTGCCAAGATATTTCACATTCAGATCCCATCGAACTATCAACATTTACTGAACAAATGGCACCCCTCAAATAAAGAACTTGTATCCATCATGATACATGTGGCTGGTGGCACAGTGGTTAGCACTGTTGCCTCACAATGTCAGGAACCCAGGTTCAATTCTGGCCTTGGGTGACTGTCTGTGTGGAGTTTGCAATTTCTCCCCGTGTCTGCGTGGGTTTTAGAACATAGAACATAGAAAAACATAGAAAAATACACCGGGTGCGCCAGTTTCCTCCCACAATCCAAAGATGCGCAGGTTAAGTGGATCGGCCATTCTAAATTGTCCCTTAGTGCCCAAAGATGTGCAGGTTAGGTGGGGTTACAGGGATAGGGCGGGGGAGCGGGCCTCGGTAGGGTGCTCTTTCAGAGGGTCAGCGGAGAATCAATGGGCTGGATGAATGGCCTCCTTCTGCATTGTGGGAATTCTATTCTAATTCCTATGATAAATGCAGTCTTTATAAAGCCCAAAATAAAGAAGCATTTCCATCTTAAAAAAATGTTCACTTTTTATTGTTTTCATGGATATTACAGGATAAAGTTCCTGTTTCTCGTTCCATCCTCTAGTTATACACTTGCTCGTTCCTGGCCTGAATTCTCTGATGATCTAATGATAATCTTTATTATTGTCACAAGTAGGCTTACATTAACACCGTAATGAAGTTTCTGTGAAAAGCCCCTAGTTGCCACATTCCTACACTTGTTCGGGTGCACAGAGGGAGAATTCAGAATGTCCAATTCACCTAGGAAGCAGGTCTTTTGGAACTTGTGGAAGGAAACCGGAGCACCCGGAGGAAACCCATGCAGACATGGGGCGAACAGTGCTAACCACTGTGCTACCGTGCCACCCTAATGAGCACTGATGAAATTATGAATGTTCCCTGTTGTTTTTTTTTGTTTTTTTTATTAAAAAAATATACTTTATTCATAATATTTATCATAAGCATTACAGAACATTTCGAATTGTCTTGACTGTACATTTCCATCAGAGTTACACATTGCCTTGACTTTCTTCCATTCAATTTTGATAATATTATACACATATCACTCTTTACATTACAATTCCTTCTTAAATATTTACATTGTCATGTTTATTTTATTTTATACATTTGAGTGTTGGTGGCCCAGACCGAGGGGGGTTTACACTGTTACCCGCCCCTCGGTGTACATTTGCTGGAAAAACCTTACACAGTGGTCTTTCCCCATTGCGCCTTGGCGGCAGCTGCCCCAAGCTTGAGTGCGTCCCTCAGCACGTAGTCCTGGACCTTGGAATGTGCCAGTCTGCAACACTCGGTCGAGGACAATTCTTTGCACTGGAAGATCAGCAAGTTCCAGGCAGACCAAAGAGCATCTTTCACCGAGTTGATAACCTTCCAGCAGCAGTTGATATTTGTCTCGGTGTGTGTCCCTGGAAACAGTCCGTAGAGCACAGAGTCCTGTGTCACAGAGCTGCTCGGGATAAACCTTGACAAATACCACTGCATCTGTCTCCAGACCTTCTTTGCAAAGGCACATTCCACAAGGAGGTGTGTGACCGTCTCATTTCCCCCACAGCCCCTCCGAGGGCAGCGTGCATTGGCGCAGAGCCTTCGGGTGTGCATGAAGAATCTGACAGGGAGGGCCTTTCTCACCACCAGCCAAGCTAGGTCCTGGTGCTTGTTTGAAAGTTCTGGTGATGAGGCGTTCTGCCAGATGACTCTGGCAGTCTGCTCAGGTAACCATCCAATGTCCTCCATGGTCTCCTTTTCCCTGAGGGCCTCGAGGACATTACGTGCTGACCACTGCTTCATTGCCTTGTGGTCAAAGGTGTTTTCCTTCAAAAACTTTTCCACGAAGGACAGGTGGTACGGCACGGTCCAACTACTTTAGAGAGGGTGCAGAAGAGATTTACCAGAATGTTGCCTGGTATGGAGGGCATAAGCTATGAGGAGCGATTGAATAAACTCGGTTTGTTCTCACTGGAACGAAGGAGGTTGAGGGGCGACCTGATAGAGGTATACAAAATTATGAGGGGCATAGACAGAGTGGATAGTCAGAGGCTTTTCCCCAGGGTAGAGGGGTCAATTACTAGGGGGCATAGGTTTAAGGTGAGAGGGGCAAAGTTTAGAGTAGATGTACGAGGCAAGTTTTTTACGCAGAGGGTAGTGGGTGCCTGGAACTCACTACCGGAGGAGGTAGTGGAAGCAGGGACGATAGGGACATTTAAGGGGCATCTTGACAAATATATGAATAGGATGGGAATAGAAGGATACGGACCCAGGAAGTGTAGAAGATTGTAGTTTAGTCGGGCAGTATGGTCGGCACGGGCTTGGAGGGCCGAAGGGCCTGTTCCTGTGCTGTACATTTCTTTGTTCTTTGTTCTTTGTACTTGGAGCGTTCCGCGGCAATGAAGCCAGGCCCATCCTTCGTAACACCGGGGACAGGTAGAACCTCAGTATGTAGTGACACTTGGTGTTTGCATACTGGGGGTCCACGCACAGCTTTGATGCAGCTGGACACAAAGGTGGTCAATAGGATGAGGGAGGCGTTGGGTACGTTCCGCCCTCCCTTCTCCAGAGGTTTGTACATGGTGTCCCTTCGGACACGGTCCATCTTGGATCTCCAGATAAATTTGAAGATGGCCCGGGTGACTACTGTGGCGTAGGGCCGGGTTATGGGCCAGACCTGCGCCATGTACAGTAACACCGAGAGTACCTCACACCTGATGACCAGGGTTTTGCCCGCAATGGAGAGGGAGCGTTGCTCCCACCAGCCCAGTTTCTGTCTTACCTTTGCTATGCGCTCCTCCCAGTTTTTGGTGCACGCCCCAGCAGCTCCGAACCATATCCCCAGCACCTTCAGGTAATCTGACCTGACAGTGAAGGGGACAAAGGACCGGTCGGCCCAGTTCCCAAAGAACATGGCCTCGCTCTTGCCACGGTTTACCTTGGCTCCCGAGGCCTGTTCAAACTGGTCGCAGGCATTCAAGAGCCTGCGTACAGACGCAGGATCCAAGCAGAAGACGGCAACGTCGTCCATGTACAGGGAGGCCTTGACTTGCATGCCTCCACTGCCTGGGATCGTCACTCCTCTTATACCCGGATCCTTCCTGATGGACTCGGCAAAAGGTTCTATGCAGCACACAAACAGGGCAGAAGAGAGATGGCAGCCCTGCCTGACTCCAGATTTGATCTGGAACTTTTCTGATTCCCACCCATTGATTGAGACTGCGCTATAGATGTTTGTGTAGAGCAGTTTGATCCAATTACGAATTCCCTCTCCAAACCCCATTTTGGAGAGCACATCGATCATGTAGGTGTGCGATATTCTGTCAAAAGCCTTCTCCTGGTCAAGGCTGATGAGGCAGGTGTCGATGAGGCAGCACGGTAGCACAAGTGGATAGCACTGTGGCTTCACAGCGCCAGGGTCCCAGGTTCGATTCCCCGCTGGGTCACTGTCTGTGCGGAGTCTGCACGTTCTCCCCGTGTCTGCGTGGGTTTCCTCCGGGTGCTCCGGTTTCCTCCCACAGTCCAAAGACGTGCAGGTTAGGTGGATTGGCCATGCTAAAAATTGCCCGTAGTGTCCATAAGGGTTGGGAGGGGTTATTGGGTTGCGGGGATAGGGTGGAGGTGAGGGATTAATGTGGGTCGGTGCAGACTCGATGGGCCGAATGGCCTCCTTCTGCACTGTATGTTCTATATCTATATATGTCCACCCTCCTGTCCTGCACGTAGGCGATCGTATCCCTGAGTAGCGCGAGGCTATCAGAGATCTTCCTGCTGGGTACAGCACAGGTCTGGTCAGGGTGGATCACCGACTCCAGAGCAGACTTGACCCGATTGGCGATGACCTTGGCTAGAATTTTGTAATCCACATTCAACAGTGAAATGGGTCGCCAATTTCGAACTTCTTCCCTTTCCCCCTTCTGCTTGTAGATAAGGGTGATGATGCCTTTCCTCATGGACTCTGACATGCCGCCTTCCAGAAGCATACTCTCGTACACTTCCAGCAGGTCTGGGCCCATCCAGTCCCACAGAGCCGAATACAACTCAACCGGTAAGCCGTCGCTTCCGGGAGTTTTACTCGTCTCGAAGGACTTGACGGCCTTTGTCAGCTCATCCAGAGTTAGCGGTTTGTCCAGGTTTTCCAGCTCGCTGTCGCCTAAGACCTCCGTGATAGTCGACAGGAAGGTCTGGGAAACAGTGCTATCTGTTGGCTTCAGGCCATACAGTCCGGCATAAAAGGATTGGCTGATCCTCAGGATGTCAGACTGCGATGACTTTTCAGAGCCATCTTCTTCCTTCAGGCTGCTGATCACAGAGGTCTCTCTGTGCACCTTTTGGAAGAAGAAGCGTGAGCACTTTTCATCCTGCTCCACGGAGCGGACTCTGGAACGGAAGATAACCTTGGAGGCCTCCGAGGTGTAGAGCGAGGCTTGCTGGCTCTTCACCTCTTGGAGATCCTCCTTGACGTCCACCCCCATCGACTGCAGCTGGAGCAAATTCTGCATACTTTTCTGGAGCCTGGACATGACCCCTCGTCTCTCTCTCACCTTTTGAACGCCCTTGAGGATGAAAAACCTTTTGATATTCCCCTTGATTGCTTCCCACCAGAGATGTGGAGACTCAAAGAGGGGTTTCACGGTTCTCCAACCTTTGCAATCCCTCCTGAGTTCCTCGAGGTTCTCAGGGGTCAGCAGTTTTACATTCAGCTTCCATGTCCCCCTGCCTACCCCCTGGTTTCCCTGCAGGTGGCAGTCGGCCAGTAGGAGGCAGTGGTCAGAGAAGAACACCGGCTTTACATCGGTGGACCTGACCGTGAAAGCACGGGACACAAAGAAGAAGTCTATCCTGGAGCGGACGGACCCGTCTGGCCGTGACCATGTGTACCTACGCTGCGCTCCATCTGCAGAGTTGCTGCAGACGTTGAGCAGCTTGGCGTCTTTTACCGTTTCCATCAGGAGTCTGGACGTAGCGTCTAGTTTACTGTCGGCTCTGCCGGATCGTCCAGCTGCATTGATGATGCAGTTGAAGTCACCGCCCAGAATGACCGGCTTGGAGGTGGCCAACAGCAGTGGGAGTTGCTGAAGGACTGCCAGCCGCTCACATTTTACGGCCGGGGCGTACGCATTAATAAGTCTGAGAGGGGAGTTTTGGTATTTGACGTCTGCTACGAGGAGGCCCGCCCACCAGCTCCTTAACGTCGGAGATGGTGAAGTTGCCTCCCCGCAGCAGAATACCCAGGCCTGAAGAGCGGCAGTCGTTTCCTCCTGACCAGATGGATGGCCCTTGGGACCACCAGCTCGACCAGCGTCTGTAGTTGCTGAGGTGCGGAATTCCGCACTCCTGCAGGAACAGTAGGTCAGCTTTCACATTTGCTAAATAGTTGAGTGTGGCTACACACCGCGAAGTATCTTTGATGCTTCGCACATTAATGGATGCAATTTTAAAACCCATTATTAAAAAGGTAGATTTACCAGTCTCAGGGTCCAGAGTCTATACAGTTGGCTGTTCCAGCTGTTGGATGTTCCCCAGCATGCCGGTGGTGCTCGCAAACTATTGCACCGTTGCAGGGCTGAGAAAACTGTTCTGGTCCGCACTGGCCCCGTGAACTTGATGCAGATGCATTGGGGGGGTGGTGTAGCCCAGGCGTTCGTTGTGGCAGTCAGTAGGTGTTGGGGTTGCAGGCCAGTCTACGCCTGGGTTGTTGCTGCTTGTTAATTTCGGGGGTTGGTCTGTGACCTTGTTTTCGATGTCCGGCGTTTGGTGGCCGTTGGTCATATTCTGTTCCCATGAGCCAGAGGTTGATTGGCTCGGCGTGTTTTATTTTCTTCCCTGTCTGTGGTCTGGGGGGTCTGTGCATCCCGTTCCACATTGGTGCTTTGCCTCTTTATTTGAGGCCGATTCTTGTCTTGTTTTCCCTCATCGGAGGCGGTGTTGGCGCTAAGTCCGCTGGCTGAAAGGTGTCGCTTTTTGCCACTCCCTGTCGGGGGGTTCTTCAGTTTGTTTTTTTGTTTCCTCTTTCGTTTGTCCCTGTTCACTGTTTCCCAGGGCTCTTTATTCTTCGTCCCATCCTCTTCCATTGAGTGTTCCTCGTCAGATGAGGTTTGGGTTGAGTTGTCCGGTCGTGCTGGGGCCTCCCTTTTTTGTTGAGGGCCCTTCTGTTGCTTTTCCGCATTCTGTGCCATGGTGTCTTTGTCGGTGGAGGGTGTATGAACCTCCTCTCGTGTCGCCTTTTTAACTCCGCTGCTGATGATTTGAGCGTATGTCGCCCCGCGTTTCGGGCAGGCCCTGTAAAGATGGCCGGCCTCCCCACACAGGTTGCAGCACTTGTCTTCCTTGCAGTCCTTAGTCATGTGCCCCTGCTGCCTGCAGTTTTTGCAGAAGGTCACACTGCAGTTTGCGGCAACATGCCCCGTTTTGCCACAGGTGTGGCATACTCGTGGCTGTCCCACGTAGTAGAGGTAGCCACGATTTCCTCCAATGGTGAAACTGGAGGGGGGATGCAGGATGGTTCCGTTGCCGTCTGTTCTCAGAGTCACCTTGATCTGGTGCTCACTTGTCCAGATGCCAAAGGTGTCTTTCAATTGCACGCTGTCACTTTTCAGCTCCGCGTACCTGGCGAGGAACGTGAGCACGTCAGACACGGGGACGTGGGGGTTGTACGTGTGCAGTGTTACAACCTGGTTTTGCTGCGACGGTAGCGTAAACAGAGGCTCCGCAGTCAGGATAGACGGGGGACTCTGGTTACCTTTTTCTTTGAACACGTTCAAGAATTTGATGCACGCTGCGACACTCTTGAAGGTGACATCAAAATATCCATTATTGGGGAAGTTTTGCAAGCAGAAGATATCTGTTGCTTGAAACCCGCACCACTCGAGCAGCACCCGCTTCACGAAGAAGTTTCTGTCCACAGGTGACTCCCCTTCCGCCTTCTTCGCTGTGACTCGGACAGTGTTTCGCACTCCCCAGCCTGGTGGTCGGGATGCAGCTGCAGCCATAGCTCACACGTTGAGTCTAAACTGTATCGGCGTTAGGCCTAAACCAGAGGCTTAGACCAGCATGTAGATCCACCAATAGCAGCCGAGCTCTAAACGTTTCCTCTTTGACGACTTCAATCTCTCCGTGTTCTCCAATCCACGATCGACATCAAAATCCTCAGCTTCCCTAGATCAAATGATACTACACTTGATCTTAGCCAAAAGGCCGAGAATGTTCCCTGTTGTTGGCCACCAGATGGTGCCAGTGACCACTTTTGGTGAATTTTCCAGTACACGGAAATGGTGCAGCTTCTACTTAGGGACCTTCCCTTTTAATGCAGCTGCATTTGACTAGAGTGAGATTTGAGCCACTTTTCTCCCCTTTGCAATGCACTCCTCCTGTCAGCACACAAATGATCAGCACTGACAGAACAATACAGATTTGCATATGAATACCTGCCCTCACTTTAATGTAATGGATTTCAATATTTGCCTGCTGTGTTGTATGTCCCCTTACCTTTTTAATTGTTATGTTACAGTCGACAAAATGCTTTGTGCAAGTCGCAGCTTTTACATTGCTCATTGTGAGAGCGTCTCTTTACATAGTGCGCTCAAAATTAAGAAATTGGGCATTATGTATTTTTGAAATAAATGCTATTCTTTGTATCCACCCTTCTAAGATTAGCACACCTTTTGTTGTCGTTTTTTTTTTTTTTTAAAAGGAATTTTGTCAGATTGGAATATTCTATTGGATTGGAATAGATCAGATTTAGAATCAACGGCAAAGACAGTTTACTTCTAACGTAATGCTTCGCCAGTAACGAGTCTTTCAATCGGGAGCATGGCATTTTATAATAGTCCCTTTACTCAGTAGTATAATCCTCTGGTTAATACTCCATGTGACGCTGCATTTCATTTTATTGTTGAGTTTTCCATTGTTTCTCCTGTTTTCTGCACTGTATCCTGGGTAATCAGGCTGGACCATCTGGTGCCCTGAGCTGTGGAACCAGCAAAAAGCAATCAACAGCGATGCCAGAGCGACAGAGCTTAATTACACATTGTCCTACCCAGTTTACTGTATATACAAGACCTCTGTACAATTAGTACAACCACAGTTGAAACTTGCACAAAGCTTTTCATGAAGTTGTAACATAGCCTATAATTATGAAACAAAAGAAACCAACTGTAAGAAGCATACGTCACAGTATTAAGCACATATGTGCTGGAAGGAGAAGCTGTAGAATTCCGTCGAGAGTGAAAGAATAAAGTTGCATGACATATTCTACAATGCAACAGGTTTGTAAGTGAAATTGTAAAAATATATATATTTACTAACTAGAGTTTTGTTCCTATTATAAAACTACAAAGAAAATGTATATGGAAAATAAATTGCAAAAGCTTTGATAGAATCCTAGGTGTTCCCCAATATCTTAGCTATATGAATACTGCATCCCAGGTGAGCTAATTGGATATTTGATCTGTAAACAAAAATTAAGAGAACTAGACACAGTTATTGAACATGAAGATCTCAATGCTCATATTTGCCCAGACCATACCTGTGTCCTTCAAACCTTTGTGTGCATTTGTTAGTAAATGCAGAGCGTGAGTCTTTTTTTGATTGTTGCTTTACTATTTTATTGGTTATTCGCTAAAATGATGCGTAACTGAGATGTAAACACCCAATGGGAACATCATCGTTGTGTGGAATGGGGAGCAATCATCCTGGTCAGTTCGACCAATCAGAACAACTGTTCTATACCAGCAAAAGAAAGGAAGTCCAACCAATAATTGTCATGATATTCATGTGAACATCACAGCACATACACACACACATAATGATGGACAGATCAATGGACCAATCAACACACACAACACGACAGCCAATCACGGACAAGAGCATACACAGTACAAAAGCAGGGAACACGACACTTCCGGGGCACTCGAGCAGGAGGGAGCTCAGGGCATAGACCACATTGCCAGCCACTCAGAGGCTGACCATGTGCTGAATACCAGAGTTAACTATGTTTATAGTTCAATGAAATAAAACTGCGTTGTACCATTCGCAACCGTGTTGGTTCGTCTGTGTGTCAGAGTACCCAACACTTCATGGTACCAGAAGTGAATTGACACCTACCCACAAATCTGCCATCCTGCGCCATGGACACAGTCAACACACCGCAGCCGCTGCAAGTCGCTGGGAACCTTGGTGTAAATTGGAAGCTATTCAAGCACGCTTCCAGCTCTTTCTGGAAGCCAACGAACGAGGGAACGCCTCAGACACCAGAAAGATCACCATCCTCCTCACCACCGCAGGGCAGCACGCCATCCATATCCACAACTCTCTGGCGTTCGCGGAAGTAGAGGACAAATCCAAATACGAGACGGTCCTTCACAAGCTCGACCAACACTTCAACGTCGAGGTCAATGAAAGCTTCGAGAGATAAGTCTTCCAGCAGTGCCTCCAAGGTAAGGATGAGCTCTTTCAGTCATTCCTCACCGACCTACGCATCCACGCGCAGTCCTGCGGTTACGACACCACCTCAGGCTCCATGATTCGGGACAATGGGCGTCATTCTCCGACCCCCTGCCGGGTTGGAGAATCACCGGGGGCTGCCGTGAATCCCGCCTCCGCCGGTTGCCAAAGTCTCCGGCACCGGATATTTGGCGGGGGCGGGAATCGGGCCGCGCCGGTTGGTGGGCCTCCCCACTCGATTCTCCGGCCCGGATGGGCCGAAGTCCCGCCGATAAATTGCCTGTCCCGCCGGCGTGGATTAAACCACCTTTTGAACGGCGAGACAAGGCGGCGTGGGCGGGCTCCGGGGTCCTGGGGGGGGGGGGGGGGCGCGGGGCGATCTGGCCCCGGGGGGTGCCCCCACGGTGGCCTGGCCCGCAATCGGGGCCCACCGATCCGCGGGCGGGCCTGTGCCGTGGGGGCACTCATTCCCTTCCGCCTCCGCCACGGTCTCCACCATGGCGGAGGCGGAAGAGACTCCCTCCACTGCGCATGCGTGGGAAACTGTCAGCGGCCGCTGACGCTCCCGCGCATGCGCCGCCCGGAGATGTAATTTCCGCGCTAGCTGGCGGGGCACCAAACGCGATTTCCGCCAGCTGGCGGGGCGGAAATTCCTCCGGCGTCGGCCTAGCCCCTCAATGTTGGGGCTCGGCCCCAAAGATGCGGAGCATTCCGCACCTTTGGGGCGGCGCGATGCCCGTCTGATTGGCACCGTTTTGGGCGCCGCGGACATCGCGCCGTTTCGGGAGAATTTCGCCCCAGATCGTTTTTGGGGTCGCCTCGGGCACCTTACGCCAGCAGCTTTTAAAAATAAAAGGCCTCACCTTAGCCTCTGCAATCGAAGCCTGTGTCCTGCACGAAAACGCGACTAGCCGCTATGCACAATCTCAGGCGACCGAATCGGCGCGGCGGGGGTCCTACGCGGCCGGATGCCGGATCGGAAGACCCAGGAGTCCAGGGGGAGAAAGAAGCCGATGTTCTGGCCTTTGCTTCCCTGATAGCCCGGCTGCGAATACTGCTGGCATGGAGGGACTCAAAACCCACGAAGACCGAATTATGACTTTCGGACATGTCAAGTTTAATGCCAAAAAACTTCAATAAAATTGTTTGTTTAAAAAAAAAACTATAAGAGCTGCACAAAGATGTGTCGTGTCTGATAAATATATGTCAAAATTCCAAAAAATTTGTTGAAAGACAAACGGCGGAATTTTCCAGCCCCACCCGCAGTCGGAATCAACTGGTCCCACCGAATGTCACTGGACTTTTGGCTGAGTCGCCACATCCCCTGTGGTGGGTCCTGCCATAGAGGGACCAGAAAACCCAGCCAAAAGCTGCAAACATTTGCACTGAACAATGGTAGACGTTGCTGAACAAACGGACACAGTTCTGATGCCGGCGTGAAAAGTGGCGCAAGCCACTCCGGCGTCAACGGGCCTCAAGTGCCAGGTATTCACCCCTTCCTTGGGTGGGGGCTAGTATGACGCTGGAGTCGTGTCTGCAGCTCCGGTGCCTGGAAGCCGGCACGCCACGGCCAACCCGAGTCCGCGCATGCACACCACGGCCGACGCAAGTCCGCGTATGCGCCCCACGGCCGGCACGAGTCCGTACATGCGCGCCATGGCCGCCGTGGGTTCCCGTCTCCCGCCGGCCCCTGGGCAATATGGTGGAGCCCTACAGGGGCCCGGCAGGGCGGAACATAGGCCCCTCCACAGAACTAGCCGTCCCGCCGATCGGTAGGCCCCAATCGCGGGCCAGGCCTTGGTGGAGGCCCCCCCCCCCCCCCCGGGTCATATCCACCTGCCCACCCATCAGGACGGCCCCCGCAGCCAGAGCTCCGAGGTCCCACCAGGTGGGACCATACATAACCCACGCTGGCAGAACTTGGCCCGACGAGGCCCGGAGAATCTCCCGGGGGGGGGGGGGGGGGGGCGCTTTCCCGCGGGCGCCCGAGAACCGGTGCCAGAGAATCGGCGGGCTGACTGCGTGGCGCGGTTCTCATGCCCCCCCCGCCCCCACCCTCCGGCAATTGTCCGACCCCCCCCCCCCCCGGCGATTCTCCGACCCGGCGCGGGGTCGGAGAATCCCGGCCATGAAATACCTGTACTTTCGGTCAGGCTATTTTGACTAAAATGAATGTATGTTGCTAGATCAGTATCGCCATAATCTGTGACACTGGATAGTTGCTGAATTGTATTGGCCAACATAATTTTAAATTAGGTTTTGCTCATAGCCAGCCCAAATTGGGCCTCACCTGTAGGTTGCAGGTACGCTTTAAGCACTTGTTGCATCACCACAGCCAGATTCAACTTTAGGAGGATTGAATTTTGGGTCACATATCTTTCAGCATTAATTTTGGCGAATTCTCAGAGGAAAAGGGGGGGTGGGGGAAACAATAGGCGGAGTAAACGGTTATCATATTAAGTGTCGTATCTCAAATCTACAGAACGTCATCAAGTATTTACAGCAATTAACCCACAAGATTAAAAAAAGAAGGAAGTTAGGCCAAAACCGCAACTCTTTAATTGGCCTTATTTTCAGACGTAGGCGATTGAAATCACTTGTTTAAATAATGGTTCTGAATTATTGTAAATATTCTAAAATATCCTACATTGCATTGTTGAAGCCAGAGCAGAGTATAAACGTACTAAACACAAGCTGATGCGTGTGCTGTTGCTCAGCAACCTCCATTACAGGGTTGTTTAGTCTCCTAACTCAAATAGGCTTTTCTTGAGAGAACAGCTAGGACTGAGCCACCTAATGGTGCTTTTTATATTCTCACCTTTTAACTTCAACCACTCAACACTCACGTCAATGGAACAGCTAAGACGTTTTATTCTTTAAGATCATTGTCAGCTAAAATTGCAGCACTAATCATTCATGTCTGGACAGTATTGTCCAGCAAAATAAAATAACGGCGTGAGCATCTTGGGCTCTCATGGCAATAAATGTAAATAGAACATAAATGGGCCAATGTTCCTGGACAAGTACTGGGACAGTGGCAGCATAATATTCCAGAAATGTGACACATAGTGGACCTGAACAGTACGTAATTTTTCCCGTTTGGCCATCATTACCATGGAAATAGGGCAGGCATTAGGAGCAGCTGAAGGCCCATTATTGGTTAAGTACCTATTATTCGGAGAGGAAGTCCAAGCCATGCATAAGCCTTAAAGGCAATGGAAATATTAACGGGCATGTTAAATGAATCCCCATTGAGGAGCCAAAAGCACATTGATATTCGCACACAGTGAAGGAGGATTTTTGTTATGAGGGCAGCTGGGAAAGTAATTTACATGTCATGCAAGTCTTTATTTTCAGATTAGTGGCCTTCACATTGATTTAAAAGTGTTCCATAGCTGGAACATCAGCAGCAGCCAGTGTCTCCTGAAATCTGCATCGGAGAGGGTTGGGTGAGCAAGCAATAATTAGAGAAGTAAATATGCATATGAGAAATTCTGGTAGAGGAAAAGGAGGTGGGTATTGATTGACTCTTTATTCAAGGTGCAATGAAGTCAGAAAGAGGGATCCCATATCTTTAATGTGAGGAACAGTTATCAACAATTATGTGAGCCAGGCAAATTATTAGGAGCTGAATTTTGGCCGTTTACCCTTTCCTCCAAATAAGCCATATTGTAAAAGGTGAGATCTGCAGAATTGAACATGTGAGCAGAAATGAGTTTCTGCTCAGTACTTTTCAAATAGCGCACACTTGACCAAATGGTCATAGCCAGCCCAAATTGGGCCTCACCTGTACGTTGCAGGTACGCTTTAAGCACTTGTTGCATCACCACAGCCAGATTCAACTTTAGGAGGATTGAATTTTGGGTCACATATCTTTCAGCATTAATTTTGGAGAATTCTCAGAGGAAGAGGGGTGGGGGGGAACATTAGGCGGAGTAAACGGTAAAAGATTAGCTCCAGCTGCTAGGAGTAAAGTGGAGTTGAGGAGCTTTCCTACCTCACTTGCTTTTAAAATAAATGTTTACGTTTTTTTCACACTATCCCCTTACTAAGGCATGTGCCGCTAGCTCTGTCGATGATGGCCTAATTTGTCTGAGGTTTTTTAAAAAAAAGACTGATCACAACAAAAAGGCACGTCCAGAGGTTGCAGCGCCAATTTCCCTTGCATGTAATTTACATTGCTATGCTATGCTGTGTATAAGTACAGCCATCTCAAGAGCCATTCAGGAAATTTAGGGCCACTCCTAATTATAGGAGGAGGAGAACGCTTAAGGAGTAATGACCAATGTTCTAGTGCATAATGCCAATTTTCTTTTTTTTTAAATAAACGTTTTATTGAGGTATTTCTTTGGCATTATAACAGCAACAAAATACACAATATACATAACAAGGAAAATATAAACATAGAGCAAATCCCACCTCCTTCTCCCGCAGGTCTTGCCATTACTTACCCCCCTAACCTACGCTAACCTAACCCCCCCCTTTCTGCTGACGATTAGTTCTCTGCGAGGAAGTCGACGAATGGTTGCCACCTCCGGGCGAACCCTAACAGAAACCCTCTCATAGCCAACTTAATTTTCTCCAGGCAGAGGAAGCCAGCCATGTCTGAAAGCCAGGTCTCCGATTTCGGGGGCTTTGAGTCCCTCCATGCCAGCAATATGCGCCTCTGGGCTACCAGGGAAGCAAAGGCCAGAACATCTGCCTCTTTCTCCTCCTGGATTCCCGGGTCCTGCGATACCCCAAAAGTCGCCACCTGCGGACTCATTGCCACCCTCATTTAATGTGGACATGATGTCAGCAAACCCCTGCCATAATCCCCTCAGCGTTGGACATGCCCAGAACATGTGGACATGGTTCGCTGGCCCCCCCCGCACACTTCGCACACCTGTCCACCACCCCAAAGAATCTACTCATCCGGGCCACTGTCATGTGAGCCTGGTGAACAACCTTAAATTGGATCAGGCTGAGCCTGGCATAGGTTGCGGTCGCAATGACCCTTCCTAACGCGTCCGCCCAGAGGTCCTCCTCCATCTCTCCCCCCAGCTATCCTCCCACTTTAGCTTCAGTTCCTCTGTCTGCGTCTCCTCCGAACCCACAAGCTCATTATATATGTCCGAGACGCTCCCCTCTCCTATCCACCCTCTAGAGTCCACCCTGTCCTGAATCCCCATTAGCGGCAGGAGTGGGAAGGTTGGTACCTGCTTCGCAGAAAGTCCCGCACCTGCAAATATCGGAATTCATTTCCCCCCGCCAATGCAAACTTCTCCTCCAGCGCCCTCATACTCAGGAAGCTTCCTTCTAAGAACAAATGCCCCATCCTCTCAATCCCCACCAAATTCGAAACCACCCCATCCATCCTCCCGGGGGCAAACTGATGGTTATCGCAGATTGGGACCACACTGATGCCCCTCTGCTCCCACATGTCTCCTCCACTGCCCCCAGACTCTCAGGGCCGCCACCACCACCGGACTGGTGGAGTAACGCGCCGGCGGGAACGTTAGGGGCGCCGTTACCAATGCCCCCAAACTTGTGCCCTTACACGAAGCTGCCTCCATGGCTCCCCCACCAGCCACCTCCTCACCATGGCTATATTAGCCGCCCAGTAGTAGTTGCTGAAATTCGGCAGCACCCGCCCTCCACCCCCCCGACTCTGCTCGAGCATTGCCCTCTTCACCCGCGGGGACTTGCCTCCCCCACACAAAGCCCAAGATAATCTTATTGATCTGCTTAAAAAAGGACCACGGGATGAAGATGGGGAGGCATTGGGAGACGAATAGGAACCTCGGGAGGACTGTCATTTTTACTGACTGCACTCTACCCGCCAGAGACAAGGGGAGGGCATCCCATCTCCAGAAATCCTCCTTCATCTGATCCACCAACTGGGCCAAGTTCAGTTTATGTGGCCTGTACCAATTCCTCGCCACTTGGACACCTAGGTACCTGAAACTGTCCCCTACCACTCTGAACGGCAGTTCCCCCAGTCGCCTCACCGGACCTCTCGCCTGAACCACAAACAACTCCCTCTTCCCCATATTGAGCTTATACCCCGAATATCGGCCGAATTCCCCCAAGATTCCCATAATTTAATTTCTTCCATCCCCTCCATTGGGTCTGAGACGTACAGCAGTAAGTAATCCGCATACAGAGAGTCTCTGTGCCAGAATGAGCGAGATCATGGCCTGTGACATCGTCTGGGGCAGAACCCCTCTTTCCTTGGCCTCGCTGAAGACCTTCATCAGCACCCGCCCCAATAATCCAAAGAACCTTTTATAGAACCTGACTGGGTACCCATCCGGTCCTGGGGCCTTGCCCGACTGCATGGCCTGCAAACCCTCCACTATCTCCTCCAGCCCAATCGGGTGCCCCCAGCCCTTCTACCAGCTCCCCATCCACCTTCGGGAAAGTCAACCCATCCAAAAAGTGCCACATCCCCTCCGGCCCCTCAGTGGGTTCCGACTTGTACAACCTGCTATAATAATCCCGAAAGAGCTTGCTCACCCCCGCCGAGTCCCCAACTAAGTTCCCATCCCCGTCAACAACTTTCCCTACTTCTCTAGCTGCCTCCCTCTTTCTGAGCCGCTGTGCAAGCATCCTGCTGGCCTTCTCCCCATGCTCGTAAATCGCCCCCTTCACCTTTCTGAGCTGTTCCACTGCCCTGCCGGTGGTTAGCAAACCAAATTCCGCCTGTAGCCTCCAGTGTTCCCTTAAAAGCCCTGCCCCTGGAGCCTGCGCATACCTCCTATCAACTCGTAGGATCTCTTTTACCAGTCGGTCCGTTTCTGCCCTATCCGTCCTGTCCCTGTGAGCCCGGAACAAGATCAGCTCTCCTCTCACCACTGCCTTCAGCGCTTCCCAGACCATCGCTGCTGAGACCGCCCCCCCCCCTCCCGTATCATTTACCTGCAGGTAGTTCAGCATGCACTTCCTCAGCCTCTCGCACACCGCTTCGTCCGCCAACAGCCCGATATCCAATCTCCATTGCGGGCGCTCATAATGCCAATTTTCCAGGTGCAGCTTGTGCACTAAGACCAGGAAAAGCTGCCCTAATGTCCTTTTAGTGAAAACTGCTTTCTTTGTTTTTATGATTCCTAGAACATGTTGCAGAAATTTTGTGTAGGACATTAAAAGAATGCATTCTAAGCTACTTACTTGTTTTATTCCATTGGTGATTAATTTTTCTTCAACCCAAGTTTTAGAATGTCTTCGTGTTGCAGTGCGAGGCAAAGCAACGAGGCAGTTAAATTATAACGGTGGTTTTTTTTAACAAAACGAAGAACTTTATATATAAAACAGTACAACTTCAACACAGATCTAGTTCCCTCAACTCCCAAGCATACTTCTGACGATACCCCAACAGCCAGGTCTGTGCCGAGACACCTGATAGGCTGAGGTTGCATGCTCTGTCCCCATAGGTTTGGGGCAGGTCATGTGTCCCGCCGTGATGGATCACCACTTAAAGGGGCCACACCACATTCTTGCGCCCCCGCCCCTGCACCCCCACACACTTAAGTTCCCTTAAAAGACCCTGAAATATAAAAACAGGAAAACTCTGATTTACAGTTCTTCATCTTTTGGGGTTTTTTTTTTTCCCTGGCTTACTCCTCGTTGCTGGCCTCGAACAGGTTTTGGAACAGGCTAACGAACTGCCCCCAAGTATCCAGGAAGCCTTCCTCTGACCCTCGGGTGGCGTACTTAATCTTCTCCAGGTGGAGAAATTCCGAGAGGTCAGTGAGCCAGTCTGCAGCTTTGGGTGGTGCTGCCGATCGCCAGCCGAGCAGGATTCTCCGGCGTGCGATTAGGGAAGCGAAAGCAAGGACATTAGCATCCTTCCCCATGTGTAGCTCTGGCTGCTCCGATACCCCGAAGATTGCCACTATTGGGCATGGCTTCACCCTCACCCCCACAACCTTGGACATTGCCTAGAAGAAGGCTGTCCAGAACCCAGCAAGCTTGGGGCAAGCCCAAAACATGTGGATGTGGTTGGCCGGGCCCCTCTGGCACCGCTCACATTTGTCCTCCACCTCCGGGAAGAACCTGCTCATTCGGGTTCTGGTCAGGTGCGCTCTGTGCACCACTTTGAGCTGCATTAGGCTGAGCCTTGCGCAGGAGGAGGTGGAGCTCACCCTGCTCAGGGTTTCGCTCCAGAGTCCCCATCCTACCTCTGTCCCCAGTTTGTCCTCCCATTTTTGTCTGGTCCTGTCCAGTGGTGTTCGGGCTCTGTCCAGTAGCTGTCCGTATATGCGGAGGAAGTGCTTTATTTGGAGGTGTCTCAATTCCTGTCCTCTTGATAGTTTCCACTTCCTTGTCAGTTTGTCCAGTGTTGCCAGTCTGCGCCCTACGTAGAGGTCCCCGACCGTCAGGGTGCCCCCGTCCTGCCTCCATCTTTTGAAGGTGGTATCTAGCATGGCTGGGGGAAATCTGTGATTGCCGCAGATGGGGGCCATAAGGGACGTTTTGGTTATCCCGAAGTGTTGTCTTAACTAGGTCCACGTTCTCAGCGTGGCCGCTACCACTGGGCTCGTTGTGTACCTTGTTGAGGGGGATGGGAGTGCTGCTGTGGCCAGGGCCCGGAGGGTTGTTCCTTTACAGGATGCCTCCTCCATTTGTACCCAATCTGTGTCGGGTTCTTGTACCCATCCCCTCACTTTTTCTGCCGTTACTGCCCAGTGGTAGTATTGTAGGTTCGGTAGAACCAGGCCCCCTCTGACTTTCCCTCTTTGCAGTGTCGGTTTGGGAATTCTCAGGTTCTTGCTCCCCCACACAAACGGCATGATTAGCCTGCCTCTGTTTTGGAAAAAGGCCTTCTGATGAAGATCGGGATGGATCGAAACAGGAAGAGGAACCTTGGCAGTACGTTCATCTTGTCTGCACTCTTCCCGCCAGGGAGAGTGGGGGTGAGCCCCACCGTTGAAGGTCCTTTACGTGTTATCATTTCGATACAGAAAGTCGTTAATTGACCTGGAGTCATATTTGCCACCCAATTAATGGCAGCAGACACAGTAATGAGTCAGGACTGGAACAGGCCCAATTTAAAGGCCAGGCAGCAGCCGTTGCAGTGGTTGTTATTCCCTTAAACAACAGAAGAAGGCGCAGAACAAAGGGAAGTGAGAATGGAAACTTCCACTTCCCCACCCTCCCATTTATCTGACACCTTACTAGGGATTGTGCTGTAGATTAAACATCCTGTGTTCTGCCAGTGGCAACAGAAGGGGTGCAAGGTTCACCATAGAGAGCATGGCTAGAGGGGTTTGACTGCGTCCAGTGTTGGAAACATTTCAGTGACCTTCTTGAGTCAGGGATGGTGAGCCCAAGGATAGATCCAAGTGGCATGCAGTCACCAGAGTACAAAAGAGATGGACATAATGAGGTAATAAAGATCTCCTTACAATTGGAGAGATGCGTGTCCAGCAGCATGGTTTGTCATAAGAGAAAGTCAGGACCGCCGTGCTGCCATGCTTCAGATGCTGTGAGGATCCCGTGCTTCTGATGGAAAATTGAAGACTGGCCCTTAGAAAGCTGAAAACAGGCTCATTAAGTGGTTAAACTGGCCACTTAGCAACGTTGAATGGGGTTAGTTCCTGCGACTCGTGACGGAACCTTTTAAACGTGAAACATTCTAGATCCGTATTGGAAATTCTGGCATACTTGACCCAAGGGGCAGACTTAAGCAACTGACTGCCACCCCCATCCCACCCTCTCAATCAAATAATATGCAGGGGCTGGTTTAGCACAGGGCTAAAGAGCTGGCTTTTAAAGCAGACCAAGGCAGGCCAGCAGAATGGTTCAATTCCCGTACCAGCCTCCCCGAACAGGTGCCGGAATGTGGAGACTCGGGGCTTTTCACAGTAACTTCATTTGAAGCCGACTTGTGACAATAAGCAATTTTCATTTCATTTCATTTTCATATCCTGCCCCGTACATCAGCAGGAGCTTCATCTTCAGGTGAAGAAAACTGGGAGAAAATAGGGAGAAGATATAAAGACATGCATTGTTTTGAAAAAACCTTTATTTTTCATTTCAATAATCTATGTAATTGGTTAAATTGACCTGAGAATAATCCATGTTGACTTTCTTATGCAATTGATCTTGTCTTGGCAGTTGGTCAAACATCTGAGCATTTCTACAAGTCCCTTGTAAGTCATAACGTGCCATAGTCACTAGTGTTATAAAGAACGTATTTCAGACTACATATCTTAGCGCACAAGCTGCTATTTCTTAACATGAATTGGTGAGCTGGATGCCATAGTGCATTCAAATATCTGTTCATGTCTGTGATCTGCCTTCCAATTGAATCAAACAGATGGGCTAGAATGTTCTCTGATTTGACCTAGGAAAGGGTCCCGAGTGAAAAGTGATTTACTGGGTGTTCTCAGCGTAGTTAGTTTTGATTGTATTCTCAAATGGTGTCAAACATGATTGTGGTTGATGCATATAAAAATAATAAATAAGCACTTGCTAAATTGTTATATTTGCGTTTTGATTCTTGCTGATTTTGGGTTTCTAAATTTGAGATTCTTTGCTAATATTTGGATCTGCTTGATCACGTTTCAGGGTTTTGTCTGGGATGACTGACCTGATCCTCGCTAGGGTCTATAAACACTCTGATCTGGAACAGTTGGCAGAAGATGGTTCAATCCCTGTGATCAATGGATTGTCAGAGCTATATCATCCTGTCCAGATCCTGGCTGATTACCTCACACTTCAGGTAACTCCAAAGTATTTCAGTTGGTGGAATTTAACAATCTCCCAGAGAGAAAAATGCTTCATAACCTAACATTTAATTCATGGTTATAGTTTAACTTGTATGGTGAGTGGTCGCACCATTCTGGTTCTGATGCAGTGCAGATTCATGAGGTTATTTTACAGCTTTTTTCCACGAAACCTTTCACAAATCTCCCCATTCAGTCGGACCTGCTTCGCCCTTATTCCATTACATCCTCCCTCACTGCTATCCATTTCCCCTGTCAATGCCATCTCTACCCTCAAGAGGGAGGAGAAAGGCAGCAGTCATCCCTGATTACTCATGCTGGAAAATATGGAAATTGGTGGAGAGGACTCAACTCAGCTGCGATGCCCATCATAGTTGATAAACATTCGAGCACTGATGTTATTTTGGATTAGGCGTAGATTTGAATGCAAATGAGTTAGTGTTCAAGTTGCATTTGCGGAAACCATATTGCATTGACCCACATCCCACTGCATAATCCCTAGATGTTTTTAATATGATGGCGGGTTCTAATTGTGGAAAATGTCTGTGACTGGGAACTCAGAATTTGAAGTGCTATTTTCAGAACTTTAAACATTAGTAATTTCCTGTGAAATACAACAATTGAAAGGAGGCCAGAGAGCAGATAGTTTTTCTGGTGGGTCCATAGAAACTTTCCCTGGATGGTATGAAAGAGCAGGTGGGGCATGGTCTGATTGGCAGTGAGTGTTGCATGTAGGTCCCCAAAAAGAGTAGCCCAGAGAAGCTGGTTGTTGGTAATAGACTAGAAAACATGGGTGCAATCTATCCGAAGGGAAACAGAGTCCCATAACTATAACAAGCAAGTTTAGCCAGGTGTTTTGCGATGGTGGGAGTGCCGGGAAACCCCGACCCGAACGGGACTCTGTTCCCATTTGGGTAGATTCAGGGCCTCCGCTCGCCGAAACTCCTCAGTGCAGAAGGAGTAGGCCGTCATTTTAAAATGGCATCCCGATCTCTCGAACACCCCCCCCCCCCCCCCAACTCACCTCCCTGCACCGTGCAGGGCATCCCCGGGCCCGATCCCCGTCGCAGGAAAAATGCCATCTTGGCACTGGCACCCTGGCAGTGCCACCTGGGTGCTGTCAGGCTGTCAGTGCCACCTGGCTGGTGTCAGGCTGGCACTGCCTGGGTGCCATGCTGGTACTGCCAAGGTGTCTGGGTGGCACCAGCCATGCCAGGATGCCACCCTGCCCAGAGGGCAGATACCAGAGGCCTCCGATCCCCTGGGAGACCCCCAGAAGTGCCTTTCCCTCTGCTCCCTATTTGTGGAAACGAGCACTGAACGGCGCTCACCAAGGTGAAGGGGTTATATCCCAATTCTTTGACTGGCTCGTGGGAAAGCACATTAGAGTGATACGAGCTGCCTCATTCGAATATGCAGTTTTGCTAAAAAGTGATCCGCCCACAATGGGCCGGATTCACATCGCGAGATCGCGTTAGATCTCATGAAGCGTGGCGAGCTGGGTAGATCCCGGAAGAGGGGTCACGTGGCATCTGCCTGTCACGCTGCCTTTCAGTCATAATGCAGCCGGTCACCATGTCAAAAGCAAAAAAACGTTTAATAGCTTTATCACAATAGCCGAGTTAGGAGAACCCACTGTGACTCTTCATTAATATATTAAGTATGTATGGTGGTTACATTGCAAACCACACCCATACTTTTAACCCAAGCACAAAATGCTGTTGTCTTTAGTCCCTGCCTTCAGTCTGAAATCTCCCTCCAATCATTCTGACATACATTTAACACAAAAAGAGGAAGTTGCATGCTAATTCCTGGTGTTCTATTTTTAAAATTTGCAATTAAGGGACAAATTACCGTGGCCAGTCCCACCGACCCTGCACATCTTTGGGTTGTGGGGTGAGACCCACGCAGACACTGGGAGAATGTGCAAACTCCACACAGAGAGTGACCCGGTGCTGGGACCCAACCCGGATCCTTGGCGCCATGAGGCAGCAGTGCTAAACACTGAGCCACCGAGCCGCCCAATTCTTGGTATTATAACTTCTAATCCTAAAAGGAATTTATCACTTTTGCATGCAGGAGAATATAGTCCAAAATCTACTTGCAGAGGGATAATACCAACTGAGATGTAAACTCTCAAAATCCCTGGAAGAGGAGCTCGAGATGCTGATGAGGGGTTGTCACCAGCTCATAAGCACACACTACTCTTTCCCATCCTATTCTTTAATTAATTTACTGCCAGCATGACTTGTACTGAAACCTTTTCTACTGTCAAAGTGCAGGTTAATGCTACTCAACAAGACACTATTGTAATTCTGTAGACTGGTCATTTAAATCCAAAACGTTAACTCTGTTTCTCTCCACAGATGATGCCAGACCTGCTGAGTTTATCCAGCATTTTCTGTTTGTATATTCCAGATTTCCAGCAGTACTTTTCTTACTATTGTAATTTTCCTTTCCTTCTCATTTCCAACAGTGCCACAGAAAAGCAAGCTAGAGTCCCAATGTATTCAACCACGCATTCAACCAGCATTTCACACTGCACATAGACAGTCACTCTTTGAAGAGAAATTCATCCCAATGTAATTGGACGGTGTTCCAAGAGTGAGAACCATTTCCTGAGTAAGGAGGAGCAGATGCTGATGACCAAATAGGAAGAGGAACATCATGCTGTCTGCAGAGGCAGCATGTTCCTCATTTCAACTGCTGAGCCTGGAGTCCAGACTGCCATTGAGCTATTTATAAAAGTATTTTCTGGCAGCACGGTGGCGCAGTGGGTTAGCCCTGCAGCCTCATGGCGCCAAGGTCCCAGGTTCGATCCCGGCTCTGGGTCACTGTCCGTGTGGAGTTTGCACATTCTCCCCATGTTTGCCCCCACAACCCAAAGATGTGCAAAGTGGGTGGATTGAACACGCTAAATTGCCCCTTAATTGGAAAAAAGAATTGGGTACTCTAAATTTATTAAACAAAAGTATTTTCTGAGCAGCAATCTTTGTGCTAACCTTGAAGATGCCGAGCAGAATGTTGGAAATGGTGGCTTGGGTAGTGGAGAACGGAAAGGTTAGCGGCTTTGGAACTTTTTTTCTGATACTTGAACCAATTCCAAGTACATCTGCAGAGGACCTACCCACTCCCGCCCACCACCTCCCCGGCAGAAAATGGCTCTGACGACTGTCAATGCTTTTCTTCAATGCCTAGGTTGGTGCTAGAAAGCATTGAGGATTAGTGTGCACCAGAAGATGCATTTCTGGACTCAGCTGGTTAAGCCAGACCTGGTTCAGTCCCAGAGGACTCTATGCACACACAGCAAGCCAGACAAGCTTTAGTACAGGGCTTGAATGAAGTGTATATGCATTGTGGAGATCCTGTAGTAGTAAGTAGAGGCTGGGGGTGGGGGGGGGGGGGCACTTCTCAGGCTCTTCGAAAGAGAAAATGGTAAAGGCTGCTTCTGCGACTTTGTCCAGTCCACTAACGGCCGAGATACATACAGGCATCTTTGTGGCGGAATATGAGAAGTGAAGGCAGTCATTAGAATAGGCCCTGGCTCCCATTCATTTGGTGTTGGAAAAGACAAACGAGTTGATAAAAGCGCATGGCGCTACGATAAAGGGAGTGGAGGCGGCTCTCTCTCGAGGCATAGTGACCAGATTGCCTCTCTGGAAGTTGAGCTGTTGAATATGGCTGGTGTGAATAAAGCACTGCAAGGCCAAAGTGGACAATCTGGAGAATCATTCCAGGAGGCAGAATATCAGAATCGTGGGGTTGTCAGAGGGAATGGAAGGCCCAACTCCCACAGAATACTTTTCGAAGATGTCCAGGAAGATGGTGGTGGAGGGTGGATTCAGGTCCCTTCCCAAGCTGAATCGACTGCACTGGAGCTCCGGCAGAAGCCCCATCCAATGAACCGCCATGAGTTGTTATCATAAAGTTCTATAGCTTTCAGGAAAAGGAACAGGTCCTGTGATGGGCTAACGATCATCGTCATTATAAATGGGAAGGCCACGTCATCAGGGTATATCAAAACGTTGGTGCGGAGCTTACAAGGAAGTGGGTGGCGTTTAATAATGCCAAGGCCGCCCTGTGTAAGAGTGGAGTTCGATTTAGGATAGTGTACCCAGCGCGACTCAAGAATGACCTTTGAGTGAAAAGACTTTTTTTGGTGTGCCTCACTCTACCATTAGTATCAAGTCAGGGTTCAACCCTAGTTCAGTGAAGAGTGCAGGAGGGTATGCCAGGAGCAGCACCAGGCATACCTGAAAATGAGATGACAACCTGGTGAAGCTACAACACAGGACTACTGGCATGCCAAGCAGCATGCTCCAGACCGAGCCAAATAATCCCACAACAAATGGTCAGATCAAAGCTCTGCAGCCTTGTCACATCCAGCCGTGAATTGTGGTGGGGCAATTAAACAATTTGCTGGAGGAGGAAGCTCAATGAATATTCTCATCCTCAATGAAGGGAAAACCCAGCACATCAGTGTAAAAGACAAAGCTGAAGCATTTGCAACACCATCGGCCAGAGTACATGATCCATCTTGGTCTCCTCCTGAGAACCCAACATTACCAATGCCAGTCTTCAGCCAACTTGATTCACTCCATTGCATGTCAAGAAAAAGCAGAGGCATGGATTTCAACATCCCTATCATTAGTACTGAAGATTTGTGCTCCAGATCTTGCCACACCCCTCACCAAGCATCAGCTAATCGTGACTTAAACGGTGCCCTGGATCTAAGGTTGAAGCGATCCAGGCTTTAATCTCTGACTCCATCAGATGTGGCAAAAGTGTTGTTGGTTTTCATGGAGCAGATTGGCAGGGGGGGGGGGGGGGGGGGGGGGGTATTCAGCAATTGTGATTTCAGATCATGCCCCACATTTTCACATTTTGGGGATTTGATGCTAGAGTCAGGTCCCTCCCAATGCCACCAGGGAGTTTGGATATGGCACTGTTGGCGGACAAAAGATATTGCAAATGCATGCCCTCCTCCATTGGGGAATATATTGAATTTAATTAAAATGAGGCTATCTTACCTTCTACGTTGTGGAAAGCCCTTGAAGTGGTCATCTGGGGGGAGATAATTTCCTACAAAGCACACAAGGGGCGCAATTCTCCCAAATCGGAGTGTTTCACTCTGGCGTCGGAGGCCTCTCCCAGCCCCCTATTCTCCCGTCCCCGGGGGGCTAGGCCTTGCCGCCGCGTAAAAGCGGCACCGCGTAAATGACGCGGCCGGTGCCGCGTAAATGACGTCATCCGCGCATGCGCAGGTTGACCAGCGCCAACCCGCGCATGCGCGGTTGCTGTCCTCCCCACGGCCGCCCCGGTAGAAGATGTCTGATGGATCTTGCGGGGCAGTGGAGGAAAGTTGGTCCTCCTTCAGAGAGGCCGGCCTGCCGATCGGTGGGCACCGATTGCGGACCAGACCCCTTTTGAGTCCCCCCCGGTGCAGGACCCCCCCCAAAGGCCGCCCCCCCAGCGTTCCTGCGCTGTTCCCGCCGGCAGCGACCAGGTGTGGACGGCGCCAGTGGGAACCTGTCGTGTTGGGCAGGCCGCTCGGCCCATCCGGGCCGGAGAATTGCCGCTCGTCCGTTACAGTGGGGGTGGGAGAATCGCGAGCGGGTGCCGGGGTGGCGTGGCGGGACTCGCGCGGCGCCCCGGCGATTCTCCCACCTGGCGTGGGGTGGGGAGAAGCCCATGGAAGGACATCTAGGGTGGAGCAGCAGAGGTTGGTGGATTCTATCCTTGTGGTAGACCATCAGTACTCATTTGCCCCTATCCCAGAGTTGCTCGTGAGTAGGAAAAAGCTGCAGACGCAATTTAAATTACTATCAACAGGTAATGCAGTGAGCCAGCTGCGGTGTTCGAGGGGGGCATTCATGAACATTGGGAGAAGACCAATAGCGTTTCAGCGCATCAGCTGAGGCACCAGATAAGGGACTCAGGTGGCAGCTTGGTTTCTGCCCCGCCTAAGGTCAACTTTTGAAACATTCTATCGATATCTCTACACGTCGGAGCCCCCAGAGGAAAGTTGGCCATGATTGAGTTTTTGGATGGGTTATCCTTCCCATTGGTGGAGAGGGAGAGACAGGAATCACCTTTGGGCCCTGAGGAAATTAGGAAATGCATTGGGTTAATGCAGACAGGTAAAACGCCTGGCCCTGATGGATTCCCCATTGAGTTTTACAAGACATTTGTAGGACAGTTGATTCCTTTAATATTTGATATGTTCAGTGACTCATGGGGCGCGATTCTCCGCTCCCGCGCCGGTTTGGAGAATCGCCTGGCGCGACATTTTTCCCCGCGACGCCGGTCCGACGCCCTCCCGCGATGCACCCAAGCAGCGGGAACGGCCCCGTCGGGTTCTGCGCGACGCAGGCCGGAGAATCGCCCGGGACACCCAAAATGGTGATTCTCCGCTACACGCGCTATTCTCCGGCCCGGATGGGCCGAGCGGCCTGCCCAAAGCGACGGCTTGCCACCGGCGCCATCCACACCTGGTCGCTGCCGGCGGGAACAGCGCGGGAATGCTGCGGGGGCGGCCTGTGGGCGGGCGCGGGGGGTTCTTTCACCGGGGTTACACTCAAAAGGGGTCTGGCCCGCGATCGGTGCCCACCGATCGGCGGGCCGGCCTCTCTGAAGGAGGACCTCCTTTCCTCCGCCGCCCTACAAGATCCATCCGACATCTTCTGCGGGGCGGCCTCGGGGAGGACAGCAACCACGCATGCGCGGGTGATGCCAGTTAGGCGGCGGATGACGCAGCGCCGCTTTTATGCGGCGCCAATGCCCGGCGCGCGCTGACGACACTGCTTTAGCAACACGCCCCCCGAGTTTCTCGCGGCCCCGATCCTAGCCCATTTTCGGGCCCTGAATCGGTCGAGATCGGGGCCGTTTCGCGCCGTTGTGAACCTCAACGGCGTTCACGACGGCTTGGCCACTTAGTCGCGGGAGCGGAGAATCACGCCTCTTGTCTTGGGGTTCGTTGCCTGTTGCACTTTCACAGGCCTCTATTTCCCTGATCCAGAATAAGGACAAGGACCCTACGGAATGTGGGTCGTTTCAGCCCATCATGCTTTTGAATGCAGATGCTAAAGTACTCGCAGAAGTACTGGGACGGAATTTGGAGCCCTGCCTTCCAGAGGTGATCTCTGTAGACCAGACAGGCTTTGTCAAGGGTCGGGGATTGTTGGACAATATATGTCGGCTGTTAACTTTGTCCTTTCCCCCTCTCCAGTGCCTGAACTGAAGTTTCCATGGATGCCGAAAAAGGGTTTAATAAGGTGGAGTAGGGATAAGTCTGAGATTCTCGGGTGGTTTGGCTTTGGGCAAAAGTTCATATCCAGGATTAATTTACTGTATAGGGCTCTCACTGTTAGTGTTCTCACAAATGCCTTGAACTCGGGTTATTTTCTGTTGAATAGGGGTACGAGGCAGGGTTGTCCATGGCCTCTGCTTCTATTTGCTTTTGCAATTGAACCATTGGCTATAGCGTTAAGATCTTCCAATAAGTGGAAGGGATAAATCGGGGAGGAAAGGAGACAGGGTGTCCTTGTACTGCTTTTTTATATTATGGACCAAGTTTCCACCATGGATAAGATAATGAAGTTACTTAGGAGTTTTGGCTCCTTCTCTGGGCATAACTTGAATTTGGACAAGAGCGGATACTTTCCGGTTAACCCCCTGGAGAAGGGAACCTAACTGAGGATGTTGCCTTTTCACCTTTCCAGATCTAACTTTCATTATCTGGGAATCTAGGTGGCCCACCCATGGGCCTCGCTCCATAAATTAAACTATCCTGGTCTGGTGAATGGGGTCCAGTCTGACTTGCAGAAGATAACTTCGCCCTGTCCTTGGCGGGCAGGGTTCAGACCATTTTATAATGAATGTATTCCCGCGGTTTTATTTCCTTTTCAACGTCTCCCCACTTTTCTCCCCAAATTCTTCTTTGTCAGAGTTAACAAATTAATGTCCTCTTTCATTTTGGCGGGCAAGACCCCAAGGATCCGTAAGACGTTCCGAGAGAGAGAGAGAGGTGATTTTAGCTTTACCCAGTGTTGCTTTATGTTTGGGCTGCCAATATTGAGAAAGTACTGGGGTGGCTTAGTGATCAGAGTTCCATATGGGGCAAATAGAGGGGAGTTCTTGTAGGGGCTCCAGTTTGGATGCTTTAGTAACTGCTGCATTCCGTTCTCTCCTGCAAGGTTTTCTTTGAATCCAATCGTGGTGTCCCCCCTGTCCACCCAGGGGCTGATTTAGCTCACTGGGCTAAATCGCTGGCTTTTAAAGCAGGCCAGCAGCATGGTTCAATTCCCGTACCAGCCTCCCCGAACAGGCGCCGGAATGTGGCGACTAGGGGCTTTTCACAGTAACTTCATTGAAGCCTACTCGTGACAATAAGCGATTTTCATTTCATTTCAGAATCTGGAACGAGTTTTCAGAAGCATTTTAAATCTAGCTCCTTGTCATTGTTGGCCCATATCTGTAGTAATCATCTCTTTGTGCCAGTGAGTTTGGACTCGACATTTAGCTCATGGGTGGGGAAGGGTTTGGAGAGGGTTGGGGACATGTTTGTGAAGGGAAGGTTTGCTGGATTTGAGGAGCTATTGGAAAAAATTCAGCTCTCTGGGACCCAATTGTTTAGTTATTTCCAGATTTGCGATTTTATGTGGACGGCTTTTCCTTCTTTTCCCCTGGCACCACCATCCGCCCTGTTGGAGAGGATTTACCTTTGGCCAGTCTGGTGGGAGAAGTATTTCAGGTATTTAAAGCAAGATCTCATCAGCGGAGTCGGCTCCGCTGAATGTGGTGAAGGTGAAATGGAAGGGTGAATTGGCTCCTATTTTGATTGAGGAGGTGTAGAGCGAGGCTCTTCACAGGGTTAACTCCACGTCCTCTTGTGCTTGCCTTAGTTTGATCCAGTTCAAGGTGATGCACAGGGTTCATCTGGCCAAGGTGAGGATGAGTGTTTTTGTTTTCAGAGGTTACATAACGGGTGTGAGCTGTGTTTTCGGGGGCTGATAACCACGCTTCTATATTCTGGTTGTGAAAGCTTTTGGATCTCCTTCTTCAACACCATGTCAGAGATTCTTAATGTCGAACTGGAGCCATGTCCGCTGGTGACCATTTTCGGGGTATTGAACTCGCTGGTACTACAGATGGGGATGAAGGCGGATAGCCTCGCCTTTGCCTCATTAATAGCCCGGAGGCGGGTTCTGGTCGGATGGAGGTCTCCTATTCTACCCAGTGCCTGGGCCTGGTTGGGTGACGTTATGGAGTTCCTGCATTTAGAGATAGTCAAGTACACCACTAAGGGGTCGGTAGAAGGGTTCTCCCTAAGATGGCAGCCATTCATTTCCTTTTTTAAAGAGTTAGTCATCGCAGTTGTTACAGGTTTTTTGTAGTTTAATGTTGGGGGGGGCGGGGTTAGGATTGGATATGCTCTTGATTGTTGATTGTGCTCTTTTTAATTTGCAACTTGAAGCAACTGTTTATATTATTATGTTATTTTGTTATAATGAAAAACTTTTCAATAAAAATATATTTTTTAAACATTCCGGCTTGGGCTGATAAATGTCAAGTAGCATTCATGCCACGTAAGTGCCAGGCAATGACCATCTCCAATAAGAATATTCCACCCATTTCCCTTGACATTCAATTGCATTACCATTGCTGAATCCTCCACTATCAACATCCTGGGGCTTACCATTGACCAGAAACTGAATTGGACCAACCATATAAATACTGTGGCAGGTCAGAGGCTGGGATGTCCGCAGAGAGTAACTCACCTCCTGATTCCCCAAAGCCTGTCTGTCATCCACAAGAGAGTCATTGAAATTCTCTTCTCAGAGAGCAGTAGAGGCAGGGTCAATGAATATTTTTAAGGTGGGGTGAATAGATTCTTGACTAACAAGGGAGTCGAAGGTTTTTAGGGGTAGCCAGGAAAGTGCAGTTGAGGCCACAATCAGATCAGCCAAGATTTTATTGATTGGTGGAGCAGGCTTGAGGGGCAAATGGCCTACCCCTTGTAAGTACAAAGCACAAGTCAGGAGTGTGAAGGGATAGTCTGCACTTTTGTGGATGAGTGCAGCTCTAACAACACTCAAAGAAGCTTGACACCATTCATGAAAAAGCAGCCTGATTCAGTGGCACCCCATACACCACCTTAAACATTCGCTCCCTCCACCGCTGATGTACAGTAGCAGAACTGTGCATCATCCATAAGGTGCACTGCAACAACTCGCCAAAGCTCCTTTGACAGCACCTTCCATTTGCGACCTCTCCCATCTAGAAGGACAAGGGCAGCAGACACATGGGGACACCACTAGCTACAAGTTCCCTTCTGAACCACACACAATCCTGACTTGGAACTATATTGCTGTTCTTACATTTTCAATTGGTAAAAATCCTGGAACGTTCTTCCTAATGGCATTGTGGGAGCTCTTAAGGAAAAGTTACCAACACAACAATTGCTGAAAAGGCTTCTGAAAATGTAAACGTCAACAGAAGTAATGGATAAATAGTCTGAAAATTGTTAATTGTTCCGTTTTACTGGGCTCTTCAAATTCATTTGTGTATATAAATCTGCCCTCATAGACCTAAGCATCTGTTTACAATTATGGGCCGGTTAATCTGAGTAATTCTTGCACAAATGTGAGGAAATTACTTGCATATCAAAATCTTTACTCATTCTTTGCCTCTGATATGGCGAGATGTTAAGGACCTAAAATGTTAACCCCTTCGCTTTTCACAAATGCTGTCCTATCTCCTGAGTGTTTTCAGCATCTCTGTTTTATTCTTTGCTCCTAGGTTGTTGCTGGCCTGCCAGCAGTATACCATTTGACTGCTGTAGCCAGAGGAGATTCGCCTTCCTGACATACCCATATAACCCCTCCCCCACATCTTATGAACAAGTTTCCAATCGATGGCTCATCTCTCGCTGGAAGCTTTCACTCAATGTCAAAACTTAAAGCTGGTTCAGGAAATGTGACAGGGTTAGAGTGGGTTCACCTCAGCAGGTCAAAGTGCAGTTCCAAAGTACTTATTTTAGGACCCATCCCACCAAGGGCAATCTAACCTTAATTCTGTGGTGGAAGTTTCATCCAAAGGTTGTTCAGAAAATACACATTTTTCTGTCTCTTAACATTTTATTTTATACATGTGCTTTGTAGGAACATTTTGGCTCACTGACTGGTCTAACTCTGTCTTGGATAGGAGATGGAAACAATGTGTTACACTCTTTCATGTTGAGTGCTCCTAAACTCGGAATGCATCTTCATGCTGCTACACCTAAGGTAATCTCTCTGGTATAAGACTGCCAACCGTAGAGGATTTGTTTTTCATGTTTTTCATAACTTTAGACTGGCTAAAGGATGATAATCTGTATGTTCTTGGTGTTATATGGTACTGTATTAATTCCTGTAGATATATTTGGAGAACATATGACTTAATGAAAAAGTAATGGCTGCTACAGAATAACTGGGAGAGTAAATTGGGTGTGGCGGGGGGGATTGGAATCCTTTTTCACAAGGTAGATATTCCAGTGCAGTAGTGGCCCAGCTTTGTGTGGTGTCTGGAGAATCACTGCTACTCCTGACCATAGAAAAATAGACTCAAGCTCACAGCTACTGGGCAATGGTGTAACCTCTGTTGTCATTATGTACCTAAGCATCTGTTTTACTTTCCCTCACGGAACTGTGTAGAACACTGAGAAAAAGCCAGAGATTGACCATTTCTGCTTCAGTAACACTGGTGCTGGATGCTCTGCCTATGCACAGTCAAGCCAACATTGTTCACTCCCAAGAGGAACTGATAACAGTCTGCTAACTGAGGCAGACAAATTTGAACATCAGCAACCAAGAGACAAACTCCTCCGATTAGGATTATTTAGTTTGAGATACCAATCTTTTATAACCTCATCAATCAACATTTACTATCAGTCCTTCTGCATGATAATTAATACCTTGTGTAAACTTGTTCTATCACCAGTCTGTGGTATCAGCAGGAAAGGCCTATAAATTATTTTGTCTTTATAGGGCTTTGAACCAGATTCCAATGTCACCGCGTATGCCAAGTCATTGTCTGAAAAGGTAATTTCTTTTCATCTGTTTTTACATTCGAGGACGTCGGGTTGTGGTGGTGTTTCCACATTGTAGATGAAGCTGATTCTTAAGAGCTTTTTTCTTTTTTCCAATTATTACTGAAATTAGTGTGGGACCAAAATGTTTTTCACTAACGATCCTCTGGAAGCAGCAAATGGAGCCAATGTTCTGGTAACAGATACATGGATCAGCATGGGGCAAGAAGAAGAGAAAGTGGAAAGGCTGAAAGCGTTTCATGGTTATCAAATCACCATGAAGGTAGGATGTGTGAATTCTCAAAACTGAGGTAGCCATGCTTTGTTCCTCAGATCATTTAATGTCCAGTAATTGTAATTATTCCTTTGATGGTGCTTTCTTCCTCGGGTAACCTTTTTCCTCAGCACGTGCATCCCAGCTTTGCACTAATTATTTTCCAATTCCGAAATCAACTAGAATTATAGAATTTAACTGATTTCATCAAGGTATTGAACATTAGTCACTCCTTTTTACATAATGCAGTGTCGCACTTGTCCAGTTATGTCAATTTCCGGGTAGCACAATTAATTAACTTGCCTATTATGCAATAAAATGGTGGAATTTTCAATTCAGCAGTAGGATAGAGACAAAAATTGGACGTGGATGGATTGACCAGTTATTTGAGCTGCTCAGTAAGATTCGCTTGCCAAAAGATGAAAGAAACAAATCATTTTGGAGCCTGAGCTTCAGGCTTTTTAGCTCTTTTATGATAGTAAGCATACTGAACACATAATATGACATCAATTGCTTCTAAATCCACATTGTTTTGACTGCACTATTAAAAAGTAAGCTCTTTTGCAGGTTTATATCAGTAGGTGGTGAGGGGGTGGTTACTGTGTTGGGGTTGGGTGTGGCGGGGGGAGGGGAATGGCTGGATAAAAACAAAGATGCATCTCCATTATTTCCTGTTTCTCTATTGCAAGTCCACATTTGACATGTGGTTGGCTCCCTGCAAGCAGTGTGTTAGCACAGAAAATACTGAATTTTGTCCATCTGTATTCTTTCCTTCATCCCATCATTTATTCTTGTTCTTTCTTGCATGCTCTGGATTTTACACACAAGTTCCAACTTGCACCTGCAGACCCCTCCAGTAATTTTCAACCAACCATTACGGGTGCCTATTAATTCAATTTTGGAAATGTTTACATCGCATAGCAAAAGTGTACCTTCAGGGACACGATTTATTATTCATTGCAGCTCCTTGAACCCGCCAGAATCAAAGCAGCATCCACAGGGCACATGCAAATGGAAATAGCCAATGAATTACACGTCTGCATAACTAGATAGCAACAGGAAATATCGGTAGGGGGATTGGCTAATATGCTACTCACTCCTGCAGCATAAATAAAATCATTTCATGAGAAATATTATTCAACATTTACATGCAGAACTGGCTGGTGAAGCAGAACAATTTTATTATCAATTTATGTCATTTCCATTGTAAAATACAACAGCTCCACAGGGGTTGCATTTCTGTACTTTCGACAATATCATTATTAACGGAATTAACGGAAAGGGTTTCTGTTCCAGAACATGACCACTGGCAAAGAACCATGTCAATGAATACCAATATTTCAGAGAGTGCTCACTTTACAGACATAGATACAAAAAATGCCAAATTGTTGAGGGGAAAATATAATGCAAGGTTGGTTTCAAAATATAGCTTATGACATTTTTGCAGAACTTTCACAAGGGCCTACAGCAATGCGCATTTGTGGCAGAAATATAACAGGGCAGGCATTTATTTGACCTGTTGGGAGAAACATTTTTGATTTTTGAACTGCTCTGATCATGGCTTCCAGAATGTCCTGGATCGAGCTGGCAAAACAATTAAACGTAAATCAGCACAACATTGTGCTTCTTAAAAGATATACTCATGTTTCCCAGCTGTGACATTATGTGAAAAGTTCAGAAAACAAAGGGTTAATGTCATATCATAATTAACCACTACATGGAGCTAAATGCAGAACTATATAAAGCACTGACTCACAGGCTTCTGGGCGAAGGCTGGAAAAGGCTGGAGAGGCGAAGTGAGAGAGTGTAGAGTACAGTTATAGATAAAGTGTAGAGTTAGTAGAGTGTAGATGACTAGATTATTGTTTTCTATAGAAGTAAGTGGTCGAATAGACTTTTTTGTTTTGGGAAGGGCGTTGATCCCGAAGGTGAGGGGAACGGAGTATACGGCTATAGCCATTTCGGATCACGCTCCACATTGGGTGGACTTGGAGATAGGGGAGGAAACAGAAGGGCGCCCACCCTGGAGAATGGACATGGGACAAATGGCAGATGAGGGTGTGTGTCTAAGGGTGAGGGGGTGCATTGAAAAGTACCTGGAACTCAATGACAATGGGGAGGTCCAGGTGGGAATGGTCTGGGAGGCGCTGAAGGCAGTGGTTAGAGGGGAGCTGATATCAATAAGGGCACATAAAGGAAAGCAGGAGAGTAGGGAACGGGAGCGGTTGCTGCAAGAACTTCTGAGGGTGGACAGGCAATATGCGGAGGCACCGGAGGAGGGACTGTACAGGGAAAGGCAAAGGCTACACGTAGAATTTGACTTGCTGACAACGGGTACTGCAGAGGCACAGTGGAGGAAGGCACCCGCTGCAATGCGGGTCCTATAGACCTATTTCCCTCCTAAATGTAGACGCTAAGATTCTGGCCAAGGTAATGGCAATGAGGAATGAGGATTGTGTCCCGAGGGTGGTCCATGAGGACCAAACTGGGTTTGTGAAGGGGAAACAGCTGAATACGAATATACGGAGGCTGCTAGGGGTAACGATGATGCCCCCACCAGAGGGGGAAGCGGAGATAGTGGTGGCGATGGATGCCGAGAAAGCATTTGATAGAGTGGAGTGGGACTATTTGTGGGAGATGCTGAGGAGATTTGGTTTTGGAGATGAGTATGTTGGATGGGTGTAGCTGTTGTATAGGGCCCCAGTGGCGAGTGTGGTCACGAATGGACGGGGATCTGCATACTTTCGGCTCCATAGAGGGACAAGGCAGGGGTGCCCTCTGTCCCCATTATTGTTTGCACTGGCGATTGAGCCCCTGGCAATAGCATTGAGGGGTTCCAAGAAGTGGAGGGGGGTACTTAGAGGAGGAGAAGAACACCGGGTATCTCTGTATGCGGATGATTTGTTGTTATATGTAGCGGACCCGGCGGAGGGGATGCCAGAGATAATGCGGACACTTCGGGAGTTTGGAGAATTCTCAGGATATAAACTGAACATGGGGAAAAGTGAGTTGTTTGTGGTGCATCCAGGGGAGCAGAGCAGAGAAATAGAGGACTTTCCGCTGAGGAAGGTAACAAGGGACTTTCGTTACTTGGGGATCCAGATAGCCAAGAATTGGGGTACATTGCATAGGTTAAATTTAACGCGATTGGTGGAACAAATGGAGGAGGACTTCAAGAGATGGGACATGGTATCCCTGTCACTGGCAGGGAGGGTGCAGGCGGTTAAAATGGTAGTCCTCCCGAGATTCCTCTTTGTGTTTCAGTGCCTCCCGGTGGTGATCACGAAGGCTTTTTTCAAAAGGATCGAAAAGAGTATCATGAGTTTTGTGTGGGCCGGGAAGACCCCGAGAGTGAGGAAGGGATTCTTACAGCGTAGTAGGGATAGGGGGGGGCTGGCACTACCGAGACTAAGTGAGTACTACTGGGCCGCCAATATCTCAATGGTGAGTAAGTGGATGGGAGAAGAGGAGGGAGCGGCGTGGAAGAGATTGGAGAGGGCGTCCTGTAGGGGGACTAGCCTACACGCTATGGTGACAGCCCCATTGCCGTTCTCACCGAAGAAATACACCACAAGCCCGGTGGTGGTGGCGACTTTGAAAATTTGGGGACAGTGGAGACGGCATAGGGGAAAGACGGGAGCCTTGGTGGGGTCCCCGATAAGAAATAACCATAGGTTTGCCCTGGGGAGAATGGATGGGGGATTTGGAATATGGCAAAGAGCAGGACTAACGCAACTGAAAGATCTGTTTGTGGATGGGAAGTTCGCAAGTCTGGGAGCGCTGACCGAGAAATATGGGTTGCCCCAAGGGAATGCATTCCGGTATATGCAACTGAGGGCTTTTGTGAGGCAACAGGTGAGGGAATTCCCGCAGCTCCCGACACATGAGGTGCAGGACAGAGTGATCTCAAAGACATGGGTGGGGGACGGTAAGGTGTCAGATATATATAAGGAAATGAGGGACGAGGGGGAGATTATGGTAGGTGAGCTGAAAGGGAAATGGGAAGAAGAGCTGGGGGAGGAGATTGAGGTGGGGCTGTGGGCGGATGCCCTAAGTAGGGTAAACTCATCGTCCTCGTGTGCCAGGCTAAGCCTGATTCAATTTAAGGTGTTACACAGGGCGCATATGACTGGAGCACGGCTCAGTAAATTTTTTGGGGTAGAGGATAGGTGTGCGAGATGCTCGAGAAGCCCAGCGAATCACACCCACATGTTCTGGTGATGTCCAGTACTACAGGGGTTCTGGGTGGGGGTGACAAAGGTGCTTTCGAAAGTAGTGGGGGTCCAGGTCGAACCAAGCTGGGGGTTGGCTATATTTGGGGTTGCACAAGAGCCGGGAGTGCAGGAGGCGAGAGAGGCCGATGTTTTGGCCTTTGCGTCCCTAGTAGCCCGGCGCAGGATACTGTTGATGTGGAAGGAAGCCAAGCCCCCGGGGGTGGAGACCTGGATAAATGACATGGCAGGGTTTATAAAGCTGGAACGGATTAAGTTCGTCCTAAGGGGATCGGCTCAAGGGTTCACCAGGCGGTGGCAACCGTTCGTCGAATACCTCACAGAAAGATAGAGGGAATGGAAAAGAAGAAGGCAGCAGCAGCAGCCCGGGGGGGGAGGAACCAGAAGGACTCTCAGGGTTATTAATATATATGTATAATATGTATAGGTCGTTGCTATACATAATTGTATATTGGACTGTTAAATCATATTTTTGGAGAGTGTTTATCTGAGACAAGGCAGTTGCGTTTTAGTTTTAGTTTTTGTTATATATTATTTATTCTTTGTTTATAAAACAGGTCGTTGTTATTTATACTGTTATATTATTGTGTAAAGGATACACAATGTACTGTGATGGTTGACCAAAAATTTTTAATAAAATATTTTTTTAAAAAAAGAAGTGGTCGAGCTTTAATAAGTAGTGTAAATAAAAGTTAGCTTTGTTAATCAGGGAGTCTGGTAATAATAGCTTCATTGAGAATGTGGAGGCAGTTTCGCCAGCACTTCGGGTTGGGGGCAGGGTCAAGGGAAATGCCGATTCGTGGGAAACCATAATTTGAGCCAGGGAATTCGGATGGAAATTTTCGGAGATGGGAGGAAAAGGGACTTAGGACACTAAAAGACTTATTTTTTGGGGGTTGTTTTGCGGGATTGAAGGAGCTGGGAGCAAAGTATGGGCTGGAGCTGGGAAAAATATTTAGATATGTGCAGATTCGAGACTTTGCCAGAAAGGAGATACAGAGCTTCCCAGTAGAGCCGTCTTCCACATTGCTGGAGGAGGTGCTGACGACGGGGTCTGGAGAAGGGAGTAGTATCAGCGGTTTACGGGGCTATTTTGGAGGAGGAGAAGGCGCCCCTAGAAGGGATCAAGGCAAAGTGGGAGGAAGAGTTGGGAGAGATTATGGAGGAGGGGTTCTGGTGTGAGGTGCTTTGAAGGGTGAACGCCTCTAACTCGTGTGCGACGTTGGGGCTGACACAGCTGAAGGTGGTGTATAGAGTGCACCTCACGAGGGCGAGGATGAGCGGGGTCTTTGAGGGGGTGGAAGATGTGTGTGATTGTTGCGGGGAGGGGGCCCGCAAACCATGTTCATATGTTTTGGTCCTGTCCAAAGCTGGAGGATTACTGGAAGGAGGTGTTTAGGATAATCACTAAAGTGGTGCACGTGAAATTGGACCCGGGCCCTCGGGAGGCCATAATCAGGGTGTCAGATCAGCTGGGGTTGGAAACGGGCGCGGAGGCAGATGTTGTAGCCTTCCCCTCATTGATCGCCTGAAGGCAGACCCTGTTAGGGTGGAGATCAACCTCTCCACCCTGAGCCCTGGTCGGGGGGACCTGCTGGAATTCTTGAACTGAGGGGAAGGATGGAGGGGTTCTACAATTCATGGGCGTTATTCATTATGCACTTTCGAGAATTGGATCACATCGAACATTAGAGGGGTTGGGGGCTGGGAGGGTTGGGGGGAGGGGGACTGGATGTGTAAATGGTGATTATGGGTGATTCCTGATTCCTTTTTGTCATTTGTTTATGTTAACATGTGGGCCAATGTTTGGGGTTTGGTGGGAGAATGGTATCATTGTTATTGATATGGAGATTGACATTACATTTGTTACTGATTATTGGTTATTGTTGGGTGTAAATCTGGGAGAAAATGTGAACAAGAAGGAGAATAAAAAATATATTTTTTTTAAAAAGGAAGCTTTGTTAATGAACGTAGCTTCTGTGGGCTTAGTGAACACTACAACATCCATCCTGATAACAAAATCATAAAGAACACCACATGGTACTAGGTGTGTGTTCCTAATATTAAGCAATGAGTTGCGCTTCTAAGAAGAAAAGAAGAACAATCAGGCCGCCACACAGATCTCGGAGACAGCACTGAGCTACTGATTGTAAGATGGAAGATCTGAAAAAGCCAGAACAGGATGACCGGTAAACCAAGTCTAAACTGGAACAATTTCAAACAGCAATTTGAAGTTTTTTATCTGCCTCCGCATTAGAATCAGGGGCGTCATTCTCCGACCCCCCCCCGCCGGGTCGAAGAATCGCCGGGGGCTGGCGTGAATCCCGCCCCCGCCGGTTGCCGAAGTTTCCGGCACCTGATATTCGGCGGGGGCGGGAATCGGGCCGCGCCGGTTGGCAGGCCCCCCGCTGGATTCTCCGGCCCGGATGGGCCGAAGTCCCGCCGATAAATTGCCTGTCCCGCCGGCGTGGATTAAACCACCTTTTGAACGGCGGGACAAGGCGGCGTGGGCGGGCTCCGTGGTCCTGAGGGGGGCGCGGGGCGATTTGGCCCCGGGGACGGCCCCACGGTGGCCTGGCCCGCAATCGGGGCCCACCGATCCGCGGGCGGGCCTGTGCCGTTGAGGCACTCTTTCCCTTCCGCCTCCGCCACGGTCTCCACCATGGCGGAGGCGGAAGAGTCTCCCTCCACTGCGCATGCGTGGGAAACTGTCAGCGGCCGCTGACGCTCCCGCGCATGCGCCGCCCGGAGATGTCATTTCCGCGCCAGCTGGCGGGGCAACAAAGGCCGTTTCCGCCAGCTGGCGGGGCGGAAATTTCTCCGGCGCCGGCCTAGCCCCTCAACATTGGGGCTCGGCCCCCAAAGATGCGGAGCATTCCACACCTTTGGGGCGGCGCGATGCCCGTCTGATTGGCGCCGTTTTGGGCGCTGGTCGGCAGACATCGCGCCGTTTCGGGAGAATTTTGCCCCAGCTCCTGATCATCGAAAAATCGCCCTCCTCCTAATTTGGCTGGACCGCAGGCATTTGAATTATTTAATTCCTTTGAATTCGCAGACAGTGAGGATAAGAAAAAATTTGAACGATCATGGACAAATTTGATATTTATTGCAAAGCACACGTGAATGAAACATGAGCGCTACATGTTTAGAAAAAGGCTGCAACTAAAAGGAGAATCGATAGATTTGTTTATAACTGATTTAAGACTGAGAGCGCAGTCATGTAATTTTTCCTCTATTGCGGATTCGATGTTGCAGCATCAAATAGTGTTTGGTATATCTGATGAGCAATTGTGAGAAAGGTGACTACGAAGACCGATTTTGCCATTAGAAGAAGCCATAAATCTTTGCAAGGCCAGTGAGCAAGCCACAAACGAATATGCAGAGTTTAGGGCTAAAGAGAAAGGCGCGAATTCCGGGAAACATGTCCGACGCCATTAAGTCTGTGGCACAGTTCAGAAGACAGCGTGCCACTGATGGTGGCCATTTTGAAAGTGACATCACCAGCATGATGATGTGCACACGCTGTGGCCATGGCCACTATAGAAAAAATTGTCCTGCGAAAGGAAAAAAAAGCTTGCGATGCAGCAAGTTCCATCATTTTGCCTCACAATGCCGCTTGACTTTAGCGATAACAACAAATTAAAAATTTGTTCTATAGATATAAAAACGTACAGAGTATACAAAATTAAGGACATGAAGAAAAAATGTTAACTTCAATTAATGATTCCCTAAGTTTACTCTGCAGGATAACTTCATGGTAGAAGCAATAACCAGAGTTAATGCACTGGACACTGATGATGGAACAATATTTCAACTCTCCAATTTAATTCAAGATTGGACTGTAACACTTAATCTTAATGGGTCTGCTGTTCCATTCAAGTTGGATACGGGTGCACATGCAAATTTAATCACAGAGGCAGATCTAAAACAAGTGAACAAGATTCTAAGAATTAAAAAATCAAACTGTAGGTTAATGGACTACAACGGGAACGCAATAGTGACAAAGGGTTCCTGCTGCCTCACGGTACAAAGTAGTGATATCTGTATCCCATTGGAATTTGAAATTGTGGATGATACGAAGTCAGCACTAATTTATGTAGATGCATGCATAAAATTGGATTTGATACAAAGAATACACACCGCCAGAAATTTAAATGGCTCACTCAATGATAGAATTGAAAAATATCGAGCAACTTCAAGCATGTCTTTAGTGGAATGGCACCTTATCATTCACGTACAGCATTCAACTCAAAAATGATGCTAAGCCAGTGATACGCGTGCACAGAAGAGTGCCAGCACCATTAAGAGACAGCCTCAAGGATGAGGTAGATAGAATCCAATAATGCAATACCATATCAAAGGTGGCTGAGCCGACAGACTGGTTAAGCTCTGTGGTGCATGTGCATAAACCAAGTGGGGACTTAAGAGTATTTATCGATCTGAAAGATTTAAGTAATAACATAAGGGAACACTATCCCATACCTAAAAGAGAAGAGATAACAGCAGAAATGGCGCATGCCAAGTATTTCACGAAATTGGACGCTTCCAAGGGATTCTGGCAACTACGTCTTTATAGTAGAAGCTGAAAATTGTGCACCTTTAACACTACCTTTGACCAATATTGTTTTAATCAATTACCTTTCGGCATAATATCAGCTTCAGAGATCTTCCATCATGCGATGGAGCCGATAATTGAAGGAATGCCAGGTGTTCATGTGTATGTCGATGATGTGATAATATGGTCCAACACTCTGGAAGAACACTGTGAAAGGCTTATGAAAGTCCTAACAAGAGTTAATTCCCATAGTTTAAAGCTGAACAGAGAAAAGTGTCAATTTGGCATCCAGAAACTAACATTTCTTGGAGCTGTCTTATCAAAAGAAGATGTACAACCAGATCAAGCTAATATTCATGTCATTAGTCAGATGTCAATACCGACGGATAAGAAGGCAATTCTGCGGATGCAGGGTGTAGTTAATTTTATGAACAAATCTGTCCAGCAGAACAACTTTAAGAAACCTGATTAAAAAGAAGGCTGAATTTCTGTGGACACCTCAGCATGCAGCTGTGTGGCAATAAATGAAATTGTCACTAACTACAATTCCAGTCTGAGCATTTTCTGATTCCAAGAAGGAAACAAAAATATCAACGGATGCCAGTCAGAATGGCATTGGTACCGTTTTGTTGCAGAAAGCAGAAAATAATCTATAAAAACGAGTTGCGTATACTATGACTCCAGCATAGCAGAGATATGCACAGATAGAGAAAGAATAACTAGGTCTGTTAACGGACATAAGCAAGATTCATCACAATATAAGAGAGAAGCATAAAGCGCATACTCCGAAGCTTTGCGCATGTGAAGTAGAGACAGCCTGAGTGAGTGAGAGAGCCCGTGTGAGGATTGGAATTTGGTAATTTGGAACAGTGTGGTAATTTGGAACAGTGTAGAGTGGGAGGAGGTGCTTTTTCCCTTTTGTTTTGCTTTTTTTCTTCTGGCTTTGTAACTGATGATCTGCAGGGAGTGATCCAGAGAACATCATGGGAAGGTAAGTGATATAAATACCTTTTCAAATTGCGTGTCTGTGTGTGTGGGGACGGGGGGGACTGAAGTGCTTAAACTGGTGCTTAAATGTCACTATGTCTGCAGCAAGTGTAACCAATGGTAGCTCCTCACAGACCACTTGGTTCGGTTGGGGCAGCAGTTGGATGCACTTAGGAGCATTCAGGTGGTGGAAAACGTCATAGATAAGAGTTATAGAGATGTGGTCACACCCAAGGTGCAGGCAGACAGATGGGTGACCGCGAGAAAGGGCAGCCAGTCAGTGCAGGAATCCCCTGTGGCTGTCCCCCTCGCTAACAGGTATACCGTTTTGGATACTGTTGAGGGGGATAGCCTATCAAGGGAAAACAACAGCAGCCAGAACAGTGGCACCACAACTGGCTCAGTTGTTCAGCAATGGAGGGAAAAGTGCAGGAGAGCGATATTTATAGAGGACTCTGTAGTAAGGGGCACAGATAGGTGCTTCTCTGGACGCGAAAGAGACTCCAGGATGGTATGTTGCTTCCCTGGTGCCAGGGTCAAGGATGTCTCACAACGAACACAGGACATCCTGAAGGGGAAGGTGAACAGCCAGAGATTGTAGTACACATAGGTACTAACGAATTAGGCAGGAAGAGTGATGAAATCCTGCAGAAGGAGTTCAGAGAGTTATGCAGAATGCTAAAAAGCAGGTTGTAATCTCAAGATTACTCCCTGTGGCACCTGCTAGTGAGGCGAGAAATAGGAGGATAGTGCAGCTAAACACGTAGCTAAACTGGTGGTGCAGGAGGGAAGGTTTCAGATTTCTGGACCATTGGGATCTCTTCCGGGGTAGTTAGCACCTGTACAAGAAGGGCGGGTTGCATCTAAACTGGAGGGGCACCAATATCTTGGCTGCGAAGTTTGCCAGAGTCACTTGGGAGGATTTAAACTAGTATGGCAGAGGGGTGGGAACCAGAATGTCAGCTTAGAAGGTTTAATAACTGAAGGAGAAACAGAGAACCAAAATAACAGAACAACATCACCCTCAGGCAGAGCAAGAAAAGTGACACGTGTGAGAAGGGAGGTGGGCAACACAGGATTGAGGGTGTTGTATCTAAATGCGCGCAGTGTACGGAACAAGGCAAATGAGCTTGTTGCACACATTGAAATTGGCCAGTACGATGTTGGCATCACAGAGACATGGCAGCAATGGGATCAGGGCTGGGATCTAAATATCCAAGGATATATGTCTTATCGAAAGGACAGGCAAAGGGGCACTATTGCATTGTTGGTAAGGAATGAAGTTACATTTTTTATTTATTTTTATTTTTGAAATTTTTTATTTAAAACAGATTTGTAACATTTTCAGAGAAAAAAGAAGGCCATATACAAAAGCCTTAACATATTGAAAATGAACAGTGGGAAAGAATAAACATATCAATAAGGCACTTCCCCTATCAGCTGTTTGCCCATGCCCCACGTGTCCAACTAAACTAATGTGGCTCTAACTCTCCCCCACCCCCCCTGCCGGGTGCTGCTGCTGTCGGTTTCCTACGCTGTTCCCTGCAAGCGACTTTCTCCCCCGGGGGGTTCCCTGATCACCCCCCCCCCCTGCCCACTTAAGTTTTCAATGCTCTCCTTCCCGGCTGCCCGCCCCCGCCCACCCCCCGAGGCTTAAACTGCCAGGTCTGCCCTGCGCTTGGCCCTAGCCTGCCCCTTCTACTCTCCCTGATGCCCCCTGACCTATGCTAGCTACGTTGACCCCTGCCCTTGGTGCCTGACTGTCTCCCGCCCAAGTGCTCGGGCCCTCTCCCCACACACCAAGGACCCATTAACCTGATTGTATCCCCCCCCCCCCCGTTGCAATCTCCCAAAATCACCCTAAGCAGTGCGCCCTCCAGCCCCCGCTCTCTGTCCAGGCTGAAAACAATCTTAAATAAAACACTCCATTACAGGATAATTTAACAGACCGCCGCCACACAAAAGCTCTGTGAGCCCAGAGTCCTTTAGTTCAAATCCAGCTTCTTCTTTTAATAAAAGTAAAAGTCCATTCCTAGTCAAAGCAAGCTAGGTTAACAGACCGCCGCCACTGTAGAGCACTGAAAAAACTAAGTGCCCCTTAATTCAAGTCCAGCTTCTCTTTAATGAAAGCCCAAACCTGTTCTGGTGTCTCGAAGTAGTGATGGAGTTCCTCAAACGTAACCCAAAGCTTTGCAGGATACAGCATTCCAAACCTCACCTGCTTTTTGCAGAGGGCTGCCTTTACCTTGATGAATCCTGCACGCCTCTTGGCCAGCTCCGTTCCCAAGTCCTGGTAGATGCGCACCTCGCAGTTCTCCCATCTGCTGCTCCTCTCCGCCTTGGCCCATCGCAGCACACGATCCCTGAAGGCAAGCCGGTGAAAGTGAACCACCAAGGCCCTCGGTCGGTCGCCCGTTCTGGGCTTCCTTGGCGGGGCTCTATGCGCCCCATCCAGCTCCAGGGGTCGAGGGAAGGCCTCCGGTCCCATCAGCGCCCCGAGCATACCCATCACGTATGCACCCGCATCCGATCCCTCACAGCCCTCGGGGAGGCCAACGATCCTCAGGTTCTGCCTCCTGGCTCTATTCCCCAGCTCTTCAAGCTGCTCCTGCATCTTCCTCTGGTGGGAGTTCAGCTCCTCCACCTCGTGCTCCAGCTCCGTTACCGTGTCCGCCTGGCTGGAGAGCTTCACCTCGACTTCCCTTAGCGCCTTCTCTTGTACCGCCTGCGCCTCGACCATTCGGTCGATCACCGCCCTCATCGGGCCCAACGTGTCCCTCTTCAGTTCGGTGAAGCAGTTCCTTAAAAAACTCCATCTATTGCTCCCTTGGCCAGTGAGCCTCCGCTCCCTGGTCCCTGCCGTCCGCCATGCTTCGCCGCCCGGTCTGGGGTCCCCGCTGTCCTACTTCGATCTTTGCCGCTCCACTCGACCACTTCTGGTCCAACTGTCCATACCCCGGGGGGAAAACCTCTTCCTTTCGTCTCCTCCACCGATTCAGGCCGTCAGGTCCCAAAAAAATCCTGTAAACAGGTCCGTTTGTCCATCGCGGGCGGGAGCGATCCGACCTGCGACCTGCTTCCTCGAGGGCACCACCAGAAGTCCTCGGAATGAAGTTAAATCGATAGCAAAGAGCGATATAGGATCAGAAGGCATAGAATCTCGGTGGGTAAAGTTGAGGAATCGCAACGGTAAAAAGACCCTGGTGGGAGTTATGTCCAGGCCCCCTAGCAGCAGTCAGGATGTGGGGCAGAAAATAAATCAGGAGATAGAAAAGGCATGTAAAAAAGGCAATATTGCAATAATTATGGGTGACTTCAATATGCAGGTGGACTGGGAAAATCAGGTTGGTAGTGGATCCCAAGAAAAGGAATTTGTGGAATGTCTGAGAGATGTTTTTTTGGAGCAGCTTGTGTCAGAACCCACTAGGGAACAGGCAATTCTGGATTTAGCGATGTGTAATGAGGCAGACTTGATTAGGGAACTTAAGGTGAAGGAACCCTTAGGGAGCAGTGACCACAATATGATAGAATTTACCCTGCAGTTTGAGAGGGAGAAGGTGGAATTCGATGTAACGGTATTACAATTAAAGAAGGGTAACTACAAAGACATGAGGGAGGAGCTGGCCAGAGTTGACTGGAAAAGGAGCCTAGCATGGAAGACAGTGGAACAACAATGGCAGGGGTTTTAGGGGATTATTCGGGAGTCACAACAGAAATTCATCCCAAGGAGGAGGAAACGTGCTAAGGGGACTACATGGCTGATGAGGGAAGTCAAATGGAGCATAAAAGCAAAAGAAAAAGCATACAAAGTGGCGAGATTTAGTGGGAAGCCAGAGGTTTGGGAAGCCTTTAAAAGTGAGCAGAGGACAACTAAAAAAGCAATAGGGGGGAGAAGATGAAATATGAGTGCAAGCTAGCTAGTCATATAAAGGAGGATAGGAAGCTTTTTTCAATTTTTAAAAGGCAAGAGAGAGGCAAAAATAGACATTGGACCACTGGAAAATGTAGCTGGAGAAGTAATAATAGGAAAGAAAGAAATGGTAGAGGAACTGAATAATTACTTTACATCAGTTTTCATGGTGGAAGACACCAGTGGGATGCCAGAGCTCCAGGAGAATCAGGAGGCAGAGGTGAGTGCTGTGACTATCACTGAGGAGAAGGTTCTGGAGAAACTGAAAGGTCTGAAGGTGGATAAGTCACCTGGACCGGATGGACTACACCCCAGGGTTCTAAAAGAGATAGCTGAGCAGATTGTGAAGGCATTGGTGATGATCTTTCAGGAATCACTGGAGGAAGGAAGGGTCCCAGAGGACTGGAAAGTGGCTAATGTAACACCACTGTTTAAGAAGGGAGGGAGGCAGAAGACGGGAAATTATAGGCCGGTTAGCCTGACTTCGGTCATTGGTAAGATTTTAGGGATTATTAAAGATGAGATCGCGGAATACTTGGAAGTGCATGATAAAATAGGACTGAATCAGCACGGCTTCGTCAAGGGGAGGTCATGTCTGACAAATCTGTTGAGAGTTCTTTGAGGAAGTAACAAGGAAGTTAGACAAAGGAGAACCAGTGGATGTGATTTATTTCGATTTCCAGAAGGCGTTTGTCAAGGTGCCGCATAGGAGAATGTTGAATAAGTTAAGAGCCCAGAGTGTTAAGGATAAGATCCTGGCATGGATAGAGGATTGGCTGACTGACAGAAGGCAGAGAGTGGGGATAAAGGGGTCTTTTTCAGGATTGCAGCCGGTGACTAGTGATGTGCCTCAGGGGTCAGTGATGGGACCACAACTTTTCACAATATACAGTAATGATCTGGAAGAAGGAACTGAAGGCACTGTTGCTAAGTTTGCAGATGGTACAAAGATCTGTAGAGGAACAGATCGTATTGAGGGAGCAGGCGGGCTGCAGAAGGACTTGGACAGACTAGGAGAGTGGGCAAAGAAGTGGTAGATGGAATACAATGTGGAAAAGTGTGAGGTTATGCACTTTGGAAGGAGAAATGGAGGCAGACTATTTTCTAAATGGGGAAATGCTTAGGAAATCAGAAGCACAAAGGGACTTGGGAGTCCTTGTTCACAATTCTCTTAAGGTTAAAGTTAACGTACAGTTCAGTCGGCAGTTAGGAAGGCAAATGCAATGTTAGCATTCATGTCGAGAGGGCGAGAATACAAGACCAGGGATGTACTTCTGAGGCGAGATAAGGCTCTGTTCAGACCCCATTTGGAGTATTGTGAGCAGTTTGGTCCCCGTATCTAAGGAAAGATGTGCTGGTCTTGGAAAAGGGTCCAGAGGAGGTTCACAAGAATGATCCCTGGAATGAAGAGCTTGTCATATGAGGAATGGTTGAGGACCCTGGGTCTGTACTCGTTGGAGTTTAAAAGGATGAGGGGGGGATCTTATTGAAACTTACAGGATACTGCGAGGCCTGGATAGAGTGGACGTGGAGAGGATGTTTCCACTTGTAGGAAAAACTAGAAGCAGAGGACACCATCTCAGACTAAAGGGGCGATCCTTTAAAACAGAGATGAGGAGGAATTTCTTCAATCAGAGGATGGTGGATCTGTGGAACTTTTTGCCGTAGAAGGCTGTGGAGTTCAAATGACTGAGTGTCTTTAAGACACAGACAGGTTCTTGATTAATAAGGGGATCAGGGATTATGGGGAAAAGGCAGAATGGGGATGAGAAAAATATCAGCCATGATTGAATGGCGGAGCAGACTCGATGGTTCCGAGTGGCCTAATTGTGCTCCTATGTCTTATGGTCTTATGTATATGGCCTACCGCACTTCATTGTGGGAACAGATCATCGTCCTCTGGTCAACATAATAAAGAAAGATCTCAATTGCATGTCACCGAGACTTCAGCGTATGATGATGAAACTACGTAAATACGACTTCACGTTAGTCTCTTCCCCCGGGCAAAGAACTAGTAGAATTAAAATATCAGATGCATTGTTAAGAGCCACGAGTTACAATGATAGAAAGCATCAGGAGTAGTACTCAATGTGGAAGCCACATTTGTCGCAGACATGTTACTTGTGTCTGATGCAAAGCTAAGTTTAATATGGGGTGAAACTGAAAAATACTTCAACGGGTGATCAAAAACCTAAGAGAAGGATGGCCTAATGGCAAGTGCAACAGTTTTCAAAGTATCATAGATGACCTGACTGTTATAAATGGATTCCTGTTGAAAGGAGACAGAATTGTAATACTGTCCTGCCTACGAAGAAGTATTCAGGAAAAGATACATGAAGGGTGTCATGAAAATGTCGCTTTAAGAAATGTTTGGCTGCTCATGTTACTGCAGTGATGACAGAGCGTGGGTGGAGCTCAGCTCTGGTTCTGCTTTTTAGTTTCACTTTGAGAAAAGCTTGGGTGTGTCGGTCTTTTTGGTTTCATTTTTCAGTGTGTTGCAGCTGAAGTCAGCCAAAGCAGCTGTACTGTTGATCTCTTTGCCATGAAGGACTATCTCTTGATCATTTGGCGAATTCAAAAATTTAAATGTTTTCAGTATTGATGTGCTTCTGCTTAAAGGTTGTTAAGTCTTTTGGATGTTAAAAGGACAGCATACAGGTTACGTAGTATTGTATTCTTTGGGGGTTATCTTTGAATTAATGGTTGCTAAGATATTCACTTTGTTTTAAAAAGGTTAACTTGAGTTCATAGAATAAACATTGTTTTGCTTTAAAAAAATACTTTTTCATTTCTGCTAAACCACACCTGTAGAGTGAGCTGTGTGCTCCCCATACCACAATCTATTAAAAGTTGTGGGTCAGTTGAACTGCATGATACACTTTGGGATTCTCTAAACCCTGACCCATAACAAGGGCATCAAGGGATAGAGAAGTGTCGAAGATGTGTCAGGCGGTCAGTATCAGGCATCAATAGAGATGTTGACAACTATGTGCAAGAGTGTAGTGTCTGTCTAACACATCAACCATCCCAGTTCAAAGAAACCTTTATAGCAAGTGAGATAGACACAAACCCATCGTCAAAAGTTGACCTGTTCTATTTCAGAGGGAATGATTATTTAATAATCATTGACTACTATTCCAATTATACTGAAGTCATAACGTTGTCAGATTTGACTGCTCACTCAAAGAGCGGCAAAGACTCTGTTTGCTTGACATGGCATTCCATTAAAAGTCATGTAGGTAATGGATCCGGTTTCAGTAGTTGGGAATGGCTGTCATTTGCAGAAGGATACAACTTCTAACACGTTACCTCTAGTCTATTATATACCCAATCCAATGGAAATGCCGAGAAAGGTGTTGGAATAATAAAACAACTGTTGAAAAAGGCATTTGATGATTAAAAAGGATTTTTCACTAGCGCTGTTAGCTACAGAGCTACTCCTTTGTCGTCAGGATTGTCGCCTGCCCAGATGCTCATGGGAAGGAAGATTCGTACATGTTCTTTCCATGACAATTTCAAACATGGAGGAGTAGTTAATACATGAAAAAATAAAGCAACAGCAATGCAAGCAAAAAGCATACTATGACAGGCATGCAAAATAATTACCAGCACTGAAAGAAGGAGATGTCGTCATATACGAAATCCAGATGGTGATTGGTCAGACATTGCAAAGGTGTTAAATGAGGTTGCACCACGATCGTATGTGGTACAAACTGCGGTTGGACTGATGTTTCGTAGAAATCGCCGAGCATTGTTAAAAGTAAAAAATTTGCGGTGGTTTCCAGAGCCAGCTATAACAAACCCAGACACCATGTTTTGTAACATTGTCTTACCAACAGTGTTGTTATCGAATCGATATAAGGAACAGTAAGAGACAATTCCAATGACACTGCAAGTGCATTGAGAAGGTCAAAAAGGACAAGAAAACCACCTAATCGACTAAATTTGTGAAACACTGGGGACTGCAACTCTGTAATTGCAATTATGATATGTAATATAACATTATGCGTGAACTGTATGAACGTATTCTCGACAATTTATGTAAAAAAAGTTAGAAAGAATTCAAACATTGTTCTCAAAGAAAGAGGGATGTGACATTGTGGAATGTTCAGAATACAAAGGGTTAATGTCATATTATACTTAAGCACTAGATGGAGCTAGATGCAGAACTATATAAAGCACTGACTCACAGGCCTCTGGGAAAAGGCTAGAGAGGAGCAGTGAGAGAGTGTAGAGTACAGCTATAGAGTGGAGAGATTAATGTTAGTACAGTGTAGATTGTAGATTACAAGATTATTATTTACTATCAGAGTAAGTGGTCCAGCTTTAATAAGTAATGTAGATAAAAGTGAGCTTTGCTAATGAACTTTGCTTCTGTGGGCTTTGTGAACACTACACCATCCACCCTGATAATAGAATCACAAAGAACACCACACCAGCAACAAGCCTGACCCCAACAAATGGAGGTTAATGGAGTGGAAATTGACCCCACCTTGTGGATAGAAGCTGGTGTCCTAAATCACCAAGGTGTTGTGGGAAGTAACCTATGACCTTTTCCCTTGAAGGCTGCATGTAGCCCTTTTTGGAGATAGAAACACCAAATTCGGAATGTTCTGAATATATCTCAGGTAAGTTTGCTTGGCTGTTTTTCAAGTATATTTTTCTTACATTTGACTAAAAAAATTACTTTTTAAGGAAAGAGGAATGACCGCAATCTTAATAATACTATTGGGCGTTTGATTTCATTTTGTTTTTTTATATAAATTTAGAGTTCCCAATTATTATGTTTTTTCCAATTAAGGGACAATTTAGCGTGGCCAATCCACTTTGGGTTGTAGGGGTAAAACCCACGCAGACATGGGGAGAATGTGCAAACCCCACACAAACAGTGACCCAGGGCCGGGATTTGAACCCGGGTCCTCAGCGCCGGAGTCCCAGTGCTAACCACTGCGCGATTTGGCGCCCCTACGTTTGATTTAATTTACGTATCAGTGCTAGATTCCAGTGTATGTAAGGGTATGTTTTGCAATGCCCTTGTTGTTAAGCAAAGCCTTGAACTATGCTGTTTTCAAAATGCCTAATTTCTAAGGTGCCAGATTTTACAAGTACCAATTTGGACAATTTCTGGTACACCAAGCTACCAGCGTGTGCAAATTTAAATTTGCCTGCTTTAGCAGGCCTCTCGAGGGGAGAAAAATGCCTTTGTATTTCTTTATTAATGTCCTTGGCTGCATTTCACTCTATGTATTGGTTGATTTTGCAGTAAAGACCACTATTTTCCTTTATTAATCTTGCATACATCTTTCTTGCTTTCACATGGCAAATTAGAGGTGAGGATGAATATTGCTCTGGTATTTCAAACACAGCGCATAATTAAAATAAAGAAAAGGAGTTTGAGAGTGACTCACGGCCATACTCACGTTACATGTTTAGGTTAACATATGAAAAATGGCAATTTGGCATTGGAAAACCAGCTGTGCCTGTAGAATCGTAAGCAATTATTTATCAACCTCAAAAGAGATGTGGATAAAATTGGAGTGGCAGGTCAATTCCATTCTTTTTACTTGGTTATTTAGGTGCTCTAGGATAAGAGTGTTGTGGATACCAAAAGGTAAATACAGTCCCTACCACTTCTCATGGCACAATTGTGTTAATATGATTTGTCTGTTATAAGCAGTGGACAGTAAAACGGCTTCTTTGCTATTGGTTATAAGAATGAAAATACTCTGGTAGCTGGAGGAAGGAACTGAGAGCATGGTATATTTTAGGAAGCAGGGAAGCCACAAGAGAAAAGTAGTGCCAAAACAATGCACCTTATATCAACTCTTCCAAGAATGATCTTGCTGCAACTCTGTTCCCAGGCAGTGCCTGGGATTGCAAGACTTTAATACAACAAAGGGCGCATCCAAAATCTTGTATGACATTTGCGGTATGTTATTTCATATGCTGTGTGATCTGAAAATTCTGATCGACTGCTGCTCAAAATAGTTGAGTACATGCAGTAACTTTTATAACTGACTTCAGTGGAGATGGCAAATGGTTTGTGCCATTTGCCTGGTATTAGAATCTATCCATGGTAAATAAACAAAAATCAGCACCAGAATGCCTTACTTCAGTAATGATGCCTTTTTTGCCTTTTACACATCTCAGACCGGACAGTCAGCTGCACCCAACTGGATATTCTTGCATTGTTTGCCACGAAAACCGGAGGAAGTTGATGATGAAGTATTTTATTCCCCAAGATCACTGGTCTTCCAAGAAGCTGAAAACAGGAAATGGACAATCATGGTAAGAAAACGGAGTATATTGGGCTTCACAATTTGTGAAAGCTGCAACTGTTATAAGAACAAAAAGGGACCAGGACAAACAATAAACCTTCTTGAAATAGTCATATCCACATAAAAACATCCAAAGTTGCTGGATATATTACGCATCATTAAATTTCAGGGATAGAATAATATGTAATGAGCTATAGTGTTATTTGTGATTCCTTTTTAATGAGACCTTTCGGGACTTACTGCTGCAATCTACCTGCCTATCATTCTGCATGTTGATGGCATATGATACTAGCTGATGTATTGTCATAATACTTGAGCCAAATGTGTTTCTTTTGATTAAGAATCCAAGTTTTATTTAATGGATTATTATTTTATATTGCCATTTCTGGATTAACTCTGTGTTTTTCAAAAGGTGCGCCTTAACTTCTTTGTAATTATTGATCTGGGAGTGATTCAAAATTTAGCAGGTGATGCAAGTTCACCTCTGAATTAGTCTTGCAGATGCTGGACTTCACACGAGTTGCAGTAGAACTTCAGCCACTTAATACAATCTTTTTAAAACTTTATTTTATTGTTTTAAAATATCTGAATTTGTTTGTGGACCTCCTTTTGCATTTCTAAAGTTGGGAACTACACAACGGAACACTTTAATCACATTAAACATTGAAGCATTCCAACACTAGAGAGCAGATTGTGCTCTTAAGTACACCTGCACAAAGGTCACAAGAGGGGGCCAGCAGAATTGTCTTTGCTATTCAGCTCTGGAAGTTCACAGCACTAAAGCAAAAACAAGAGTCAAACCAGGAATTTCTGCAGAAAGGAAACTTATTATACCTTCGGTGGCCTTTGCCACAAACAATGGTTCAGTGAAGTTCCATGAGAGTCGAGATTGTGACAATAGAACAAATCATGCTTGCTAATTCCTTTGAGCATCATGTTAGACCTTTCCAAATCTATCTGCTTGCATTTAGTGCAGCTCGTTTCACTTCAATTACTTTATTAAATTGAGAAAATCTAAAACCTCATTGAGAAAGATTTTTTGTGAACAACTTGTGGTAACTTGAGTTGTGGTCACAAACAGGAATTTTACATTTAATGGAAGTATTATAAAGGTCCCATGACATGAAAAATAGCTCTCTCAATATTACTTTACTCTTTCTCCATGCCAGTGCATGTCCCTATCTCTAACTTCGAACTTCCTTCAGCATTACAACACAGCAGCAATCACATTGCTGGGACCATTCTCTAGGCCCCCCAATAGTCCGAGAGAAATAGAAGAGCAGATATGTAGGCAAATTTCAGAGAAATGTGAAAGTAATAGGGTAGTGATAGTGGGGGATTTCAACTTTCCCAACATTAACTGGGGTAGCCATAGTGTGTTTTAGAGGGAGAGGAATTCTTAAAATGCATCCAGGAGAACTTTTAAAGTCAGTACATAGAAGGTCCTACAAGAGAGGGGGGCGGTCCTGGATTTAATTTTAGTTAATAAAGCCGGGCAAGTAGTTGAAGTATCAGTGGGGCGAGCATTTTGCAGACAATGATCCTAGATTCGAGATTATTATGGAAAAGGACAAGGATGGGTCTGAAATCAAAGTTCGAAACTGGGGGAAGGCTGATTTTAATAAGAGCAGATATAATTTGGAAAGAGTGGACAGGGAGCAGACTTGGGTAAATCTGCGACAGAACAGTGGGATGCATTCAAGAAAGAAATAGGGAGAATACAGGGCCAACATGTTCCAATCATGAAAAAGAGTGGAACCAACAAATCCAGTGAACTCTGGATATGGAGGGATATACAGCATTGGATCAGGAGAAAAAGGGAAGCTCGTGGTAGACATCACAGACTCAAAACAGCAAAAGCCCTGGAGGTGTATAGAATATGCAGAAGGGAACTTAAAAAGGAAATTAGGAGAGCAAAAAAGGTTAGCATGAAAGGATACTGGCAGGTAAAATAAAGGAAAATCCGAAGTTGTTTTCAAAGTACTTTAAGAGTAGAAGGATAACTAGGGAAGGAGTAGGACACATGAAGGACCACAGTGATAATTTGAGTATGGAGCTGGAGGACGTAAGTAGGGTCTAATTGAATACTTTGTGTCGGTGTTCACTCATGAGAGGGACGGTGTGGGTATAAAAATTAGGTGGAAGAACTCGTGGGGGAGAGAGGCCGACGTTTTGGCCTTTGCTTCCCTGATGGCCCGGAGACAGATTCTGCTGGGATGGAGGGACTCGGAGCCCCCGAATGCGAGGGTATGGGTAAGCGAAATGGCAGGGTTTCTCAGGTTGGAGAAAATAAAATTTGCCTTAAGGGGTTCGTTACAGGGGTTCGCTCGGAGGTGACAGCCATTCATCGACTTCTTTAAGGAAAATTAGTCTGTCAGCGTGATGGGGGGAAGGGAGTGTTAGATATTTAGCTGCTGTTGTATAAAGAGTCAAAGGTACTGCTCCTTTTCCACAAACACATTTAATTTACTTCAACAGACTGTGCACAAAACTCTAACATCACATCACCTGACACAAAGGCACATCACCTGACTCCTGAAGCCCCTTTACATATCAGTGTCAATTAATGGATACTTAACATAAATGAGACAACTAATTGGAATGTCTCTTAACCCATTACTTAACAGTCTCCCCTTCCTTGGAGAAAAAAATAATGAAGCGAAAACAAATTACAAGAAACTCAAAAACACACATGCCATGTCCCCCCTTCTTTTTTTTCATTTTTGGAAGAAAAAAAAACAGTCATGGAAACAGGCAGCCTTCATTAACAATATCCAAAAGTTTCTATGAGCTAGCCCCTCTTTTTGTAAAATAGTCTAACAATTGATAGCTACTGTCAACCCATTTAATTTTTGCTATTTCCCCTCTGTCCAACATCTGCTTCAAACTTGCGATGTCTATCCTTAACCTTTTTTCATTGACACATTTTGTAGAGTACACATTTTCCCACAGGGATTTATTGTCAATGTGACATTCAATAGGTATGTTACCCAAATCCCCTAATCCCAAAACTTCTGTCAATATCTGAGATATATAAAAGGCCATATCCACCGCCTCTACAAGGCTTAATGTCTCAGCAGCCAAAGTGCTTTTGACCACTCTCCTTATTTTCTTTGTTTCCCACACAAGAGGGCAACATTTACCATTGTTCCCTTCCAAAAAATTATAAAACCTCCTGCGCTTGAAACCCCATCACATAAATTTGCATGGGACGCGCCACTATAAACTATGAGTTTTAAGTACCTACGGTCACCTAAAACCAGGAACCTCAAAAGACACTCCTGCAGTTTTAGTTTGGCCAACGCTTTATTTGCTCTTATTATGTCTTCCACTTTGGGATCATTCATTTTTGTACTCAACTCTAAGACATCAAAACTCACGTCCGGTCTAGTCTGTCTACCTAACCAATTCAGTTGCCCAATTAAACTTCGCAGTTGCTCTTTTTCCATCTTTGAAACCATTGTGTCTTTTTGTGAAACCCGGCCACGGCTAATTGCTATTGGGCTGATGCTTTCCAAATAAGATTGCTGACGTAAAGTTGCCCCTAACTTAGTCTGTCCAATTTCCAGTCCAATATATTTAAATGCACCGGAAGCCTGACTTCCAACCCTGAATTCTTTCCTTAAACCAGAGATTACAATAGCTTCGAAATCACTAGTTACACCCCACAAAAAATCATCGATATGCATCATAAAGATGCCAGAAAGATTTCCTTTATAGTGCCAGAAAACATTGCCGGATCTACTTTCAACTGGCAACAGCCTAACTTTAACAAGACTGACCTTACCGAAAAATACCAGACCCTAGGTCATTTAATCCATATACACATTTGTTCAACTTCCAGAGTACCCTTCTGTGTTAGCTGCCTTTTTAGGAGTAAGGAGAAAAATGTCTCTCTGGAGCTGATGCCACTGCAAGAAGGCAGCTTTTATATCTATAGATTTGCATTCCCATGCCTTTGTGGCTAATAGAGCCAAGAAGATCTTTAAAATAACCTTTCTGGCCGTAGGTGAATCTACCCTTAAATCCTGATCTTCTAAGTTTTCTTCAAATCCCCTCGCCAGAAGCCTAGCCTTTGCCTTATAAGTTCCATCCGGAAGAACCTTTTCCGTGCAAATCCTTCTGTGGGATAGAGCTCTTTGTCCCCTATCCGGTACTTCCGTGTATACCCTAAATTCACTCCAACTATGCAGTTCTTGCTGTTTGGCAACTTTGATAACTTTTTCATCTAACTTATTGGAAGCCACCAAAATCCCACGTGCATGTGGGCTTCTACTCCTATTAGTATTTGTAGTCTTACTCATGTTCCGAGACGTTGATAAACTACGTCCCCTCTCCCGCCTGGTATCTCGTTCTGTACTGCTACTGCTTGAACTTTCCCTTTTGCTGTGGGATGACCTTTCAATAGTTCTCGACCTTTTCCTGCGGACCTGGTCACTATCCGATGTACTATCTGAACTGGCACTGCGTTTCTGTGCTCTTCATTTTTGAATTTCGTGTTCCCAATCCATTGTCTTGACTCCCTCCCCTGAATGCTGTACATTCAACCAATGTTTATATTTTCAGGTGGCCTTCCCTGCTCTACTAATAAATCTACAGAAATCCTGTCTATATCAGCTAACTGGTCTTCATAGTTCTGTAACACGTGCGTACCAGATGACCCTGGTTCCTCGTCATGCCTGTCTGCTCTGTCTAAATTAAAACATTTGTAATCTGTACCCATTATCCTTGATGAATGGACCCTAACAGTGTGATTGCCATGTTGCAAAATAATTGTTTTGCCATCTATGCCTATGATCTTCCCTGGACCTTTCCATTCATTATGTCTCTCTTATAGTATACTATGTCTCCTTGCTGAAAAACGGTATTTGATAGCCGTACATTATGCCTCAAAGCTCTGCTAATTCTTTCAGAGACTTCTGCTTCCATAAAAGCTTTTCTACTGCTATGTAATGCATTTAAATGTTCAGCAAAGGCAGAGCTAACTGTAATCCTTTCCCAAGCTGAAGGCTGGTCATCCAAAATGGACGGAATTTTAGGTTTTCTACCAAACACTAATTGATAGGGACTATAGCCCCCAACCATCTGCAGTGAATTCTTTGCATGTACCGCCCATGCTAAAGCTGAATTTAGCTTGCAGTTTGGTCTATCTGCCAAAATTTTCCGGAGCATGTAATCTACCGCACAGTTTCTTTCACACACCATTACTAAATGGGCTTTCTGCAGCCGTATTCGGAACTGTGATATTCACGTTTTCACACATATCCCTAAATTTATCATTAGCAAATTCTCCCCCATTGTCCGTAAGGAATTTTGCCGGTGGGCCAATTGATCCAGAATTACTCTCTTTTCTTTACTTCGTACAATCGTTGATTGACTAAATCTGGTTGCTAAATCTATAAAATGCAAAATAAATATATTATTGGCTTTATCCCAGATCTTAAGGTCCATGGCCACAATGTTGTTAAAATCCCTGGCCAAAGGTAGGGTTACTATCGGTCGTGCTGGTGTCCTTCTGTACTTCCTATAAACAGCGATCACTACCCTGTTCTATTAGCTTAGTATAGTCTTCATCCCTTACCCCTGCATCCTTTAATAAATATTTAAGCCTCCGAGGAGACGGATGCGCAAATTGCATATGCAGTTTTAATACAAGCCTTTTATCAGTTAAAGTCCCATTTTCAACTGCAATTAACACATCCTTAACAACTGTACTTGAAATATTATTTGTCAGTAATGGAATACAATAATGTCCCGACTGTGTAAATTGTAAGTCCACTGACTTTCCAAAAACTGTTGCCTTCTCCTGTTCCATATCCAGTTTCATGTGTGCTTTCTTCATCGACGGTCTGCTCAGAAGCAAAGGTATCTCACTTGATACAACGTCCGTGCTAATGAAATGATTCACTCCGGCAATATTGCAAGGGATCACCACACTTTTCAGCGACTTCAGAGTATTATCATCCCCAAACCTGAAACTTGTGGAACTTTCAAATTCCTTAACCTTGTTACGACTTTCAGCATTCAAGGAGTCCAGGTAACATTTTAACCAGTCAATTCCACACACAGTAGATGTGCAGCCATTGTCCAATACAGCATAATTGAAGGATTCTGCAACCAACACCCTCATTACCGGCGTAAAACTGCTTGTTAATAGGACAATGCCTTCTTTCTGGTCACTATCTTTTTCCTCTTCTGACTCTTCCGTGTCATGTGTCGCTTCAAACACTATTATAATGTGTTGGACAGTTGAAAGCATAATGGTATTGAGAGTCACATCGAAAACATTGATTTATCATGCCCCGTGCATTTCTGGGGTTAACCTTCCTATTGTAGGTTCTAACTGGGTTTCTGTCTTCATAATTTCCGGGTCCCGATCTCCTTCTATAGTCTTGGAATCTGTTTGTAGCCATACGATTTCGCCATCCTGTTAGTTGTGTATCTTCCATATTCTGCCTTATTGCAGGCTGACCTATTTGAGTCCTCAGAGCCATCGGCATCAAATGTTTCCCCAAAAACCTTTTTAAAGCTTCTGTCATCTGATCGAATAAGGTATCCTTATCCGCAAACTGAACTCCTGTGAAAACCAGGAGCCGATCCATGTTGCTCACTCTAGCACAGTCAAGTAATTTAAAGGCCAACACAGACCGTGGAAATTCCAGGTTGTGATTCTGCAGCCTTTTATATAGTCTGCCAAATTCCATTATGTAGTCTTCAATGGAAAAATCCTCTATTTTCCAGAACCTATCAAAATCCGACCATGCTTCATACGCACTTAACAAGTCGTCCTTATAAATCTTATCCATATAACGTAATAGAGTCAGCAGACTTTCTTCTGAATCTAACTCTTTCTATTCCAGCTCAGAAAACACTTTGCTCTGGATTTTACTGTCATAAGGTAGAGAAAGAGCCAATGCCATACCTTGTTTTCTGTTTCCCAAGGCAGTTACCTTAGTCCACATAACTAATGCACTTCTCCATTGGTCGTACGATCCCCTTTCAGAAAATAAGGGGGGGTAGTCATATCCAGCCATCTTTATCCTAGGTTCAGCCATATATCTTTGTTTTTTTTCTTCTCACTCACTCTTTGGTTTGGGCTGGAAAAGTTGTATCTTTCAACCCTTCACATTTGCACAGCAACCATCCTCTGCTACCATTTGTTAGACGTTTAGCTGCTGTTGTATAAAGAGTCAAAGGTACTGCTCCTTTTCCACAAACACCTTTAATTTACTTCAACAGACTGTGCACAAAACTCTAACATCACATCACCTGACACAAAGGCCACCTGAAGCCCCTTTACATATCAGTGTCAATTATTGGATACTTAACATAAATGAGACAACTGATTGGAATGTCTCTAAACCCATTACTTACTTAACAGGGAGGAGGCATAAAAATGACGAACAAGGGTAGGAAAACCAATGAAGGGAGGGCCGTGAGACGGATTGTTTATATGGACCATGTTGGTTGGGGTCTATGTTTGGGGGGGATGGCTCTGTCATTGTGTTTTTTTTATCTTTATTGGATTTTTCTGTTTAAAAGTGTTAAAATGATAAATGCCTTAATAAACAATTTTCTAAAAAAGAAAATTAGGGAGAAGGACTGTAATGAAATTAAAGAGATTATATAGACAGGGAGGAGGTTCTGAGTGGTCTGGCAGGCTTAAAAGTGACAAATTTCCAGGACCAGATGAAATGTGTCCCAGGCTGTTGAGAGAGGCAAGAGGCAGGGGCACTGGCAATACTTTTAAATTCCTCTCTGGCCACAGGAGAGGTGCCGGAGTACTAGAAGATAGCCAATATAGTGCCATTATTCAAGAAGGAAGGGATAAACGGGGAATCTACAGACCAGTCAGCCTAACCTCAGTGGTAGGGAAACTATTGGAAGCAATTCTGAGAAACAGAATTAATCTGCATTTGGAGAAGCAGGGATTAACCAAGCACAGTCAACATGGTTTGTTCAAGGGAGGTCATGTCTGACCACCTGGGCAGGACAAACAAGTCAGGGGAATACATAATAAATGGCTGGACCCTTGGAAGCACCAAGGATCAGAGGGATCTTGCTGTGCATGCATACAGACTCTTAAATTAGCAGAGCAGGTGGATACAGTGATTAATAAGGCATATAGTATACTTGCCCATATTATCAGAGGCATGGAGTTTAAGAGCAGGGAGGTTATGCTGGAACTGTATAAAATGTTAGGCCACAGCTAGAGTACTGTGTGCAGTTCTGGAATCCACATTACAGGAGGAATGTGATCACACTTGAAAGGGTGCAGAGGAGATTTACCAGGATATTGCATGGATTGGAGCGTTTTAGCTGTGAAGAGAGATTGGATAGACTTGGATTGTTCTCCTTGGAGCAGAGGAGACTGAGGGGGGTCATGATTGAGATGTGTAAGACTATGAGAGGCATGGATAGAGTAGACAGGAGGAAAATTTTGGTCCTTGGTGGAAGGATCAATGACCAGGGGGCATAGATTTAAGGTAAGGTACAGGAGGTTTAGAGGGGATGTGAGGGGAAACATTTTCACCCAAAGGGTGGTGGGAGTCTTGAACTTGCTGGCTGAAAGGATGGTGGACTCAGAGATCCTCATAATATTTAAGATGTATTTAGATAGGCACTTGCAATGCCAAGGCACACAAGGCCATGGGCCAAGTGCTGGAAAATGGGATTAGAATAGTTTGGTGGTTGTTCTTGACTGGTGCAGATACGATGGGCCGAATGGCCTTTTCTGTACTGTAGACCTCTATGACTCTACAACTCTCCAAGAATGTGTTCCTCCAATTCTGGCCTGGTCCCTGAGCTGTGGAATTCTTCTCTAAACTTCTCAGCTTCAATACCTCTGACCACTTTTCAGATCTTCCCGAAACCTACCTCTTTGAGAAAGATTTTGATCCTCTGTCCTAATGTTGCCTTGTGTGGCCCAGTGTAAGTTTTTTGGATAATGTTACATTTTGCTACACTTATAGGTTCTATAGTTTGACAATGTTACAGCTGATAAATAAATGCAAGCTGTTAGTGATGATGACAAAGAAATTGATTATACTTTATGTAGTGCTGAAGTGGGAAGTATGAGTTCCACTTCCAAAGGAGGCAAATCAGCTAAACTGGGAGGGAGCTGTTCAACTAATTAGTCACCAGGCCGCCAAATACAATACTTCTTTGGGTAAGAACAGAGGTTTAAATATATCCACGCTGAACAATATCTGCATTTAATAATTTATTTGTATATTGTGCCCCATGTATCAAGCATTAGATGTAAAGTGAGAGTCACAAACTTACATTGCTCATATTTTGTTTGCATTTGTGCCCCAATTACTGTCCTTGTTAAAACCTTCATTATCTTCATGTGGACTATAACCATTGACCACCAACTGGGATATCTTGCATTGGGAAATGGTTCCAACTACTTGTTTTTAGGACTGAATAGGATCCATTACAATGAAGCATTCTATCTACTCTCGTCACTGCAGAAGCTAGCTGACCTTGAATGTCAGAAACCAAATTTATACGTCCCCCAGCGAAGCCCAACATTGTATGGCTGTTGAATTATCATTGTTTAAATATGAACTGTCTCTAGTTTGTGTCTTTTTTTTCACAGGGTGCAATGGTGAGCATGCTTACAGATTATTCTCCAACAAGTGCCAAGCCAACATTCTGAATTCTGTCCACAATGCAATGGAAGGATAATATGGGAAAAAAAAACAAGAAACTTTTAACTGTATAATTCTTTTATATGTAATTAATCATTTCACTACCACATGATTCTGATATGACTTACTACTGGTAATCAAATAGAGACTAGCTGTTCACAAGAGATCTTTTGATCAATGAAACAATGGAAATATGATGTATAGGCATCTCAGCTCATCACTCTGAATCCTCCCCTGCAATCCAAAATCCACAATGCAAGCAAAAGACTAAATAAAAACAAACTCCAGAAAATCTGTAACTGTACTCTTCTTTGACTTGCTCAGCTAGATTTTGCCGGTACACATTATTTACTGGATAAAGAAACAATATATTTAACTGTTCTTTCTTTTCTCTATCTCTCCATATTGTTGTTCCTTTTTTTTCTGTGAATTAGGGGCAGACTGAAAGTGTCATTTTGAGCAGAATTGTCACTCTGGTAACATGACTGGAGATATTGGATTGTTATCCAGTACAGTCTAATTCCTGATTTATACTGCCCATCAGACTGCTGGGAGGCCACAGACCTATCTTCAACCATAGCCTGAGTTTAACCTTTCAGTTGCTAAGTCTTGACAGTCAGTATTAGTCGATAAGCATAGCATCAGCTACTTTCACATTGACTTATGAGGATTAATTTTCCAATTGCAAAGTCCAAGCTTAGAGCCTTGCCTACCAGGGGCACATCAAAGAATTGTGTGCCCAATCCATGATTTTCCATCCATTAATTTTAATGAAAGGAAAGTCACACAATTTCCAATACTGGGACTGTATAGTCAGAAAACCTACCTTTTGTTCTATTTACCAAAAATACGTAAAGAAGAAATGATCTTGGAGTAAGTCAGCCACTGATGCACCATTCCCATTCAACCTGGTTATAGCACCTCGGAAGTTGGCTGCTGCACAACCTGTTCTGAAATGTTTGTATTCATCTTTAGGGATTCACACTTTCATCACTATCTTTTTCACCACTGTACTCTCCTTGGCATGAGCTGAAGGAGTCCAAATCAGTTTTGGATTTTCACCTAATAGATTATATTATTGGTGAATGCCCAGAGCACTGTATTTGCCATCTTAGACAATGGGCTGATGGTAGTGAGTGTCCCAAGGTTAATGTGATGGCTGTGGACAGGAATTCAAAAATATTAATAGGAACGTACCTAAAGCTGTGAGTTCAAATTCCTAATTCATATAGTGGGAAGAGCGTCCAGCTAGCTTTAGCTTGAACGACAGTAGAAGCAACTTGCATATTTGTTACATACAGAAAATGAATCTCTTTAAGTGCTTCATTAGAAAATGAGTGAGAATGAGAACAGCTCTCTGGACAAGGGAAAGACATATTTACAGAAAGCAGTTAATGTTTTTGGAAGGAGGTAGCAGAGGGAGCCTTAGTAGCTGAATAAGCAGGTAGAAACACTGAAGTGGAAGGAATGGGAGATGAAAAATATACTGGAGGTCTTATGAGCACAGGTTGCTTATAGCAGTGTGGGTATTAAGGAGATTGCAGAAGTAAAGCAGTTCTTCAGGAATGCACTAAGGCGGAAGATGTTATAATCTTTATTGTTGGCAAAGTGAACAAGTTTTAAGTGTAAGTTAAGCCTCTGCTGTGTACGTTGTCAAGATAGAGCTCCATGGTTCGAAGCTTTCAGTAGACTCAATCTTGAATCCGCCAGTACTGAAAGCTCCAAACCATGGAAATCATTCTCGACAACTTATACAGCAGAGGCTTAACCTTGGAAGGTCAACCAAAACATAGAGTTTATTTAGAAGGTGTTAACAATACAGGCTGTGATGTTAGACTGCACATTTGCCCACGCAAATGGCCAATCCGATGATGTCATGTGATGAAGAAACACTGGAAATAATATAAATAGAGACTACCGGTGACGTGCTGAGCGGATGCACATCAGGTGGCTCTTCTCCGAACCAGGACAAGAAAAGGCACTTTTAGTTTAATTTTGTCCAAATTTCCAAGAACAAAATCTATCAACAACTAAAGGAGGGTAATCAAGAAAAGATGCCAGTGAACAGGAACTCGAGGGGCCCTAGAGACGGCAGAATCGGCAGTAAGAGCCACGGCCAGCAGGCGGACGAGACAGCGGACCCACGAGGCAAAGGGGCCCCAACCAGCCCCTAAGCAGGAGAGAGGGTGGCCAATGACCCGAGCATCAGCCTCCTGGAGACAGATAGAAGAGCTTCCTGATGAAGGAGCTGACCGCCATGAAGGAGGCAATCAGGATAGAGACCCAGGTATTGGTCAAGCTGGCGGTGACGGTCATCATGCAGAAGGCAATCGACGAGCTGGGGGAAAAAGTGGCAACTCAGAATAGGATGATCCTCGACTTGGAAAAGACCTCGACGGACCAGAGCGACAGAATTGTCACCATGGGGACGGAGGGAAAAAAGTCGGTGGCGGCCCAGGGGAACTAAGAGAAAATGTCAAGGATCAGGAGAACAGGTCCCGATGACAAAAAATCAGGATCGTGGGGCTGTCGGAAGGTATTGAGGAAAAGACCCAATGAACAATGTCGCCCAAATGCTGGGCAACTTAGTCGGGAGAGACAGCTTCCCCAAATTCCCAGAGCTCGACAGCACACAGGTCACTCAGACCGAAACCCAAGGCCGGGGAGCAGCCGAGGGCGATTATCGCAAAGCTCCACTGACACCAGGACCATGAGAGGATTCTGCGGTGGGCACGGCAGACAAAAGCAAGCACCTGGGAAGGACATAGAATCAGAATCTAACAGGACATTGAGGCAGATCTAGCAAAAAGTAGGGCCGAATTTAACAAGCGGAATTTGTCCTGTACAAGGACGAGGTCCATTTCGATATGTTGTTCCCAGCTAGGCTCTGGGTCACGTGCCAAAAAAAGGGGCAATACTTCAACTCCCCAGAGGAAGCAAATTAATTTGTCAGAGCCAATGGCCTGGACAAGGGACAGGCATGGCTACAATGAGAGTTGTGCAGGGAAAGATTCTGCAAGAGCAAAAGACTCATTGGACAGTGAACATGTTTGCGTGGGACTGTGCTGCCTCGGTCCGATTATAAAGGGAAGACTGTGTCTTAGAAAGGAACGGGGACTGGGGAAGGCAGATGACGGTTTAAACAGTGAGACTGGGCAGTCAGTGGACGTAAGGAAAGGGCTAGGTTAGCCCACGGAGGGGGGCCACCACACTAGCAGAAATAGCTAGCACGGTCTGGGCAGCACGGTGGTGTGGCGGTTAGCACTGTTGCCTCATGGCACCGAGGTCCCAGGTTCGATCCCTGCTCTGGGTCACTGTGGAGTTTGCACATTCTCCCCGTATATGTGTGGGTTTTGCCCTCACCTTCCAAAGATGTGCAGGTTAGGTGGATTGGCCACGGTAAATTTCCCCTTAATTGGAAAAAATGAATTGGGTACTCTAAAATAAATTTTAAAATCAAGAATTAGCTAGCATGGGAAGACAGAAAGCAAGAGGGACCGCGGCGCACCTCCCACAGGGATGGAGCACCTTCTCCAGTTTGGTGGTGGGGGGTGGACACACAGGGAAGGGGAAAGCACAGGGGAGACGGGAAAGGGGAAACACAGGGGTGGGGGGCGGGGGGGGGGACAAATAAGGAACAGAGAAGGAGCTGGGTATCGTACAGGTCTCGGCAGGTGAGGAACAAGCAAAGGAAACAAGGTGGCGCCACAAGGAGCCACTTTGAAGGGAGCTTGGGTGAAGGGTAAGCCCAGAGTGCAGGGGCATACCCAGGTGCCGAGGGAAACCCTGGAGAGCAGAGGCCATCCTCATGGCGTAATGGTGACCATGGCCATTTTACACAGCCTCCTAACAAAGGGAAACCCTGGAGTGCAGGGGCCGTCCACCGGGTAAGTATGGTTGATCCCGCAGGAGCAGGGGGACAACCACCCCCCCCCCCCCCAACCAGAATGTCAGGGAACTGTACTGCCCGGTGAAAAGATCCAGAGTCTTCGGCCATCTGCGAAGCCTGAAAGACGACATAGTCTTCCTGCAGGAAACACACCTGAGGGAGAAGGACTGAGCGCTTGTAAGAAAGGGCTGGGTGGGACAGACGTACCATTCATGCTACGGGACAAGGGTTGGGGAGTAGCCATATTGATCAGTAAGAGGACAGAGTTCACGGCGACAAGGACGGTTATGGCCCAAAGAGGACGGACACCGGTAGTCCTGTTTAATGTGTATGCGCCCAACTGGGATGGCACGGGCTTCATGAAAACCATGGCAGAAATCCCTGAAATTGGCACGCACCGGTTGTTAAGACCATAAGACATAGAAGCAGAATCAGGCCACTCGGCCTATCGAGTCTGCTCCGCCATTCAAACATAGCTGATATTTTTCTCACCCCCATTCTCCTGCCTTCTCCCATAACCCCTGATCCCCTTATTAATCAAGAACCTATCTATCTCTGTCTTAACGACAGTCATTTGGCCTCCACAGCCTTCTGCGGCAAAAAGTTCCACAGATTCACCAACCACTGGCTGAAGAAATCCCGCCTCATCCCTGTTTCAAATAATCGCCCCTTTAGTCTGAGATTGTGTCCTCTGCTTCTAGTTTTTCCTACAAGTAGAAACATCCTCTCCATGTCCACTCTATCCAGGCCTTGCAGTATCCTGTAAGTTTCAATAAGATCCCCCCCTCATCCTTCTAAACTCCAACGAGTACAGACCCAAGGTTCTCGACCTGAAGAGCTCATACGACAAGTTCTTCATTCCAGCGATCATTCTTGGGAATCTCCTCTGGACCCTTTACAATGCCAGCACATCCATCCTTAGATATGGAGCCCAAAACTGCTCACAATACTCCAAATGGGGTCTGACCAGAACTTTATATAGCCTCAGAAGTACATCCCTGGTCTTATACTCTAGCCCTTTCAACGTGAATGCTAACATTCCATTTCCCTTTCACCACCAATGCCTTCACAATCTCCTCGGCTATCTCTTTTAGAACCCTGGGGTGTAGTCCATCCAGTCCTGGTGACTTATCCACCTTCAGACCTTTCAGTTTCCCCAGGACCTTCTCCTTAGTGATAGCCACTGTACTCACCTCTGCCCCCTGATACTCCTGGAGCTCTGCCATCACACTAGTCTTCCACCATGAAGACTGATGCAAGGTAATTATTCAGTTCGTTTGCCATTTCTGTGTTTCCTATTAGTACTTCTCCAGCCACGTTTTCCAGTGGTCCAATGTCTATTTTTGCCTCTCTCTTACCTTTTATATATTGAAAAAAACTCTTCCTATCTTTCTTTATATTACTAGCTAGCTTGCACTCATATTTCATCTTCTCTCCCCTTATTGCTTTTTTAGTTGTCCCCTGCTCACTTTTAAAGGCTTCTCAATCCTCTGGCTTCTCATTAATCCTCGCCACTTTGTATGCTTTTTTTCTCTGTTTTTATGCTGTCTTTGACTTCCCTCGTCAAGCATGAATGCCTTGTCCTCCCCTTAGCATGTTTCCTCCTCCTTGGGATGAATTTCTGCTGTGTGTCACGAATAAACCCCAAAAACTCCTGCCATTGCTGTTCCACTGTCTTTCCTGCTGGGCTCCTTTTCCAAGTAACTCTGGCCAGCTCCTCTCTCATGTCTTTATAGTTACCCTTATTTAATTGTAATACCATTACATATGATTCCAGCTTCTCCCTCTTAAACTGCAGGATATTGTGGACACTGCTCCCTAAGGATTCCTTCACCTTAAGTTCCCTCATCAAATCTGCCTCATTAGACATCACCAACTCCAGTATTGCCTTTTCCCGAGTGGGCTTTACCACAAGCTGCTCCAAAACACCATCTCTTAAACATTCCACAAATTCCTTTTCTTGGGATCCACTACCAACCTGATTTTTCCAGTCCACCTGCGTATTGAAGTCCCCCATGATTATTGTGATATTGCCTTTTTTACATGCCTTTTCTATCTCCTGATTTATTTTCTACCCCACATCCTGACTACTGCTAGGGGGCCTGTACATCAATCCTATCAGGGCCTTTTTACCTTTGCGATTCCTCAACTCTACCCACAGAGATTCTATGCCTTCTGATCCTATATCGCTCCTTGCTATCTTGCAATCGATTTAGCTTCATTCCTTACGAACCATGCAACCCCGCCCCCTTTGCCCATCTGCCACTCCTTTCGATAGGACACATATCCTTGGATATTTAGATCACAGCTCTGCAGCGACATCTCTGTGATGCCCACAACATCGTACGAGCCAATATCAATGTGCGCAACAAGCTCATTTACCTTGGTCCCTATGCTGCGCGCAGTAAGATACACTACCCTCAGTCCTTCATTGACCACCTCCCTTCTCACACTGATCATGGCGGGGGCGACCTCAACTGTGTACAGGGCCCATTGACAGACCGATCGAACCCCAGATCGTGGAAAAGGATGGGCATGGCCAGAGAGCTGGCAACATTCATGGAGCAGATGGGGGCGGTGGACCTGTGGCGGTTCCTACACCCGGTGAGAGGGAATTCTCGTTCTTTTTGCAGGTCCACAAAGAATACTCCAGAATAGACTTCTTTGCAGTGGGGAAAGCGGTGCTTCCAGGAAAAGTAAGAGCGGAATATTTTGAGATAGTTATCTCCGACCACGCTCCACATTACGTGGGTATGAGGTTGGGGACGGGTCGTACCCAGTTTCCCACGTGGAGGTTGGACACGGACCAACTGGCCGAGAAGGTCTTCTGCCAAAAATTATCACAAGCCATCGGCAGGTATGTTACAAATAACTGGAATGGGGAAGTCTTACCTTCCACATTCTGGGAGGCACTGAAGGTGGCGATTAGGGGAGAGGTTATAGACTACTATCTGTGGTATATTTACTGGACTGGTAAACCAGAGACCAAGTTTATGCTCTGGGGACCCAGGTTTGAATCCCACCACTGCAGATGGTGAAATTTGAATTCAATAAAAAATCTGGAATCAAACCATTGTCGATTGTCATAAAAACCCATCTGGTTCACTAATGTCCTTTAGGGAAGGAAATCTGCCATCATTACCTGGTCTGGCCCACATGTGACTCCAGATCCACAGCAATGTGGTTGACTCGTAACTGCCCCCTCAAGGGCAACTAGGGATGGGCAATAAATGCTGACCCAACCAGCGACGCTCACGTCCCACGAACAAATAAAAAAAAGGAAAGCAATGCACCAACTTCGCCAGACACGGGGACCTTCTACGAACACAGGGAAGAGACTGGCCGCCTACTGGCTCACCAGCTGAGAAAGAAGGCAGCCATGAGGGAGATAGCGCAGGTGAAGGATAGCAGAGGCAGACTGGTAATTGAGCAAAAGGAGGTCAACCAACCTTTTGAGACCTTCTACCGAGGGCTGTACACCTTCGAAACCCCCGACAGGGATGTGGAGATTAAATAGTTCCTCGATGGACTGGACATGTCAGTTGTGGGGGACGACAGGCGGGGGAAGCTGGAAGCACCAATAGGACTGGGAGGGATCATGGAGAGTATCAGCTCCATGCAGGCGGGGAAGGCGCCGGGACCCAACGGGGTTCCCGGAGGACTTTTATAAGAAATTTGCACCAGGCCCTGGCCCCCCCACCAAGGGACATGTTGGCAGACTCGTTAGAGAATGGCACCCTTCCTCCTACACTAGCACAGGCCATGATATCGCTGATACCTAAAAAAGACAAGGACCCGATGGTTCATATAGATCCATTTCACTGCTGAATGTAGGCGTGAAGATACTCGCTAATGACTGGATTCATCTCATGGGTGAAACTCTTGTACAACACCCCCAAGGCGAGCTTTCAGACCAACACCACCAGCTGAATACTTCCAGCTACACAGAGGGACAAGGCAGTGATGCCCACTGCCTGCGCTCTTGTTCGCCCTGGCAACTGAACTACTGGCGATCGCTCTGCAAGATGCGAAAAGCTGGAAGAGGAGGCACAGAGCTCTATGTGGATGACCTGCTCCTCTACATCTCGGACCCACAGAATGGCCTGAAAGCAATCATGCAACCTCTGAGAGAGTTTGGAGCAACAGTACCAACCTAGGCAAAGGCGAGGCATTTCCAGTGAACCTAAATGGGGGAGGGACAGAGCTGGAGGGACTACCATTCAAACTAGTCCAAAACAAATTCTGCTACCTGGGGATCCAGATAGCCCATGACTGGACACTGATCTACAAGTGGAACCTGACCAGTCTGGCAGAGAAGTCAAAAAGAACCTGCAGAGGTGGGATGCACTAACGCTTTCCCTGGCGGGAAGAGTGCCGACGATCAAAATGAACGTACTGCCAAGGTTCCTCTTCCTGTTCATATCCATACCGATCTTCATTCCCAAGGTCTATTCCACAAAGTAGACAAAATGATTATGGTATTTATGGAAGTATGGGGGGGGTTAAGAACCAGAGGTTCAGCATCCTAAGTTGACCCTGCAAAGGAGGAATACCATGGGCGGTCTAGCCTTACCAAATCCACTGGGCGGCCACAGCCGAGAGGATGAGGGGATGGATACGAGAGCCAAACATGGAATGGGTGAGGCTGGAGGAATCCTCCTGCAAGGGAATGACCCTCGGAGCACTCTCCACGGCTCGGCTCCCATCCCCCCCCCATCAAAGTACACATCCAGTCCAGTGCTGGTAGCCACACTGAAGAACTGGAATCAAATGAGGCAACTTTTTGGTTTAACCGAGATGTCCTCCATGGCGCTCATCTGCGGCAACCACAAATTCACACCAGCCATGCTCGATGCCACCTTTAAAAAATGGAGGCAGGACGGGGGACGCTAGCGGTGAGGGACCTCTACATAGGGGACAGACTCGCAACCTTAGACGAACTGACGGAGGACCTGGACCTACCAACGGGACAGGAGCTGAGGCACCTCCAAATTAAACACTTTCTCCAGAAGGAAATGGCAAAATACCTCGAGAGACACTCTCCCAGAGGAACTAATCAACACAGACAATAAGGAGGAGGGGAACTGTGGGAACATATACGGATGATTGCTAGACAGATCAAGGCTACCACTGGACGAAACTAGATGGAAATGGGAGGACGAATTGGGGATGGAATTGGGTTTAGGACTCTGGAGTGAAGCACTGAGCAGGGCCAACTGCACCTTCTCCTGTGCTAGGCTAAGCCTTATGCAGTTTAAAGTAGTGCGAAAAACCATCTGACTAGAACCTGAATCAGCAGGTTCTTCCCGGAGGTGGAGGGCAAATGTGAACGGTGCCAGGGAAGCTCGGCCAACCACGCCCATATGTTCCGGGCCTGCCTTCTTTGAGGCGATGTCGAAGGTTGTGCGGGGGAAGGTGGAACCATGTGCGAGAGTGGCAGTCTTCGTAGTATCGGAGCAGCCAGACCTTCATATGGGGAAGAGGGCCGACGTCCTGACTTTTGCATTGCTAATCACATGCCGGAGAATCCTGCTAGGCTGACGATCGACAGCACCACCCACAGCTGCAGACAGGCTGGCAGAATTTCTCTGCCTGGAGAAGATCAAGGACACCATCCGATTGTCAGACAAGGACTTCGCCAAAGCCTGGGCCCATTCATCAGCCTTTTCCAAGACCTGTTTGAGGCAAACAGCGACTAGGAAGAGATTGGGGGCAGGGGGGGGGGCGAGAGAGAGAAAGACAAGGGAGGACACGCACAAGAGGCAGGGGCAGAGAGGGGAGGGGAGGGAACGGAAAGTATCACAAAGAAGGCACAAAATGAAGCACAGGGTGGGGGCAAGGGGAGGAAGTGAAGTGTAAGGCAGGCCCCCTCCCCTTTCCCAACACCAAACAACAAACAATATGTGAGCAGGAATTGACTCAAATATTTAAACCATGTGGGTTTTTTTTTTAAACTGCGGGAGGGGAAAAAGCGGAACATGCCTCCAACAGGGAGGGAGGGGGGGGGGGGGGGTGGAGCCCTTGTTAAAATTGTTGTACATAAAACACAAACTGGCTTGTAAATATCAGACACACTTGAGCTGCTACTTTGTAAATGCCATGTGCTTTATATGTTCAACTGTTATACTGTTCAAGATGGAAAATGGCAATAAAAATATATTTTTTAAAAGCAATAGTATAAAACACACCATTTTCCTCCCGCTTTAAATCAAAGGTCCCTGGCACACAGCAGAGGTTAGCTCGGTGTTTGGTTCTCTACTGAGGTATTGCTTTTGCTTATTGGTTTGATTAGTACCAGGGGCGCGATTCTCCACTCCCACGCCGGTTGGGAGAATCGCCTGGGCCGCCAAAATTTCCAGGGACTCCGGTCCAACGCCCTCCCGCGCGATACTCCCAAGCGGCGGGAACGGCCCGGTCGAGTTTCGCGGGCCGCAGGCCGGAGAATTGCCAGAGACACCCAAAATGGCGATTCTCCGGCACCCCCGCTATTCTGAGTGGCCAGGCCAAAACGGCGGGTTCCCCCCGGCGCCGTCCACACCTGGTCGCTGCAGTCATGGGCGGTGCGTGAACGCTGGGGGGGCGGCCTGTGGGGGGGCGAGGGGGGATCCTGCACCGGGCTTCACCTGGAATGTGGGGTGGACCTCCTTCCTTCCGTGGCCCCGCAAGATCCGTCCCCCATCTTCTTGCAGGGCGGACTTAGAGAGGACGGCAACCACGCATGCGCGGGTTGGCGCCGGCCAACCCGCGCATGCACGGATGACGCCCGTTATGCGGCGCCGGCCGCGTCATCTATGCGGCGCCGCTTTTACCCGGGCGACAAGGCCTGGCGCGTGTAGATGACGCGGCCCCGTTACTGGCCCATTGTCAGGGCCTGAATCGGTCGGGACCGGGCCGTCGTGAACCTCGACGCCGTTCACAACGGCGTGGCCATTTCGGCGTGGGAGTGGAGAATCCCGCCCCAGATTCTCAAGAAGGTCTCTTGGCAAAGCTTGATTTGGACTTTGTCGCTTCTGTCTCTGGCAGATTGGTTCTTGTTGCCAAAAGTTGACCCACATGTCTCCTCCATATTACATTGATGTGGAGATGCCGGCGTTGGACTGAAGTGAGCACAGTAAGAAGTCTTACAACACCAGGTTAAAGTCCAACAGGTTTTTTTCAAATCGCTAGCTTTCAGAGCACTGCTCCTTCCTCAGGTGAATGAAGAGGTATGTTCCAGAAACATATATATAGACAAAGTCAAAGATGCAAAACAATACTTTGAATGCGAGCAATTGCAGGTAATTAAGTCTTTATAGATCCATAGATAGGGGTAACCCCAGGTTAAAGAGATGTGAATTGTCTCAAGCCAGGTCAGTTAGTTGGATTTCGCAAGCCCAGGCCAGATGGTGGGGGATGAATGTAATGTGATATGAATCCAAGATTCCGGTTGAGGCCGTACTCATATTGCTATAAGTTTCTGCTCACCGATTTTGCGTTGTCGCGCGTCCTGAAGGCCGCCTTGGAGAACGCTTACCCGGAGATCAGAGGCTGAATGCCCTTGACTGCTGAAGTGTTCCCCGGCTGGAAGGGAACATTCCCGCCTGGCGATTGTCGCGCGATGTCCGTTCATCCGTTGTCGCAGTGTCTGCATGGTTTAGCCAATGTACCACGCTTCGGGACATCCTTTCCTGCAGCGTATGAGGTAGACAACGTTGGCCGAGGTCACATGAGTATGTACCACGTACCTGGTGGTGGTGTTCTCGAAGGTGAAGACGTTGTGATCCAGAATGAAGCGGATAAGTTGCAGAATTGCGTCTGGAGATTGGCAGTTGTCGGTGTTGAGTACTGAGGCTGTTGCAGCAATGCCGTCGTCATGGGGGATGTAGGTGTAGCTGAGACATCCATTGTGATGCGGAATGTTCCTTGTTCAACAGGTCCATGGGTGTTGAGTTTTTGTAGGAAGTCCGTTGTGTCGCGACAGAAGCTGGGCGTTCCTTGGACGATGGGTTTCAAGATGCCCTCGATGTAGCCAGAGAGGTTCTCACACAGACTCCCATTGCCTGATACGATAGGACGGCCTGGTGTATTTTGGGGAGGCAGTAGAGATCTCCAACGCGGGGAGTACGTGAGATGAGAGCACGTAGGGTGCACTGAAGGTCTGGATCCAAGGTCTTGATCAGTCTGTTGAGTTAGCGGGTGTTTTTCTTGGTCGGATCTGAGGGTAACTGTCTGTAGTGTTCCTGGTTGTTGAGTTGTCGGTACACTTCTTTGCAGTGGTCTGTTCTGGTCAGTATGACGGTGGCCCCTCCTTTGTCTGCTGGTTTGATGACAATGCTGCGGTTGGTCTTGAGAGCGCGGATGACGTTACATTGTGCTTGGGTGACGTTCGGGGCTGTCTTCTGAATGCGACTGATGAATCCGGCATTGACGCGACACCTGACGACTTGAGCATACATGTCGAGTCTAGGGCAGCAGCCTTCCGGAGGGGTCCAATTCGACTCTTTCCTCTTCGGTTGCCGCACCGCAGATCTCTCGGTCTGCTGTTCCGATTCATTGGTTGACTCATTGGGTTCGCTGTCGGCTTCTTGTGGTCTGTGGAAGAACTCCCGGAGCCTCACTTGCCTGATGAATTCCTCCATGTCTGCCGCAAGACTGATGGGGTCCATTTTGGTGGGGTGCAGAAATTGAGCCCTCTGCTGAGGACTTCGATTTTGTCTGGTTGAAGGGTGTAATCTGACAAATTGACAATAGATTTCCCTGTATTGATTTCTGCTGTGGTACTGGGGAGGTTTGGTTGCTGCTGGTGGTGATGCCGAGTTTCTCAAGCTACCTGTGTGCATATAGGTGGCATAGTATCATTGTCTCACCTGTTTGGCGGTGTTCCGCAGCTGGTCTGCTGCGTCCTGAGTGCAAGTTGAGAATATGACCTCTATCTTGGTTTCCAGGTTGCGGCGTCTGCTGTAGAGCTGGTGTACGAGGTGGTTGAGGAGTGTGAGAGAGCTGCGATGGCAGAATCTCTCAGCGTAGTCTGTGTTGTAGGTCGACTTGAGTGGATTTGTGATCGGTAGCCCATTAGTGATCTTGTCTGCTTTCTTGCATCTTTGTAGAAACTTAATGTCAGTGTCTTCTTGGCGATCCTCTCCACTTTGAGCTGGCAGTTTGCGGTGTCGATGGTAGCCATGATGTTGAGATGCCGCCGTTGGACTGGGTGTTTCTGGAACATACCTCTTCATTCACCTGAGGAAGGAGCAGCGCTCCGAAAGCTAGTGATTTGAAACAAACCTGTTGGACTTTAATCTGGTGTTGCAAGACTTCTTACTATATTATATTGTCTCGGGTTTGTACGGCGTGGGATACAGGTACTTTGTTGTTCTAAGATGATGGCAAGAATCCACTTTTCACTTATGCGGCGGGATGCACCGTCCCGCCGCGCCACATTTCTGCTTCACCCCGCCGGCGGGATGCTCCTACAACACCGGCCGGTCAATGGGGTTTCCCATTGTGGGGCAGCCCCACGCCGTCGAGAAACCCCCGGGCTGCCGGCAAAACGGAGCATCCTGCCGGCGGAGAATCCCACCCGTGGGTATAATTCCTTGTCAGAGCTTTGTGACCCTGGCGATAAATAAAACATTTCACCTTATTCTCCCATCATATGACCTGATCCTGCTGATTTTTCTTGACAATTTCTTTTGTGTTGGATGGTTTTAGCAAATTGAGTGCTGTGCTTAGCTGATGCCTAGCCTTTAGCAGCGCCAGAGAAACATGGGTTGTTGAGTGTGCTGTATTTATGCACGTGAGCAGGAATTGACTCAAATATTTAAATCATGTGGGTTTTTAAAAGAAAACACCCCCGATACTAAGAAAAAAGGGCAAAAAGTACAGTACTCTGGTGGGAGCCACCTCATGAGTCTTCCCCCTAAGTTACACCACCAGATGTCCTAACCTTGTTCTCCAGATACCTTCAATAAATGTTTCATTGTTTGTATAAAATGTTCTGCCAGCCCATTTGTGGCAGGATGATAAGGAGCCCATCGGATGTGTTGAATTCCATTCTTCATGTAGTGTGTGAACTCTTGAAAAATGAGGTGTGGCCCACGGGTTTTTCACGGTAATCAAATCTACTGAGGATTTCACCCAATCTCTCAATTGTTGAGTGTTAACTAAAATGAGAAACATACGCCCTTCAAATGGTCAGCATAATCGTTCAATTTTCCTTGAAGAAGTTGATGAACGGCTGCTACCTCCAGGCGACCCCCTGAATTGAATCTCTCAAGGTGAACTTAATCTTTTGAGCCAGAGAAACCCTGCCACGTCGCCAAGCCACACTCCTGATTTTGGAGGCTCCGAGTCCTTCCATCCCAGCAAAATCCGTCTCCGGGCCACCAGGGAGGAAAAGGCCAGAACATCAGCCTCCCTCCCCCCCGCTGGGTCCCGGATCTTCCGATACCCCAAATATTGCCAATTCTGGACTCGAAGACGCCCTCCCTTCCAGGACCTCTGACATGACGTCCGCAAATCCCTACCAGAATCCCCTCAACTTCGGACACGCCCAAAACATATGTACATGATTTGCCGGGCTTCCCCCACAGCATCCACACCTATCCTCCACTTCCTCAAAAAACCTACTCATCCGAGCCACCGTCATATGAGCCCAATGGACCACCTTGAACTGGATCAGACTAAGCCTGGCACACGACAAGGATGAATTGACTCTCCTCAAGGTCTTTTCCCATAGTCTGACTTCCAACTCCCCTCCCAACTCTTCTTCCCACTTCCTCTTCACCTTCCCGATTGGGACCCCTTCCCACTCCATCAATTCCTTGTATATCTCCGAGAACGCCCCCTCCCCAACCCCCGTTTTTTACATTACCTTATCCTGTAGTCCCCTCAGGGGGAGGCGAGGAAAGCTTGGATTTTGCCTCCGGACAAAATCCCGTACCTGTAGGTACCAAAACCCTTTCCCCACCTGGCAACTCAAAACTCCTCCTCTAAAGCCTCCAGGCTCGGGAAACCCTCCTGAATGAATCTAATCTCTCCAGGCTCGGGAAACCCTCCTGAATGAAGAGATCCCCAAATCTCTCAATCCCTGCCCGCTGCCACCTCCTAAAGCCCCCATCCAGCCCTCCCGGAACAAAATGGTGATTGTCACAAATCGGTGACCACACTGATGCCCCCTCTAATCCCATGTGCTGTCTCCATTGCCCCCACACCCTCAGGGCTGCCACCACCAGTGGCTTGTGGAGTACCGAGCCGGTAAGAACGGCAGGGGCGCCGTTAATAAAGCCTCCAAAGTCGTACCCTTAGAGGATGCCGTCTCTACTCGCTCCCAAACCGACCCCTCCCCCACTACCCAATTCCTGACCATCGATATGTTGGCCGCCCAGTAATAATTAATAAAACTTGGGAGGGCCAAGCCCCCCTCACGGTGACCCCGTTCCAGGAGTGCCTTCTTCACCCTCGGGGTTTTACCAGCCCATTGAAATCCGAGATCACCGCATTCATTTTCCGAAAAAAGGCCTTTGGGACAAAAATCGGGAGACATTGAAAATAGAACAGCAGCCTCGGGAGTACTGTCATCTTCACTGTCTGCAGCCCCCCCCCCCCCGCCCCGCCAGTGTCAGCGGGAGCATGTCCCACCTGCAGAAATCCCTTTTCATCTTATCGACCGCTTTACCCAAATTTAACTTGTGAAGCTGCCCCCAATCCTTAGCTACCTGAATCCCCAGATACCTGAAACTTCTCCCCACCACAAAGGTACCTCCCTCAATCTGCATTCCTGCCCCCGTGCCTTAATCGCAAACACCGTGCTCTTTCCCATGTTTAGTTTGTCACCTGAAAACCGCCCAAATTCTTCCAGTGTCTCCCTAGTTCCAGCCATCCCCCCCAACAGGTCTGTAAAGAAGTAAATTGTCCATGTAGAGCGAAACCCTATGCTCCACCCCACTCTCACTATCCCCAGTCAGACATTCGATGACCTAAGGGTCATTGTCAAGGGTTCTATGGCCAGGGCAAACACTAGTGGGGAGAGGGGGCATCCCTGTCGTATCCCCCTACAAAGACTAAAATATTCTGACCGGACCCGGTTGGTTCTTACATTTGCCACCGGAGCCTGGTATAGCAACCGGACCCAATCAACAAATCCCTGCCCGAACCCAAACCTGCCGAGAAGATCCCATAGGTACTTCCACTCCACCCAGTCAAAAGCCTTTTCTACGTCCATAGCTACTACCACCTCAACCTTGCGCCCCTCCGCTGGCATCATTATAACATTTATAGCCGTGTAATGTTGGACGTCAGGTGCCTGCCCTTCACAAATCCCGTCTGGTCCTCCCCGATTACCTCCGGGACATAGTCCTCGATACGTGTGGCCAAGATCTTTGCCAGCAATTTAGCATCTACGTTCAAAAGGGAGATCGGCCTGTATGATCTGCAGCTCTCCGGGTCCTTATCCTGTTTCAAGAGATGAGAGAGATCGATGCCTGTGATAGCATTGCGGGGAGCACTCCCAGTTCCTTAAACTCATCTAAGGCCTTAACCAGGAGCGGCCCCGATAACCTAGAAAACGTTTTATAAAACTACACTGGGTATCCAACCGGTCCTGGGGCCTTACCCGATTGAATCGCCCCCAATCCATCTATCACCTCCCCGAGCCCATTTGGGCTCCCCAGGCCTTCCACCAGCTCCTCATCTACCTTCGGGAACTTCAGCCCCACCAAGAATTGCTTCATACCCTCCTCTCTGGCTGGGGGTTCCGATTTATGAAGTTGACTATAGAAGTCGCGAAACACATCATTTACCACCCCCGGGTCCACCACCACCTTCTCCCTCATATCCTTTACTTTCCTAATTTCTATCACCGCCTGCTGCTTTCTCAGCTGATGTGCTAACATCCTACTAGCTTTCTCCCCATATTCGTGTTTGGCCCCTTTTACCCTCTTCAGCTGCCCCTCTGCCTTACCTGTGGACAGGAGCCTAAATTCCATTTGAAGTCTCTCACGCTCCTTCAGGAGCTCCTTATCTGGAGACGCCACATCTCTCCCGTTCACCTGTAAGATTTCACCTACCAGCCTGTCCAACTCCACCCGTTCAGTGTTCTCCCTGTGGGCCCGAATCGAAATAAATTCCCCACTGATAACCACCTTCAATGCTTCCAAACCCCTGCCGCGGTCTCACCCATTTAGCTGCTCTTTATGTACCCTTGGATGGCCTCCCTCACCCGCTTACAGATCTCATCCTCCGCTAGCTGCCCTACATCTAACCTCCATTGTGGACGCTGGGTCTTCCCTGTGCTCACCCGTAGGTCTACCCAGTGTGGGGTGTGATCCGACACCATGATTGCTGAGTATTCAGTACCCTCCACCCCTGCTAACAGTGTTTTGTCAAGTACAAGAAAGTCTATCCTGGAATACACCTTGTGCACATGGGAGTAAAATGAATGCTCCTTGGCCCCCAATTCTCCACGGATCCACACCCACCCCGATGCGCACCATGAACCCCCGCACCTCTTTCGCCAAAGCTTATACGTTTCCCGACCTGGAACTCAACCGGTCTAGTCTCGGATCCAGAACCGTGTTAAGATTTCCCCCCGTAATCAGCTGGTATGAGTCGAGGTCCGGAATCTTCCCCAGCACCCTCCTGACAAACGTGACATCATTCCAGTTTTGGGCGTTTATATTCACCAACACCACAGCAATTCCCTCCAGCTTCCCGCTGACCATAATAAATCTACACCCCGGGTCTGCCTCTATCCTTCCCACCTCGAATGCTACCTTTTCATTAACCAGAATTACCACCCCCTTGTTTTGAAAGTCCAATGCCGAATGAAACACCTGTCCGACCCATCCCTTCTTCAGTCTAACTTTGTCGCCCAGCTTCAAGTGCATCTCTTGCAACATGACCACATCCGCCTTCAGCTGCCTCAAGTGTGCGAACATTCCACGTGACCAGCCTGGTCGGGGGGCACCCTACCCCCCTCCCCTGTCGATCAGCCATGACCTTTCCATGGCCAACCGTTGGTCCATGCCCGCACCTCACCTGGCTCGTCCCCAGCAGCTACCATCATCCACTCTCCTCCTCCAACACCCTAAAGGTCTCCTCCTCGTCAGCAGTTTACCCCCCCCACCCCCCCATCTCTCCCCCCCCCCGCCCCCCCATCTCTCTCTCTCTCCCCCCCCCAAACGTTCATCTTCAGCTCACCCCCCACTTTGCTTCCGTGAACTAGCTCTCCCAGCTAGCCTGGCAGCTCCCGCCCCTGGCACCTAGCATCCTATCACCTGCTGGTTCCCCTCCCCAATTCTTAGTATAAGTTTCCAGAACAATGGTAAAAAGCACAAAAAAAACAAACAATCCCTCCCAAGGTCCAAGCACAAAGGCCCACCCCTCCTCCCTTAACAAAATCTTATCCAGTCAAACACCTTCAAACAGAGCCAGATGGAACAGACCGAGAAAAAAAAGAAAAAGGAGTCATGCATGCAGAATCTCAAACAACTTTCTGAACATCGCAAATTAAATTACAGAGTTAAGACTAAGGTTTTTATAAGGCAAAACATCACTTCTAACTCAGTTCTCCACAGTCAAGATTCAAGGTCCTTGTTTTCCCATCAGGTTATTGTCCTTCATATTGTCTTCCAGCGAGCCAAAGTACAGCTCCCGACCCTCATAGGTCACCCATAGACGGGCCGGGTAAAGCAGTCCAAACGTTATTTGCTTCTCATACAAGGCCGCCTTGACTTTGTTAAAACTCGTCCTCCGCTTTGCGAGTTCTGCTCCCAAGTCCTGGTACACCCAGTTCTCAGCATCTTCCCACATGCACCATTTTGTCTGCCTGGCCCATCTCATGATGTGTCCCTTATCTAGGAACCGATGCAATCGTACCACCATTGCCCTCGGGGGCTCACGCCCCTGGGGCTTATGCATAAGCGCCCTGTGGGCCCGGTCCACCTCCAACGGCTTGGGGAACGCACCCTCCCCTATCAGCTTCTCCAGCATCTTCCACACATACGCACCGGCATCTGATCCTTCCTTCCCCTCTGGCAGACCAATGATCCGGATATTCTGTCTCTCAGAACAGTTCTCCAGGTCCTCCACTTTCTCCAGCAGTCGTTTCTGTTGGTCCTATAGCATCCCGATCTCCGCTGCCATCTTGGTGGACTGCTTCTCTCGTTCCACCGGCAGCTCCTCCAGCCTCTGGATCGCCTGTCCCTGGGTTGTCAATCTCTCCTCCACACAGTCGACCACCGCCCTAATCGAGTCCACCACCCGGGCCAGGTCCTCCGCACACTCCTTGCGATGTTGAGTGAACTTCTCAGTCAAGAAGTTCACCAACTGGTCCGTCGACCATTGAGCTGGTGAGGTCAGATCCTGCATCCGTGCCATTGCCTCCTTCGAACTCTGGTCCAAGCTTCCAACCCACTTTTGATTCCTCCTTTTTCTATTTTTCCCTGGGCGCAGCTCCATAAACTAGGACTCACCACCTTCTCTTCTCGCTTGTACACCTTTATTTTCGAAAAATCCATGTGGAAATCCAGCTTAAAAGCCACAAAAAGACCACCAAGAGCGGGAGCTGCCAAATGTGCGACATTTCACTCCATGGCCGCCACCGGATGTCCAATCGGCAGCATAATCAACATGTACCCATTTGCCAGGGCTCTCCTGGCCATTCCCACAGGTGTAATGGGGCTAACAGCAGCTGGATCCATACATTTTCACAAGATGAACACGTTCCTGCCTTGTCCTCAATTTTGTCATCTAACCCCGACTACCAAAAATAGCTCCTGGCTATCTCCTTCATCCTTACAATACCACAGTAGCCTTCATGTAATTGATTTAATACACGTTTTCTTCATAATGGTGAAATGGTGACTCTCGATCACCAGAGGAGACAACCTGCCTGTCCAGATAACTGAAAACTTTAGGTGGAATATGGCTTTAACTCAGGCTTTGCTCCTGATGTCTTCCTTTGAAGCACCATATCCGAGACCTCTGACAGTAATGGATCATTTATGATATGCTTCTTAATAACAGCAGTTTTATCTACTTGCTCAAAGTGGAAAATATTTCAACACAAACTGCTTATCAACGAACTATTTGGTAAGGATAGTCTGGAGAATCCATCTGCATTCCCATAAAGGCTTGATTGATGATAACTTGATTGTGCATGTATGTGCTGACAAGAGCAATGCCCACCTCTGCATCCTGCTCACTGCCATTGATGGAATTCCAGTATTCGGTTCAAGAATCGTTGTTAGTGGACAATGGCCTGTCAATAAATTGAATTTCCTCCCATACAAAAATTGGGAGGACCGTATGATGCCGAAAATGATTCCAACGGCTTCTTTCTCTATCTGGGGGTAATTTATTTTGGCCTTATTCAAGGTCCTGGATGAAAGGCTATCGGCTCACTTGTGAGAATTATGTGGGATACCACCGCCCAACCCCATAACGTGATGCACACATGCCAGTTGCAGGGTTAAACTTGGATCAGGACATCTGACTTGAGTAGCGCCTCTCTGGCTTGCACAAGTGCTCTCTCACATTGATCCACCCATGTCCATTTTTTATTTCGACACAGTCAATTTTTTTTTTTTAAATAATTTTTTTATTCTCCTCCTTTTTCACATTTTCTCCCACATTTACATCCATCAACAACAAACAATAGTCAGCAAGATATGTCAGTCCCCATAATAACAACGATCCCATCTACCCACCGACCCCCAAACCTCAACCCGCATGTTTACATAAACAAATGACAAAAAGGAATCAGGGATTACCCGTAGTCACCCTTAATCTTACACAGCTCCCCCCCCCACCCCCCACCCCCGCCCCCCACACCCCCCCACTCCAAGTCTCCAGCTCCTCCCGTCCACTGCCTCTTGTAAAACTCCTCTTCCCAACCTCAGTTCCTTCCTCCCAACTTTCCACCCCGGCTAGACCACTCGGACCCTGTTCTGCCAGGCTCCGATGGCCGCAGCCCCTCCCCCCACCTCACTCCCATTCACTGGCCGGCTTAAACCAGCCAGCGTGGAGGCCCCCGCCCGGGTCCCTTTCCCCCTTGCCCGGCCCTAGGAAAGCCCAAAGATCTCCTTTTAGCACACAAACCCCGCATATCCACCTACACCTCAAAGAGCCCTCATTTCGAGTGAAAGTCCCGTCCCTTCCCTTGTCCAAATATATACAACATTGGCTCCTTTAGCCTCTACACCCGCGCGCAGTGATACAAAAAAGAAGAAAATACAGTCATGTGGTTACATCGGCACATGGCCATTCCTCAATTTGTCAGTTCTGCCACAGTCCTTCTGCTTTCGCAAACTCCTCCGCTGCTTCCGCCGTTCCAAAATAAAAGTCCCTGAGCTTGTAAGTCACCCTCAGCTTCGCTGGATATACAATGCCGCACCGCACCTTGCTAATGTACAGTGCCCTCTTCACCAGGTTGAAGGCAGCCCGCCTCCTCGCCAGCTCCACCGTAAAGTCCTGGTATACACGTATACCAGCTCCAGCCCACTGCACCACCCGCTTCTGCTTGGCCCAGCTCAGGACCTTCTCCTTCACCCTGTACCTACGGAAGCACAGAGTCACTGCCCTTGGCGGCTCACTCGCCTTTGGTACAGACCTCCACGACCGATGAGCCCGATCCAGTTCATATCGGGAGGGATCCTCCCCCTCCCCCAATAGTTTTGCCAGCATCGCGGCAAAATACTCAGTCGGCTTCGGTCCTTCAACTCCTTCGGGCAGCCCCACAAGTCTCAAATTCTGTCGCCTGGATCTGTTTTTCAGGTCTTCCATATTTCCTCGCAGATCCTTGTTAGTGGATCACCCTCCGCATATCCTTCCCCATCGAGGCAAGTTGATCACCGTGCTGCAATAACGTCTCCTCCACTTCCTTCAGCGCCTTCCCTTGCTCTCGCACCTCCGCCACTGCACTCGCCACCTCTGTCCTCACCGGGGAAACTGCCTCCTCCACCAGCACACTCAAAACCTCCCTCATCTCCTTCCTCACCGTCTCCATGCATTTCGCAATCTGCGCCAACTGCTTTTCGAATTCCGCCGCCATCACCTTAGTTATTTCTTCAGCCGTAAGCAATGCGGCCTCCCCAGGTGCTCAAGCCTCCATTTTCCTTGGTGACCCCGCGGTGGCCTTTCCACTCCCCGACGGACCTTCAGCTGTTTTTTTAACGGCCGTTTTTTTGCTCACCCTCGACATTTTTCTTTTTTTTTCTGTGCCTTCACTCTGCCGCCTCTGTGCCTTCTCCCTGCTTCTGGCGCCTCCGTGGACCCTGGGACCGGGCTTAAAGCCCCGAAAATGCTGTTCCCGAACTGGAGCCCTCCATTGTGCGGCCGCCTCCCGCCCGCCGTCACCGGAAGTCCCCTCGACACAGTAAATTGTGTGACAGTTTTAGAGTAGGAGCCAGATTAGAGATAAACCTTCCGTAATAATTTAATAAGCCTAAGAAAGATCAAAGTTGGTTCACATTCTGAGGTGCGGGTACCTCAGTAATGGCTTTGACATTTTATGCAGTCCCTTGACATCGATTACATATCCCAGATATCTGACTGCAGATGGAAAAATTCACATTTGCCTTTTCGGACTCTGAATCGATAATTCTTTACTGTTTTTTCCCCAGTAATCAAGATGTAATTTTAGTAGCACTGGACTCTGTCTAATCCGCTTAAAATTTGGTCCATTGCTCATTGGTACAACACTGGTGTGGAAGTGATGCCAAATGGTAATCTTTTATATTGAAATACCCCTTTGTGTATCATACGTGTCAAGAACTGCTGTGAATCTGAAGATATGCTTGACTGAGGCCAATTTTACTGAAGTGTTGGCCTCCAGCCAACCCAGTGAATAAGTTATCAAGCCAGGGCTGGGGGTGCTGCTCTGCACACAGTACAGGATTAATGGTGACTTTAAAATTTCCACAAATACTTACAGATCCATCCTTTTTCATCACTGGTACGATCGGCATGGCCCAATCACTCACGTTAACGGTTTCAGGAACTCCGGTTATCTTTAAAAATAAATTTAGAGTACCCAATTATTTTTTTCCAATTTAGCATGGCCAATCCACCTACCCTGCTCATCTTTGGGTTGTGGGGGCGAAACCCACGCAAACACGGGGAGAATGTACAAACTCCACACGGACAGTGACCCAGAGCCGGGATCGAACCTGGGAACTCGGCGCCGTGAGGCAGCAGTGCTAACCACTGCGCCACTGTGCTGCCCAAGGACTCCGGTTCTAACCAGCTGTTCTAATTCTGCCTCTACATTAAGTCTCATTGTATACTAACCTAGCCTTTAAGCATCTCACCTGACTTTCTTCCCTGATCTTCAGTTTTACTGAGATATCCTTCAATCTTCTCAGCTCACAGTTGGTGACAATGGCATGTTTTTCAAGATTTTGGATAGGCTTGATTCAGAATCTGTCATGAGATTTACCTCTGCCCAATTTGTTTTCAAGCCCAGTGCTTCCCATTAGTGCTGGATAATTTCCTTTAACTATGTGCAAGGACAAGTCCATTTAACGGCACTGTTGCATCAATACTGCTCCTCAACGCAACCACTTCGCCACTATCTTCGATGGTTGCAGAGCAATGTGTTGGAGCTTTCCTTGATAAATAATCTCTGGCACCAGCCAGACTGCTGCTTAGGCCACCCTCCATCTTCACTGGCTGACTGTCAAATAATGGAATGAGCCAATATCAGTTTGCATCAGCAATAGCTAATACATTTAATGACAGATTGTCTACGGACTGTGAATCGTGTTCCTTCTCACGTCCTCTTTGTATCACATGGAAACGTTTTCCTTTATTCAGGTTCCCATTTGATTTCTTCAAATCTCTTTGAACTTTTGCTTAAAACTTGTTTCTTTTTCCAACAAGCGTGTGCGATGTGGCCCTTTCTGCAACAATTTCTGAACACTAGGGGCGGGATTCTCCGACCCCCCACCGAGTCGGAGAGTCGGCGGGGGAATTCCTGTCCCGCCGCCGGCTTCCGAATTCTCCGGCGCCGGTTTTCGGTGGGGGCGGGGATCACGCCGCGCCGGTCGGGGACCGTTGGCATGGGCCCCACAGCAATTCTCCGGGCCCCGATGGGCCGAGCGACCGCCTGTTTTCGGCCAGTCCCGCCGGCGTGAAATAGACAAGGTCCATACCGGCGGGACTTGGCTTGGAGGGCGGTTAGCGGGGTCCTCGGTGGGGGGGGGGGGGGGGCACCAGGGGATCCGGCCCCGGAGGGGCCCCACGGTGGCCTGGCCCGCAATCGGGGCCCAGCAATCTGCGGGCGGGCCTGTGCCGTGGGGGCACTCTTTCCCTCTGCGCCGGCCTTTGTAAGGCTCCGTGATGGCTGGCGCGGAGAAGAAACCCCCTGTGCATGCGCAGGAAACACTCCAGTGGTTCTGCTAATGCGCCAGAACACGCTGACAGTCCGGCGCATGCGCCAACTTGCGCCGGCCGGCGGAGGTCCTTCGCCGCCGGTTTACGCGGCACCAATCCCTCCAGCGCCGCCTAGCCCCCGGAAGTGCGGAGGATTCCGCACCTTCCGGGTGGCCCGACGCCGGAGTCGTTCACGCCACTCATTGGTGCCGGTACGGGCTGCTCCGCCGATTGCGGGAGAATCCTGACCATGTCTGTGCACCAACAATCTGCTGCTGAGTGCCTGGTTGTTGCACACCTATGACAAGTGCAAGTCTGTATTTACGCTCAAGTTTCAATTGGTATCTTGTGTATTCTTGTGCTTGAATTCAACTGTTCAGCTTTTTTGGTTGCTAATTCCATGGATACAGCAACATCCAAAACTTTTCTAAAGGTCAGGTTACTTTCGGTTAACAACAGCTTTTGAATAGTTTCACTCCTTAAACCACAGACTAATCTATCTCTGATGGTATCATTTAACATATCCTTGGTATCATTTAACATACCCCGGTTCGCAGTGTTCAGCAGCCAGCCAGTCTTTTCAGGGTAGCTACAAATTGTGCAATCAATTCACCTTCTTCTTTAACTTTCAGAAGAATTTTAAGGGAGAAAAGGGCTCTGTTCTACACTGGAAGCAGTAGTGCACACTTTCTTGAGGATCTGGATTAATGGACTGGTGATAATACAACAAGTATATACACCCCCTCAGACCCTCCAGTGTAAAGAACAAAAACAAAAAATAATAAAGTGACCCCCCCCCCCCCCCCCCCCCCCCACACCCCCGGGTTGCTGCTGCCATTGACCAATGTCTACCGCTCTGCCAGGAAGTCTAAGAACGGTTGCCACCGCCTAAAGAATCCTTGTACCGACCCTCTCAAGGCGAATTTCACCCTCTCGAACTTGATAAACCCTGCCATATCGCTGATCCAGGATTCCACGCTTTGGGGCCTCGCATCCTTCCACTGAAGAAGAATCCTTTGCCGGGCTACTAGGGACGCAAAGGCCAGAATTCCGGCCTCTTTCGCCTCCTGCACTCCCGGCTCCTCTGCCACCCCAAATATTGCGAGCCCCCAGCCCGGCTTGACCCTGGATCCTACCACCCTCGACACTGTCCTCGCTACGCCCTTCCAAAATTCCTTCAGCGCTGGACATGCCCAGAACATATGGGTGTGATTTGCTGGGCTCCCTGAGCACCTAACACACCTGTCCTCACCCCCAAAAAACCGACTCATCCTTGTCCCGGTCATGTGTGCCCTGTGCAGCACCTTAAACTGTATGAGGCTGAGCCTCGCGCACGATGTGGAAGAGTTCACCCTCCCTAGGGCATCTGCCCACGTCCCTCCCTCAATGTCCTCTCCCAACTCCTCCTCCCACTTACCTTTTACCTCCACCACCGAGGCCTCCTCCTCCATCACCTAGTAAGTTTCTGAGATCTTCCCCACTCCCACCCACCCCCACGGGAGCACCCTGTCCTGTAAAGTGTGTGGCCGTAGCCGCGGGAATTCCGCCACCTGCCGCCTGGCAAACGCCCTTACCTGTAAGTACCTGAAGGTGTTCCCCGGGGGGAGCCCGTACTTCTCCTCCAGCTCACCCAGGCTTGCGAACTTCCCATCCACAAACAGGTCCCCCAACTTTCGTATTCCTGCCCTGTGCCACCCCGCAAACCCTCCACCTGTTCTTCCTGGGGCGAACCTGTGGTTCCCCCGTAATGGGGTCCCCGTCGACGCCCCCACTTCCCCCCACTGCCACCTCCACTGCCCCCAAATTTTGAGGGCAGCCACCACCACCGGACTCGTGGTATACCTCCTTGGAGGGAGCGGCAGCGGCGCCGTTGCCAGCACCACCAGACTCGTATCCACACAAGACACCGTCTCCAGCCTCTTCCATGCAGCCCCCTCCCCCTCCATCACCCACTTGCGCACCATCGTCGCATTGGTGGCCCAGTAGTATCCACAGAGGTTGGGCAGCGCCAGTCCCCCCCTATCTCTACTCCGCTCCAGGAACACCCTTATCACCCTCGGAGTCCCTCGCGCCCATACAAACCCCATTATACTCCTGTTAACCCGCCTGAAAAAAGCCTTCGGGATAAACACGGGGAGGCACTGGAATAGGAACAAAAACCTTGGGAGCACCGTAATTTTGATTGACTGCACCCTACCCACCAAGGACAGCGGCAACGCGTCCCACCTCTTGAACTCCTCCTCCATTTGCTCCACCAGCCTTGTAAAATTAAGCCTATGCAGGGCCCCCCAGCTCCTGGCCACCTGGAGTCCCAGATACCTGAAGCTCCTCTCCGCCTTTTTTAGTGGGAGTTCACCAATCCCCCTCTCCTGGTCCCCTGGATGAACTACGAACAGCTCGCTCTTCCCCATGTTGAGATTGTACCCCGTAAAGTCCCCGAATTCCCTAAGAATCCTCATTACCTCCGGCATTCCTCCCACCGGGTCCGCCACATACAGCAGCAGGTCGTCCGCATAAAGTGACATACTGTGCTCCTCCCCACCACGCACCAACCCCCTCCAGTTCCTTGACTCCCTCAGTGCCATAGCCAGGGATTCAATCGCCAGTGCGAAGAGCAGGGGGATAAGGGACACCCCTGTCTCGTCCCTCGGTGCAACCGAAAGTACTCGGACCTCCTCCTGTTTGTGGCCACACTCGCCATCGGGACCTCATACAACAGCCTAACCCACCTGACAAACCCCTTCCCAAACCCGAACCTCTTCAGCACCTCCCACAGGTACCCCCACTCTACCGTATCGAAGGCTTTCTCAGCGTCCATCGCCACCACTATCTCTGCCTCCCCCTCCCTCGCTCGCATCATGATAACGTTCAAAAACCTCCGCACATTCGTGTTCAACTGCCTCCCTTTCACAAACCCCGTCTGGTCTTCGTGGATGATCTGCGGCACACAATCCTCAATCCTCATGGCTAAGACCTTCGCCAGCACTTTGGCATCTACGTTTAGCAATGAAATCGGCCTGTAAGACCCACACTGCAGGGGATCCTTGTCCCGCTTCAGGATCAAGGACATCAGTGCCCGGGATATCGTCCGGGGCAAAGTCCCCCCTCCCTTGCCTCATTGAAGGTCCTAACTAACAGCAGACCCAACAGGTCCATATATTTTTTGTAGAATTTGACCGGGAAACCGACCGGCCCCGGTGCCTTCCCCGCCTGCATGCTTCCTATCCCTTTGATCAGCTCCTCCAGCCCAATCGGGGCCCCCAGTCCCGCCACCAGTCCCTCTTCCACCTTTGGAAACCTCAATTGGTCCAGGAAATGGCCCATCCCTCCCTCCTCCCGTGGGGGCTCGGATCGGTACAATTCCTCATAGAAGTCCCTGAAGACCCCATTGATGCCAGCTCCACTCCGCACCACATTCCCTCCCCTGTCCTTAACTCCGCCGATCTCCCTAGCTGCATCCCGCTTCCGAAGCTGATGCGCCAGCATCCGGCTTGCCTTTTCCCCATACTCGTAAATCGCCCCCTGGGCCTTCCTCCACTGCACCTCCGCCTTCCTGGTGGTCACCAGGTTGAATTCGGCCTGGAGGCTACGCCTCTTCCTCAACAATCCTTCCTTGGGCTCCTCCGCATACCTCCTGTCTACCCTCACCATCTCCCCCACCAGCCTCTCCCTCTCCCCCGCTCCTTCCGCTCTTTGTGGGCCCTAATGGAGATCAGATCTCCCCTCACCACTGCGTTCAGTGCCTCCCATACCATCCCCACTCGGACCTCCCCGTTGCCATTGGTCTCCAGGTACCTCTCTATACTTCCTCGGACCCGCTCGCTCACCTCCTCGTTCGCAAACAGCCCCACCTCCAAGCGCCACAGTGGGCGCTGGTCCCTCTCCTCCCCCATCTCCAAGTCCACCCAATGCGGGGCGTGGTCTGAAATGGCTATTGCCGAATACTCTGTATCCTCTACTCTCGCTATCAGCACCCTACTCAAAATTAAAAAGTCGATTCGGGAATAAGCCTTATGGACATGTGAGAAGAATGAAAATTCCCTAGCCACCGGCCTTGCAAATCTCCAAGGGTCCACCCCTCCCATCTGGTCCATAAACCCCCTCAGCACTCTAGCCGCCGCCGGCTTCTTACCCGTGCTAGACCTGGAGCGATCCAGTGCCGGATCCAGCACCGTGTTAAAGTCTCCCTCCATTATCAGGTCCCCCACTTCCAAGTCTGGGATCCGACCCAACATACGCCGCATAAAACCCGCATCGTCCCAGTTCGGGGCATATACATTGACCAGTACCACCCGCTCTCCCTGCAACTTACCACTTACCATTATGTACCTACCGCCATTATCTACCACAATGCTCGACGCCTCAAACGACACCTTCTTTCCCACCAAGATCGCCACCCCTCGATTTTTGGCATCCAGCCCCGAGTGAAACACCTGACCTACCCACCCTTTCCTCAATCTTACCATGTCTGCCATCTTCAGGTGTGTCTCCTGAACCATAGCCACATCCGCCTTGAGGCCCTTCAGGTGCGCGAACACGCGGGCCCGCTTAACCGGCCCATTCAGTCCCCTTACATTCCAGGTTATCAGCCGGATCAGGGGGCTACCCGCCCCCCTCCCCCGTCGACTAGCCATGACCCCTCCTCGGCCAGCCACGTGCCCACACCCCACACCCGGCCCGTTCTCGCCCCCCCCCCCCCCCCCACTCGCTCCAGGTACTCCTTGCCCATAGCAGCAGCAACTCGATTTCCCCCCCCCCACCCCCGGCACACCCTCCTCTCCCGTCCCCATCCATAGGCTCTCCCCCTTCCGTTCTAAACGCGGTAAACAACCCTCGCTTCCCGGCCCCGCCCCCTCCAGTCTTCAGCGCGGGAAAAAGCCCGCGCTTTCCACCTACCAAGCCCCGCCACCTCTGACACAGCTCCTTTTACAAGCCCGGTCCCCTCATCCCTGGCTCAGGCCTCTCCCTCCCCCGTGGGGCCCCATCTCACCTCCAAGAGCCCCCCCGACCAACCCAACCAAAACAGTGCCCAACCCGCCCCAGCCACCCTCACCAACCCAAAAGAGAAAAAACACAAAGAAAAAGAAACCCGGAGCAATACAAAGGCCCCCCCTCGAAACAAAAATAAACAAAGCATATCAACCGCAGTCCCCAATCGCCCGTCCCGACCCTCAATCTGTGTCCAACTTCTCGGCCTGAACAAAGGCCCACGCCTCCTCCGGAGACTCAAAGTAATGGTGCCGGTCCTTGTAGGTAACCCACAGTCGCGCCGGCTGCAACATGCCAAACTTCACCCCCTTCCTGTGCAGCACCGCCTTCGCTCGATTGTACCCGGCCCTCCTCTTCGCCACCTCCGCACTCCAGTCCTGATATATCCGAACCTCCACGTTCTCCCACCTGCTGCTCCTCTCCTTCTTGGTCCACCTGAGCACACACTCCCAATCGACAAAACGATGGAACCTCAACAGCACCGCCTGCGGAGGCTCGTTAGCCTTGGGCCTCCTCGCCAGCACTCTGTGGGCCCCTTCCAGCTCTAGGGGCCCCTGGAAGGACCCCGCTCCCATCAGCGAGTTCAACATGGTGACCACATAGGCCCCCACGTCCGGCCCCTCCAGCCCCTCCGGGAGGCCCAGTATCCACAGATTCTTCCCCCTCGACCGATTCTCCATCTGCTCGAACCACATTTCTTGTGGAGCGGCTCGTGCGCCTCCACCTTTACCGCCAGGCCTAAGATCTCGTCCTCATTGTCAGAGATCTTTTGTCGAGCCTCGCGGATCGCCACTCCCTGGGCCGTCTGTGTCTCCAGCAGCTTATCAATAGACGCCTTCAGCGGCTCGAGCAGGTCCCTTTTAATATCTCTGAAGCAGCGCTGGATACCCTCCTGCTGCTCTTCCGCCCACTGCATCCACGTTGCCTGGTCTCCGCCCGCCGCCATTTTGTCCTTCTTCCCTCGCACCTTCTTCGGGTCCACCACCGCCTTTTTTGTCGTCCCGCTCCTAGTTGAAGCCATATACTGATGGGGAGCTGTTGTAGACTCCTTTCCACACCGGGAAACGTCAAAAAAGTGCCTTTGGGGGCCCTGAAAAGAGCCCAAAAGTCCGTTTTTGTGGGAGCCGCCCAATGTGCGACTTAGCTCCGCATAGCCGCAACCGGAAGTCTGATAAATAAACCTAGTATGCAGCCTTGGGCTTGGATATCTAAAACATCGAGGCAGTTACATCAAAATCTGTCCATTATTGTTCTTTCACCTATGGTGTAGTCAAAATAGCGGATGAAGAAACTGAAGGTTGGGACAACAGCTTTCAGACAAGTACATGAAAACAGAGTTTGTATCTGTCAAAAGTGGTCACGGTCCTGGGGGCCGGTCGATAAAGGCAATCGGCTCAGTGCGTCGGCATTCGCTATCTGCGTTCCTGGTTTGTGCTCCAGAGAATACTCGTATACAGCGAGCAACAAAGCCCAGCGCTGGATCCGTGCAGAAGCAATGGGCGGTATTGGCTTATCCTCTCTGAAAAGTCCCAGCAGAGGCTTATGATCAGTCACTATAGTGAAATGGCGGCCATACACGTACTGGTGGAAGCGTTTCACCGCAAAAACCACCGCCAGGCCCTCCTTCTCGATCTGCGCGTACTTTTTCTCCGCTGCAGTCAATGTGCGGGAGGCGAAAGCTATCGGTCGCTTGGCCCCGTTCTCCATCTTGTGGGACAGTACGGCCCCAATACCATACGGGGATGCATCACATGTGACGAGCAAAGGCTTTCCAGGATCATAGTGGGTTAGTAACCCAGACGACGACAATTGTTGTTTTACCCGCCGGAAAGCGGTTTCTTGCGGCTGACCCCAAACCCAGGTGTGATTTTTCTTTAGCAGAAGATGCAACGGGGCCAGCGTTGTTGCCAGATTGGGGAGGAACTTCCCGTAATAGATTACGAGGCCGAGAAAAGAACCAAGATGCGAAGTGTCAGTCGGGGCGGGGGCCTGTTGAATCGCGCGCACCTTCTCTGCGACGGGGTGCAAAGCTTCGCGGTCCACCCGATAACCCAGGTAGACTACTTCCTTCGCCTGAAAGACGCACTTTGTGCAACGTAAATGGACTCCAGCCTCCGAAAAGCGTCTAAGGACAGCCTCCAGATTTTCCAAACGTTCCTGCTCCGATGTCCCTGTGATCAAAAGGTCATCTAAGTAGACAGCGACACGCGGTAAACCTCTCAAAATGCCCTCCATAATGTGTTAAAAAATAGAGCAGGCAGAGGATACTCCAAAGGGCAAACATGTATGTTCATACAGGCCCCGATGTGTATTAATTGTTACATGTGGTCGGGAGGCAGGGTCCAGCTCCAACTGTAGGTAGGTGTGACTCATATCTAATTTTGTGAACGAGAGTCCACCTGCAAGCTTCGCGTAGAGATCCTCTATGCGAGGCATTGGATATCGGTCGAGTCGGGAAGCCGTATTCACTGTAAATTTATAGTCGCCGCACAAGCGAACTGTGGCATCTGGCTTCATTACAGGTACAATTGGTGCTGCCCAGTCAGCGAAACGGACGGGCCTGATAATACCCAAAGTTTCCAAACGAGTGAGCTCCCCTTCTACCTTCTCGAGCAAGGCGTAAGGCACCAGGCGCGCCCGGAAATAGCGCGGCGTGGCTCCTGGTTCGACTTGGATACGATCTACGGCCCCTTTTATTTTCCCCAAACCGGGCTGGAATACATCTGGGTATCGTCCTAGCACCTCAGTCAACCCTCCAGAAACTGTTTGGAGGATGTGCTGCCACTGCAACCGCAAATGGTGCCACCAGTCCCGACCCAACAGGCTGGGCCCATGGCAGCGCAGCACGATAAGTGGGAAATACCCCTCCTGGCGTCCATAAACAACAGGGGTCATCGTAGTTCCTGCAATGTCCAATGGTTCCCCCGTGCAGGTGGCCAACCTGGCCTGTGTGTCGGTTAATGTAAGGGTCTATATACCCTGCTTGATGCGGTCGAATGTCCACTGGGCGATCACGGAGACCGCTGCACCAGTGTCCAACTCCATCTCAAGCGGGTGACCATTGACCCGTACTGTCACCCTAATGGGGGCCACACGGGGAGCTGCCACACAATGCAGCTGCAGGCAGTCATCCTCCGTCTCCACGTCCTCAGGAGTAGTCGCCGCTGGTTCATCCACATGGAAGGTACGGCCCCTGGGCTGGTCCCAGTTTCGGTTGGAACGACGGGGCCTCTGGCGCCCCCAGGACCGGCGTCCCCGACGGGGCGGCGCCTACAAGTCTGACACGGACATGGCTCCTCATCCATTGGTTCTGGAGAAGGCTCCCTTCGGGGAGGAATGTCCGACGGCCACTGGTGTCGATCCGGACGTCGTCTCGCACAAGGTACCGCAGGAGTGCGGGGGGACGTTTTCGGACGGAAGGGGTTGCGCCCCAAGGCATGCACTTCCATTCCCTGTAGCTCCTGCACTCCTCGTTCTGCGCTCTCTCGGGACAATACTATTTGAATGGCCTGTTGGAAAGTCAATGTTGGCTGAGCTAACAACTTTCTCTGGGTGGCCGCATTGTTAATACCGCAAAACAGACGGTCGCGTAACATTTCTGACAAGGTCTCACCATAGTATTAGTACTCCGCAATCCTGCGTAGCCGGGATAGAAAGTTGGCAAGGGATTCTCCTGGGGTCCTCTCAGCGGTATTAAACCGGTACCGTTGGACTATCGTGGACGGGATTGGGTTAAAATGCTGTCCCACTAAATTCACAAGTTCATCAAACGTTTTGGTGTCTGGCACAGCTGGGTACGTAAGGCTCCTAATCACCCCAAACGTATGCGGGCAGCAGGCGGTGAGCAATATGACCACCTGGCGCTTGTTTTCGGTGATATTGTTTGCCCGGAAATAGTAACACATCCGTTGTGTGTACTGGTTCCAGCTTTCCAGCGCAGCATCAAAAACATATAAGAATGGGGACGGGAAGATGGAGGATGGGGGCGCTGTCGGAGCTGGAAGAACGGCAGAGTTGGTGAGAGTTTGTATCAGAGCTGTAATGGAGGGGCAGGGCTGGGAGGGTGTAGGTGCTGCCATAATTCCCAAATTCAAACAACACGCACCTCTTGGTCCAACATTTGCAGAATCGATAAAAGAATGTGCGAGGTCTGAAGCATGCGCAGCACCAGCAATAGTGTCAGGTCCTATGTATTCGCAGAGGTGAGAATGTTCAGGGCCCCAATGGATGAACAGAGACAGGTTAAATCTGAAATAACGGCTAAAACGCTTCCCGAGAAGCCCTGACCAACCTCCTGGCAGATCAACTATGGGAACCTTCACAGGTACTGTGAACTCTACTTCTCCTTCAAGACCTTCACTTCAGCCAAAATATAGTCAAATAAGAAATAGAGAGACAGAGATAAATTCCATTTGGTTATAACTATTGTTATCTTTATCTGTATTTAATTTTGTATGCTTGTGATGGTGTGAGTGAGTTCAGTGAGGAGACATTCATTACCTTTTGTTAACCTCCAGGAAAGTGGGTAAGAGATATTGGTCATGGGCAATAAAAAGGAAATATAACATTTTTCTGTGACAATGTTCTATGGTCAGCGGTATGGTAACAATGCTCTCACATATTTATACTGGAGGGGTTTTTGCTACTGCAGTATGCCGAGCAAGGAGTTACACCCAGATTGTTTATTTAAAGTCAGGCTTGTTGTCCTGCCACAGCTACTGACAATTCACCTTGGGAGATGAAATTGTCTCTGGAGATAAAACACATGGAGAAGGGAAATCAGAATTATTTTGACCCAGCAAGCCAATACCAGAATAATGAGGTTCTGTAGTATTGTGCAAAATTGTTGATGATTCACTATCCAGCCTATATTCATTAGATCTGGATGAATCAGAGATCAGGGGCGTCATTCTCCGACCCCCCGCCGGGTCGGAGAATGGCCGTTGGCCGCCGTGAATCCCGCCCCCGCCCCCGCCGAAGTCTCCGCTCCCGGAGATTGGGCGGGGGCGGGAATCCGGCCGCGCCGGTTGGCGGGACCCCCCGCTGGATTCTCCAGCCTGGATGGGCCGAAGTCCCGCCCAGAAATTGCCTGTCCCGCCGGCGTAAATCAAACCTGGTATTTACCGGCGGGACCAGGCGGCGTGGGTGGGCTCCGGGGTCCTGGGGGGGGGCGCGGGGTGATCTGACCCCGGGGGGTGCCCCCACGGTGGCCTGGCCCGCGATCGGGGCCCACTGATCCGCGTGCGGGCCTGTGCCGTGGGGGCACTCTTTCCCTTCCGCCTCCGCCACGGCCTCCACCATGGCGGAGGCGGAAGAGACTCTCCCCACTGCGCATGCGCGGGAAACTGACAGCGGCCGCTGACGCTCCCGCGCATGCGCCGCATTTCCGCGCCAGCTGGCGGGGAAACAAACGCCATTTCCGCCAGCTGGCGGGGCGGAAATCCCTCCGGCGCCAGCCTAGCCCCTCAATGTTGGGGCTAGGCCACCAAAGATGCGGAGCCTTCCGCACCTTTGGGCCGGCGCGATGCCCGTCTGATTGGCGCCGGCTTTGCCGCCAGTCAGCGGACATCCCGCCGTTGGGGGAGAATTTCGCCCCATCTTCTTAAAACATACAAAATTCTGATGGAACTTCACTTCTGATGGAACTTCACAGGGTAGATGGTGAGAGGATGTTTCCCCTCATGGGGGAATCTAGAACTGGGGGCACGGTTTCAAAATAAAAGATCTTCCTCTTAAGATGGCGATGAAGCGAAATTTCCTTGCTCAGAGGATCATTAATCTTTTAATGCACTACAGCAAAGAGCATGGAAACGCTGGGTTGTTGAAAATATTCAAGGCTGAGTTAGACGGATTTTGGATGTACAAAGGAGTCAAAGGTTTTGGAGGGCAGGTCGTAAAATGGAGTCAAAGACACAATCAGATCAGCTATGCCCTGACTGAATAGCAGAACAGGGTGGAGGGGCTGAGTGGCCTACTCCTGCTTCTTATTTTCAGTCAAGCTAATTAATAACCATTGACGAGATTAAGATTCTTTTGATTCTGTTTGATTGAGCTGTTGTTGCGAGCCAGTGTACTCTCTCCTATCCTGTTATGGATAGGAGAGAGAGAGAAACTGAACTTCTTTATCCTCTCTCCTTCTGTCCACAAGCAGAGTTGTTTTTGAATCATTTTTAAAATAGGGGTATGTATAAATATGCAGTATAAATATGTGAGAGCATTGTTGACATACCGCTGACCATAGAACATTGTCACAGAAAAATTTTACGTTTCCTTTTTATTGCCCATCACCAATATTTCTTACCCACTTTCCTGGAGTTTCTCCTCACTGAACTCACTCACACCATCACACGCATACAAAATTAAATACAGATAAAGATAACAATAATTATAAATAAATGGAATTTAGCTCTGTCTTTTTACGGGGTATGTGGAACATTCCTTGTTCCAGACCTACCCGGGTCCCCTCCCACAACTCCTCTACCGATACATTGATGAGTGTTTTGGTGCCGCTTCATGCTCTCATCCGGACCTGGAAAAATTCATCAACTTCGCTTCCAGTTTCCACCCCTCCATCACTTTCACCTGGTCAAACTCAGACACTTGTCTTCCATTCCTTGATCTTTCTGTCTCCATTTCCGGCAAAAGACTATCTCTACTGATATCCACTACATGCCCACTGACCTCGCAGTAGTTTTCAAACTTGTCCAGGACTGTCTGGAAGTCTCTCTTGTCCTGCCCTTTGGAGTACTTAAAGAAGTTGAAAATTTCTGTTGCACTTTCACCTGCAATGATGAGTAGAAGATCTATCTTCTCAGCATCGGTCATGCCATATAGTTCGGATGCTACCATGCAAATCTCAAATCTCTGCTTGAATGCACGCCAGTTGGCACTGAGATTGCCATGGTACCTGAGCTGCTGAGGAACCGGAATCTCGATCATCTTGCCTGTGTGCTGTTGCTGGTAGTCACGGATCTTGCTGAGTTGAACTATATAGATTCAACAGGCACTACTGGTACCATGTTGTGTTATGTACTCTGGATTAACACAAGCTGCAACTCGATGCAGCGTTGACCAGAAGATACTCCAGACTTTGAAGTAAGTTCAATGTGATTTATTGAACCATTAGCGCAGTTCTCTAGGAGTTCGACTCTCCTGCTAATCTTGCTAGACTAACTCAATCTAACTAACCAGTCTGCTCTAAGCCACGTGGGGGGTGTGATGCTTCTGATCTGCCCCTGTCCTACTCTCTTAAGTGGCGCCTGTGGAAAGAGACAGAGCATGTGTGCCCTGCCCTTATATATGGGTTGCGTAATGCCCCCTTGTGGTAGTGTCACCTCTGGGTGTCTTGACTGCCCATTAGTTGTGTCCTATTCTGTGTGTTCATTAGCTGTATGTCTGCATGTCATGACGTCTCTGGTGCTCGCTCCAGTGTTTACTTAGTCATAGTGTATTTACATTAACCCCTTGTGTATTTACAGTGATGCATATCACCACATATTTCCAGCAAAAGACTATCTACTAATATTCACTAAACACCCACTTGACTCCCACAGCTATCTGGACTACAGCTCTTCGCACCCTACACCCTGTAAGGACTCCATCCCTTTCTCTCAACTCCTTTGCCTCCGTCGCATTTGTTCCGATGATGGCACTTTCCAAAATGGTGCTTCGAAAATGTGTTCCTTCTTCCTTAACCGTGATTTCCCACCTACAGTTGTTGACAGGGCCCTCAACAATGTGCGGTCCATCTCCCGCGCCACTACCCTCACCCCCTCCCCTCCCTCCCAGAACAAGGATAGAGTCCCCCTCGTTCTCACATTTCATCCCATTTTCACCAATTCCTGCATGATGCCAACACCAATTCCTGCATGATGCCAACACCAAACATATCTTCCCTTCACTCCCTTTGCCAGCATTCCACAGAGACCGTTCCCTCCAAGATAATCTAGTCCACTCCTCCACCATACCCAGTACCTCTCCCATGGGATCTTCCCATGAAATCGCAGAAGGTGTAACACCTGCCCCTTTACTGCTTCCATGCTTAACACCCCAGGCCCAAAACACTCATTCCAGGTTAAGCAGAGTTTCACCTGCACCTCTTTCAATCTGTTCTATTGCATTCGCTGTTCCCAATGTGATCTCCTCTATATCGGAGAGACCAAACGCAGACTGGGTGAACTCTTTGCTGAGCACCTTCGATCTGTGCGCATTCAGGACCCTGACCTTCCTGTTGCTTGCCATTTTAACAAAAGACTCTGCTCCCATGCCCACATGTCTGTCCTTGGCCTGCTGCAATGTTCCAGTGAAGCTCAACGCAAACTCGAGGAACAACATCGCATCTTCCGGTTCGGCACGCTACAACCTTCCGGTCTCAACATCGAATTCAACAACTTCAGATGATTAACTCTACCCCACCTCAACCCATTTGTTTTCATCCCATTTCATTTTAACTGTGTTTTACCATTTCTTTCTTTCTTGTCTTTCTTTATATATATTTAACACCTCCCCCCATCTTACCCACCTTTCCTTACCTTTTCTCCCCTTTGCTTCCCCCTTTCCCTCCCCCCACATCTACATCTGTCACAGTTTACCCTCTGATGTTAGTTTCTCTGCTGTTTAGCCTTTCACACCTTTTGTTCTCTCTGGGGATTGCCATTAGCACTCTTTGCCCTTGGTTTCTGAGGCTATTCGCACCCCGTTTCCCTGGGTTTCTGTGGCTGTGATTCATCTTTCATTCTCACTCCACAGTATATATATTTCCCACTTTCTCTGTCTGTTAGCTTTGACAAAGAGTCATTGGACTCGAAACATTAGCTCTTTTCTCTCGCTCCAGATGCTGCCAGACCTGCTGAGACTTTCCAGCATTTTCGTTTTGGTTTCAGATTCCAGCATCCGCAGTAATTTGCTTTTATCCAGTTATTATTTGTGGCGTGTTTCCCCAAAGCCTCAGTTTGTGGGATCCAATTTATAAATAACTCACAAATCACATTATGATGAACTCAGAAGGTTAGTTTCATCACATTCAAACCCAGGGTGGGAGTGGGAGTGTTTGCAACCTTACACACACATACACACATCTCAGTGATGCCTTCAGACCTTTGGGTGGGGTGGTAGCATAGTGGTTAGCACTCATTTATTTTTAACAAACATTTTATTGAGGTATTTTTGGCATTGTAAACAGTAACAATATACATTAGTGTGCAAATATCAATTACAAAAACATAGTGCAAATAACAGTTCCTCTATTGCAAATAGACCCACCTATTCTTCCCCCCTACTCTACACTATTCTACCCCCCTACTCTACACTATTCTACCCCCCCCCACCCCCCCCCGCCGCCCCCCCGCTGACTATTAGTTCCCCGCGAAGAAGTCGATGAATGGTTGCCACCTCCGGGCGAACACCGATAGTGATCCTCGTAATGCGAACTTGATTTTTTTTCCAAGCCAAGAAAACTTGCCATGTCCGACAGCCATACTTCGGTCTTTGGGGGCTTTGAGTCCCTCCAGGCCAACAGTATTCGTCGCCGGGCTACCAGGGAAGCAGAGGCCACAACATCGGCCTCTATCCCCTCCTGGACTCCCGGGTGCTCTGACACCCCAAAAATTGCCACCTCTGGACTCATCGCCACCCTTGTTTTCAGTACCCGGGACATAACATCCGCAAATCCCTGCTAGTACCCCCTGAGTTTTGGGCACGCCCAGAACATGTGAACATGGTTCGCTGGTCCTCCCGCACATCTAGCACACTTGTCCTCCAGCCCAAAGAATTTACTCATCCGGGCCACCGCCATGTGGGCCCGGTGAACTACCTTGAACTGAATCAGGCCGAGCCTGGCACACGTTGCGGTTGCATTTACCCTCCTCAGAGCGTCTGCCCATACGCCTTCCTCCAACTCCCCACCAAGCTCCTCCTCCCACTTGAGTTTCAGTTCCTCTGTCCCTGTGTCCTCCACCCCCGTAAGCTCCTTATAAATATCCGAGACTCTCCCCTCTCCTACCTCTCCCCTGGAAACTACCCTGTCCTGAATCCCCCTTGTGGAAGGCGTGGAAAGGACGGGACCTGTCTACATACAAAATCCCGCACCTGCAAGTACCGAAAGTAATTTCCCCTTGCCAGCCCGAACTTCTCCTCCAGCTCCCTCATGCTCGCGAAGCTCCCTTCCAAGAACAAGTCGCCCATCCTTCCCACCCCCCGCCCTCCGCCACGCTCAAAACTTGCCGTCTATCTACCCCGGGACAAATCGGTGGTTGTCGCATATTGGGGATCAGATCGACGCTCCCACTTCCCCCGCATGCTGCCTCCATTGGCCCCAAATCCGCAGAGCCGCCATCACTATAGGGCTGGAGGAGTACCTGGCCGGCAGGAGCGGCAGAGGAGCCGTGACCAGGGCTGCCAAGCTGGTGCCCTTGCACGAAGCAGCCTCCACCCGCTCCCAAACCGACCCCGTACCCACCATCCATTTTCTTATCATGGCTATGTTAGCCGCCCAGTAGTAGTTGCTAAGGTTCGGCAACGCCAGTCCCCCCTCGCTACGGTTCCGCTCCAGCATCCCCCTCTTTACGCGCGGGGACTTCCCATCCCAAACAAATCCCAGGGTGATTTTATTGATCCTTTTAAAGAAGGACCGCGGAATGAAAATAGGGAGACACTGAAAAATAAACAGGAATCTCGGGAGGATCGTCATCTTCACCGTCTGTACTCTCCCCGCTAGTGACAGCGGGAGCACATCCCATCTCCGAAACTCGCTCCTCATTTGCTCCACCAGCCTAGACAAGTTCAACTTATGCATCCTGCCCCAGTCCCGCGCCACTTGTATCCCTAAATACCTCAAACTTTCCCCAACCAGCCTAAACGGTAGCTCCCTCAGCCTATTCTCCTGACCCCTCGCCTGCACCACATACATCTCGCTCTTTGCCATGTTCAACTTGTACCCTGAAAACTGGCCAAATTCCCCTCGGATTTCCATAATTCCGTCCATCCCTGCCACTGGATCCGACACGTACAAAAGGAGGTCATCCGCGTAGAGCGAGACCTTGTGTTCTAACCCCCCCCGACCATTCCCTTCCATCCCCTTGCCGCTCTCAGAGCAATTGCCAGCTGTTCTATGGCCAACGCAAACAGCAATGGAGAGAGGGGGCATCCCTGTCTTGTCCCACAGTATAGTCGAAAATACTCAGATGTCGTGCTGTTCATCCTTGTACTAGCCTCCGGGGCCTGATATAGCAGTCTAACCCAGTCCACAAAACCTTCCCCAAACCCAACCATCCCAGCACCTCCCATAAATAGTCCCACTCCACCCGGTCAAAAGCCTTTTCGGCATCCATTGCCACCACTACCTCCACCTCTCTGCCCTCCGGGGGCATCATAATCACATTAAGTAGCCTTCTTAGGTTGGCGACCAGCTGCCTGCCCTTTACAAACCCCGTTTGGTCCTCCACAATCACGTCCGGTACACAGCCTTTGATTCTGGACGCCAGGATCTTGGCCAGTAGTTTAGCGTCAACATTGTTTCATTTTTTTTTAAAAAAAATTTATTCTCCTCCTTTTTCACATTTTCTCCCACATTTACGTCCATCAACAATAAACAATAATGAGCAAGATATGTCAGTCCCCATAATAACAACGATCCCATCTACCCACCAACCCCCAAATCTCAACCCGCATGTTTACATAAACAAATGGCAAAAAGGAATCAGGGATTACCCGTAGTCACCCTTAATCTTACACAGCTTCCCCCCCCCCCCCCCCGCCCCCCCACCCCACCGCAGGTCTCCAGCTCCTCCTGTCCACTGCCTCTTGTAAAACTCCTCCTCCCAACCTCGGTTCCTTCCCCCCAACTTTCCACCCCGGCTAGACCACTCGGACCCTGTTCTGCCAGGCTCCGATGGCCGCAGCCCCTCCCCCACCTCACTCCCGTTCACTGACCGGCTTAAACCGGCCAGCGTGGAGACCCCCGCCCGGGTCCCTTTCCCACTTGCCCGGCCCTAGGAAAGCCCAAAGATCCCCTTTTAGCACACAAACCCCGCATATCCACCTACACCCCAAAGAACTCTCATTTCGAGTGAAAGTCCCGTCCCTTCCCTTGTCCAAATATATACCACATTGGCTCCTTTAGTCTCTACAACCGCGCGCAGTGATACAAAAAAGAAGAAAATACAGTCATGAGGTTACATCGGCACATGGCCATTCCTCAATTTGTCAGTTCTGCCACAGTCCTTCTGCTTTCGCAAACTCCTCCGCTGCTTCCGCCGTTCCAAAATAAAAGTCCCTGAGCTTGTCAGTCACCCTCAGCTTCGCTGGATATACAATGCCGCACCGCACCTTGCTAATGTACAGTACCCTCTTCACCCGGTTGAAGGCAGCCCGCCTCCTTGCCAGCTCCACCGTAAAATCCTGAGATCCACGTATACCAGCTCCAGCCCACTGCACCACCCGCTTCTGCTTGGCCCAGCTCAGGACCTTCTCCTTCACCCTGTACCTACGGAAGCACAGAGTCACTGCCCTTGGCGGCTCACTCGCCTTTGGTACAGGCCTCCACGACCGATGAGCCCGATCCAGTTCATATCGGGAGGGATCCTCCCCCTCCCCCAATAGTTTTGCCAGCAACGCGGCAAAATACTCAGTCGGCTTCGGTCCTTCAACTCCTTCGGGCAGCCCCACAATCCTCAAATTCTGTCGCCTGGATCTGTTTTCCAGGTCTTCCATTTTTCCTCGCAGATCCTTGTTAGTATCCATCACCTTCCGCATCTCTTTCCCCATCGAGGCAAGTTGATCACCGTGCTGCAATAACGTCTCCTCCACTTCCTTCAGCGCCTCCCCTTGCTCTCGCACCTCCGCCACTGCGCTCGCCACCTCTGTCCTCACCGGGGAAACCGCCTCCTCCACCAGCACACTCAAAACCTCCCTCATCTCCTTCCTCACTGTCTCCATGGATTTCGCAATCTGCGCCAACTGCTTTTCAAATTCCGCAGCCATCACCTTGGTTATTTCTTCAGCCGTAAGCAGTGCGGCCTTCCCTGGTGTTCCAGTCTCCATTTTTCCTGGTGGCCCCGCGGTGACCTTTCCACTCCCCGACGGACCTCCAGCTGTTTTTATTCCGGCCGTTTTCTTGCTCACCCTCAACATTTTTCTTTGTTCCTTTTTTCCTCCTGTGTCTCCACTGTGCCTCCTCCGTGCCTTCTCCCTTCTTCTGCCGCCTCCGCCGACCCTGGGACCGGGCTTAAAGCCCCGAAAATGCCGTTGCCGACCGGGAGCTCTCCATTGTGCGGCCGCCTCCCGCCCGCCGTCACCGGAAGCACGTTTAGCGTCAACATTAATCAAGGAGATTGGCCTATAGGACCAACAGACTTCCGGATCTTTATCCCGTTTTAATATCAGCGAGATGGTGGCTTGTGACATCGTCGGTGGTAACACCCCATTGTCCCTCGCCTCATTAAACACCCTAACCAGCTCCGGCCCCACTATCCCTGAGAACTCCACTGGATGCCCGTCCGGCACCCTGCCCTCCCCCTATGCCGATCAGCCATCCCCCTTCTTGGGCCCACCCACTGCCCATGCGCCGCGCCTCCCCTGGTCCGCCTCTTGGCAGCTCCCATCCCCGACCTCTTCCCTGTTACCTGGTTCAGTTCCCTCCCTCATCAGCAGATCATCTCCCCCCCCACCCTCCACCCCCCCAGCAACAACCCCCTGTAACCTAACCCCTGCCATATACTGGATGTATACACCCCCCCCTCCTCGCTCCTGTTGACTAGCTCAAAGCAGCTAGCCTGGTGACTCTCAACTCCGGCGCCACCATGTCTCCCACCTATTGTGCCCCCCCCCCCCCCCCCCCCGCCCGCCCATCAACACCACTTCCCCAGAACAGCCCTATTTGAGCAATCGCTCTGGGACCGAAACAGAGAGAAAACAAACAAAGAACAAATCTCGCCCCCACAATAGTGCAAATCAAACTGTACTGAGGTGGGCGCTACCACCCACCCCCCTCCCAACATTGCCAGAAAAATAGCAAAAAGAACCCGTACAGCCCCCCAGCACCCAATAACTTAACCTTTAACTATGACTTTGGCTTTAACTTTAAAACTTTCAAACAGGCAAAAACAAACACAAGAACACCCCAAATATTAAGTAAAAGAACATGCCGAACGACATCGCTAACACGAAGGGCAATCCACAAACACGTGCAAACATCCCTTGAAACACTCTAACTTGAGTCCATGGGTCCTCAGTTCGGCACCAGTCCATGCCCCTTAGCGAAGTCCATCGCTTCCTCTGGGTCATCAAAATAATGCTGCTGTTCCCGGTATGTGACCCAAAGCCGCGCCGGAAAAAGTAGCCTGAACTTGACCTTTTTAAACAGGATCTCTTTAATTTGTCTGTAGGCTGCCCTCCTTCCGGCCACCTCCTGGCTCAGATCCTGAGAGATGCGCAGGACACTGTTGTTCCATAAGCAGCTCTTTGTATTCTTGGCCCACTGTAGGACCCGCTCCTTGTCCACGAACCTACGGAACCTGACCACCATCGCCCGGAGGGCCCCCCACCCCCCCTCGCGGCTGCCTCGCCTGCACTCTGTGTGCCCTGTCCAGCTCCAATGGCGCGGGAAGAAATCATCCCCCACCAGCTTCTGCAGCATGTCTGCCACATACACCGTGGCATCCACTCCCTCGGCCCCCTCCGGGAGCCCAATGATTCTCAGATTCTGCCGGCGAGACCTATTTTACAGGTCCTCCAGCTTGCCCATCAGCCTTGATTGTTGCTCCTTCAACTTTCTAATTTCCACGTCCGCTACTGTTTGGAAATCCGCCTGCTCCTCCACTGTCTTCTCCAATGCCTTGACCTTCTTATCCTGGGCGTCTAGCCTTTGGTCCAGTCGCTCCACCGCTTTCTGAAGCGGTTCCAAATTATCCCACTTCAGGGCTGCAAAGCTCGCCTTCATGACCTTCAGCATGTTGTCCAGTGCTGTCTGGACCGTCCGTTCCGTGGTCCGTTCGTCGGCCATCTTTCCTCCCACTTGAACTTCCACACCACCTTTGTTCAGCCCCTTCTTCGCCTGTTTTCGCTCCCTTCTACTCCTTAAGTCCATACAACTCTCTATGGATCCAGATCTACAGTGCTGTTGTTTTCCCCTCCAGCGCTCAAAAGTTCAAAAAATTCGGGGGGAAAGGTCTAAAAGTCTGACCGGATCGAGAGCCACCAAATGCGCGACTTACTCCCTCATAGCCGCCACCGGAAATGTGGTTAGCACTGTTGCTTCACAGTGCCAGGGTCCCAGGTTCGATTCCCGGCTTGGGTCACTGTCTGTGTGGAGTCTGCACATTCTCCCCATGTCTGTGTAGGTTTCCTCCAGGTGCTCCGGTTTCCTCTCGCAAGTCCCAAAAGACGTGCTTGTTAGGTGAATTGGACATTCATGCATGTTACAAAACTTTATTCCTTTTGACTATTTATTTTTGAAATGACCTTGTGTCAGGAAGCCATTGTCTAGGCAGACCGTCTGACTTCGCTCGAGGAATAAGCTTATCAAGATGCAAATTATGTCCATTGTCTCGATGGTCCCCCTTTGGAATGGGCCTGGACAGTCCCAGGTGTGAAATTAGTCTATTCATAATTCTGCAGGAATAATGAGTTTCAATCTGTGTGTCCCCTGGTTTCATGATTACAATGTCCTCACAATGAGATGTGAGATTCCACAACAATGAGAGGAGGATTATTTTGTTCTTGTAACTTCCGTTGGTAGCTTCCAGGACAAAGGGCCATTCCTGTGGTCATATGACTTGTAGCAGCAATCTTTTTAGTTCAGCAGGAAGATCATTTAAAAAATAAATAGTCAAAAGGAATAAAGTTTTGTAACATGCAGTTTTGCATCTCATTTCATGTCTTATTGACTTCGCAGTTAGAATGGTCTTAGCTGGACATGGCCCTAGGTTGACAAACACTGGTTGATTTCAACATACTTTCCAATTGAAGGTTACTTTGATCATCTTTGGATCAAACAGTGCTCTAGCTCAGCCAACAATAACAATTAGGTAACAATAACCATTTAAAATAACATTCTGCCAAATCAGTGTTTCAACCACTTCTTGGATGTCTTTTTGTGTACACACATTGTATATTTTAATAAAATTTAAATGTCCACATTTTGATGGTGTAGCATTTTGATATACCATTGTGATTTGCCATTTCTATGCACTCTATGTGCAATCTCTACATCTTGAGTTCCAATTTTCAACATGTTCGTGCTGGAGCCCATTGAAATACCATCATAAAGTGGCAGGATTTAGATTTGTTTTTATGACTATTCATTGGCATTCTTGCTTGTTTGTGGGCTCTCATGCAAGTGCAATGCATAGAGGAGGGGTCTTCTTCAAGAGCCAGAAAGGAAAACACCAGATGAATAATCTGTGAAAGAGAAAAGTAGTTGATGAATCAAAAGAATGGGTAGTAGCAAAATAATAACCTTTATTAGTGTCACAAGTAGGCTTACATTACACTGCAATGAAGTGACTGTGAAAATCCCCGTTCGGGTACACTGAGGGAGAATTCAGACTGTCCAATTCACCTAACAAGCACGTCTTTCAGGACTTGTGGGAGGAAACCGGAGCATCCAGAAGAAACCCATGCAGGCAAGGTGAGAACGTGCAGGCTCCGCTCACACAGTGACCCAATCTGGGAATCGAACCCGGGCCCTGGTGCTGTGAAACAACAGTGCCAAACACTATGCTACCGTGCATGCCATGTTACAACAATGTGAGAGTCAGGAAAAGATCAATGGAAGAACTAGGCTGAATAGATCTATTTCTGTCTTCAGAAATATCTATAAATACTGGTGATATTCCTCATCGACAATGATATTCCAAGGTCTATTTGAGCCGTAGGTCAGTAATGCTGCAATGAATTGGATGTGTAATAGCAATTTTGTTGCGGCCTCAGTACATACCTGGATCTGTTCTGATGAAAAATCCTCACTGAAAAAAATTCAAGGTGTTGCTAAATATGCTGTGTTTCCAGCATTTTTAGTTTTTATTTCTTTTATCTTTTAATTTCTGTTAATTTTATGGAGAATGTAAAATTTAAATCATTTAGATCATCAATATTTATTTCAATTTCAACTTGCTTATAAACCTATTAAAGTCACATCTTCGGAAAAGTAATATGTCAGTTCATTGGCTTTTTGGTAAACAGAAATTATTCAGACAATTGATTTTTGTGATGACTCAAGGAGGATTATGCAAAACAAACAAAAATTGTATGATTTTCTACATACATACTTTAACTGCTTATATGTTCAATTGTTCCCATAGAAACCACTTAGTCCTTGTGAACCTTTCTGAGATTCCCATATGTTCCCCAGACAACAGCTATTGTTTATAAAAATGTAATGTATAATTACTGTGGGAATGTTTGTGAGCCTGGGAAGATATTAAAGATGCAGGAATGCATGTGAGTACACTGCATTTGAAAACAGTGTGCGGCGTATAGTTTTTGCTTAATGCCCCATTTAAAGGTTACCTATTAAAACACACACATGCTTAAGATGTTTTGACAGACTGTTGAAACAGCTTAGAATCCACAAGAGCGCTGGAGTGGACTATTTAGAGGCAGGCCTTTACAATGTGTGCCTTGCCAAATTAAACACTAATAACATCTACAAAATATCCATTTGTGAAGAGTACTTTTATAATACTCTTCAAATTATTTTATTAGGGCCACAGAATTCCTTTTCAGCAACCTACTTTTCAATCCAATATTACTTTGATAGTTTGGGAGCAATCAACAATAATACGTAGAGGGCAATAACTATGTTTATATAATGTTCTGTAACTTCTGATGGATCACTCTGTTTTAACTACTTCTTGAATGTGTAAACACATTATATTTTTGACATTTTGATGGTGTAGCAGGTTGATGTGGAAGTGTGTTTTGCCGTTACATTGTGGGATCTGGATCTGTAATCAAAACTCTACACATTACTGATTTATTTGCTGGCTGTTCTGTTTTGTACAGAAGAGTAAATGATTTTCTGTTCAGATTTCTGGAGCTGGACTTTGACCAAAGCCCAAACATCTACACTTGCCCCCAAAGTGGGGACACCATCTATAAAATAAATGTCTGTCCAAGCTAAAATAAGTAGTTTTAAAATAATAATTGTAAAATTCATGTTCCTAGCATGCTCAATTCCTTGTCGTACCAGCCAATGATCGAGAACGCCTGATAAATCAATGGATGTTGTGAAATCATAGCTCGTGGTCACCAGGGTACCTCATGGGACTTTGATCATGGCAGCCTGAAAGGCCCTGCCCTGTGCTCCTTTCCACCTTGGGGTGTAAATAGCTGGTTTCACCAAATCAGAGAAAAGACCCACCAACTGCCTGCCCTGCATATTCACCATAAATATACAAGGATGTTTTTTTTTTTTTAAATCTTTATTCTCCTCCTTTTTCGCATTTTCTCCCAAATTTATACCCACCAACAATAAACAATAATCAGTAACAAATATGTCAATCCCCATATCAATAACAACAATCCCATCCTCCCACCAAACCCAAAACATTCGCCCACATGTTCACATAAACAATGACAAAAAGGAATCAGGAATCACCCATGGCCACCATTAACATCCATCGCCCCCCTCCCCCCCCAACCTTCCCACCCACCCCCCTCCCAACTAATGTTCGATGTTATCCAGTTCTTGAAAGTGCATAATGAATAATGCCCATGAATTGTAGAACCCCTCCGTTCAAACTTAACCTTCTCAAGAGTCAAGAATTCCAACAGATCCCCCCGCCACGGCAGCGCACAGGGTGGAGAAGCTGCTCTCCAACCCATCAGGATCCGTCTTTGGGCGATCAACGAGGCGAAGGCTACAACATCTGCCTCCACACCCGTTTCCAACCCTGGCCGGTCCGACACCCCGAATATGGCCTCCCGTGGGCCCGGGTCCAGTGTCACGTGCACCACTTTAGAAATTACACTCAAAACCTCCTCCCAGTAATCCTCTAGCTTTGGACAGGACCAAAACATATGAACGTGATTAGCGCCCCCCCCCCCCCCCCCCCCAGCAACGTTCACACACATCTTCAACTCCTTCAAAGAATTGGCTCATCCTCACCCTCGTGAGGTGTGCTCTGTATACCACCTTCAGCTGTATCAGCCCCAACCTCGCGCACGAAGTGGAGGCATTCACTGTCCGGAGCACCTCACACCAGAACCCCTCCTCCATATCCTCTCCCAACTCTTCCTCCCACTTTGCTTTGATCCCCTCCAGTGGTGCCTTCTCCTCTTCCAAAATAGCTCCATAAACCGCCGACACTACCCCCTTCTCCAGTCCCCCTGTCGTCGGCACCTCCTCCAACAATGTGGAGGCTGGCTCCTCCGGGAAGTTCTGTATCGCCTTTCTGGCAAAATCTTGAACTTGCATGTGTCTAAACATTTCCCCCTAACCCAGCCCATACTTCGCTTCCAGCTCCTTCAATCCTGCAAACCGACCCCTAAGAAACAAATCTTTTAGTGTCTTAATCCCCTTCTCCCATTTCCGAAAATTTCCATCCCACCCCCTGACCCCCACACCCGGCCGAGACACCACAATGTACTCACTCTTGTCTAGATTTAGGTTGTACCCCGAGAAAGACCCAAACACTCGAAGCAGCTTCAATATTCCCCCTATCGACACACTCGGTTCCGACAGATATAACAGCAGGTCATCGGCATACAAGGACACCCTATGCTATATCCCCCCCGCACTATTCCTTTCCATACCCCCGAACTTCTTAATGCGATGGCCAACGGCTCAATCGCGAGTGCAAACAGCAGGGGGGACATATGACATCCCTGCCTAGTCCCACGGTGGAGAGAAAATATCTCGAGCTGATGTCGTTTGTGCGGCCACTCGCCCTCGGCTCCTTATATAGTAGCTTTACCCAATTCACAAATCTTGGTCCAATCCCAAACCGCTCCAGAACTGCCATCAAGTACCCCCATTCTACCCGGTCAAACGCCTTCTCAGCGTCCAATGCCACAACCATCTCTGTTTCCTTCCCCTCCGCCAGTGCCATAACGACATTCAATACCCTTGTAATGTTTGAAAAGAACTGCCTCCCTCTCACACAAACCCCATCTGATCTTCACCTATCACCTTCGGGAGGCAGTCCTCCAGCCTACCTGCCAGTACCTTCGCCAATACTTTTGCATCCACATTCAGAAGTGATATGGGCCTATACGACCCACACTCCGTCGGATCCTTATCTCTTTTTAGCAACAGGGAGATAGATACCTGCCCCAAGGTTTGTGGCAACACCCCCTTCTCTATCACCTCTTCAAACATCCCCACCATCAGGGGTGCCAGCTTATCCTTGAATTTTTTATAATATTCCACCGGAAACCCATCCGGCCCCGCCACCTTCCCCGACTGCATCCTCCCAATCGCATCATTTATCTCCTGCTCCCCTATCGCTCGTTCTAATGTAGCCCTGTCCCCCTCCCCTAACCTCAGGTACTCCAACCCATCTAGAAATTCCTGCATCTTACGGTCTCCCCCAGGTGGCTCTGACCTGTACAACCTCTCATAAAATTCCTCAAAAACCTTGTTAATCAGATCCGGAGCCACCACCAACTTCCTTGCCCTATCCCTCACCTGTACCATTTCCCTTGCCGCTGCTTCCCTCCGGAGCTGACCTGCTAACATACGCCTTATCTACATGTTCATAAACTGCACCACTTGCTCGCCTCAGTTGGCGCACCGCCTTCCTGGTAGATAGTCGGTCAAAGCTCGCCTGTATTTCCTTCCTCTTTTCCAGCTTTGCTGGGTCCCCATCCTCTGCATAACTCCTATCTACCTCCAACATCTCATCTATTACCCTCTGCCGCTCCAACCTCTCCTCCTTGTCCACCCTGACCTTAAACGAGATCATCTCCCCCTCACCACCGCCTTTAGAGCCTCCCAGACGACCGACTTCGACATCTCACCCGTACGGTTGAAACCTACATATTCCTTAATTACCTTTTCAATTTTGTCACAGAACACTTGGTCCCCCAAAAGTCCCACATCTAATTTCCACCCTGTTCTCTGCGCTCCCCCCTTCTCCAGCACCTTAATATACAAGGGTGGTTAATATTTCTTGGACTCTCAAAAGGTTTGGAGTATGGGTCAGGTATGTTCTCGAAAATATTGGGGATAAAAAGCAGGGACACAAGGAGATAATGTTTACTGATGCAACAATGGACTTATATGTAAGAAAGTATTTTTTTCTTTGTTCCATGCATAGGACATTAACTTATTACAAAAAGAAATTGTTCCATGTAAAAAATGCACTGTTCTGAATTACAACAAATTTCACATGACCCTGTACCATGAGAGTACACATTGCCCGTATAGGTACCAGGTTGTCTCTGAGTCAGAAACCCACATGTCACAAATGAAAATTAAATAAAAATGGTTTGAGTTCAAGTCCTATTCCTGAGACTTAAACACAAAATACAAAAACAAATTTCTCCAGATGCTTGCAGGAAGATTATAACCTTTTGATTTCTGTGCACTAAATCAAGCCAAGTTTTAATCTCTGAACAGAGTTCTCTGCTGAGATGGTCAGGATCTAAATGTATAAGTGGAATATCTCGAAAATTGTTGTTTGCAACATCAATTTTTTAAAGACTTGTTTCAGGTAAGAATTACATCTTGTCGCAAAGACTGAACGTGAAATAACCTTACTGCTCGAAGAATAAGCAGTTGGGGAGGCAGCACAATAGCACAGATCTGAGAGGTGTAGTACTAGGTGGAATATCGATTTGATCTTCCATGTGGCAGATTTCCCGGACTCAAATGCATCCCAGTCGGCGGATGCTGATTAGAAATTAGAAATTAAAACAAATTACCCCAGATGCTGGGAATCTGAAATTAAAAAGAGAATTGCTGGAAATATTCAGCAGGTCTGGCAGCATTCTGTGGAGAGAGAAATAGAATTAAAGTTTCAGGTCAGCGACTTTTCATCAGACCTGAAAGAAATTAAGCATCACAATTTATAAGCAATCAGAGAGCTACCTGTTTCCTTTACACTACAGGGGAAGACAGTAATGAGCCATTTTACAAATCCAGCAATATTAAGTACTTCTATCTACCTGCTTGCAATATTTTCAGCGTTGTCTCAATGCAGTATTGTAAAAACATTGAAGAAGCCCACACATTGCTGGTACACAGCCATGCAGTTTGTTGTGAAAACAGATTTGTTGCAGAGATAAAGTCAATTTGACAAGCTTTTTATGCCTTGGTTGAGGGTGAAATGTTGAAAGAATCAGAGCCAAAGTAATGTTCTGAGGCAGAGGCATATTTGTAGTTAGTGGGGCCCAGTGTTCACCTTAATTTTTGCCCTCCCCCGCTTCACCTCTCCCCACCCACCCTCGCCCCACAGAATGCAAAGGCAGAAGCCGCAAAAATAGTCAAACTGATCACTGCTTTTTCACTTGTAAAAACACGCCTGTATGAATAATTGCCTTGCTGAAATACAAGCTTATCTTGATGAGTAATATTGCAATGTGCGTTTTATTTGAGCAGCATGGAACTTGCTGATGAGCAACAAGAGGGAAAAGTCAGTCGATGATATCACTGCAGCACAGGCCTGTATGGCGAGTAAAAACATTGTCTCGCAACTCTTTAAAGCTCACGCATCACAATTAGGATTTCTTTAGAAGGAACCAGTGCAGGAGCAAATATTCCAATCAACAAGATGCATACGCCGCCGTTCAGTGTATTTCACAGAGTCTCATTCAGTTTCAAAAATAAAAGTTAACGTTCTCTCACAAAATCAAAAAGGTTATTACCATCAATTCAGATGAGTGGAGTCCAGTGAGTCCATGTCCAATATCAGGTGGCTCTGTCTGGCAGGATTCCGTTCTTTATCCTAGAGACTTTCTGAAGGCCAGATTTGAGAGAGATGGTGGTTAGAACTGCCAGCATGTGACCAGCTGCAGCCATTATATCAGCGCAGTAGTAGACTATGTATGCAAAATTTAAACAAGAGAATATGGAAGAGACAGATCTTTAAGATTTTCTTGCTTCACCCTTTGTTGGCATGGCAATTTAGATAGCTTTTGTTCTTTTACAATATCATCAGTTACGTCATATAGATACATTGTAAATCACATTTTCAATTGTCAATATTGCTGAACTTGTCAAATGTTCCTGACTCATTGTACTTTGCAAATAACTTTTAACTATTTTCAAACTGAAAAAGAACATTCACTGGAAGCATTTGTGACAGGTATCGTTAAAAAATATTTTTAAAGATTGGTTTCCATATTTGGAAAGGTTGCTTGCAAACCATTCCTTACAAGTCTATACAAATCAGCTAGTGATCTTGAAGCAAAGAACTCATCAGTATATATAAAATAAATGAATTGTTTTGTTTCATCTTCAAAAGGATTTGTGTCTGTGTCCTCCCGGTAGAATTCATGTAATTTCTTACTGCAATGGCTTTTAGCACTTTGTCCATACCTCTGCCAAAAAGCACACGAAATAAATCTTTCTCCTCAGAGATTCATATCTACTCTGCAATTACATTATTATTGTGTCGCCAATAACAATGACAAGCTCAATCATGATCTTTTCTTTCCCTTTTAAATTGATTTCATTGTCTCTAGTTTCGTCAAAAATAACTTCCTGCATTCTCATCAGATGTAGCAGAGGAACCTATATTTTGTGATAACATTGGTGCCTGTGCTTCCACCGAGATCAGTCATTATGAAATTCCATGACAAAATCTTTAACTGAGGCTAACAATTGTGCAGCTTTCAATAAATTTGTATCAATATGTTGCAGCAATTTTCTGATGGCATTATTTCTTTGAAATAAACAGCTCTAACAAGAGTAAAAAGAGCACTATCATATTTTGCAAACTTCTCTTCTAAGGATTTTGCTTCAGTTTTTACCTGCAGTTTTTCTGAATTTGATGCGGCTATGTCTAATAAGGTTTCCTTTATATCAGCACATTTCATTCTCAAAACCAAAACAACATCTGTACAAGCAGACCACCTGGTGTCAAAAATTCTTTTGAATGTCAAATGTTTTCCATTTGCCTGCTCCAAGCGTGATTGTAACATATTCTATTGGTGCATGGAAACCGAAAAAAAGGCATACATATTTTGAAGAAAATCAAAAGAATTCCGCTGCACGGTTGCAGATTAAATTCAAGGAGTGACTACAACATGGGATGAATGATATACGTGCTTGCATTGTTCAGACTTGCTTGTAGACTTGAATAATTTCCTGCCATATTTGCAGCATTTTCAAAGCTCTGCCCATGACAAAATTTGATGTCCAAACCTAAATGTGCAATGATTTCCAGAACAGTTGTCTCCAGACATTCAGAAGTGTGGGATTTTAGCTGGACAAAGCAAAGAAATCACTTTATAACCCCACCATCACTGGACACATATCTTAAAATTAATGTTTTAAAAAATATGTTTATTAAAAAAATGTTCATATTAAACAAAAGCAGCCGAAACAATCAAAAAGAAATACACAATAGAAGAAAGAGACAAAAAAGCAAAAACATATATTAACTTTAATATAAAAACGAAACTAAACCCCCTAACAGCTGACTGTGGCTAGCTCCTTAAAAAAGGAAATGAATGGCTGTCTGGGCTATCAAAGAGGCAACGGTGAGGATAATCGCCGTCACCACCGGCTGAAGCACTGCCGAGTCCGACACCCCAAAATATGGCCACCAATGGACATGGATCCAAATATATATGGATCCGACATGGTGTTAAAGAAAGAGGCCATGGGTGGCACGGTGGCATAGTGCTTAGCACTGCTGCCTCATGGCGCCCAGGACCCTGGTTCGATCCTGGCCCCGAGTCACTGTTCATGTGGAGTTTGCACATTCTCCCCACAACCCAAAGATATGCAGGGAAGGATGATTGGCCACGCTAAATTGCCCCTTAATTGGAAAAAAAAACTTGGGTATTCTAAATTTATAAAATGTTAAGAAAAGTTAAAGAAAGAGACCCAAAAGCTTACCAACTTGCGGCAGGACCAGAACATATGTGTATGGTTAGCCGGCGCCAAGAACAGTGCCCAGACTTTTCCTCCACCCCGGAGAAGAATCCGCTCATCCTCACGTTAGTCACTGCAAAATTTGAATTGAATTAAACACAGTCAAGCACACACCTCACCATCAAGAATGGGGCCCAATTCACCCTCCCATTTCGTCTTCACCTCACTCAATGGAGCAGACTCCATTGAAAGAACAAAGAAAAATTACAGCACAGGAACAGGCCCTTCAGCCCTCCAAGCCTGCGCCGATCCAGATCCTCTATCTAAAACTGTCGCCTATTTTCTAAGGATCTGTATCCCTCTGCTCCCTGCCCATTCATGTATCTGTCTAGATACATCTTAAATGACGCTATCGTGCCCGCCTCTACCACCTCCGCCGGCAATGGGTTCCAGGCACCCACCACCCTCTGCGTAAAGAACTTTCCACGCACATCTCCCTTAAACTTTCCCCCTCTCACCTTGAACTCGTGACCCCTAGTGATTGAGTCTCCCACTCTGGGAAAAAGCTTCTTGCTATCCACGCTGTCTATAACTCTCATGATTTTGACGACCTCAATGAGGTCCCCCCTCAACCTCCGTCTTTCTAATGAAAATAATCCTAATCTACTCAACCTCTCTTCAGAGCTAGCGCCCTCCATACCAGGCAACATCCTGGTGAACCTCCTCTGCACCTTCTCCAAAGCATCCACATCCTTTTGGTAATGTGGTGACCAGAACTGTATGCAGTATTCCAAATGTGGCCGAACAAAAGTCTTATACAACTGCAACATGACCTGCCAGCTCTTGTACTCAATACCCCCTCCGATGAAGGAAAGCCTTTTTTAAAAAAAAAAAATTTTTATTAAAGGTTTTCATAAAATATCAATAACAAAATGAGAAAGAAAAAAGAACCCAACAGGGTTAAGTACAAAACACAATCCAAAAAAGCAACCCCCCAAACCCCTCCCCCTGTACATAAATAATAAATTAACATTAACACCCCGACTTAACACAACAGGTGTATACACCCCCTCAGACCCTCCAGTGTAAATAACATAAACAAAAATAAAGTAAACCCCACCCCCCGCGAGCTGCTGCTGCCATTGATCAATGTCTATCGTTCTGCCAGAAAGTCTATGAACGGTTGCCACCGTCTAAAGAACCCTTGTACCAACCCTCTCAAGGCGAATTTCACCCTCTCCAATTTAATGAACCCTGCCATATCGCTGATCCAGGATTCCATGCTTGGGGGCCTTGCATCTTTCCACTGAAGGAGAATCCTTCGCCGGGCTACCAGGGACGCAAAGGTCAGAATTCCGGCCTCTTTCGCCTCCTGCACTCCTGGCTCCTCTGCCACCCCAAGTATTGCGAGCCCCCAGCCCAGTCTGACCCTGCATCCTATCACCCTCGACACCGTCCTCGCTACGCCCTTCCAAAATTCCTCCAGCGCTGGGCATGCCCAGAACATATGGGTGTGATTTGCTGGGCTCCCTGAGCACCTAACACACCCGTATGCCTTCTTGACCACTCTATCGACCTGCGCAGCCACCTTCAGAGGACAATGGACCTGAACACCCAGATCTCTCTGTACATCAATATTCCCCAGGGCTTTTTCATTTACCGTATAGTTCGCTCTTGAATTGGATCTTCCAAAATGCATTGCCTCGCATTTGCCCGGATTGAACTCCATCTGCCATTTCTCCGCCCAACTCTCCAATCTATCTATATCTCTGACAGTCCCCTTCACTATCTGCTTCTCCACCAATCTTAGTTCGTCTGCAAACTTGCTAATCAGACCACCTATACCTTCCCCCAGATCATTTATGTATATCACAAACAACAGTGGTCCCAGCACGGATCCCTGTGGAACACCGCTGGTCACAGTTCTCCATTTTGAGAAACTCCCTTCCATTACTACTCTCTGTCTCCTGTTGCCCAGCCAGTTCTTTATCCATCTAGCTAGTACACCCTGGACCCCATGAGACTTCACTTTCTCCTTCAGCCTACCATGGGGAACCTTATCAAATGCCTTACTGAAGTCCATGTATATGACATCTACAGCCCTTCCCACATCAATCAACTTTGTCACTTCCTCAAAGAATTCTATTAAGTTGGTAAGACATGACCTTCCCTGCACAAAACCATGTTGCCTATCACTGATAAGCCCATTTTCTTCCAAATGGGAATAGATTCTATCCCTCAGTATCTTCTCCAGCAGCTTCCCTACCACTGACGTCAGGTTCACCGGTCTATAATTACCTGCTAACCTTCTTAAACAAGGGGACAACATTAGCAATTCTCCAGTCCTCCGGTACCTCACCCATGTTCAAGGATGCTGCAAAGATATCTGTTAAGGCCCCAGCTATTTCCTCTCTCACTTCCCTCAGTAACCTGGGATAGATCCCATCTGGACCTGGGGACTTGTCCACCTTAATGCCTTTTAGAATACCCAACACATCCTCCCTCCTTATGCCGACTTGACCTAGAGTAATCAAACATCTATCCCTAACCTCAACATCCGTCATGTCCCTCTCCTCGGTGAATACCAATGCAAAGTACTCGTTAAGAATCTCACCCATTTTCTCTGACTCCACGCATAACTTTCCTCCTTTTTCCTTGAGTTACCCTCTTGCTTCTTACATATGAATAAAAGGCTTTGAGATTTTCCTTAACCCTGTTTGCTAAAGATATTTCATGACCCCTTTTAGCCCTCTTGATTCCTCGTTTCAGATTGGTCCTACATTCCCGATATTTTTCCAAAGCTTTGTCTGTCTTCTGTCGCCTAGACCTTATGTATGCTTCCTTTATCCTCTTAGCCAGTCTCACAATTTCACTTGTCATCCATGGTTCCCTAATCTTGCCATTTCTATCCCTCATTTTCACAGGGACATGTCTGTCCTGCACTCTAATCAACCTTTCCTTAAAAGCCTCCCACATATCAAATGTGGATTTACCTTCAAACAGCTGCTCCCAATCCACATTCCCCAGCTCCTGCCGAATTTTGGTATAGTTGGCTTTCCCCCAATTTAGCACTCTTCCTTTAGGATCACTCTCGTCTTTGTCCATGAATATTCTAAAACCTACGGAATTGTGATCCATATTCCCAAAGTAATCCCCAACTGAAACTTCACCCACCTGGCCAGGCTCATTCCCCAACACCAGGTCCAGTTCCCGAGTTGGACTATTTACATAAAGGGTATAGTTAAAAATGTCTGACATAGTCCCCCCTTTAGACCTGGTCAGAGACAAATCTTCTTCAACACGGAAGAGGGTGGCGTCGAGGGAAAGAAGAGGAAAGCCTTGTGCGAAAAATACCTGAAATGGCTGACACCGGGCAGTTGGAATTTCTCAGCCAATTCCTAAAATTCAGGCCCCCCGATCGTCTGTCTCTTTGGAGCAAAGCCCCATGGATTCTGGGAGTCTTACCCGCCCAAATTAAGGAAGATATTAATTTGTTGACTTCAATAAAAAAGGACTTGTGTGGGGGGGAGAGAATGGGGAGACAACAAAAGAGAAATAGAAATCAAAAATCTCAGGAGCACATTCATTTTAATACTCTGAACCCTACCCGCCAAGGATAGAGGGAGGTTATCCCTCCTCTGCAAGTCTATTTTGATACTGTGGATCAGGTTAGTGTAGTTTAATTCATGAAGCGAGGCCCATTATGGGCCTCCCTGACCCCCAAATAGTGAAAGCTAGTCTTGGCAAGATGAAAAGGTAATGTCCCTAGTTGGGCTCTCCTCCCCAGGGGATTGACCGGGAAACATTCACTCTTGTCCAAGTTCAACTTGCAACGAGAGAAGGAGTCAAAAATAAAAATACTAAACAGCTTTATAATCTCATCCATGGAGGGTACTGGGTCCATAATATAGAGAAGTAGGTCATCCGCGTAAAGGGACACCCGAGGCTCCATCCCTCCCCGATTTATCCTCCTCCACTTAATATCCCTCAGCGCTGGGAAGCAGTTCCATTGTCAAAGCAAACAGGAACAGACACAGTGGACATCCCAGTCTTATGCCCCTATTCAATGGAAAATAGCCAGAGTTCAGGACATTCATATGAATGTCCACAGCCTTATCTGACCCCTGACCCGCAAATGGGTCTCTTGCAAAAATGCAACATCAGAGTTCAATCTCTTAAGGTGAGCAAATACTCTTGACCTTTTCACTGGGCCATTCAACCCCACAATGGTAGAGGTGACCAAGCGAATCGGGGTCTCCCATCCCCTCTCAATCTGGAGTCAGCCATTTCCACCAATGAGATTACCCAAAATATACTTAAAAGGCAAGCAGGACACCCAAGATGGCCACAAAACAAAATCAAAAGACTGGACAAAGAAACAATCTGCAGACACCATCAGCCAACTACCCGCACCCCCCTCCCCAGGCTATCACCCTTGAATATGAATACTACCACTGCTAAATACACATATAAATAGAGGCAAGGCAAGCACAAACAACTAAAGTCGACTTCTAACCAACTGCAACAAAGCAAGAGCTCTAAGCTCATTATCCAAAAAACTACTATAATGAGCTGCGACCAACTCTTCAAAATAGCCCCCATTAGCTAACTCTGAGGTTAACAGGGAGGCTCCTGACTGGAGTTAAGAAAAATAGTTACAAACAACAAAATACTTAAATCTCATCAACCTTATGCAGCAAAAGGGACCTATATATTATCATAATAAACAGAACCTCATTGAGAACTAAACCCCAAATCTAAACCGGAAATGTAAAAATTCAACCCCACCAAGAACAAGAAAACACAAGAGCAAACATGAAATGCCAACAATGCAACAATTCAACATGCCCGTCCCCAGAACCCAAAAACTCAATTATGTCACTCTCAACTTGTGTTTAATTACAAGAGTCCTGGTGTGTCAAATAAATAGTCCTTTCCATCGAATGTTACTCTAAGCCGCGTAGAATAGACCACATTGAATTGGACATCACTTTTATAGAGGGTGGCCTTGACTCTATTGGACGCAGCCCTCTTCTTCACCAGCTCCGCTCCTGCGTCTTGGCAGAACCTGATGGCGTGGCCTTCCCAGTTAAAGTCCCGATGTTCTTTCACCCATCTCAGAACCTGTTCTTTCTCCTAGAAGCTATGGAACTCCACTATTACTGCATGCGGTATATCCTCAGCACTGAGCCTCTGTCGGAGTATACGGTGGACTCGGCCCAACTCAGTTGGGGATGTAGGTCCACCTTCACCCACCATGCTCCCAAACATATCTCCAAAGTACTCTATGGGCATTGGGCCTTCCATCCCCTCCGGCAACCCCACAATTCAAATGTCTTACCTCCTGGATTAATTCTCTAGATCATTTACCTTGGCCTTCAATTACTTATTTGTTTCTGCCACCGAAAATATCTCAGATTCCAGTGAGGCAATCTGATCACTGAGGCTCGAGAGGGCCACTTCCATAGCTTTTACCATCAGTCAATGGGCTTTCATAGTTTCATTGGTTTTCTTCAGTGCCGCTCGGATGGGGGGCTAAGGCCTCTTCCATTGATGTCCGGAGGCCCTCTGACTCAATCTGTCGGTGATTTTCAAATTCCTTTGCCAAGGAATTTTAGGAAGCATCTCAGCCATTAGTGGAGTGGCCGGAGCCCCAGAGACTGATTCTGCCATTTTACCCACTGACGAACTCTGAGAAGTCTCCGACTCCGTCGATGAATCTCTGCTATCCACCTTCTTTCCCCTGCCTTTTCTGGGCATTTCAATCATTTCAGATCCTTATTCCATTAACCATGTGGTTTTCAAAAGAAAACACCCCCTGATACTAAGAAAAAGGGGCAAAAGGTACAGTACTCTAGCGGGAGCCAGTTTGTGTGTATCTTCGCCCTGAATTACAACACCAGAATTCCCCTTAAAATTAATTTTAATTGATTTGGTGTGAAATAAACTATTATGGAATAGTATTTGGCATCTTTGACTTCATTGGTGAAGGGGCTGTTTAGCACAGGGCTAAATCGTTGGCTTTGAAAGCAAACCAAGGCAGGCCAACAGCACGGTTCGATTCCCGTAACAAGTGCCAGAATGTGGTGACTAGGGGCTTTTCACAGTAACTTCATTTGAAGCCTACTTGTAACGATAAGCCATTTTCAATTGTTATCTGAGCCGCTCTGCCATCATTGTGGTGAAATCATCATAGGTGCATTAAAATGTTGAGCCACAATGTTGATAACTTTTCAAATGCGCTTTGAAAAGCTCATGGAATTCACTGAGATATTCAAGACAGGCTAAAAGATTACCTTTTTGATTTCACAATGATTTGGGGTGATCTGATCGAGGTGTACAAGATTATGAGAGGCATGGACAGGGTGGATAGGGAGCAGCTGTTCCCATTAGAACAAAGAACATACAGTGCAGAAGGAGGCCATTCGGCCCATCGAGTCTGCACCGACCCACTTTAAGCCCTCACTTCCACCTACCCCCGTAACCCAATAACTCCTCCTACCCTTTTTGGACACTAAGGGCAATTTAGCATGTCCAATCCACCTAACCTGCACATCTTTGGAATGTGGGGGGAAACCGGAGCACCTAGAGGAAACACACGCAGACACGGGGAGAACGTGTGCAGACTCCGCACAGACAGTGACCCAAGCCGGGAATCAAAGCCACAGTGCTAACCAGTTAAAGGGTCAGTTACGAGGGAACACAAGTTCAAGGTCAGGAGGTTTAGGGGGGAGTTGAGGAAAAGCTTTTTTACCCAGAGAATGGCGATGGCCATGAATGTACTGCCTGGGAGGGTGGTAGAGGTGGGTTCCCTCAATTAAAAAGTGCCTGGGTGAGCACTTGACACGTCATAGCATTCAAGGCTATGGGCCAAATGCTGGTAAATGGGATTAGGTAGGCAGGTCAAGTGTTTTTTATGCCTTGGTGCAGACTTGATGGGCCGAATGGCCTCTTCTGTGCTGTTTTATTCTGTGATTCATCATGCCCTCTTAGAGGTAGTCCCAAAGAAGACATCAGTTTGATCATGGCAACAACACAACTCAGCACTTTCTTCCGTTTTCCTCAAACTGAGTCGATAACACAGAATCAATTCATCCAGATAATTCACATCTTCGAACAAATGCACACATAGCATTAATATGAACGTTGGATATTTCATGATCAGCAATATCTCTTTCAACATTTCTCCAATGAGAGTACTTGTTGACAAATGTTTGTTTCCCTTTATAGGGTCAAGGAATAATGTGCACACATAACAGTAGAGTGCCTTAGAAATTTCCGAAAAAAACCAACCAATTTCTAATTTCCATCACCCATTTTGCTTCACCTTCAGAAAATGACCTCAGCGCCCCACACTGTGTCTCAATTGTGGCCGGCTGCCACGCCTCTCCCTCACCTTCTGGTCTCGCCTGCTGCTAACCTTACTTACCTTGATGACTTCCGGGTGCGGCTATGCAGAGCTAGGTCGCATATTCGGTAGCTCCCGCTTGGAACGGACTTTTGGGCTCTTTTACAGGGCCCCCACGGCATTTGTTTGACATTTCCCGGTGTGGGAAGAAGACTGCAGCATTCCCCTGACAATATCCCCCAGGAATGTTATGTCTTTTGGTTACCAGACCCGGCAGAAACAGTAAAAGATTTGGCTTGAGCTGCAGGAATAGACAAAAGCCTCTTCCAGCATGCAGGCGGGGGAAGGGCAAGCTTAAAGCTGCAATCTGACTTGAGGGCCTCTATCAAAGGTGAATTCTAGCAGCAGAGGGAACAACTGTGAAAAGATCTACCAAGGCCATTGAAAAAGCAGGGACGAGGCTTCCGGTGGCAGCCATGGAGGAGTAGGTCGCACATTCGGCAGCTCCCATCTGGAACCGACTCTCAGACCTTTTTCAGGAGTTTCCATAGACTTTTTGGGGCAGACTGGTGAAGCGAACACTGCCAAAAGGATTCCCTCTCCACTTCCGGTTGCAGCTATGCGGAGCTAAGCCGCACGATTCGGCAGCTCCTGCTACCACGGACTTTCGGGCTCGTTAGAGGAGCCCCAACGGAACTTTTTTTTTTATGCAACCCGTGGGGAAGGGAAGAGAGAGGTCCCCCTCCAACTTCTATGAAATGGACCAGAAGTGTAACGGCGAAAGGAGCGGCACTGGACCAATGGGAGAAGCGAGGGAAAGAAAACAACATGGCGGCGGCCAGGGACAAAGGGGAGCTGCAGGAGTTCATCAAGCGCTGCTTCGAGGAGCAGCGCGAGGAGATGCTCAAGGAGATGTTGGCGCCTATGCTTTCGGCAATTGAAGGACTCGGGATCACCCAGAAGGCCCACGAAGCTAAGGTCCAGGAGGTACAGAAAAGAGTCAGTCAGAACGAGGACGAGCTCGTGGGCCTGGTGGTGAGAGTGGAGCAGAACGAGGCGCTACACAAGAGGTGGGCGGGAAGACTCAAAGACCTGGAGAACAGGTCAAGGAGAAAGAATCTGCGAATCCTGGGTCTCCCTGAGGGGGTGGAGGGGGCTGATGCCGGGGCATACGCGAGCACGATGCTCGAGGCGATGATGGGCACGAAGGCCCCTTCGAGGCTGCTGGAGTTGGACGGGGCACATCGGGTGCTGGCGAAGAAGCCCCAGGCAAATGAGCCGCCAAGGGCGATGGTGGTGAGATTCCACCGGTTCACGGACAGAGAGTGGGTCCTGAGATGGGCCAAGAAGGAGCGGAGCAGTAAGTGGGACAATGCAGAGATCCGAATATACCCGGACTGGAGCACGGAGGTTGCAAAGCGGAGAGCGGGTTTCAACCGGACCAAAGCGGCGTTGTACCGGAAAGAAGTGAAATTTGGAATGCTGCAGCCAGCGCGACTGTGGGTCACATACAAGGGCCAACACTATTACTTTGAAACTCCTGAAGAGGCGTGGACCTTTGTACAAGCCGAAAAGTTGGACTCTAACTGAGGGTTTGTGAGGGTGGGGGGGATGTTTTGGGGTTTGATGTGTGATGGTTGTTGTATATAGGGGGTCAATCACGCGCAGGAAATGTTACATGGGCTGGGGGAGAGAGACAAGGCCGCGACAGGAGCTGCGCCAGAGGGGGCGGAGAGGGCTCTGGAAAGCGCGGGGTGTTTTCCCGCACGCGGGAAGAAAGGCGGGAAGGGGAACAAAGGAATGCATATGGATTGGGAGACTCCCACGCGGGGAGGTCAATGGGACGGCGGGGGAAGCCGGGGTCAGCAGGCGTCAGCTGACTTACGGGAGTGACATGGGGGGAGCAAAAAAGCTAGACAGGGGTCTAGTGGGGGGGGGGGGGGGGGGGGAGGGGAGGGAAGGGGGGACTGCCTGGGAGGGTGGATGAGCAAGAGATAACATGAAGGGTTGGGGAAACTGGCACGTATGGGAGTGAGCCAGTGTACAAAGCTGTGTAAATATATCATTTTGCCATGTATATATCTTGCTCTGCGCGATTTCTTGTTTTTTTTTGTTACGGGGGGGGGGTTATTGTTTGTAAGGGAGAAAAATTGTGTTAAAAAACTTTAATAAATATATATTTTTTAAAACCTTACTTACCTTCACATTCTTTGGTTGTCATCCAATTAGAGTCTGATTTTGCTCTGCATTTGCTGTTGATAGGCTCAAATAAGCCTATCAGCAGCAAATACAGGGAGTAATCAGCCTATGATTGGATGTCCTGCGAACTGTGTAGCCATGTTGATGGGCATTCCAGCTGAGCTGACTCTTGGATGTTCCAGTAAATGTTGCCACATTTCCCCAGGACCATGGGCTGCTCTCCCCTTTTGAGAGGGAGCTAACTGGTGGTGATTTAACTTGAGGGTCACCACATCTCAGAGAAGGGGCAGGTTTGAGGAGGCAGGGCCTTCATGAATAACCTCAGCCACTATGGTGATTGAGCTCACTATGAGGCATCATGAACCAGCCGTTCCCAGTGTTCCAGTCCTGGCTCCAGCGGCACAACAGGGCAGCTGGCGGCAGGGCCCTCATTGGTTGGGGCCTTGTGCATGGTGTGTTTCATTGTAAATCCACCCCTGGGCCAGAGCTATAGAAAAGTACCGCAACCCGCATCAGAAATAAACATTTGGCGTTAAAAGCATAGACACATAGAGTGAAAATATTGAAACCGATTAAAATAAAAGTGGATTCTACAAGAACTTGTTTTTCAATTAGACGTTTTTTCAGCATTTATGTGGAAATTAAAGTTGACCAATCTGGTTTTTTTTTGTAAAAAGTGTCCTGGAGATGAGAAACCTAAGAGAAAGTCAAGGATCAGTGACGGGGGAACAAGCAGTGTCCATTCAGTGACGCCAACATTGGAGTTAAAGAAGATTGAACAAAACGTTTGTTTTCCCAACAAGAATTAATACCTTGCCTAATACGTGAACATATAGATTTCCATCGGCAGAAATCTTGAGCTGTCATTCTTCTTTGGAGAATTTTTAGGCAAAGGTCTGGAATATTAATGTTGAAATACATTATTGCCGTTACTATTTAGGGATGAGGCAAAGATAAACCCGTTTTGAAAGATTTGTTGCAACACGTTGAATCATTCTGAAGCAAACATTCGCCCAGCATTTCCTAAACGATAGCTCTGTCAATTTACCAACATTCTGTGCTTCGTGTTTTGAGCCCCTAAAATGTCCCTTCCGATTTTACTTGTGTACAACAATCCAGAATTCAAGTCCATTCGCCTTCACTTCTTCGCCATATCACACATATCCATTACCAATTACTCCACCAGATAACATTAGAGGGAAATTTCGGTTTCAATGTTTTTTATTTCATGGTTTGTTTGCAACAGTCCTAATTTTTCTTCGTGTTTATTTAGCATTCATTTTGTTTTTAGTAAAAACGAAAACCGAAAAATGCGATTCTTCCACTTCCACACAAGCCTATTTAAGAGAAAGCTAGTATCTGACACGGGGGAGGAATGGGGTCGCGTTAGTGGGCTGAGATGAAAGGCGGGAGGAGACTCCTGCGGATAAACACCGGCCAGTTGGGCCGAAGGGTTTTGTTTCCTGCGCTGGTAAATTCTGTGCATTTGCTTCCCTGCAGGAATGTGTTGATGCTATCGGGGGCCCCCTTCTTTCCATGTCCATCAATCAAAGCCGGAAATGAGAGCCGGCACCTGCACCAACTTTGACTCCAGTTGGCGCACGGCAGGCGCAGCTCCATGGGTTTGGTCTCACGGCGGAGGCCGGCGGCTCCGGGTTTGGTCTCACGGCGGAGGCCGACAGCTCCATGGGTTTGGTCTCACGGCGGAGGCCGGCTGCTCCACAGAGTGAAGCTGTCTCTCTTTCTCTCGCTCGCTGTGGGCTCATTGCGGAGCTGATGTAATGGGAGTTGCTCATTGGCCGGCTGACGCAGCGCCGCCGCCGAATGACATGAGTGCTGCAGTGTCCCGGCGCTGGGAGGAGGAGGAGGCGGCACAACAGGAGGCACTGGAGCGTAAACGCATAGATTATTATGGCATCGCGGCGAATGGAGACTAAACCGGTGATAACGTGCCTCAAAACGCTCCTCATCATCTACAGCTTCGTTTTCTGGGTAAGGCTGAGAGATTATCCCCTATTTTTTTAATTTTAGCTCTTGAATAGAAGCGACAGAGAAAAATAACCCATTATTTTGTTCTGCGGACGTGTGGTTGGCACGAATGAAAGCTGAAGGTTGAAAAGCGAGAATATTGGAGCCTCTTTGCTTGTCCAGATTTGACTCCTCCCCTTTATTTGTTTGTGTAACGCTTGGCCAACTCTACAGAATCTCAGTCGGGCAATGGGCACGATGAGAAACTCGATCAGTTTTTATTGTGTGTGTGAGAGAGATGGGAATGTCCTTAATACTGACGCACTGGTTGCTGTGTGTGTGATGCGCCGGGAAGAGTACTGCAGCAAACATGAAAGATGATAAGACTCCCCCAGAACCTTCTCCCCCACCCCCGCTACATCCCCTCCACCCAAGTTTGTTTACTCTGTTTAAATTATTCGCCCACTGAGTAAATCCATATTTTTAAAAAACATTTAATACTTTTATTGTGTGAATTAATTGATAGCGCATCAGCCCTCTGAGAACATCCAAAGCAACTTCCTTCGTCTTCGCATTCCCTTAGGCTTCTCTCTTCTCCCCCCCCCCCCCGCGCCTCGTTTAGAGACAAATAGACATTCTACGGCTCTCCTATTTAATTATAAAATCCATCTCTCTTTAAATAAAGTATTAGCGACACTCCTAATGCTGCATTGTTGAATAATTTCTTTTGCACTGCTTTTAAAGTAATTTGCAGCATTTCACACTAATAATTATTCGACTGCAGTGCTTCTTCCCACCTGCATTTTACATTTGTAGTAGTTTTTATTAAACCAGGAATAACTATTTTTATATAGTTCATTTTCCCAACCTTTTTATTTTACTGGTGCAGCACTTTATTCATCGTAGGGATTTTTTAAAATCTGGCTGAAAGAAGAAGCCAGTTTAATTTTGAGTCCAGCCCTTTATCATGCTGATGGTAGCAAGCCAGTGAATGTTATATATTTTTAAAAAATATACTTTTAGTAAGGTTTTGCAGAATTTTTCATAATAAAACAATAACAACAAAACAAACTAGAGTGAACATTAACATTATGCAAAAAGAGAATATACAATAACAATTAAATAGACATTATCCCACACCATCCCAATGAAGCACTCACCCCCCCCCCCCCCCCCCCCCCCCCCCGGATTGCTGCTGCTGACATTTTAATTTTTCCCGAGCAAGTGGACGAATGGCTGCCACCTCCGAGAGAACCCTAGCGTAGACCCTCTTATGGCAAACTTTATTTTCTCGAGTCTGAGAAACCCAGCCGTGCCGTTAACCTAAGTCTCTACACTCGGGGGGTGGGTGGAGGGGGGGCTTTGAGTCCCTCCACATTAATGAAATCTGTCTCTGGGCTACGAGGGAGGCAAAGGCCAAGATGGTGGCCTCTTTCATCCCCTGAACTCCCTGGTCTTCTGACACTCCAAAGATCGCTTTCTCTGGACTCGGCACCACCCGTGTGGTAAGCACCTTGGATATTGCCCGCGCGTGCCCTTGCCAGAACTCTCTTTAAGCTCCGGGCATGCCCAAAACATGTGGACATGGTTTGCAGGGCTGCTTTTGCACCTCATACAACTGTCTTCTACCCCCAAAAACTTGCTCATTCTTGCTGCCATCATGTGTGCCTGGTGGACCACCTTAAATTGAATGAGATTGAGCCTGGCACATGATGAGGAAGAACTAACCCTGCCCAGGACCTCTGCCCACAGACCCACTTCCAACTCCTCACCTAGCTCCTCCTCCCACTTGCCCTTGAGCTCCTCCACCGGGGTATCCTCCGCCTCCTGTAGTTCCTGGTAGATATCCGACACCTCCTCCCCCATCAGGTGCCGGAGACCACCCTGTCCTGTATCCTTAGTGGCGGCAGTGGCGGAAAGGCCACTAACTTTTTTCAGGAACTTGCAGATATTTAAAGGCGTTTCCTGGTGGCAGATTAAATTTATCCTCTAGCGCCTTCAAACTGGGAAAGCTTCCGTCTGTGAACAGAACTCCCATCCTTCTGATGCCTGCCCTCTGCCAGCTCTGGAACCCACCATCCATCCTACCCGGGACAAACCTGTGGTTGTTACATATCGGGGTCCAGACCGATGCTCCCTCCACCTTCTTGTACCTCCTCCACTGTCCCCAGATCCTCAGTGTGGCCGCCACCACCGGACTTGTGGAGTAACGGGTCGGCGAGAACGGCAAAGGAGCCATTATCAAAGCTCCCAGACTAGTACCTTTACATGACGCCACCTCCAGCTGCTCCCACGTGCCCCCCCCCCCCCAATCGCACACTTCCTAATCATAGCTACATTGGCCGCCCAGTAGTAGTTGCGAGTTTGGCAGCGCCAACCCCCCCTCCCCCCGCACTGCGCTCCAACAGCGATCTCCTTACTCGCGGGGTCTCATTTGCCCACACAAAGCCCGAAATGATCCTACTCACCTGCTTAAAAAAGGCCTTGGGGTGAAGATGGGGAGGTACTGGAAGACAAATAAAAATCTGGGGAGGACAATCATTTTCACGGTCTGCACCCTCCCTGCCAGTGACAGCGGGAGCATGTCCAACCTTTTAAAGTCCCCTTCCATTTGCTCCACCAACCGGGTCAGGTTGAGCCAGTGGCCAGGGCATCCTGGCCACCTATATACCCAGGTAACAAAAACTTTTCTCTACCATCCTGAGTGGCAGGTCTTTCAGTCTCTCCTCCTGCCCCTTGGCCTGGATCACAAACAACTCGCTCTTTCCCATGTTCAGTTTGTACCCTGAAAAACTACCGAAATCTCTCGGGATCTGCAGAACCTCCCCCATCCCCTACACAGGGTCCGAAATGTACAGGAGCAAATCATCCGTGTATAGCGAGACCCGATGTTCCACCCCCCCCCCCCGAACCAGTCCCCGCCAGTTCCTCGAGGCTCTCGGCGTCATAGCTAGTGGTTCTATAGCTAGGACAAATAGTAACGGGGAGAGGGGACACCCCTGCCTCGTTCCCTGGTGAAGCTCAAAGTACCCCGACCTCAGCCAGTTTGTACATACACTTGCTACAGGCGCTTGGTACAGCAATTTGACCCAGCCAATAAAGACCTCACCAAAACCGAAACTCCTCAGCGTTCCCCACGGGTACTCCCACTCCACCCGGTCAAAGGCTTTCTCTGCGTCCATCGCTGTTACCACCTCCGCTCCCTCTGAGGGCATCATAATAATATTCAAAAGTCTCTGGACATTGGTATTGAGTTGTCTGCCTTTAACAAACCCTAGTCTGGTCTTCCTCTAACACCCCTGGGATGCAATCTTCAATTCTTGTGGCCAGAATCTTAGCTCGCAATTTGACATCCACGGTTAAAAGCGAAATCGGCCTGTTTGATCATAGAATTTACAGTGCAGAAGGAGGCCATTTCGCCCATCGAGTGTGCACCGGCTCTTGGAAAGAGCACCCTACCCAAGGTCAACACCTCCACCCTATCCCCATAACCCAGTAACCAAACCTAACACTGAGGCCAATTTTGGACACTCAGGGCAATTTAGCATGGCTAATCCACCTAACCTGCACATCTTTGGACTGTGGGAGGAAACCGGAGCACCCGGAGGAAACCCACGCACACACGGGGAGGATGTGCAGACTCCGCACAGACAGTGACCCAAGCCGGAATCGAACCTGGGACCCTGGAGCTGTGAAGCAATTGTGCTATCCACAATGCTACCGTGCTGCCCACTGTATGACCCGCAATGTTCCGGGTCCTTCCCTCGTTAAGAATGAGTGAGATCAAGGCCTGTGACATTGTTGGGGGGGAGGGTTCCTTTCTCTCTAGCCTCATTGAAGGTCCTCATCAGAAGTGGGCTCAATATTCCCAAAAAATTCTTATAGAATTCTACCTGGTAACCGTCCGGCCCCGGGGCTTTACCCGATTAAATGCCCTCTATACCCTTGACAATCTCCTCCAATTCAATCGGGGCCCCCAGCCCCTCCACCAGGTCCTCTTCCACCTTTGGAAACCTCAACTGGTCCAAAAATTGCCCCATCTCTTCCGCTCCCATCGGGGTACCGACTCGTATAGTTTACTATAGAACTCCTTCAAGACTCCGTTCACCCCCCCCCCCCCCGGATCCAAGACCATGTTACCCTCTTTATTCTTTACTCCCCCGATTTCCCTGGCCGCCTCCCTCTTTCGCAGTTGGTGTGCCAGCATTCTACTTGCCTTCTCCCTGTACTCACAGACTGCCCCCCCTTGCCTTCCTCAGCTGTGCTACCGCTTTCCCTGTGGTCAGCAGTTCAAACTCCGTCTACAGACACCGCCGCACCCTCAGTAGCCCCACCTCAGGGGCCTCTGTGTATCTCCTGTCCACTCGGAGTATCTCCTCCACCAGTCTCTCCCTCTCCGTATCTCAACTTTGCCGAAAACACTGCACCCCCAGCCACCACCACAGCCCTTACACGCACCCAACATTGTATACAATCTTATATCAAAACGGTACTGTGTTACCCAGCCCCACCGCCGCATTCCACCAAAGCTTAACTGTCCTTTAATTCGAGTCCACCTTTTCTTGTTTGACGAATGACCACGCCTCGTCCGGAGTCACAAAATAGTGATGCCGTTCCTTGTACGTGACCCATAGCCTTGCATCCCAAATTTCACCCCCTTGCTGAAGAGAGTCGCCTTCACCCAGCTGAATCCAGCACGCCTCGTGGCCAGCTCCGCACCCAGGTCCTGGTAGATGCGTATTTCGTTGTTCTCCCACCTGCTGCTCCGTTCTTTTTTTGCCCACCGCAAGACACGTTCCTTGTCTGAGAAGCGATGAAATCTCACCACCATGGCCCTCAGCGGTTCATTCGCCTTGGGCTTCCTTGTGAGGGCTCTGTGCGCTCCGTCCAGCTCCAGGGGTCGAGGGAATACCCCCGTCCCCAATAGCGTCTCCAGCATTTTGGACACAAATGCTCCCGCATCCGACCCCTCCACGCCTTCGGGGAGGCCCACAACTCTCAAGTTCTGCCTTCTGGACCTGTTTTCTAGGTCCTCCAGCCTCTCCTGCCACTTCTTGTGGAGGTCATCCTACGCGTCCACCTTAAGGGCCAGTATGATCAACTCGTCCTCATGGTCCGATAGCTTTTTCTCCATCTCCTTAATCGCTTTCCCTTGTGTCGCCTGAGTTGCGATCATTTGGCCTATTGATGCCTTCATCAAGGCCAGCATGTCCTTTTTAAGATCAGCAAAGCAGCCCCGAAGGAACTCCTGTGACCACTGGGCCCATGCTCCCTGATCTATACTGGACGCCATGCTGTGCCTCGGCGTCTGCTCTGCACGCTTCTGTCTGTTGGGACTTAAACGCTTCACCCGGCCACTCCTGGTCCAGCTATCCATACAACAGAGAGGGAATCCTTTTGGCAATGTTCGCTTCACCAACCTGCCCCAATAAGTCTGTGAATACTCCTGAAAAAAGGTCTGAGAGTCCGTTCCAGACGGGAGCTGCCGAATGCGCGACCTACTCTTCCATGGCTGCCACCGGAAGTCTCGTCACCGCTTCTACAATGGCCTTTGCGAGATCTTTTCACAGTTGTTCCCTTTGCTGTTGGAATTCAGTTTTAATGAAGGCCATCAAGTCAGTTTGAAGCCTTTGAACTTGCCCTTCCCCCTCCTGCATGTTTGAAGAGGTTTTTGTCTTTGCTGCAGCACCAGCCAAATCCCTCACTGTTTCTGCCAGGTCTGGTAAACAAGAGACATACCATTCCTGGGGGGAAAGTACTCCTCCAACATTCACCTACATCTTTTCATCAAAATTCCACCCCGTATTGATTAAAAAGAGCTCTTTTCTGTAACCTTGGGCAGGAGCTGCCTTGTATGTGACCACTTACTCCATGGTCCACACTGGAAGTCAACATTTTAACAATTAAACATATAACACACTTGGCATTTACAAAATAAAACCAACCCTAAACCAAAACCCCAGCTCCCGCCCCCCCTCAGCAGTTGGTGGCAACCAGCTCCCCAGAATGCAATATAAACAAACCCTGTCTTTTGTGGATCCCCTCACTTGCCCCTCTCAGAGCAAATTTCACCTTCTCCAAATACAAAAATTGCATTGGATTCCCCCAGCCAACTGAAGCACGGTGGCGAAGCTGGCCTCCACCCCAACAGGACTCTCCTGCGAGCGGTCAACGAGGCGAAGGCTAAACCCCCCCCCCCCGCCTCACTCCCGTCTGCAACTTCGGCAAGTTTGACATCCCAAATATGGCCCCCAGGTGACTGGGCTCCTAAGTCCACATGTAAAATTGTTGACCTGGTGCTGAAACATGACCCCCCAAACTTCTCCAACTTCGAGCAAGAGCAGAACATGTGTATGTGATTGGCTGGGCCCCTCCCACACCCCACTCAAATATCTTCCAATCCCTCAAACATCCTCCAACACCTCAAACATCCAGCTCATCCTGGACTTCGTCAGGTGTGCTCTGTGCACTACCTTAGCTGTATTAACCCCAGCCTTGCACACGAGGTTGAGGCATTCAACCCCCTATCATCTTGCATCACAGTCCTTCCCCCAGTGCCATCCCCAGCTTCTCTTCCCACTTGGCCGCATCCCCCTCCAGAGTTGCCCTATCCTCCTCCAAAACCCTCCCATAAATCACTGAGACAGACCCCTCCCCCCAAATCCCATCACTGACAACATTCCCTCCAGCAACAGGGAGGGCTGTGCCACCGGAAAGGTCGGACAAACATTTTTCACACAATCTCGCACTGCATGTACCTGAAACCCTCCCCAAGCAATACCCCAAACTTCACACCCAGCTTCTCCAGACTCTCACACCGTCCTTCTAAGAACAGATGCTTTGTTTACGCTAACTCTCGCTCCTCCCACCCTGAAACCACGCATCCACCCTCCCAGGCTCAAACTCATGGTTCCCCTGAATCGGCATCAAATTCGACCCCACCCCCAACTTAAAGTGCTGCCAAAACTGCCTCCATATTTTCAGCGTGACCACCACCACCGGACTCCTTGAATACCTCCCTGGGGCAAACAGAAGGGGTGCCATTGTCAACACCCGCAACCCCGACCCCTTACAAAACCCTGCTTCCATCTTCACCCACAAAGCCTCTATCTCCCTGGTCCAGCCTCGCACCTACATGGCATTTGCCACCCAGTAATAGTATAACAAGTACAGATGGGCCAAGCCCCCAACTGGCGCCATCTCTGGAGCACTCTCCTCCTCCTAATCCATGCTACCTTACCTGCCCACACAAATGACAAAATCATCCTCTCCAGAAAAGTTGTTGGCAAGAAGACCGGCAGGCACAGAAAGAAGAATAAAAACCGTGTCAAAATGTTCATCTTAACCACCTGCACTCGACCTGCCAACGATAGGGGAAGACTATCCCACCTCAGTAAATCCACCCAAACCCTGCCTCCCAAAACTCGTGAAGTTCAACTTGCAGAGCTGAGTCCAGTCGCGAGCCACCTTCACTCCCAGATAGTGAATGTAATATATAAAATGTTGCAGTTATATTTAAAGCCTGTAACGTTTGAATTATGTCTGTCTAGGTGTGCGAAGTTAACAATGTGATCCCATGCTTAATGAATGTTTTATTTTCAGCTATTTGTATGTTTACAGCAAGTGAATTTGCAGTCAATGCCTGCCTCTAAATTCATGACAGTCATGCAGTTAGCTTATTTTATTCTTTGATTTGGCTAGAATTCATTGTTTACATATGTGGTAGTTGAAAGGATCACAATAGTGAGATGTTTTTGATTTCATATCTGTCTTTAGGATTCTGTTGTTAGATGTCGGTCCAAAATAAAAGGATTGCAGCTCTTTCACCATTTGTGCAAATCATGGCTGTAAATTGTGAATTGACAGAATTATTAGTGCTCAGTCCCCTTCATTTACAACAACAACTTTAATTATATAGCACCTTTAACATTGTAAAACGTCCCAAGGACATTCTGGAACAAAATTTGACACGAGATATCAGGGCCAGTCACCAAAAGCTTGGTCAAAAAGGTTTATTTTATGGAATGTCTTAAAGAGGGAGACAAGAGGTAGAGTGACAAAAAGGTTCAGTGAGGGAATTCCAGAAATCAGGGGCTTGATAGGGGCAGCAATGAAAATTGGGAATGTGCTATAGGCTAGAATTGGAAGATATTGGCAGTTTGTTGGGCCAGGGGAAGTTTCAGAGTTGGGGAAGGGTGAGGCCACAGTGAGATGAGGATTTTAACATTGAGGTGATGCTGGACCAGAACCAATGTAGGCCAGAAAGTGCAGGGTTGATGGATGAATAGGATCTAGTGCAAGCTAGGATATAGGCTGCATAATTTTGGATGAACTCAAGTTTACGAATGGTGCAAGGTGCTAGGCCAGCCAGGAGCATGTTGGAACAACAGGTTTACAGGTAACAAAGTCTTTGATGGTTTCAGCAGCAAGTGAGCAAGCACAGGGTTGAAGGACAGGTGATGCGATTGAGGTGCAGTAGGCGAGCTTGATGATGGAGTAGATATGACGTTGGATGCTCATCTCAGAGTCAGATAGGATGACAAGGTAGGATAATACCGATTAATTTATCCTGAATTTGCCTATCGCAGCAATATTCATTCATAACCTCTTGGGCCAAGCTCTTGTAAATCTGTCCTAATATTTCTTTTGTTAGCTTGATTCCAGTTTTTTTTTAAATGCTCCTGTGGAGTTCTTTGGAAGGTTTTACTATAATGCATTGTGTGTACAATATAAATGTATTTGTTGATACACTTCACCAAGCAGGTCTTTATCACAATTTAATATTCTTCGCTTTCTTCCCAAAACTGGATATCTCTGGCTTTAATGGTGAAATAAAACAGACTCCCTTTTTGGGCATGTTTCCTGTACTTGTAACGCAGAGAACAACCCTGATGTTAAATGGTACTCTGCTTTCTTGGGCCTGGGCGAGAAATGTCCCACCGAGACTGCACTTAGACTTATTTCCTGAAATGAGCTCAGCCCACCAGTGCAGAAAGAGATTGGGGTGACATTTTAATATTACGCCTGGATCTCTCGAACCCTTCCACCACGGCCTCAAGACCCTCCCCCCCCCCTATCTCCCAACTTACTAATTAGGTGGTCCTTGAGCCCCCTCACACCCCACTTCATAAAGACAGGGCACCCCTGGGCCCGATCCCTGGCATGGGCAACTTGGCAGTGCCCATGACAGGATGCACAGATTGCAGTAGGAATGCCAGGGTACCACCCTGCCCAGAGCCGACCACCCAGGAGCCTCCGGTCACCTGAGACGCCCTCAAATGCCATCACGCCTGGTCCAAGTTTGTGGGAACCAGTGCTAAACAGCACCAGGGCAGGGTCTCAGAGGCAAGGACGTTAATCCTAAACATTGGGTAACTCCTTGAATATGCAAATCTGGATCCCGCCCATTGAGGGCAAGATCCAGATCGCGATGCCTCGCGAGATCTCGTTAGATCTCACGAGGCGTAACCAGCACATAAAATCGCGAGCGGCATCTCGCGAGATATAACACCCTTGCCACATCACCGGGTCGGGTGCAACGAGAATGGTAGATTGCGCCCCTTCTATAAAATGCATTGTTTAGAATTAGGAAGGATTAGCAAAATGGGCAGAGTACCTTCTGGTACCATGTCCGTCATGGCTGTTTTGCATTCACAGTAAATTCATGATAGTGGCTGCAATGTTTTCTGTCATTCATCAAGACCTTGAAAATAAAGGGACTAGGGCACTGCCACCTCCTTTTAATGATGAGATTGCTTTGAATTGTTTATCGAACTTGTCAAACGATCAGCCTGCTTAAGAATGCTGCAGGGATATTTCCATTATCTCCCTGATTACAAAAGCTAAAATAAATCATAAATGTTTCATAGGATGGTTTCCTATCTGATTTGTGAAAAAGAAAAAGTGGCAATAATTTAACCAAGCAGGAAAAAATTGCATCAATGCTTTTCTAGTTATAATAATGAAAATGCGTAGGTCGTATAAATTTTCAGATGCAGTAAGAAGCAGGTTTGGCTTCCTTATTTGTTTAACTATTTCATAAGGGACCATGCATTTACTGTAATCCCTTTAAATAGCATTTTCACATAAGAGTGTAAACCTTTAGATCTGCTTTATGTAATTTCACATCTAGGCAAGGAGAATGTTTGACTCTGAGGAACCGCCAACCTGAGGAAATTAAATTCCTGTGGTTACCACTATTGATGGGTTTTTATATATAATCAATAATTATTCAGTTCAAAGACAATATGTTGTCTTAAATATTCTTTCATTCAATATACACATTCTTTTCTCCCCCTGGCATTTCATTTATACCATTCTGTGGAGCACATGAGCAAAAACATGTATCCTATGCTTTATATAAATCAGTGGAGCTTGTGCTTTGGGATCATTGACAATCCAGGCACAAATTGTGCTAGTTTTCCGAATTAATTTTAATGATTCCATCCCTGTTCAAACTCATAATCACCAAGGTAAAATGTACTGTGAGCCAGCACAATCAGGCAGCATGATAAAATGTTCTTGTATTGTAAAATATTCCAGATGTATTTAAGAGCAATAACCTGTTGCAAATTTATTATAAAGCTAAAAATGATGTCGCAAAAACCAAGTATTTTTAACAAGAATGTTTAGCCACCTCCCGTGAGTAGTCCGATTTATAAATAACTGAAAAGTGACTTTAAAGAACTATGTAGAGCCATTTATTAGTTTTATTGATGTACAATAGAGAGTTTCTTGATAAATTAAGTTTTTTTTTTTACATCTAAAATCTTTTAAAGATATTCATGCTCTTGGGCCTAAAAAGGGCTTAATTTTAAGAACCTCTCTTACATCCTGATAATGTGTTCTTGTAATAGCCATCTTGCCCAGTATGAATCAGAACAATAATAATCCGATACTTATATTAATGCATGGTTACCATAGCCATGGGGTCTCTGATATGTCAATCATAATTTTTTGCTCCCATAAATTGAGGCTTCGATATTGCATAACTGTTATTGGACAAAAGATTTCTCTTATCTTCTGCCAACAAGTGCTTCTACTCAATGTTCAATTGTCATGTCCAGTGGAAAACCTCTTCCACCTCCTCCAGAAATCCAAAGGTACAGGTTTGGTAGATGGCTGAGCTCTTGTATGATATTCTATCGTACCCAATTGGTTGTAGCAGCATGGTCAATGATTTGATGGGCGGTGTGGCCACTTTGTGAATGGGTCCAATTTCCAGCAGTATATATTTTTTTAAACCATTGCTAAAGATCGCAGAAACTTGATTTGCACTAAAGAACTTCTGCTTGAAATTCATCATTTTCTTTTGTTTTGATTTGGCCAATTTTTGGGAGCAACTTAGCACAAATCCTACCCCATTAGCAATAAAGGAATAAATTAGCATTGGTTAACAAATTTAAATATGGTAGTGTCTGCACCAACTGAGCCTGCTAGATGGAAGAATGAACAGTATCATTTAAGGGGCTTTCTTTTGAGGGCATCTCAAATTAAGGTACTTCAAGAGTTACATAGATGAAATGCTGACTTTCGGCAGCAGCATAGCTACATTCAGCTGTCAGGAAGAACGTCGATATTATCTGCAAGGGTATCGCAACTTGGAATACTGGTTCATGGGGGTGTATAGTTTTGTGTTTTGTTGTGAGGAGACAAATTAAACCCCAGAGATAATAAACAGCCCGGTTGTTGTGTAACAATTAAAAGATTATTTATTAAAGTAACAAAAAGACAAATACACACAAACAGGACTACTCTACTCTCATGCAATTAAAATAAGAATTTTTAAACACACATACAGTTTATAATGAATGTACCACTTGTTCCGAAGTATATCGATGATACCTGAACTCCATAAGACTTCCTCGTTTCTCCAAAACAACATCAAAATTAAATAACCAACTTATTGTTACCGCACAATACAGGGTTGATACTCAAGTCTGGGGAAACATCTTTTCCTGGTCCAAATATACAGGTTTGGTAGACGGCGAAGATACTTTAAGCTGCCGTTATGAAGGTTTTCGGCATTGCCTTGGCTCTAAGTCTTGGAGGCTTGTTTCATGTAAATGTGACTTCTAGGCTGCTAGCTGAAAAACTAGCTTTTGGGTTTGGTGGCTGGAAACTGGCATGTCTGCTTTCTGAGACTGCTAGATATTAACTGCCCCCTGGCTTTGATTGTCGGGACAATTGTACCTTGTTCTCTTTCATCATGCCTTCTGTGTATTGTCTGTCCCTACCAACTTCCTTGACTAGACATTAGTACATGTGTACCGCATGGATTTCCCAAATGTTTATATGAGGAATCATAAACTATTCACACCTGGTTATTACCTAAACTGCCTTCTAATTCCATTATTAGGAGAGACGCATATCAATGAGTCTTTTGAATATGGTCTACTGCTGTCTCTAGGCAAATCTCTACCTATTGCTGGACATCTCCTATCTTATTATGTTTTAAATTTGTTTTGCTTCAGTTGCTAGGTAAATTCATGACACACCGTATACATTAATATGCAATGTAATCCAAGAATATTCAGAAATCGCAGTGGGGAGATTTTGTTTTCTGACCTACTTTGATATTAAAAAGGTGCCCAACTTCTAAAGCTAGCAATGCTGGGAATATACACAATTTATTACAGTGTTGTTCAGACAAGGCCCAGAGTTCATGTTCCACACTTAGTTAAGCAGGATAATTTGAAGCAGCACTGCAAATATTTTCCCCTCATTATCCTGGACTTGCACTTCCCCTATGATCAATTATATTTCCCCTGTAAGCTCAATCTAAACCTAATAGGTAACTGCCCTGATCAGCATAACATTAAACCAAAGATGCCCAAAGAGTGCAGGATTGATTTTTCTGATTTGTGCTGAGATATTTGATCTGAAATTAGGCAAACAATTGTCAAGGTAACTGGCAAGTGTCAGCGAATAGCCCATGACCATTTTCACCAACCTCTCAGCAACCAGTTTCATGGCATTACTGGTAGAGAACTGGTAGGTCATTTGTATTTCCATGAGGTAAGGAATAGCGCACAGCAGATCAAAAGAGTGATGTGAAAAGGAGATACCTGAAGAAAACTGCACTGTAATGAACTTTCTGCTCCATTTATTATTATAGTAGAATAATTATTCAATATCCTACTATCTTCTGAAAGAACTATCAGTAATGTGGAAAAGAATGGTTAATGCATCCCCAACATTGCAATAGCTGGGCTACCATTTTTGTGCAACATCCCCAGCCTCAGTCGCTGAATAGGGTGTAGATATAGAACTTGAATTAAAATCCCAATGTGGTGCGTTGTGCAATTCAGTTATGTAACTCTGATCATTTGCAGGCTGGCAACAGTGGAAAAACATTAATGAGAGCTGTTGTAAAAAAACAAACTGGTTTGCTAAATATCTTTAGAGAAGGGAACCTTGCCAGTTTAGGCTACATGTGACTCAAATTCTACACTACATGGTGGACTCTGAAGGTACCATTAATTTATTGATTTGTTCAGTGGTGTTCAAAGTGCATCACCTACTTAGGGAAACTAGGACTGGATGGGCAGTAAATATGGGCACATCCCAAGAATAAATCAACAACATGTTTTGAAGAATAACAATAACAAGTAAGCTTGCATGTGTCATATTATTATCAAGATGCACTGCAGTAACCCGCCAAGGTTCCTGAGCACCTTACAAACCCATGACCACTACCATCTCGAAGGACAAGAGCAGCAGATACCTGGGAACCCCACCATTAGAGGATCCCCTCCAAGTCACTCACCAGCCCAACTTGGAAATATATCACCATTCCATCACTTGCTAGGGTAAAAGCCTGGAACTCCCTCCCTAACAGCACTGTGGTTGTACCTATGTCTCGGAGACTGCAGCATATCACCACCTTCTTAAGATCAACTAGGGATGGGCAATAAATGCTGGTATAACCAGCGATGCCCACATACCGTAAATAATTTTTAAAAATCTTTACCCTTTGTTTTTTTACTTCTGTTTCCTCCTTGCCTTTATCAGGATATAGGAAACACAAGTTGAATTTTGAGGTGTTAATGGTGGCTGAGCCAGCAACAGTAATCTATTTTTTTTAACTGCAAATAATTCAGATGTAGAGCTGACACATTTATTTTGTGGCCAGCGCTCCATTGTAAAGCAAGGATGGCTCTGAACCAATTTGGATATCAGTTTGCCAGGGTTTATTTATAAAATCAATATTAGATTTGTCTAAATTAATACATCCACCCAGGAACTCACCGCATGTTTAGAATTTCTGTCTTGGAAGTTTCCCCTAACTTCTTAATGATTAATCCATTGAATGACAGATGTTGCCAACATCTGGGTGGTTCATATTTTTAATTGCAGGGATGTTCGCAGCATTTGCTTCAGTGTGAAATCTTCTACTGTAACATTCTGATCCGGTATTTAATTGATACTTTAAAATATTATGGACGTATAATTGCTGGTGTAACAATTTAGTAGCCTTATTGGTAATTCTGGCAAAGTACTTTGCAAGTACTTGCATTCCACTGACAAAGTACTTTGATTGGCATTTTACCGAGATATTATTTTTACGTCTAATTCAATCTGATTTTATTCTACAGTAATGACATTTTTATTCTGCTAGGATCAGCCTCCAATTTCTAGAGATTAATTTCATCTTACCTAATTGTAAGTCATATATTAGCTCTTTCTGAATTTGGTCACTTGTGGAAAACCAAGTTGGTTAAGTGATCATCAAAGTTACAAAGAAATTGGTAAATGTGACTTTTCTCAACGTAAAATTGCATGAATCAAGTTGGCTAAAAGCCCAATAAATTAGTGATCAATGAATTTGGGCTGAAAACTTGCTATATTACATAACCACCAAGATTTTCCTTCCTTCTTTGTTCCACTCCTGTACCTTATTTGTGTTAGCTTCGAGAGGAATCTCTCCACAATTGTAACATGTAGTGAGAATAATGGACAAGCAATAGTGGAGTTTGGATATGCTTAGAATTTGCCTCATTATATATATTTTGCTAGTATTAGTTATTTAGATGTCAGTGTAGAAGTTGATAGTTTAACAAAATATATTTCTACATTTTTCGGAAAATTCCTGAACTTGCATTATACTGCTCCAAATATTAATGCAAGATACAATATATCTTGAAAGCCTGTTGTTCACATTTCTTTTCAATTTCAGCTGCACAAAGTTAAACAAACAATTTTTCTGGAGCTTTTAAAATAAAAGTGCTATTTTGCATTAGTACCTTAATGATTATTTCACATAAGACTGCAGGTTAAGCAGTTTTTTTAATGGTTCAGCAAATTTATTCAGAGATTATAGACCAGAAATGTCCCAGCTTTGATCTCCAAACTCTGATGACCTCAGCAAGGCCAGTAACTGGAATGCTACAATTGACACCAGTGTTCTCTTCTGAAGTATTCATTGAAACATATACACAACCATCTCAGTCTATGTATATAGGCAAGGTGTATGTTGTTAAAAGAATGTACAGCTCAGGAACAGGCTGGTTTATGATCCCACAAGCCATATTATTTTGGTTGAGGAAAATTATTTGTCAAATATGTATACAAAGGGTTGGCTACAATGGGCCAGATTTTGCTGGGTAAAATAACACCACAATTTGAGCAACACACACTGTTCTTAAGTAAACTGTCCAGTAATTTGTAGAGAGCAAGAGATACCCCATGAATTGTGATTCACCACAACTTGCTAAGCACAAGTAGTCTTTCAATTATGCGACAAAAACTTATATTTATATAGCTCTTTAATACAATGAAATGTCTTGAGGTGCTTCATGGAAACATTATAAAATAAAGTATGATACCAAGCAACATAAGGAGACATCACATCAGAAGACTAAGCTGGGTCAAATAGGCAGATTTTGAGGAGATTGTAAGGTAGGAAAGTAAGGTTTAGAAGCAGAGATGTAGGGTGGGTATTCTAGAGCTTGAGGGCCTAGACAACTAAGGCGTGGCCACAAATGGTGGAATGATTAAAACTGGGAATGAACAAGAGGCCAGAATTAGAGTGTTGATATCTCAAAGGGTTGTGTGGTGCGGGGGGGGAGGGGGGGGGGGGGGTTGATTATAGAGGATTGGCAAGGTCAGGGAGAGATTTGAAATCAGAGGTCAGGATTTTAAAATCAAGAACCAATGCAGATCTGCAAATACATGGGCATTAGAGAAATGGGACATGCTGCAAGTTAAGACATGGACAGCAGCATTTTGGAAGCAACCAAATTTGCGGAGGATACAATGTGAGAGACCAGCCAGGAATGCATTGGGATATTTGAGTCAAGAGGTAACAAAAGGGCAGCACGGTAGCATTGTGGATAGCACAATTGCTTCACAGCTCCAGGGTCCCAGGTTCGAATCCGGCTTGGGTCACTGTCTGTGCGGAGTCTGCACATCCTCCCCGTGTGTGCGTGGGTTTCCTCCGGGTGCTCCGGTTTCCTCCCACAGTCCAAAGATGTGCAGGTTAGGTGGATTGGCCATGATAAATTGCCCTTCGTGTCCAAAATTGCCCTTAGTGTTGGGTGGGGTTATGGAGATAGGGTGGAGGTGTTGACCTTGGGTAGGGTGCTCTTTCCAAGAGCCGGTGCAGACTCGATGGGCCGAATGGCCTCCTTCTGCACTGTAAATTCTATGAAAAGCACAAATGAGAGCTTCAGGAGCAGATGAGCTGTAATGGGGCGAAGTAGGGCAACATTACTAAGATCATTTGTTTTTACCTCAGTAATGTCATGAATATGACATTGGTCGCTCGTCTTGCATTCAAATGTGACATCATATTTTTGAACAGACTGGCTTAATCTCGGGTGAAGGATGGAGTCGGTCGATAGGGAACACAGCTTGGAGTGGGGAATGAAAATAATGGTTTCAGTCTTTCTGATATTTAATTGGAGGAAATGTCTGCAGTCTGATAGTTTATCAACAGTGGAGGCGTCATGGAGGTAAGGTACAGCTTGGTGTCATTAGTGTTTGGATAATTTAGCTGAGGGCAGCATGTAGAGGAGGAATAGGAGGAGACCTAAGGATAGAAGGAGAACCCATTGCAAGTAATTCACTGGCTATGATTCAATAGGTAAGAATGTAACTGAGTAAGGCCAGCCCTGCCCAGCTGGATGACGGTAAGAAGGCTTTGGAGGAGCAGAGTGTGCTGAAGACTACATGCAGGTTGAGAAGAATGAAGAGGGAAAATGTCCTTTTGTTACAGTTAAATAGGATGGAATTTCCCCCCACCCCCAAACGTGGTTTCTGGCGACGGAGGCAGCTCGCTATTAGCCGACGGTGGGATCTTCTGATCCTGTCGATGTCTATTGTGTTTTGTGCAGCTCGCCCGTCCTGCCACTGGGAAGTTTGCCGTGGGGGTCACCTTCAGTGGGACCAGAAGATCCCACCGGCGCGAAGGGTCAGAAGATCCTACCCACAGGAGGTGACTTGTGACTTTGAAAAGAGCTGTGTCAGGACTTTGTTTTATAATGCTCATTGGAATTTTTCATTCTATTAAAGGATCCAAATAAATATTGCTGATGCCATTAACCATTCTCATATCATTAAAAGAGTATTTGTACTAATAGCCACTAGACTTAACTTTCAATTGCTAGTTTAATGTGCAGGGATGGAAATGTGATGATCATCCTCTCTTGGCCAGAATGTTACCTGTTCAGTGTGAAGTTTCATTCCTTCGAGATGTGAATTGTTTGAAGAGATTTTTAAAACGTCACATGAGAAATGTATGTTAATTGGATTAATTGATCACCCACCTCTGCTCGGTGGGAGGCTGAAGCATTGCCCATCCCATTTTCAGGAATATCCCATGGCAGCTGGAAGACATCTGACTTTCCTCTTAGCACCTTCTACCAATGCTCTACCAATTCACCCAAACCTCTCAATCCACCTCCAGAGTACTACTGCAAGCCCGGCTTCTGTTTCTCTAACTGGGCGTTCTAAGCTCAAACTTCCAGAAATTAAATGCTGACAAACCAGTGTAACTAATGGGAAACCTAGCAAGATGCCCACCTCCATCCTATGTTTTGGTCATTTTGTTTTATGAACAAATATTCACACCTAAACATCAACTGATGCACTCATTTGGAAAAGAAACCGTTGAATCAGTTAGTTCTTTTCAATATTGTAGCAAATAAATTCCCTTTAATATTGCTGATGCAGACAAAATGTCATGGAGCCACTATATTTCCACATTTGTACCCTTTCAGCCCCAAAAACAAACTTTTATGATAAATTCCAGCCACAGTTTGGACCGATTTACTGTCCATAATTTGGAATGAATAAAATGAAATAGCTGTGGCACACAATAGAACACAATTGTTAAACAAAAGTCTGAAAGCATCCTTGCATATTCATCTAGCTAGCAGATAAATAGATTTATTTTTAATCACATGCTGGGCAGAGCATTCTGAACAATGAGGCTAATTACTTACTATTCATAAAACCAAAATATAATCCTTCCTGAGGTCTTCTGCAATTTACAAATAAACATATGCCTACAGTGCAAAACTTGAATTTTTAACTTGGTAAGTATCTAAGGCTGATTACAAGCAGGGATATCTGGAGCCAACAGCATTTTGTTAATTCATTCAATAATTGCAACCAATTTTACACATTTCTGTCCTTCTTAAAGGCATTGAATCTTTTCAGGGATATAATTCCTGCATTGTCTGTTCCAAGTGGCTATTATTCTTGCCTGAGCCCTGACGGTGAATGTTGGCATTGGATCGGTTGGGCAAGGGGGAAGGGGGTGGTCAGTTTCAATGGAGGGGTAATACCACCGATGATTACAATTCCGTTTATGAAAAATAAATAAATAAATCCAATTAAGGGGCAATTTAGCTTGGCCAATCCACCTACTCTGCACATCTTTGGGTTGTGGGGGTGAGATGGGCACAGGACTATTCTGTCTGCCTGATTTTTGCATTCACCCATTTCCGACAGAGTTCACAGTATAAAGGTCACATACATGCCATTGATCAGTTTATTTCAAAGCTGATGCTAAGCTTTTTAACCATGTGTCAGCTTGACATGAGCTTTTTCACTACTATTGGAGACTGTTGGTTTCAAACAATCATGTCATTGAGAAGGTAGTTTGGAGTCTGTTGGAATTAATCTGATTTCTCCCATTATTCGACTTGCAGCAGTTCATTTCTGAGAGTTTGTAATTATTTGACGGGAACATTTTAACTCGAGTAGCTGGTTCATCCTGAAGTGGCAGTGAGAGAGCAGGGATTTTAACAACCGGGCCTCATTATAAGATTATAAGATACTGCTGGCCAATCTTCTGACCAAAACAAGAAATTGAATGGCGTGGAAGACGATGGGGTTGTCTGGGCTGGAGAGTTGGGCCTACACTCTGCTTGGAGTGTTTGGAGGAGCACTCTCACCCTTTCTGACCCCACAAAGGAAATTAATATACTGACCCACAAGGACCTCTCACCTGCTGATCCTCTTCCCACTAGCTTCAGCTTAGTTCTCAGTCAGGATTGTGTGTGACTTAGAGGGGAACTTGCGGCCGGTGGTCATCTGTCTGCTGCCTTTGTCCTTGCAGGCTGTAGAGGTTGTTGTGAGTTTGGAAGGTGCTGTTTGAAGGAGGCTTGGCAAATGCCTGAAGTCCAGTGGAGAAGTTAACATTCTGCCTCAGTGATTATTCTGATGGTTACCATTGTCCAGAAACTGAACTGGATTAGCCAAAAAACACTGTGGCCAGCGAGTAGGTCAAAGGCTAGACCTCCCTCCAGGGACACAGCTGACTGATTTTCTTTTCCCAGGAATTAACAGGTTTGCTTCATGTGACAGAGCCAGCAGGTGTATTACCTAGGTGAGTGTTAAAGCAATATTCTTTTCACTGCCACTGTCTGGACTGCTCTCCAGCTTCCAGACGGGGGCTCTTTTTCTGAGGGGCTTCCCGATGGGGTCCTCTTTTTCTGTGGGGGGGGCTTCTTGATGGGGGCCTCTTTTTCCTGGGGGGGGGGGCTTTCCTGATGGGGGGCCTCTTTTCCTGGGGGGGTGGGAGGAGGGATTCATATGGGGGCCACTTTTCCTGGGGGGGGGGGGGGAAGCGGGCTTCCTGAGGGGGCCTCTTTTCCTGGGGGAGGGCTTTCTGATGGGGGCCTCTTTTTCTGGGGGGCTTCCTGACTGTGGTCCCAGAAAATCCAGTGACGGGAGTGTGATGAACGGTTACTGCCTTATCATCATGTAAGGTGATGTCCCCTTTAAGACCGGGCTTGGAACCCTGGGGACTCCGCCTCTGGCTCCGCCCATCTGGGAGCCATACATAAAGGTCTGCCTCATGGTCTGTATAGCAGTCAGCTCTCGTCCATAGCTGTAGCATAGTTATTAGTCTAATAAAGCCTTCTTTACAGTTTAATCTCTAAGCGTCATTATTGAGGGTACCTCAGGGAGGCTGAATTGCACAGCGATGAATTGCAATGGAGGGGCAGGGGGTGATCAGCTGCAGCATCTCTCAATTGGGCCGCCTGCCCAATAGGTCTTGGGGCGTCCCTTCAGTTAGGGGATCTCTGGGGAGGTTTGTTTATTTGGGGGATCCATGGTGGTGGGGGTCCCTTCATTTAGGGGTCTCTGAGGGAAATCTTCACAATCCTCACCATGCATAAATTTGAACTGTGAAGGATTGGGAATCACTTCCTCATTAGGTGCAATTCAGCTCCGGTGGGAAAACATAGTCTCCCAAACAGAGACTTTCGCCCAGAAATTTCATTTCTTGGGATGGGGGTGGGGAGAAGGGGAGTTTGGGTGTGGGGGGGGATGGTGACGGTGAGAGTGGGCTGCAGCCAGGTCAGCCAACCTGGGAAGAAGTGCGGAGGCTAGCACAGGGATACAAGAGTGAGCTGTTTAAAAGGCCTGTCTAAGTGCCATGGGACTCACCATGTCCCTTATGCCCCTCTAACCACTCCATATGGTTGTTCATACCCCCATGACAAGCTTTGACATTCCATCCATCCCCTGTGGCCTTTCATGCCCTGTATGCCAAGCTATGGCACTTGCATGCACATCAACTCGCTCAATGTTTCTCGAGCCATATGTGTGCAGTCGAATAGTTTCTTAAAAATACTGAGAAAAAATAGTAATTAGTTGGTAAGTTCTCTATGTTTGAAAAAGTGTGCACAACAAGCTAACAAACATGTTAATCATCCAGGCCCTTTTAAAAGTCTCGAAAATCACAAACTCTTCAAATCATTTAATTGTGTAAACACGTTTTTAAATTGACAGCAGCGATGGGAGAGCCTGGGCTGTCAAATCAAACATATGTGTCCTTTGGGTAGCAGGTATTCTAGTATCCTAATAGTGGTCTGGACTCAGTCAAGCCTCATTATGTATGCTTGGCACTCTGTTACTGTTTCCAATGTTGAACCAATCCCCTAACTAAGTGAATAATTTATTTCTATATTTCTGATTTCCAAAGGAGAATGTTGCAGAAAAGTATTTTCCACATCAATACTTCTGCTTTGTTTGTGTTGGCATCACAGATTAACATCCATATATTGTAACATTTATGAATGTGGTTAGTGCCAGAGAACTAGCCATGCCATATGGCAGTCATGATAATGAAAAACCTATTGATGGAGATAATCTAAAGATGAGCCTTGAAGATTTCAAGTGATGGAACTGTGACTATTTCCTTTTGGCAGCTTATTTTGCTGTGGGACTTTTAGAAAAGAAAGATTGTTGATACACTGTTGTGGAAACAAATGGTGTCTGTAGTTTGCATAGATGGCTAGCTTTTGTTTTGTCATTGTTGGAGGGTGCTACATACTTGTGAATAGAATAACAATAGAATGCAATTGAATAACATGCCAATAAACAAATAATGTAAAGTACAGGAGTGTGATGATTATATGGTTTGTACACCCTTTAATATATTACATATACCAATGAGATTTCAAATGGAATATTGTTCATTAATAAACAAAAAAGGCATGTTGATCTTCCAAAACCGGCTTGTCCAAAGAGTTCTGAAGAGCAAGATTTACGTACACTTGTACCCCATTTCTCTCTGTTCCATTTATACCTTATTTTAAGTGAGATGATATTTGCAAAGTATATTGCATGCAGGTATGTAATGACAAAATGTAAAATGAACTTTGGAATACTTATCCTCATTTTGTAGTATTACTTCACTGCACAACTCCTATCTTACCTTTTGTTTAAGTCATTAAATTTCACCACTTAAGTAGCCAGTGTCAGGCCTCCACCTGATCAAGACCCCAGAGGAAATCTCACCCCGAAGCTGGTAGCACCGTAGGAAGTGGTGATTGCTGTTGGTAATGCACCAAGACCTTCATAGGTGTTCATTACTGGATCCCTGGAGACAGATGAATGGGACATGATGGAGGTCGCATGAAGGGGGTCGCTGCAGGGGTGGGATACAAGCACAGTGGGATTGTGTTTTGTGGAGCTCCACCCCCATTCCAATGGCAGGTCCCTGAATGAAGCACTGATTACCTGTAAATGAGAGAACCCTTCCCGATCCCCACCTTGGTAGGCCACTAACAAAGACAATGGGGTTTTCTGGAGACCTTCAGGAGCCATGCAAGAGCCATGTGAGCCATGTTAAATTCTGAGCCACCATCAAAATCTGGTGTGGTGGGCTCAGGAAGAATAGGCTTTAGGTTTTAACTTGCTCATTGATGAACCTAAATGACATCTTGCTGTCGGTGGTCTGGATTCCTGTGTTAGGCCCTTGCTGCACCAGTCTAAATTGGCGATAGTTTTCCCGACACTGGGAATCAGAAGGAAGTTTTCTAACCCGATTATCTGCCCCCCCCCCCCCCCCCCCAAATCATCATCATGCTCATTTTTGATGAGCTCCATTAAATCCAATCAATTGTTTGGCACACCAGTTAGTATAATAAATTGCTGTTGCATATCTTGTAATTGAGATGAATCAATATCTTGTAATTTTTTCCGAATGACAAGTTTTTTTGAGAAGTCAAATATTTGCAGCGATTTGATTTCTTGACATTCTCAATTTTGTTGATTTGTAAGGGTCCCTCCTGTTTATTCCCTTATTTCCCCTTTCTTTTAATTTGCTGTTATTTTCTGATCCATGGATGATTAATGGACCTGTAACTTAAAGACAAAGAAGCAACCTGCACCTTTAATTGAAACAGTAAGACCTAGAAGGCTGCGACTGACATCAGTGATGACCCACATTGATTGATGTGGCTGGTGGCCACTGAATTGGCCCAGAAGACTGTGCTCTGCTCGGTAACAGGCGGTGATTGGATCGCCACCTGTTACCCAAATGAGTGCAAAGGATGCTGGGTGTGAAGGTGGGCTGTCGGAAGTTCTGCCTTGGTTACACTAGCACTACTGAAGTTTTAAAAAAAATAATAAAAATCCAAGCTATTGTTCTTGATTGAGCAAGTTCTTCACTGTGCCTATTCTATTAGTGTTTTGAGGATATTATTCAGAGTAAATGGCATATTTTGCTGATTTATTATTTGCGTCTCATTGCCTAGCTTTTGAGAAGAATGTGGTCATTTAACAGGCTACTGAACAGTGTCAGTTCTGTATATGTAGTTGAGAAGGAAGATAGCTAGCAATGTATTAGATGTAAAGAGCTGAAATGCTATCACAAAATATTTTTAACCAAGTTATGCATTTCTATTAGCCCTTTGGAAAATTGTAGCTGAGCAGTAAGCTTTGCAATTCTTTCATTATGTAGACTAATTCTTTTTTTTTAAAAAATGTATTTTATTACAAGCATGCATCAAAACAGGTCACAGCCAAAAAAACACCCCGGGAAACATACCTCCCAATAATAAATAATACAGACTGTACCGATTTTCCCCCTTTTTCACCCCCCCCTCTCCTGCGACGAACAGCCCCTCAAACACGGTCACAAACACCCCCCCCATCTTTCCTCAAACCCCCTTGAAGAGCCCCTTAACTCAGACTTTATCTTCTCTGATCGCAGGAAGTCGTACAGGTCACCCAGCCAAGCCGCTAACCCGATGGCGATGCCGACTGCCACTCCAGCAAAATTCACCACTGTGCAATCAGAGAGGTGAAGGCCAAGACCTCGGCCTTCCTCCGCTCATGAGCCGGAATCCGGCTTCTCTGAAACCCCAAATATCGCCACCAATGGGTCCGGATCCACCTCCGTCCTCCACTATCCTGGCTAAGACCGCGAACACTGCCGCCCAGAATCTTCCCAATTTTTTGCAACCCCAAAACATGTGCGCGTGACTCCATGGCCCCCGCCACACCTCTCCCACTCATCTGCTACCCCCTGAAAGGACCCACTCATTCTCGCCTGATGCATATGCACCCTGAGTGCCACCTTAAACTGTATCAGGCTCATCCTTGCACAAGAGGAGGTCTCATTTACCCTACGCAGTGCCTCACAATGTAGCCTAATTATTATTATTTGAGCCTGGTAAGCAAAGATAAGTACTGTCACTCTGACATTTCACAAAAGTATTACATGCTCCAGAATGTACAAACCTTATGCAATTTATACTTGCTAGCTGGCAGTCCCGACATGTGATAGTCACTTAAACCTGAATTGTGATTCGTTTGTTGATTTTATTTTGCTGTTCCTTCTGATTAAACCTTGTCGCACTAAATTAACTGTCTAAAAATTGCACGCACACCTCATTTTGTAAGTGGACCATTTAAAGAAAATGGGAAAATAAGCTTCTTAATTTTTTTAAAAGGAGGAAGAGACATCCTGTAATCAGTTGTGTGCCCCAACTCATTGGTGAAGCAGTACAAAAAACCTGAGACTTAATTATAGTGACTTATAGTGTCTCTATAGTAAGCCCTAGTCCATGTCATAATTAAAACAAAATAATAGCTCGTGCGCAAATAAAATCTGCCTTGGCAACTCATTAAGGTTGCCAGTGGCAACAGGATTTCTGCCAGCTCTGTCCTCAAAGCATTACAAATACATTAATTGAGAGGGAAACAGAAATGTGTCCAGGGTCTTAGGAATTGATTTAACATGGTGTTGCTTAAGAATATATTTTAAGTACCATAATTTATTATGTTCTATTTCAGGCCACTGGGTAAGTAGCGTATCTCAACAATTATCCATATGTTTGTGTGATGAAATTGACATACCGAAAAGGCAATCCAGAAGTCTCCTCAGTTTGGAAGTTTCCAGGTTCTGATATACCGTAGCTCTTTACTATGAAGCAGTATGCTTCGTAGACATGTATTTGGAAATCTAATTCCTGTTGGAGTATCCATTTTAGCTGACTTGTGATGGCTGAATTTCAGTATTCAAATAAAAAATATATGGAGGGTACAGAAGAGGCATGTTTTATCGTAAGTGTTTTCCTCAAGATTATAACTGTGTCCTGGAGCCGAGGGTGGATAGGTCGAGCCCCAGGTCGATGGGTAGGGAACGAATGGCAAGGGAGCTGGGGGGGTTTATGGAGAGGATGGGTATGGTAGATTCATCGTGCTTTCAGAACCCAGGGGGAAGGCAGTATTCCTTTTCACACGTCTGTAAGGTGTATTCGAGGATTGATTACTTTGTTGTGAGTCGGGAGATTTTGGTTGCGGTGGAGAGGGCAGAGTATGCCGGGATAGTTATCTCGGACCATGCACCCCACTGGCTGGATATTCGGTTCAGTACGGGACGAGAGCAGAGGCTGGGGTGGAGGTTTGACTCGGGGGTTGTTGGTGGATGGACGTTTTTGTGATAAGGTGCGGTTGGCAATTGGGGATTATGTGGAGTTCAATCAGAATAGGGAGGTGTCGGCGGACATTTTTTGGGACGCACTGAAGGCAGTGGTCCGGGAGAAATTATCTCATTTACGGTTCGTGCGAATAAGGAAAGGAGTGCGGAACATGACCGTCTAGTGAGCGAGATAGTGGAGGTGGACAGGGAATATTTGAGGGTGTCCACAGTGGAGGGATTGGCGAGGAGGAAAAGATTGCAGGGGCAATTTGACAGGCTGACAACGGGGAGGGCGGTAGAACAACTGCATAGGGCAAGAAGGGTGCAATACGAGTATGGGGCGAAGGCGAGCTGCATGCAGGCGCACCAGCTGAGGAGGCAGGCTGCGTCCAGGGAAATATTGAAGATCCGGACTGGTGCTGGGGATGTGGTGTCAGAGCTAGGGAAGATAAATGAGGCAATTAGAGAGTATTACCAGGAACTTTGGGGCAGACGCAGGAGGAGAGGAGGGGGACATGGGGCGGTTTCTGGACAAGCTGGAATTTCTGGAATAAAAATTAGTTAATTGGATTAGGCCAGTTTTTCAGAGGCTAGATTCACAGTTTGCACTGAGTGCTGAATTTGGTGCATTTGAGTGCGATAGTGAGAGTTTGGTGACCGAGGGAGTTAGGTGAAGAGGGAGTAAGGTGCTCCTTTCATTTTGTTTCTGACATTTCCGCAAAGAGTGCGAAGAGAGCCAGGAGTTTACAGAAAGTGTAGCTGACTGGGAGCAGGGTCGGAGGGCGGAGATCTAGTTAGTCCACACGGCAGCTATATTCTGTAAGGTAAGAGGGGATGGAGGCTAGGCCAGTTACATGCTCCTCTTGTAGGATGTGGGTGGTGAGGGATACCACCGGTGTCCCCACTGACTATACCTGCGGGAAGTGCACCCAACTTCAGCTCCTCAAAGACCGTGTTAGGGAACTGGAGCTGAAGCTGGATGAGCTTCGGATCATCCGGGAGGCAGAGGGGGTGATTGAGAAGAGTTACAGGGAGGTAACCACACCCAAGGTACAGGACAAGAATAGCTGGGTTACAGTCGGGGGGGAAAAAAACAAACAGGCAGACAGTGCAGGGATCCCTCGTGGCTGTTCCCCTTCAAAACAAGTATACCGTTTTGGATGCTGTTGGGGGGGATGACCTACTGGGGGAAGGCCCTAGCGGCCAGGTCTCTGGCATTGAGTCTGGCTCTGGGGCTCAGAAGGGAAGGGGGGAGAAGAGAAAAGCAATAGTTGTAGGAGATTCAATGGTTAGGGGAATAGATAGGAGATTCTGTGGTCGCGAGCGAGACTCCCGGAAGGTATGTTGCCTCCCGGGTGCCAGGGCCAGGGATGTCTCGGCTCGTGTCTTCAGGATCCTTAAGGGGGAGGGTGAGCAGCCAGAAGTCGTGGTGCACATTGGTACCAACGACATAGGTAGGAAAAGGGGTGTGGAGGTAATAAACAAGTTTAGGGAGTTAGGCTGGAAGTTAAAAGCCAGGACAGACAGAGTTGTCATCTCTGGTTTGTTGCCGGTGCCACGTGACAGCGAGGCTAGGAATAGGGAGAGAGTGCAGTTGAACACATGGCTGCAGGAATGGTGTAGGAGGGAGGGCTTCAGGTATTTGGATAATTGGAGCGCATTCTGGGGAAGGGACCTGTACAAGCAGGACGGGTTGCATCTGAACCAGAGGGGCACCAATATCCTGGGAGGGCGGTTTTCTAGTACTCTTCGGGAGGGTTTAAACTAATTTGGCTGGGGAATGGGAACCGGATTTGTAGTCCAGCAACTAAGGTAGCCGATATTCAGGACGCCAAAGCGTGTAATGAGGTAGTAGGGAAGGGAACACTGACAAAGGAGAGTACTTGCAGGCACGGAGATGGGGTGAAGTGTGTATACTTCAACGCAAGAAGCATCAGGAATAAGGTGGGTGAACTTAAGGCATGGATCGGTACTTTGGACTACGATGTGGTGGCCATCACGGAAACTTGGATAGAAGAGGGGCAGAAATGGTTGTTGGAGGTCCCTGGTTATAGATGTTTCAATAAGATTAGGGAGGGTGGTAAAAGAGGTGGGGGGGGGGGGTGGCATTATTAATTAGAGATAGTATAACAGCTGCAGAAAGGCAGTTTGAGGAGGATCACCCTATTGAGGTAGTATGGGTTGAAGTCAGAAATAGGAAAGGAGCAGTCACCTTGTTAGGAGTTTTCTATAGGCCCCCCAATAGTAGCAGAGATGTGGAGGAACAGATTGGGAAACAGATTTTGGAAAGGTGCAGATGTCATAGGGTAGTAGTCATGGGCGACTTTAACTTACCAAATATTGAGTGGAAACTCTTTAGATCAAATAGTTTGGATGGGGTGGTGTTTGTGCAGTATGTCCAGAAAGCTTTTCTAACACAGTATATAGATTGTCCGACCAGAGGAGGGGCAATATTGGATTTAGTACTGGGTAATGAACCAGGGCAAATGATAGATTTGTTAGTGGGGGAGCATTTTGGAGATAGTGACCACAATTCTGTGACTTTCACTTTAGTAATGGAGAGGAATAGGTGCGTGCAACAGGGCAAGGTTTACAATTGGGGGAAGGGTAAATACGATGTTGTCAGACAAGAATTGAAGTGCATAAGTTGGGAACATAGGCTGGCAGGGAAGGACACAAATGAAATGTGGAACTTGTTCAAGGAACAGGTGCTACGTGTCCTTGATATGTATGTCCCTGTCAGGCAGGGAAGAGATGGTCGAGTGAGGGAACCATGGTTGACAAGAGAAGTTGAATGTCTTGTTAAGAGGAAAAAGGTGACTTATGTAAGGCTGAGGAAACAAGGTTCAGACAGGGCATTGGAGGGATACAAGATAGCCAGGAGGGAACTGAAGAAAGGGATTAGGAGAGCTAAGAGAGGGCATGAATAATCTTTGGCGGGTAGGATCAAGGAAAACCCCAAGGCCTTTTACACATATGTGAGAAATATGAGAATGACTAGAGCGAGGGTAGGTCCGATCAAGGACAGTAGCGGGAGGTTGTGTATTGAGTCTGAAGAGATAGGAGAGGTCTTGAACGAGTACTTTTCTTCTGTATTTACAAATGAGAGGGGCGATATTGTTGGAGAGGACAGTGTGAAACAGATTGGTAAGCTCGAGGAAATACTTGTTAGGAAGGAAGATGTGTTGGGCATTTTGAAAAACTTGAGGATAGACAAGTCCCCCGGGCCTGACGGGATATATCCAAGGATTCTATGGGAAGCAAGAGATGAAATTGCAGAGCCGTTGGCAATGATCTTTTCGTCCTCACTGTCAACAGGGGTGGTACCAGGGGATTGGAGAGTGGCGAATGTCGTGCCCCTGTTCAAAAAAGGGACTAGGGATAACCCTGGGAATTACAGGCCAGTTAGTCTTACTTCGGTGGTAGGCAAAGTAATGGAAAGCGTACTGAAGGATAGGATTTCTGAGCATCTGGAAAGACACTGCTTGATTAGGGATAGTCAGAACGGATTTGTGAGGGGTAGGTCTTGCCTTACAAGTCTTATTGAATTCTTTGAGGAGGTGACCAAGCATGTGGATGAAGGTAAAGCAGTGGATGTAGTGTACATGGATTTTAGTAAGGCATTTGATAAGGTTCCCCATGGTAGGCTTATGCAGAAAGTAAGGAGGCATGGGATAGTGGGAAATTTGGCCAGTTGGAGAACGAACTGGCTAACCGATAGAAGTCAGAGAGTGGTGGTGGATGGCAAATATTCAGCCTGGATCCCAGTTACCAGTGGCGTACCGCAGGGATCAGTTCTGGGTCCTCTGCTGTTTACGATTTTCATTAATGACTTGGATGAGGGAGTTGAAGGGTGGGTCAGTAAATTTGCAGACGATACGAAGATTGGTGGAGTTGTGGATAGTAAGGAGGGCTGTTGTCGGCTGCAAAGAGACATAGATAGGATGCAGAGCTGGGCTGGGAAGTGGCAGATGGCGTTTAACCCTGAAAAGTGTGAGGTTGTCCATTTTGGAAGGACAAATATGAATGCGGAATACAGGGTTAACGGTAGAGTTCTTGGCAATGTGGAGGAGCAGAGAGATCTTGGGGTCTATGTTCATACATCTTTGAAAGTTGCCACTCAAGTGGATAGAGCTGTGAAGAAGGCCTATGGTGTGATCGCGTTCATTAACAGAGGGATTGAATTTAAGAGCCGTGAGGTGATGATGCAGCTGTACAAAACTTTGGTAAGGCCACATTTGGAGTACTGTGTACAGTTTTGGTCGCCTCATTTTAGGAAGGATGTGGAAGCTTTGGAAAAGTTGCAAAGAAGATTTACCAGGATGTTGCCTGGAATGGAGAGTAGGTCTTACGAGGAAAGGTTGAGGGTGCTAGGCCTTTTCTCGTTAGAATGGAGAAGGATGAGGGGCGACTTGATAGAGGTTTATAAGATGATCAGGGGAATAGATAGAGTAGACAGTCAGAGACTTTTTCCCCGGGTGGAACAAACCATTACAAGGGGACATAAATTTAAGGTGAAAGATGGAAGATATAGGAGGGATATCAGAGGTAGGTTCTTTACCCAGAGAGTAGTGGGGGCATGGAATGCACTGCCTGTAGAAGTAGTTGAGTCGGAAACATTCGGGACCTTCAAGCAGCTATTGGATAGGTACATGGATTACGGTAAAATGATATAGTGTAGATTTATTTGTTCTCAAGGGCAGCACGGTAGCATTGTGGATAGCACAATTGCTTCACAGCTCCAGGGTCCCAGGTTCGATTCCGGCTTGGGTCACTGTCTGTGCGGAGTCTGCACGTCCTCCCCGTGTCTGCGTGGGTTTCCTCTGGGTGCTCCGGTTTCCTCCCACAGTCCAAAGATGTGCAGGTTAGGTGAATTGGCCAATGATAAATTGCTCTTAATGTCCAAATTGCCCTTGGTGTTGGGTGGAGGTGTTGAGTTTGGGTAGGGTGCTCTTTCCAAGAGCCGGTGCAGACTCAAAGGGCCGAATGGCCTTCTTCTGCACTGTAAATTCAATGATAATCCATGATAAATCTAGGACAAAGGTTCGGCACAACATCGTGGGCCGAAGGGCCTGTTCTGTGCTGTATTTTCTATGTTCTATGTTCCCCAGGTGGAGGAAGCAAAGATGCAGGCATTGGAGGAGCCCCTGGGGCTGAGGGAGGTGCTGGATAGTATCATGGGTATCCGGCAGAATTTTATAAGGAATTTGCAGCGGACCTGGCACCACATCTGTTGGGGGCGTTTAATGAAGCACTGGAGAAGGGGGAGTTGCCGGAGACGATGAAGCAGGCAGTAATCACACCAATCCCCAAAAAAGGGAAGGATCTGGTGGAATGTGAGTCGTATAGACCCATATCACTATTGAACACGGATGTGAAAGTATTGGCTAAGTTGTTGGCGGGGAGGATGGAGGATTGTGTCCCGGGGGTATTTGCAGAAGATCAAACAGGCTTCATGAAGGGCAGGCAGCTTGCGAGTAATACAAGACGGCTGTTGAATGTGATGATGAATCCGTCGAGAGCTCTGGTACCGGAGGTGGTGGTGTCCATGGACGCGGAGAAAGCATTTGATCGGGTGGAGTGGTGGTACTTTTTCGAAGTCTTGGGAAGGTTTGGGCCGAGATTTGTGGCATGGGTGCGGTTGCTGTATGTGGCGCCAAGAGCGAGGATGAATGATATGAGCTCACAAAGCTTTGACTTACACAGGGGTACGAGACAGGGGTGCCCGCTGTCGCCGCTGCTGTTTGTGCTGGCCATAGAGCCGTTGGCGATGGCTCTCGGGGTCGGCAGAGTGGCAGGGGATAATGAGGGGACAGAGGGAGCATCGGGGGTCGCTCCAAGCCGATGACCTCCTGCTGTATGTTTCGGATCCGTTGGAGAATATGGGAAGCATTATGGGCCTGTTGGGGAGGTTTGGAGGTTTCTCGGAATACAAGCTGAATAAAGGGAAAAGCGAATGAGCTGGAATCAGCGGGCTAATTTAAGGGGGATGCCATTTACGGTAGTGAGGGATAGGTTTAGATACTTGGGGATTCGGGTAGCAAGGGAATGGACGGGGCTCCATAAGTGGAACTTAACGAAGCTGAGGTGGGATACACTGCACTTAACGTTGGCCGGGAGGGTCCAAGTGGTGAAAATGAATATTCTGCAGAGGTTCTTGTTTATCTTTCAGGTTCTCCCGATCTTTCTACCAAAGGCCTTTTTTTTGGAAAGTGGACACAATCATCTCTGACTTTGTATGGGCGGGGAAGATGCCGAGGGTGGGGAGGACTCTGCTTTAGAGGCAGACACAGCACGGGGGGGGGGGGGGGTTGCCGAAATTGCTTCATTATTGTTGGGCGGCGAATGTGGACAAGGTGCGGCGGTGGTGGGAAGAAGAAGGGGTAGAGTGGGTTAGGATGGAGGAGGAATCTTGTAAGGGGTCTAATTTGAGGATTATGGTGGCGGCAGCGTTGCCAATGGCTCCGAGTAGGTATTCGGGGAGCCCAGTGGTGCAGTCCACGGTGAAGATATGGAATCAGCTGAGGAGGCATTTTAGGGTGGAAGGGATGTCGGTGCTAACACCGATGTGCGAGAATCATGGTTTTGAGCCGGGGGGGGGACGGATAGTGTATACAGGAGGTGGAGGGAAGGGGGGCTGGTCAAGGTGAGGGATTTTTATTTGGAGGAAGGGTTCGCCAGTCTGGAGGAGCTAAGGGAGAGGGTAGAGCTGCCGAGAGGTAGTGAGTTCAGGTATCTACAGGTTAGGGACTTTGCACGAAAGGTCTGGAAGGGGTTCCCTAGATTGCCAGGATACACCCTGCTGGAGTGACTGCTGCTTCTGGGTTTGGGACGGGAGGGAAGAATTGGGGATAAATATAAGTGGCTGGGGGAGCAGGGAGGTGGGCGGGTGGTGAAGATCAAGGAGAAATCGGACGCAGAGTTGGGATCGGAGACCAACTGGGGAGTATGGAGTGAGGTACTGCGAAGGGTAAATGGGACCTCCTCTTGTGCAAGGATGAGCCTGATACAGTTCAAGGTGGTGCACAGGGTGCATATGACTTGGGTGAGAATGAGTGGGTTCTTTCAGTGGGTAGCAGATGAGTGTGAGAGGTGTGGGTGGGGGCCAGCGAATCATGTGCACATGTTTTGGGGTTGTGAAAAGTTGGGAAGATTCTGGGCGGGAGTGTTCGTGGTCTTAGCAAGGATAGTGGAGGAGTGAGTGAATCCGGACCCTTTGGTGGCGATATTTGGGGTTTCAGAGAAGCCTGGGCTCATGGAGAGGAGGAAGGCCGATGTCATGGCCTTCGCCTCTCTGATTGCACGGCGCCGAATTTTGCTGGAGTGGCGGTCGGCATCGCCACGGGGGGGGGGGGGGGGGGGGGGGGTGTAGCAGCATGGTTGGGTGACCTGTATGCCTTCCTGCGGTTAGAGAAGATAAAGTATGAGTTAAGGGACTCAGCAGGGGAGTTCGAGAAAAGGTGGGGGATGTTTGTGACCGTGTTTGAGGAGCTGTTCATCGTGGGGCGGGGGGTGAAAAAGGAGAAAAATCTGTACCAACTGTATAGTTGATTGTTGGGGAGAATGTTTTCCGGGGTGTTTATTTGCTGTAACCTACTTTGATACAAGTTTGAATAAAATGCATTTTTAAAAAAAGTAAGTGTTTTCCTCAATTAATGAACCTTAACATTAAATACGCTTAAAAAATTTGAAAAAGGCCAGATATTTCATTTTTGCTTTGGTTACACATGCTGATGAAGATCAGCTGCTAAACGTACATGATTTGGAATTTTCACAATGACGTTCGTTATTTGAGTAAATTACTGATTCATTTAAGATGCATCTGTCCGCCAGTTCATCGTTGTTATATGGACAAATAGAAGTAGGATTACTGTACAGTTATTTCATGAATTGAATTTATTCATTTATAACTTAATCGGGTTTAATAGGTTTTGTATGTCGAAGTGGACGCTCACAGCATAAAGTGGCTTTTTGCATGACATGCTAAATTATAAATAGGCACTTACACCTTGCCGCCGGGGAGCTTGATCCACCTTTGATCTGCTGCAAAAAGCTGTGGAGGTTTTATCCAGTTCATAATCGTTAAAATCATCAGCTAGATAGCTGATTGTGTGAGGGCCTATTTATAATGTAGCAGGTCATGTGTACTCATTAAAACACCATTTCGCCAAATTAAGTGCAGTGTACAAGAAACGCACGCCTTCAGATTCATGATCGGTTCAAGGTGGCGTGCAGTAAGTGAGGTACTTTACCTGATTTGGACTGTGTAGGAGCTGCTTTTCTTTCATGGGAGCTTTGTAGGACCACAGGAGATAAAGCATTGATGCATTGAGATTGGGTGGGGACAATGCAAGGTGATCGAGAATGGATGTCTGTGGGAAGGAGTGGAATTTTTTATTAATTCATATGATGTGGGCATCGCTGGCTGGGCTAGCATTTGTTGTCTATCCCCAGTTGCCCTTGAACTGAGTGACTTTGTAGGCCATTTCAGGGCATTTAAGAGTCAACCACATTACTGTGGATCAGGAGTCACAAGTCAATCAGACGAGTTAAGGACAGCAGATTTTCTTCTCATACGGACATTAGTGAACCAGATGGGCTTTTACTACAATTGAAAATGGTTTCATAAACATCATTGAACTTTTAATTCCAGATTTTTAAGTTTGAATTCAAATTTCACCATCTGCCATGGGTCGCTTGATTACTGGTCCAGTGACAATACCATAATGCCACCTTCTCACAGATCATGGTGGATCTATGAGGGCTCATCAGGGATAGAGGGAGGAAGTTGGACTATGCAGGGAAGGCCAGGAGGTCAGGCATGATTGTAGGAATATCCAGGATTATAGAGGGAAGGTCAGTGGTGTGATCCTGAACGTTGAGGGTAACAGAGGGCAAGTCAAAGGTGATGCAGGGAGGTTCGATGATGACATGTGGCAGGTACAAAATAACAGGGAAGGTCCAAAGTTCCAGGGGGCACATTGATGCTGATGGGGTGCTTGGAGTAGCTCGAGGGTGAATGAATGTTAAGCAAGGTTGCTAGTAGGTGGCCCTAGGGCCAACAAAGGCAGGGCAAAGTTTTAAGGCTGAGCGGAAGGAAGGCCAAATGTAGTTGAGGGAAGAGCTGCAGTTGACATGTTGAAATTCTGTCTGTGGTGGATGCTGGGTGAATACTAATGAAGTTTGCATGGAAGGTACAGGCCATTGGGAGTCATGGGCCTGGGGCGAGGGGGTGGGGCAAATTTTCTAACTAGTCTTTTTCAGTATTCGCCCACCTCCATGGCCACCTACACTCTGCTTCTGGGCTCAACAGTCCCGAGTCTATTCTGCACCCACTCACAGCAGAAATTATGTGTAACAGGGTGCTTTTTACCGAGTCGGGTTTGGAAGTAGCCAAAATTCGGCCTTTGGTGTATTATTGTGGCATCATCTATCTTGATGGATAACCAGAAGACTATTGACTTTTAAGGGTCTTGGGTATAATATCCTGGAACAAGTGATTGCTACAATTGTATCTGTAAGAACATCAACTTGACACATCTGGCATGTGATACAGCAGAGGAGCCACTAAATTATTTGAACTGAGGAAATGTTATTCATTTAATCGATTTGCACGTTTTTTAGCCTTGGTCTAATATAATTTAATCATTGTAAATTTTAGTTTAATGGTGCCAAATGGAACCACATGTGACCATTTATTTTCTTCTTTTCTCCTGTCCTCCAGAGTAATGGAAGGGGAGATGAGTTTTGGATTTCCAAATAGCCAGCACAGACATCAAAGGATGAATGGTGACCTGTGTGTTTAAAACTTCTTTGGTTCTAGTTGGGGAATATATGGTTTCCTTCTGCATAGGACTGTTGATTCATTTCATAATGCCAACGTTGTTGATCAAGTTACATGACCATACTATTTTTTTCATTGTGAGTCTATATGTGTGTTCAAAGGGAAAAAGAATTCCTGGTAATTTTCCGTACAAACTGTTGATAATAAAGCTGTGGAGGTTTTATCCATTTCATAAAAGCTAAAATCATCAGCTAGATAGCTAATAGTTAAACCTAACCACCACCTTAAATGTTCACTGTCTCCACCACGAATGCATATGGCAGCAGTGTACACCTGCAAGCTGCACTGTGACAACTTACCAAGGCTCCTTCAACAATACCTTCCAAACGCATGACCTCTACCACCCAGAACAAAAAGGGCAGCAGACGTATGGGAACAGCCCAACCTGCAAATTCTCCTCCAATTGACACATCATCCTGACTTGGAAATATATCCGCATTCCTTCCGCATCACTGAATCAAAACCCTGGAACTCCCTTCCAGGCAGTGATATGGGTGCACCTACACCACATGGACAAGAGGATGTCTCACCACCACCTTTTCAAAAGCAATTGGAGATGGACAATAGATGCTGACTTTATCAAGTGACTGCCATCCCAGGAACAAATTTAAAAATTTACTTTTTTATATATTTTTTTAATGCTGATATCCTGTTTAATGTCTAAACAATTTAGTACTGGAGAACTTAATTGGCTGCGAGGCAACAAATATAATTGATCTGTGTGACCAATGCAGCATCAACTTCAGTATCATTCTCCTTTGGGACAATAATTGTATGAACTTCTCAATCCGCGTGAAATTAAAATGTCTGTCTCATTGCCACCTCATTTCCATATACGAGAGTGTGTATGTTGGTTATAAGAAACTGTGCTTCAACATATTCTGGTTTGGTTTTTAAGAGTCAACATTGCACCTGTCGATTGTCACAGTTGATCAAATTTCTCACCCTTTTAAGGGCTTAAGTTTTCTTCAAATTTTAAAAATGTTTTCCGTTGAGTTCTATTATTGAACAAGCGGCTGCAATTGGTGGGTTTTTATTTAATTTAGTTCCATATTTTAATTTGTGGCCTGAATTAACTTCAGTTTCATTTCTGTTAATTTGATATTGCTTCTGGTGTAGATAGAAAATTGCAGTGGAGCAAACTAGGAGCTGTTGTGTTTGGGTTTCAACTGGAAATACAGGTGTCTCAAATCCAACTGTCCAAAAATTGGAGTTGTCTGAAAGTCAGACAATTGTAGAATGTGCCATGCATCAATTTTAATTGAGTGAAATAAAAAAAAATGACTTAAATGATATTAAAAAGACATCATATGAGGAGGAAGATTGTTCATTGTGCACCAACAAAATCCAATCCAATCTCAGTACGAGAATGGATACAAGAGAATCATATGTGGCAGAAGCTAAGTTGTGAACAGTAATAAGTGGGATGGGGGACTTGAAATTGTTTACAAAGTATCTGGAGGAAGGAAGAAGTTCTTTTCAAGAGGGTATGTATGCTGTTTTCAATACAGAGGCAGTTATTTGTGATGTATGTAATTTATAATCTATTTTTAGATTTGGATTTGTTGTGTACCGAGGTACAGTGAACAATATTGTTCTATGTACAGTCCAGGCAGACTGTTCCATACGTGAAAAACATGGGACATACAATAAATACAGTGTAAATACATAGACATAGTCATCGGGTGAAGCATACGGAGTATAGTGCTGCAACAGTAGAGACGATCCACAGATGGTGGGCGGCACGATAGCACAGTGGTGAGCACTGTTGCTTCACAGCGCCAGGGTCACAGGTTCGATTCCCGGCTTGGGTCACTGTCTGTGCGGAGTCTGCATGTTCTCCCTGTGTCTGCGTGGGTTTTCTCCGGGTGCTCCGGTTTCCCCTCTCAAGTCCCGAAAGATGTGCTGTTAGGGGAGTTGGGCATTCTGAATTCTCCCTCTGTGTGCCTGAACAGGCGCCGGAATGTGGCGACTAGGGGCTTTTCACAGTAACTTCATTGCAGTGTCAATGTAAGCCTACTTGTGACAATAAAGCTAATTATTATTAGAGAGTTCAGTTCATAAGAGGGCCAATTCAGGAGTCTGGTAACAGTGGGAAGAAGCTGTTTTTGAATCTGTTTAGTGTGTGTTCTTGGACTTTTGTATCTTCCACCCGATGAAGAGGTTTGAAGAGAGAATAACCCGGGTGAGAAGGGCCTTTGATTATGCTGCTCGTTTTCTCAAGGCAGCGGGAGATGTAGACCGAGTTGTTGAATGGGAGGCGGGTTTGCGTGATGGACTGGGTGGTGTTCACGACTAATAATGTAAATGTCAATCCTCCTAATGTTAACCTATTTGTTTAATTAAGTCACTATTTTATGAATTGAGTTAACAATTTATTATATTTAATGTCCAAATTAATTGTTTTGGGAGCTAGGGAATGAAAAAGAGCTTATTCTTTAGATGGCACATTTCAACATATGGAAAAGCAGTTCACAGATCATGAGATACTCTTAAAATGTAAGCACTGTAATTTTTGTTTTAGTCAATTGATCTAATATCCCCTTATGTGGCTCATTGTCATACCTTGTTTTATAATGCTCCTGTCAAGCACTTTGGGACATTTTCATACATTAAAGTTGCGATATAAATAAAATTGTTATTGTGGGCAGATGTCGCAACTATTTTGCATTCAGCAAGCTCCTACAAATTGTTAGAGTCTAACAGCTAGATTGTTTTAGTTGATATTCAATAAGGAATAAATGTTGGGCAGACTACGAGGACGAACTCCCCCAATTCTTGGAGTGTTTTGAACAAGCTGATGGGGCCTCATCTGAAGCAAGCCCCTCTGATGATACAGCACCCTTTGTACTGCATTCAAGTGCCACCCTCGCTGTTTTGCTTGAGTCCTCCGGTGAAGCTTGAAGTCACAGCCTGCTGAGTCTGAGATGAAAGTGCTTCAGCCGAACCAAGTTTACATGATGGTTAAAACCATGTATGGGAATAACATACAATTAGCAATAACAAATCAAAAATTCTGCTGAGTTGGTTGGGCAAAGGCACAAATATTGTTACCTTCTAAGACGCACCAAATTCATTGTTTATGTAGTACCATCTGTTATACTATTCAGCACTTTTTCTTTCATAACCTGAAAAGTATTTTGTCCCCCTTTCCCCTAATCAATGTTTCCTCTCTGGGTTGTCATTTTGCTGTGAAGTGCTTCAATTTCCTGCAAATGTGATAGAACTACAGTTTAAACTTTGCTTTACATTGATGGCGTAAAATTAAAGAACAAAGCTGGAAAATGTATCTGTACTCCCATAACACCAAGATGGCTTATTGCTACGTGATTATTATTCAAAATATGTGTGTCAAACATTTAAGCTGTTGAGAACAGTCAGGGAGAAATGTTAGAATGTTTGCGCTCCCAGATGACAGAGGCACATTGAGCTTTTAGGTACGGAGGTTAATGTGTCAGACAAGCTAAATTATAACGATGACCCCTATAATCTGTTCTTGTCTGTTGTCTTTTGTAGTGGTTGGTGTCATAACTGACAGCATCACTGGGAATAAATATATGTCAAGTGATCAAGAGGCGATTTACTGCATGTTGCAGAGGGACTGCTAAGTAGCAGCCCTACCAAAGTCCCTTTTGCTGATGAAACTTTCCTACTCCAAATACAGTCACTTGTTCGTTGAAGTAGAAGATTATTTTTGTTATTTTTATAACTAGATATGTGTCTGTCAGCTGTTGAGTCTCTCAGTTCCATATGTCTTACATTTTTCCCTTAAGAATCTTCTTGACAGTTTGGTGAGTGTCAACAGACACCTGACATATAATATATGGAACAATTTTACAGCCTGTTTGCCCTCCTGATGTGCTTAATCTCACATGCTAGCGAATGAACATTGAATCAGAAGCATCAAGCTGCAATCAAAATTCTGCTAGCCTGTTTATTTTCTCAAGTTATAAACATCTTCCTGATTTTGTTTTCTTATATTCTTTTTTTTTTCTCGTAAATACTTCACAATACTCCACATGGCAGAGAGAATGGTGCCTGGCATATGGTTCCTTTTTCTGTTCCTTCAACAATTTCTAAAAAATCTCAGTACTGTGCCATGTGGGGAACTCTGTTTTCCTCAATATTGAAGCATACAGTCCGATTTAGATTTTTAAATCTTATGTTTTAAGATGTCACTGAATAAACAAATGTTACAAGGAGTTGAATATGTTAGGGAAATGCTTTGGAACCTGCAGGAAAAATTACTACTTTGTTTACAATAAAAAATGGAACACCCTCTTTGGGCCAGATTTCTACAGAGCATTCATGACATTGTGGACATTTATAAATGGTATACTGGACCTTGATGCGGAAGTCCCACCCCGATTTCTAACCTTCCATTTTTTTCCAGTAGGGGAAGGAGATAGGGTATGATTTAACACCGAAGGGAAACTCAAATTCAGCAGAGCCATTTGAACTGAGCGTTAAACAGACCTTATTTTGGCATTAACAAAGATCTTAATCCGCAGTGTAGTGATCACAAATTTGAGGAGTGGATGTAAAGGCTTTTGAAGAGTGGATGATCCAAAGATTTTTAAATCCCTCGCTTCGGGAAAAAAACTGGCTGCAACTTGTCAGTGATTGCTTAAAACAAAACTCTGCTAGACTGCTTTGATTGTGGGCCACCTTGCATAGCATCTGTCCAAGCAGATTCAATAGACTTGGTTATTAGCATTTCCTTGAGATCTATTCATTAGGAATGCTTGGCTGGACTTCCGGTGGCGGCTATGGAGGAGTAAATAGCACAGTTGGTGGCTCCCGCTCAGGTCGGACTTTTGGACCTTTTGCCCCGATTTTCTACCGGACTTGAAATGTAAAACTGATGACAGAGGCAATTGTGTACTGAATTCCCACATCGGAGAGAAGGACTAGAAATGCTCGTAAAGGCAGAAACACAAAGACCGAGAAGGCTTAGGCTGAAGCTGCAGCAGGAGACAGCATGGCAGAGGACTGGACCTCTGGTTTGTCGACCCAGCGGTCAAAGGAGCAGCTGATGCAAGTTATTCAGGAAAGCTTGGCTAAGCAGAAACGGGACTGCTTGGACCCAATAAGAGTCAATTGAGCGGCTGGAGCTCAGATTGGACACCCAAGATCGGGCGATCCAGAAGGCAGAGAAGGCGCTGGCTGAGCAGGAGGAACATCAAACTGCGGTGGTGTTGGAGGTGGGGATGCTGTGAGACCAGCAGAAGAAGCTCCTGGAGAAGGTGGAGGACCTAGATAATAGGTCCTGCTGGCAGAACTGAGAATCGTTCGGCTCCCGGAGTGGTCCAAAGCAGCGGACGCTGGGGCATACATCGCAGACATGTTTGAGAAGCTACTGGGGGATGGGGCATTCTCCCGGCCCTTGGAGGTGGACAGGGCTCACAGAGCACTCGCGAGGAAGCCGCGAATGGGAGACCTCCCGAGGGCAATGGTGGTGAGATTCCACAGGTACTTGGATAAGGAGTGCATTCTACAGTGGGCCAAGCAGACACTGAGCTGTAAGTGGGACAGCAGTATCCTGCGGGTTTACCAAGATCGGAGTGTGGAGGCGGCCAGGAGAAGAGCAGGCTTCAACCAGATTGGGTCAATCCTTTTTAAGAAAAAGGTGAAATTTGGACTGTTGTATCCGGCCCGTCTCTGGGTCAAACACGAGGAACAGCACTTTTATTTTGATTCGCCTGAGGACGCGCTGGACTTCATGAAAAGGAAAAGGCTGGTGGTGGACTGAGAAATTTTGAACTTTGCTGCAACGTTCATGTTTTTTTTCTGTTTTTGTTTTTCTGTTCTTTTAAAAGTTTCTCGTTTTTTGTTTTGTGGAAGCTGTTTGTAATGCCCGTTGCATTGATTTGGGACCAGCGGTAGAGCTGAGTGAGTTAAGGTTTTCATTTGCACTGTTGGGGGATGGAGGTGTGCTTGTTTAGGTCTTGGTGTTTTTCTGTCTGGCAATTGTGTGGGGATTGTTGATGTTGGAGTATGTTTGTATGAGCGGGTGGGGAGGGAACAATAGGTGGGAGATTATCCGGCGCCAGGGATGGGGGCTACCAAGCTAGCTGGGCGGGCTAGCTCACGGAATCGCAGTGGGGGTGTGTGCATATGTTTGGTTTATTGAAGGGGTTGGGTTACAGTGTGTTGTTAGTGGGGGGAGGAGGGGGGATAAATGTTCTGCTGACGAGGGAGGGACTTGGGCTAAGGGCCAGCGAGGAGGTTGGGGGCGGAGGCTGCCTGGGGGCGGGCCGGGGAGACTCTGAGCATGGGCTGGAGGCGGGCCCAAAAAATGGCATGGCTCATCAGCGAAGGGGGGGGGAAGCAATGGGTTGACCTGCAGGTTAGTAAAGACAGTAACCAGCACCCGCACTGGAGGTTCAATGTGGGACTTTTGGCTGACAAAGGGATGTGCGAGCGGCTGAGGAAATGTATTCAGAACTACCTGCAGATCAACGACACGGGGGAAATTTCTGCAGCGGTGGTCTGGGAAGCACTGAAGGCGGTGGTCAGAGGGAAGCTGATCTCAATACGGGCCCATAGGGAGAAGGTGGACAGGGCAGAGACGTACCGACTGGTGAAGGAGATACTACAGATCGATAGGAGGTATGCGGAGACCCCAGAGGCAGGGCTTTTAAGGAAAAGGCGGAGGCTACAGGCGGAGTTTGGCTTGTTAACCACGGGCAGGACGGTGGAGCAGCTGTGAAAGGCGAGGGGGGCAATCTATGAGTATGGAGAGAAGGCCAGCAGCTTAGAAAGAGGAAGGCAGCCAGGGAGATGGGGAAAGTAAATGACGGAGATGGGAACCTGATCGGAGATTCAGCAGGCGTGAATAAGGCGTTTAGGGATTTCTACAGTAGCTGTATAGGTCGGAACCCCCTACGGGGCCAGAGGGGATGAGGCACTTCTTGGAGGGGCTGAATTTCCCAAAGGTGGACGGGGAGCTCGTAGAAGGGCTAGGGGGCCCCAATTGGGTTGGAAGAGATAGTGGAGGGCCTGAAGGCCATGCAGGCGGGTAAAGCCCCAGGGCCGGAAGGGTACCCAGTGGAGTTCTATAAAAAGCTCTCTGGAATATTGGGGCCGGTGTTGATGAGGGGCCGGTGTTGATGAGGATGTTCAGTGAGGCAAGGGAAAGAGCAGTGCTGCCCCCGACTATGTCACAGGCCACGATTTCGCTGATTCTGAAGGGGGACAAGAACCCGGAGCTGTGTGGGTCCTACAGGCTGATATCCTTGTTGAATGTGGATGCCACATTGCTAACCAAAATGTTGTCCTCCAGGATTGAGGATTGTGTTCCAGACGTTATTGGGGAGGACCAGACTGGGTTTGTTAAGGGTAGGCAGTTGGTGGCCAATGTAAGAAGGTTGTTAAACGTGATCATGATGCCCCCGGAAGTTAGGGAGGTGGAGGTAGTGATCGCAATGGAGGCAGAAAAGGCTTTTGATCGGGTAGAATGGAATTATCTGTGGGAGGTACTGGGACGGTTCGGATTTGGGCGCGGCTTTATTAACTGGGTCAGGTTGCTGTATCAGGCTCCTGTGGCAAGCGTGCGGACGAATAGGACAACATCGGACTATTTTAGACTGCACCGGGGGACGAGACAGGGATGCCCCCTCGCCCCACTGTTGTTCGCGCAGCCTCAAGGGTCTGGAAGGGGCTGGTCCGGGGGGGGTGGAGCACTGAGTCTCACTTTCTGCAGATGACCTGCTTCTGTATGTATCGGACCCAATAGAGGGGATGGAAGAAACCATGAGGATTCTAGGGGAATTTGGCTGGGTTTCGGGGTATAAGCTAATTATGGGGAAAAGTGAGATGTTTCCGGTCCAGGCGAGGGAACAGGAGAGGCGATTGGGGGAGCTGCCGTTTAGATTAGTAGGGGGAAGCTTTAGGTACCTCGGCATCCAAGTGGCGCGGGAATGGGACCGGCTGCATAAATTGAATCTGGCCCAACTAGTAGACCAAATGAAGGACGATTTTCAGAGGTGGGACGCACTTCCGTTGTCACTGGCTGGGAGGGTGCAGACGATGCAGATGACGGTCCTCCCGAGATTCCTGTTTGTGTTTCAATGTCTCCCCATCTTTATTCCGCGGCCCTTTTTTAAATGGGTCAACAAAGTGATCACTGGCTTTGTTTGGGCGGGCAAGACCCCGCGAGTAAGGATGGTAATGCTTGAGTGGAGTCGGGGAGAGGGCGGGCTGGCGCTGCCGAATTTTAGCAATTATTACTGGGTGGCGAATATAGCCATGGTCAGGAAGTGGGTGGTGGGGGAGGGGTTGGCATGGGAGCGTATGGAGGCGGCTTCATGCAGGGGCACCAGTCTAGGGGCATTGGTAGCTGCGCCTCTGCCGTTCCCGCCGGCACGGTACTCCACCAGCCTTGAGGTGGTGGCAGCCGTCAGAGTCTGGGGCCAATGGAGGAGACATGTGGGAGCAGAGGGAGCATCGGTCTGGTCCCCAATCTGTAATAATCAACGGTTTGTCCCGGGAAGTATGTTGGGGGGTGGGTGGGGGGGGGGGGGTTCCAGATATGGCGGAGAGCAGGGATTGAGAAGATGGGGGATATGTTTATAGAGCTTTCCGAGTTTGAGGGCGCCGGAGGAGAAGTTTGGGTTGGCGAGAGCAAACAAATTCAGCTATCTGCAGGTGCGGGACTTCCTACGTAAACAGGTGTCAACCTTCCCGCTCCTACCGCTAAGGGGGATTCAGGACTGGGTAGTTTCCAGAGGTGGGATGGAGAAGGGAGCGTGTCTGACATTTACAAGGAACTTATGGGGTCAGAGGAGACGCAGACCGAGGAGGTGAAGCGCAAGTGGGAGGAGGAGCTGGGAGAAGAGATACAGGATGGTCTATGGGCGGACGCATTGAGTAGAGACAACGCATCCGAAACATGTGCCAGGCTCAGCCTGATACAATTCAAGGTCGTTCATCGGGCTCACATGACAGTGGCCCAGATGAGCAGATTCTTTAGCGTGGAAGACAGGTGTGCAAAATGTGCGGGAGGACCAGCGAACCACATATTCTGGACATGTCCGAAGCTTAGGGGATTTTGGCAGGGGTTTGCAGATGTCATGTCCACGGTGTTAAAAACAAGGGTGGCACTGAGTCCAGAGGTGGCGATTTTCAGGGTGTCGGAAGACCCGGGAATCCAGGAGGAGAAACGGGAAGACGTTCTGCCTTTGCTTCCCTAGTAGCCCGGAGACGGATACTATTAGCTTGGAGGGACTCAAAGGCCCCGAAATTGGAGACCCGGCTATCGGACATGGCTAGCTTTCTCTGTTTGGAAAAAATCAAGTTCGCCTTGAGAGGGTCACTGTTAGGGTTCGCCCGGAGGTTGCAACCGTTCGTCGGCTTCTTCGCGGAAACTTAATCGTCAGTAAAAGGGGGGCGGGTTACTTTAGCTTAAGAGTAGGGGGTTAATAAAGGTGGGACCTGTAAGGGAGGGAGACGGCTTTTGCACGATGTTTATAGTTTCATGTACATTGTTTATTTTGTTGTTACAATACAAAAAATACCTCAATAAAATGTTTTTTAAAGGAATGCTTGGCTGAGTTTCAAAATCTGAGTGATTTGGGTTTCTGAGCTCACTGTTTGCTGATTAAAAGAGGTTATTAAAGGATTAGCTGTATGAACAGAAGTTTGCTTTTATCAGCGATTAATCATTTGGATAAATTTAAATGCTGTGATGCTTTCGGGAATGAGATTTTTCACTATCAAGTCTGTAAAGTGAAAGTTGTATAAGGAGTTTTTTTCATCTTCACATGGCTCCTGAAGTCTACCTATGGTGGCTACTGGGTGACTTGTCAGTGAGTTGCCATGGAAGGTATGTTGGACCATGGGGAAGGCGAGGAGGTGTGAGGATTAAGGGTTAGAGTGCCTAAATTCTTCTAAACTGACTGGGACCAAGCTCTCAGAGAACTGAGGTAGGCCTTCTAACGAGCCCACCCTCCTCAGTTCCTCCTAGCACCTGCTTCTGGGGTCAGCAGACCCAACTTCAACCCACACCTAATCCCACAGACCAAGAATCTTGCAATTCAGGATACTTTTTATGAGGCATGCCCAGCGAGTCAGGAAACTTCCTCTCTCGGAACTACCCACCTCTGTATCCGAAATCTGACGCTATGTCCATGTTAACCGCTGCCAATTTCTCAACTTTGTATGACAATAGATGCTTTTATCGTTTTTAATATTAATCGCCACAAGTAGGCTTACACTAACACTGCAATGAAGTTACTGTGAAAAGCCCCTAGTCGCCACATTCCAACGCCTGTTCGGGTACACCGAGGGAGAATTTAGCATATCCAATTCACCTAACCGCATGTCTTTCGGGACTTGTGGGAGCACCGCAGCACCTGGAGGAAACCCATGCAGACACTGGGAGAACGTGCAGACTCCACACTGACAGTGACCCAAACCGGGAATCTAACCTGGGACCCCGGAGCTGTGAAGCAACAGCTACCCACTGTACTACCGTGCCGCCCATGTTGATGTATATGGTGATGTACTGCTATTCTCCTGCTGTCAGTCCCCGGTTCTTTTAGCCAGCAGCAACTTCAAAGCAAACTTATTGCACCATTATGTTTATTTTTATTTTTTTAAATTAAAAAACGTTCTTAGCCCATGATCTGAACATATGCAGCTATTTTACTCTGGGTTGTAAAACTCTTGCATTGAGATTCAGTGAGTGACATGGTATTTTACTTGGTATTACAGAAGCTAATATGAAACTCCATAGTGTTGGTGCTGTAGAATGTATATTGTTGTCTTCTGCTTCTCGTGGTCTCTGAGCTTCTGCCGGTCCAATGCTATATGTAACCTTGCTATACTGATGGATGTCTGCACCGTATTTTACCCACGTAACATTTTTGTTCTTCTTTAGCCTGTAATGTGGTGGATTATAACACCGTTGTTGCTAACTTTTGGTTGGCTTTTAAATGTTGGCTGTTGTGTCTTTACTTAATTTGCTCTGTTTCTATAACCTTTGCTCTCGAGTCACCAGGTATCTTTATGATACCACCACGAGGTTCACGTTCAAGTACTGATCAATAACTCACTACACCAGTTAGTAAGTTTCAAATCAAAACTCATTTATTATACCCAGTCAATCACTACTCGTGCATAAAACTCTACTTACTAGACTATCTCTAACACTAAAAGGCCTATACTTAGCTTTGGAACTGGCCCACCATCTCAGGGGAACAAATGGCCTTTCGTTCGATTCTGAGTCTGCAGGATTCAAAGCTGGTATGGACTGGTAGCTAGGAGCGCCTATCTCGTAGCGAGCGTTGACTGGAGACTTACTTGGTTGATGCGGCAGCTAGGCAGGTCACTGTCAAGGGTTGTTTCGAGCTGCTGAGTGACCCTGCCAAGAAGGACAAATTGAACTTGGGGGCTCTACTTTATAGTCCCCAGGGGCTTTGTGCCGTTCGGGGCGGACCCCGTATCTGGTTTCTCCAATACTGGAGCCGTTCCCTGATCGCTGGGCGGTTCCTGAGTGTCCATTGGCCTTCCTTTGTCTTGGCTCCTGCTGGCGCCGAGGAGTCTGGCTTGGCCTTATTTACCTTAAATGTTTCAATTGTTCCTGGGGATCGCTCATTAATATGCAGATGGCTGTTGGTTTCAGTGCTGTCTGGGTTTCTGCAAGTTTTAATACACAGGAAACTTTGCACCTGCTAGTTTTTCCTGGCTTGACTGAATTTCCCTGCATTCTTTGCCGATCTCCATTTTACGTCGGGAAGTGGCCAACCCAGGTGGCTACACCGTGACAATACTAAATATGGCTGCTCTGCATTGTGAGATGAGGAGAATGTTACACTGATAAAAGATTCTGTATATGCCAGGATGCAATTGGGCCATAATAAAGGTGTGCATGGTTAATTTTCTTAAGATGCTTGACTCATATCACAATAACATGAGGTAATAGTGTATTTATATGTTGTACAATTTGAAGTGAAATCCGAAAAGTCTATGTTTGGCCTCAAATGTCAGATTCAATGGAAATTCAGAGATTATACATGTAGTGTTATCTCATTTTGTTGCAGTTGCCTTTTGAACTTCCAGCCTTCTGCATTAACGCTTTGTGCTCTGTTAATTTTGTGTGTTGCTCACATTTACAATGATGCCTTTTTATCTTCCATCATCATCATTTTTCTTTATTCAGCAGTTGTTATTTTTATGATGTCCCATTTTCCTTTTTAACTTTTTATTCGTTTGTTACATATACATAATACACGGTGCCTGAAATGTTCTTCACAATACAAAGCAGTCTAATGGTTTTAGTAATTGTAGTGGTAATGAGATTTTTAAATCCGTGGTGTCAGACTTTTCTCTGCTGTATTTGAAAGTACTGAATATGTATCAGCTGCTGGCAAATCATATAAAAAAACTGGGTATGGCTTCAATGTGGTATTTGCAGCTACTGGCAGGAAGGAGGAGGATGAACGTGGTGACACCATGAATAATATTCTGTTAGCATCTTACTTGCTAATTCAAAGCATGTGCTGAGATGTTCAGTCTGTTATTGCTTTCAGTGGCAATCAGGAGGGAAACTCCTTGCTAGCTGAAGTCCTACCTAGAAGGAAGTCATACCTAGAAGAAAGGATGGTGGTTGGAGGTCCATTATCTCAGTTTCAAGACATCACTGCAGGCATTCTTCAGGGTAGTGTCCTAGGCCCAACCATCTTCAGCTGCTTCATCAATGACCTTCTTTCCATCATAACCCCGGAAGTTATGATATTCGTTGGCGCTAATGATTGCACGATGTTTGCACCATTTGTGACTTCTCAGATACTGAAACAGTCCATGTCCAAATGCAGCAAGACCTGAACAATGTCCAGGCTTGGGCTGACGGGTAACATTCGCACCATGCAAGTACCAAGCAATGACCATCTCCAACCAGAGAGGATCTAACCATCGCCCCATGACATTCCCATGGGGCAGCACAGTGGTTAGCACAGTTGCTTCACAACTCCAGGTCCCAGGTTCGATTCCGGCTTGGGTCACTGTCTGTGCGGAGTCTGCACATCCTCCCCGTTTGTGCGTGGGTTTCTTCCGGGTGCTCCGGTTTCCTCCCACAGTCCAAAGATGTGCAGGTTAGGTGGGTTGGCCATGCTAAATTGCCCTTAAGTGTCCAAAAGGTTGGGTGGGGTTACGGGGTTAGGGTGGAGGTGTGGCCTTTGTAGGGTGCTCTTTCCAAGGGCCATTGCAGACCCGCTGGGCCGAATGGCCTCCTTCTGCATTGTAAATTCTATGATTCTATAACATTCAGTGGCATTACCGCAATCGAATTCTAGACCATCAACATCCTGGAGTTTACTATTGACCAGAAACTGAACTGGATCAGCCATATAAATATGATGGCTACAAAAGCAGGTCAGAGGCTAGGAATCCTGTGGAGGATAACTTAGCTCCTGACTCCCCAAAGATAGTCCACCATTAACAAGGCACAAGTTGAGTATGATGAAATACTTTATACTTGCCTGGATGAGTGCAGCTCCAGCAACACACAAGCTCGATATCATCCAGGACAAAGCAACCCACTTAATTGGCACTCCATCCACAAACATTCACTCCCTCCACCACCAACACATCATGGCTGCAGTGTGTGCCATCTGAGATGCCCCACGGGAACCCATCAAACCTTCTTGGACACCATCTTCCAAACCCACAACCACTAATACCTAGAAGAACAAGGGCAGCAGACACATGGCAACATCACCATTTGTAAGTTCCCCTCCAAGCCACCTGCCACCCGGACTTGGAACTATATTGCCGTTCCTTCACTGTAACTGGGTCGAATCTTGGAGCTCCTCTCTTAACAGCACTGTGAGCGTACCTACACCACATGAACTACGGCAGTTCATGAAGGCAGCTCATGGCCAGCTTCTCAAGGGCAATTAGGCATAAGCAATGAATGCTGGCTGAGTCAGTGATGGCCATATCCCAAGAAAGATTTTTAAAAATATTGGTGGGGGAGGTATGAAGCAAGTTGCTATTAAGTGCAATGGGTGGAGGGAGGGAGGATTCCCATTTGATTGGAGGAAGAATCATTTGTGCTGATGACATGTAATGACAATCTGAACTTGTAATGACAATCTGAATATTACCCTATGTCAGAAGAACTGGACGTTCCTAATAAAAACAATAAAAAATCTCATCAGGAACTTCTCTTCCATCTTAAAAGATTTTGATTAAGTGGTGAATAAAAAGTGTTCTAAGTATCAAGGAATGCAAATATCTAAATAATCTTTATTATTGTCACAAGTAGGCTTGCATTATCACTGCAATGAAGTTACTATGAAAAGCCCCTAGTCGTCACATTCCAGAGCCTGTTCGGGCACAGGGAGGGAGAATTCAGAACGTTCAAATTATCTAACTGCACGTCTTTTGGGACTTGTGGGAGGAAACCCACGCAGACACGAGGAGAACATGCAGACCGCACACACTGACCCAAGCCGGGAATCGAACCTGGGACCCTGGTGCTGTGAAGCAACAGTGCTAACCACTGTGCTACCGTGTTCCCAGAAATCCAATAACTGAGAATGGGGCTAGGGTGGAGGTGTTGATCTTGGGTAGGGGGCTCTTTCCAAGAGCCAGTGCAGACTCGATGGGCCGAATGGCCTCCTTCTCAACTGTAAATTCTATGATAATCTATGATGAATCCAAACAAGTTCGATAGAAATTTTACTGAGTTTCTACTCTTCCTACGCCTGTAATAATGGTGCAATCCAAGTGGAATCAGTTGAGCCAGCACGAAAGAGCAAGAGGTTGTAAACAGAAGTGAGTTACACGTAAAACCACTTGCATTTGTGTTTTCCATGATTTTATTTTTAGGTTTAAGATTAAATTTGACTGCTCAGACCTGCCCACAATAATAACCCCAACTGTGTGAGATTCACTGGTTGATTGCATTGGTTTGGGTAAGATGTTTAAATTGCGTTAATTTTGTTAGGTGCCCAGCCATATTTTGCAAATTTTTCCATGTCAAAAAATGTTTTACTAAGGAACTGACTTGGGTACAACAATGAAAGTAAGTAAATGGTTCATTATAGTTTTATAAAGCTATTTTCACTTTTAAATGGGATTGTGGATGGCTCACAAGTGAAGGGCAGGATAAAACTGCACCAGGTTACTGCTCTTAAATCCATCAAGGAATACATTTTAATGTAAGGGGGGAAAAATGTTCCATGTTGCCAGTTGCGCTGGTTCATGAAAGATTTCACATTTGTGATTATGCAAATAATTTTATCAGGAATTTGAGCTGTAGTCGAATCAACATAAGTTCCAGAGCATTTTAGCTCCAATTTCTCGACTGTGGAAATTCTACCAACTTGTGTTTTTTGCTGGCCGTTTGTTTTAGCAATATTTTCCCTCGCCTGTTTAAGCCTCCATCAATTCTCGACTGTGTACAGTTGTTAAACCCTGAGATAAAATAAAGGAATTCAGCAAACGTGATAAAAATGTAAACTGGTCATGTGGTATTTTCCACTTTAATGCACAAGTGTTTTATTGTTGTACTGAATAAGCCGAAAGCTGTTGGTCATCCTGCCATCAGTGAGTGGGATATAAGGGTCAGATCACAGAAGTTTCCATATTTGCATTTACTATTTATGTCTGCTGCAGTGTACATTTGAGGAAATTTATTTCATTAATCTGATCATATCTACAAATTTCCTACACGGCACAGAATAATTTATAAGAAGCAGGTTCCTTGTGAAGTGTTGGCTATTCATATTGAATTATGGGTCACTAAGGTACAGAGGACGAATCCAAATATAGAAGTGTTTTCATTAGACGGGAACTGTGGAATGTGACCAGAAGGGAATGTTTCAGTTTGGAATGCATTTGGTGAGAGTGAGCTAGAGTGATTGTATGTTGACTCGACTGCAACCAATTCCTTCACACGGTCTTGATAATGAAACCAGTGCCATAATTAACCAGCTGTCAGCAAGTAAGATGTGTTCATGATGGAACTGGGGTGGGGTGGGGGGGGAAATGAAACCAAATATTAAAGAAGTGCACCACACATTAAAAGCAAGTCTGTCCCACTTGGTGTTTGTATAAATTTTTATAAACAAAGTTAATTTTTTTAATGGCAAAATTTGTATTTTTATATTTCCCCCTGCCATCTTGAAAGTGGTTCTTGAAACTCATTCTTGAGTTCTTCGGGTAATAGTTGGTCCTGGATATATAATTGTTTTTTTTAATAAAAATCAGATTTGGCTGGAAAGGATGATTAATATTCCTGTTCTTACTGTGACACAATTTAGGTGATAAATATAAATAAACAAAAAAATAAAAGTTTACAATTCTTGTCCGGATTATTAATGTCAACAGATCAAGCAGCTTTCATATTCAAGGCATGTGGCAAAAAGTCCATATTTCGTGTGCAGTAATCCTCCTTTTAGAAAAACTTTTATTGAGGCATTTAGAATTTTAACATTTTAAACAACAGAGATCCAATACACGCAAAAGTGAACCCCTTAAGGCAAACTTAATTTTCTCTAGCCTAAGATACCCTGCCATGTCACTGACCCAAACCCCCAACTTTCGAGGCTCCAAGTCCCTCCAGCCCAGCAAAATCCATCTCCGGGTCACCAGGGAGGCAAAGACCAAACCATCGGCCTCTATTCCCCCCCACCACCCCCCCCCCCCTCCCCCCCCCCCCGGGCTCCCAGATCTTCCGACAGTCCAAATATTGCCACCTCTGGACTCTGAGTCACCCTCTTTTCCAGGACCAATGACATGACATCTGAAAATGCCCTCCGCCTCAGACACGCCCAGAACATATGTACATGGTTCGCAGGACTTCCCCCCCACACCTGTCCTCCACCTCCTCAAAAAACCTACTCATCTGGGCCGCAGTCATGGACCACCTTGAACTGGATCAGGCTAAGCCTGGCACACGACGAGGATGCATTGACTCTCCTTAGGGCCTTCTCCCATAAACCAACTTCCAACTCCCCTCCCAGCTCTTCTTCCAACTTCCTCTTGGAACCCCTTCCCACTCCATCAGTTCCTTTTCCGAGACCCTCCCCTCCCCCACCCCTGTTTTTACCATCACCTTATCCTGTAGCCCCCTTAGTGGGAGGTGAGGGAAGTTTGGGACCTGCTTCCGAACAAAATCCCGTAATGGAACCCGTTCCCACCCGGCAACTCAAACCCCTCCTCTAGCTCCTCCAAGCTTGGGAAACGCTCCTCAATGAAGAGATCCCCAAATCTCTCAAGCCCTATCCACTGTCACCTCCTGAAGCCCCCGTCCAGCCCGCCTGGAGCGAACTGGTGATTGTCACAGATCGGTGACTACACGCCCCAGTCTCATGTGCTGACTCTGGGGGCTGCCACTACCACTGGGCTTGTAGAGTACCGAGCTGGCGAGAACAGCCGAGGTTCTGTTAACAAAGCCTTCAGGTTCGTGCCCTTGCAAGATGTCGCCTCCACTCGCTCACACACCAACCCCTCCCCCACTACCCATTTCCTAGCCATCGATATATTAGCCGCCCAGTAGTAATTAATAAAGTTCAGAAGGGCCAAAGCCCTCTCCCCGCGCTCCCGTTCAAGAAGGACCTTCTTCACCCTTGGGGCTTTCCCGCCCCATATAAAACCTGAGACTGCTGCATTCATCTTCTAAAAAAATGCCTTGGGGATGAAGATTGAAAGACACTGAAACACTAACAGCAATCTCGGGAAGACTGTCATTTTCACCGCCAATGACAGCGGGAGCACGTCACACACAGGAAGTCCCCTTTCATTTGCTCAATCAAAATTTAGTTCATGTAGCTGCCTGGATCGCAAAAACTTCACTCTTGCCCATATTCCGTTTGTAACCAGAGAACTAACCAAATTCCTCCAGTATTCCCACAATTCCTGCAATTCCTCCCAAAGGGTCTGTTATATAAAGGAGCAAATCGTCCGCAGGGAGTGAGACCCTATGTTCCACCCCCTCTCTCACTGTCCCCTGCCAAACGTTCGACGCTCTCAGCGCCATTACCAAAGGCTCTATGGCCAGGGCAAACAGTAGTGGGGAGAGTGGACACCCCTGTCTCGTTTCCCGACACAGACTAAAATATTCTGATCGAACCCGGTTTGTTCTTGCATTCGCCACTGGTGCCTGATGTCGCAACCGGACCCAATCCACAAAACCCTGCCCAAACCGAAACCTTCCCTCCGATAGGGCAGCACGGTATCACAGTGGTTAGCACTGTGGCTTCACAGCGCCAATGTCCCAGGTTCGATTCCCTGCTGGATCACTGTCTATGCGGAGTCTGCATGTTCTCCCCGTGTCTGCGTGGGTTTCCTCCGGCTGCTCCGGTTTCCTCCCACAGTCCAAAGACATGCAGGTTAGGTGGATTGGCCATGCTAAATTACCCTTGGTGTCCAGAAAAGGTGAGGAGGGGTTATTGGGTTAGGGGGATAGGGTGGAAGTGAGGGCTTAAGTGGGTCGGTGCGGACTCGATGGGCCGAATGGCCGCCTTCTGCACTGTATGTTCTATGCTCTATATGTATGTTCCCAGGACAACCCATAAATACTTCCACTCCACTCGAGCAAAGTCCTTTTCTGCATCCGTGGCCACCACTACCTCAACGTCGCGCCCCTCCGCAGGCATTTTTACATTTAGGAGCCGCCTAATGTTGGGCATCAGGTATCATGCCTTAACAAATCCCATCTGATCCCTGTCTGATCCTCCCCTATTACCCCCGGAACATCCTCTATACGTGTGGCCAAGATCTTTGCCAGCAATTTTGCACCTATATTTAGCAGACAGATTGGCCAACACGACCCACAGCTCTCCAGATCCTTATCCCACTTCAAAATACGGGAAATCGATGCCTGTGATAATGTTGGGGGAGCACTCCCAGCTCCTTTTGATTCCTTAAAAGCCTTTACCAGGAGCGGCCCCAACAGCCTGGAAGACGTTTTATAAAACTGAACCGGGTGGACTTCCGGTGACGGGAGGCGGCCGCACAATGGAGGGCTCCCGTTCGGGAACGCCATTTTCAGGGCTTTAAGCCCGGTCCCAGGGTCCACTGAGGCGGCAAAAGCAGGAAGAAACAGTGAAGGTGCAGTGAAGAAAAATGTCGAGGGTAAGCTAAAAATCGTCCGTAAAAAAAAAAACAGCTGAAGGTTCGTCGGGGAGTGGAAAGGTCACCGTGGGGTCACTAAGGAAAATTGAGGCTGGAGCACCAGGGGAGGCTGCATTGCTTACGGCTGAAGAAATAATTAAGGTGATGGCTGCGGAATTCGAAAGGCAGTTTACAAGATACATGGAGACGGTGAGGAAGGAGATGAGGGAGGTTTTGAGTGTGCTGGTGGAGGAGGCGGTTTCCCCGGTGAGGACGGAGGTGGCGAGCGCAGTGGCGGAGGTGCGAGAGCAAGGAAGGCGCTGAAGGAAGTGGAGGAGGCGTTATTGCAGCATGGTGATCAACTTGCCTCGATTGGGAAGTGGATGCGGTAGGTGATGGACATTAACAAAGATCTGCGAGGAAAAATGGAAGACCTGGAAAACAGATCCAGGCGACAGAATTTGAGCATTGTGGGGCTGCCTGCCCGAAGGAGTTGAAGGACCGTGACCGACTGAGTATTTTGCCGCAATGCTGGCAAAACTATTGAGGGAGGGGGAGGATCCCCTCCCGATATGAACTGGATCAGGCTCATCGGTCGTGGAGACCTGTACCAAAGGTGAGTGAGCCGCCAAGGGTAGTGACTCTGTGCTTCCGTAGGTACAGTATGAAGGAGAAGTCCCTGAGCTGGGCCAAGCAGAAGCGGGTGGTGCAGTGGGCTGGAGCTGGTACACGTGTAGACCAGGACTTTACGGTGGAGCTGGCGAGGAGGCGGGCTGCCTTCAACCGGGTGAAGAGGGCACTGTACGTTAGCAAGGTGCAGTGCGGCATTGTATATCCAGCGAAGCTGAGGGTGACTTACAAGCTCAGGGACTTTTATTTTGGAACGGCGGAAGCAGCGGAGGAGTTTGCGAAGGCAGAAGGACTGTGGCAGAACTGACAAACTGAGAAATGGCCATGTGCCGATGTGACCTCATGACTGACTGTATTTTCTTTTTTTTTTGTTTCACTGCGTGCGGGTGTATGGGCTAAAGGAGCCAATGTTGTATATATTTGGACAAGGGAAGTGATGGGACTTTCACTCGAAATGAGGGCTCTTTGGGGTGTAGGTGGATATGCGGGGTGTGTGTGTGCTAAAAGGGGATTTCTGGGCTTTCCTAGGGCCGGGCGGGTTTAAGCCGGCCAGTGAACGGGAGTGAGGTGGGGGGAGGGGCTGCGGCCATCGGAGCCTGGCAAAACCGGGTCCGAGTGGTCTAGCCGGGGTGGAAAGTTGGGGGGGAAGGAACCGAAGTTGGGGGGAGGGGTTTTACAAGAGGCAGTGGACGGGAGGAGTTGGAGACTGGGGGGGGCGGGGTGGTTGTACAACTCTTTGGTATCCTGTACGGTACTCTTTCAGAGGTTAGATGAGGGGGAGGGGGAGTGGACTCTACAGGTCAATGGTGACCTTTGGCGGTCCCAGACTCCTTTTTCTTTTTCTCTTTTGTTTTTTGTTTCCACCATGGGAGGGTTTGTTTTATGGGATGCATATATTGACAGGTGGGCCATTGTTTGGGGTGGTGGGAGGATGGGATCGTTGGTATTGTTAAGGGGATTGATTTTGTATTTGTTACCGTTTACTGTTTGTGGGTGGGGTGTAAATTTTGAAGGAAAATGTGAAAATGGAGAATAAAAACAGTTTTTAAAAAACTGAACCGGGTATTATCCGTCTGGTCCCGGGGCTTAACCGATTGCATCGCCCCCAACCCGTCTATAACCTCCCCAAGCCCAATTGGGGCTCAAATTCTCCACCAACTCCTCATCTATCCTCGGGAACTCCAGCCCCCCCCCCCCAGAAATCGCTTCATACCCTCCTCCCCGGTAGGGGGTTCCAATTTATACAATTTACTATAAAACCCCCGAAACACATCATTCATCCCTGCCGGATCCAGAATCCAATCCCCCCCCGCCCCCCTGTATCCCCCCCCTGTATCCCGCCCTTTCCCAATCTCTCTCACCGCCTCCCGTTTCCTCAGCTGGTGCACCAGCATCCTGCTGGCTTTTCCCCCATACTCATACACCACCCCCTTTACCCTCCTCAGCTGCCCTTCTGCCTTACCCATGGACAGGAGCCCAAATTCCAGCTGCAGTCTCTGACCCTCCTTCAAAAGCCCGTCATCCGGAGACTCCACGAACCTCCTGTCCCGGGGAGCCCACCCCCTCCCCTACCGATCAACCATAACCTCTCCTCGGCCACTCTAAGGCCCATGTCCCGCACCTCCCATGGCCAGACCTCGGGCAACTACCATCATCAACCCTCCTCCTCCTCCACTTTGAAAATCCCCTTCCTGTCAGCAGTATAATCCCTTCCATCCCCTCCCCCACATCGATCTTCAGCCCCCCCCCCCACACACACACACACACACACACACACACACTTTGCTGTGTGCAGTAATCCTGACTACCTTGTGGATCATTAGCACATCATCGTCTTATTTTTCTGTATATGTCTCTGATCGAGTAAGTGGTAAGAGAGTTTAATGCCTGATCATTGCCAAGCTAATTGGACAGGTGATACATTTGGCCTCAGTTTCACTGCACTATGGAGAGGGAAACTTAGTTGAAATCTCTGCTTCTGTAAATGGCAATACAGTTGTGTTCAATCCTCTCACTGCACAGTGCCTTGCCATAGTTACAAGGTCGTAAACAGAAGCAGAGATTTAAATCAGTTTTCCTCTGTCCAACACTCAACTACCCTTGGGTGGCACAGTGGTTAGTACTGCTGCGTCTCAACGCCAGGGACTCGAGGTAGATTCCGTCTTCGGGTGACTCTGTGGAGTTTGCACATTCTCCCCTGTCTGTATGGGGTTCCTCCGGGTGCTCTGGTTTCCTCCCACAGTCCAAAGATTAGCCAAGCTAAATTGTCCCTTAGCGTTGGGTTCCACGAATAGGGTAGGGGATTGGGCCGAGGTCTTTTGAAGTGCGGTGCAGACTCGATGGGCCAAATGGCTTCCTTTTGCGCTGAGTGATTCTGTGATTCTATCCGGGATACCACAAAGTATTTCCACTCGTGTGCAATATCACTGCAATGGTGATGGAGGGAATTCATTCTTAAGGTAGTGGATGGGGTGTCAATCTAGCATGCTGCTTTGTCCTGGATGGTGTCGTGTTATTGGAATTGCACTCATGCAGGCAAGTGGAGAGCATTGCATCACATTCTTAATTAGTGCCTTGTAGATGGTGGACAGTCTTGGAGGAGCCAGGACGTGAGTTACTCTCCACCACATATTTACATGGTTGATACAGTTCAGCTTCTGGTCGGTGGTAACCCCTAGGATGTTGCTAGTGGGGCATTCAGCAATGGTCACACCATTGAATGCAAGGAGAATGTGTTAGATTAACTCTTGTTGGAGATAGTCATTGTGTGGCACGAATTTTGCTTGCCACTAATCAAATATTGTTCAGGACTTGCTGCATATGGACACAAAGTGCTTCAATAGATAAGGAACCGCAAATGGTTCTGGATATCTCTACTTCTGATCTTATGATGGAGGGAAGCTCTGAACATTGTTGGGCCTCAGACACTCCCCTATAGAATCCCTACAGTGCAGAAGGAGGCAATTCAGCATATCGAGTCTGCACTGACGCGCCGAAGGAGCACTCTACCTCAGCCCACTTCCCCACCCTATCCCCGTAACCCCACCTATACTTTTTTGGACAGTAACGGACAATTCCGCATGTCCAATCCACCTAACCTGCACATCTGCTAATAATCTTTATTAGTGTCACAAGTAGGCTTTTATTAACACTCCAATGAAGTTACTGTGAAATCCCCTAGGCGCCACACTCCGGCATCTGTTCGGGTACACAGAGGGGGAATTCAGAATGTCCAATTCACCTGACAGCACGTCTTTCGGAACTTGAGAGGAAACCGGAGCACCCGGACAACCCACGCACACACTGGGAGAAGGTGCAGACTCCACACAGACAGTGACCCAAGCTGGGAATCAAACCTGGGACCTGGAGCTATGAAGCAACAGTGCTAACCACTGTGCTACCGTACATTTGAACCTTGTCTGCAGCTGGTGGCGTGACTTTGGTTTCCTTTCAGTTCAGTCTAGCTGTGCAGAGGGTTCTTTTTATCCCTGATCTTTGGAAATAATCCATCAGATGAGAGAAATCAAAGCTGTGACCCTCTAGGCTTCTGACATCAAAACAAAAGTAAAGCATGGTCTCGCTAAGGAACATTCCAGAGGCAGCAGAACCAATCACTGCCTGTCACCGAGAAGAACCTGGCTTATGGGACAGCTCATTGGCCACCAGTCGAGTCGGTCAGTCCGGATCATCACTGATATCAGACCAAACAGCACACCCTGCTGGAGTTTCCTGCTTTTAAATTAAAGGTAAGCTGTTTGGTCTTTAAGACATTAATCATCCATGGGCAAAAAAAAATGGCAATAGAAAAACGTAGCTGCAATTAATAGGAAGAAAAGGGAACAGACAGGGATTATAAAGGAGGATCCTTGTAAGACTAATGCTCCCACCAACGGAGACCAGGAGCGAGTCACCACATAAAAACCAGCTAAGTGATTTGACTTTCTCTTTTTCACAGCAGAGAGCACTTCGCAGCTTTTGCTATGGTGCGGGTCTGTCAGTCGAGTGTTTATAAACATTGTGCTTAGCATCAAAGCAGGGTACTGGAGGGGCATTCAAACATGAAGGGAAAGATAGATCATCAATCCACCAAGCAGCTGTTTATGGAGTAATAACTCGCTAATACAATGTATTGCTGTGTGAAATTGAATGAAGATTTGCATTTCAACGGCTGTCAAGGGATTTCAATCCCTTTGAAGTGTACTGGGCTTTGGCGAAAGCCTCTGACACTTGCAGCATCTGCTGGTTTTGTCGGAGAGCAAGTGAAACTGCCGTGGTTTTTACCCTCCTGCCTGGACTGCTCTTCAGCTTTCAGGTTGGGGGATGGGGCCGTTGATGAGGGGGGGGGGGGCTTGGACTCTGTCAGCAGTAAATGTGAGGAAAGGAGCAATCTGTGATTGGTGGGGGTTGGCGGTGGGGTGGGAGGGGGACACCTCCCTCAAGTCATTGTAAATGTCATAACAGAAACCAATAATGAATTTTCATTTGAACTTTTAGTCACTACTGCTGATGTTAGATTAACTAATCAAGTTGATTATCCCAGCTACAAATTTTTCCAAGTTTTGCATGAGAATGCTTTGATTTTTTTTGTGAAAATATACTTTATTTGTAAAATATCTTAACTTTCGAAATATTTCAAGTTAGTTACCGCACAAGTGCAATAATATTCAGGTTTTCAAAATATATCATGTTGCACTCTTGAGGTGCTTCAATACGGACAAAGAAACATTACAGACATTTCAAAATGTGCCATAGAGAGCATCCTATCCGGCTGCATTACAGCTTGGTATAGCAACTGCTCGGCCCAAGATCGCAAGAAACTGCAGAGTGTGGTGAACTCAGCCCAACACATCACACAAACTTGCCATCCTCCCATTGATTCTGTCTACACCTCCCGCTGCCTCAGGAAGGCAGACAGCATTGTCAGGGACCCCTCACACCCAGGCTTTGCCCTCTTCCAGACCCTTCCATCAGGCAGAAGATATAGAAGTCTGAAGACCTGCAAATCCAGACATAGGTACAACTTCTTCCCCACAGCTACTAGATTTCTCAACGACTCTCCCTTGGACTGATCTGTTCCCTGTAAGAACACTATTCACGAAGCCCTATGCTTATTCTTGTTTGGCCCTTGTTCCGCACTGTAACCAATCACTGTTTGTTGATGTACCATTTGTCAATGTACTCTGTCGATTATCCTTTTGTCTACTGTGTACGTTCCCTTGTCGATTATTCTTTTGTCTACTGTGTACGTTCCCTTGGCTGCAGAAAAATACTTTTCGCTGTACTTCGGTACATGTGACAAATATCAATCAATCAATGAAAATGATTATAAAGGGTCCTTAAGTTGTCTCCATAAATTAAAATGTACTCCGAGTCGCTTCAATACATTTGTGATACATGTAATATTCACCTTATTCAATGTGAGTCATATAACTCAAAAGATGCACTTGTAGATAGTACATGAAATGAAATGAAAATCGCTTATTGTCACGAGCAGGCTTCATTGAAGTTACTGTGAAAAGCCCCTAGTCGCCACATTCCGGCTGTTCGGGGAGGCTGGTACGGGAATTGAACCGTGCTGCTGGCCTGCCTTGGTCTGCTTTAAAAGCAGAGCTAAACCAGCCCTAAAGGACATTAGTGAACCAGATGGCTTTTTGCAACAATTGCCGATCATCATTAGACTTTTAATTCCTGATTTTTATTGAATGTCCTTTAGGGAAGGAAGTATGTCGTCCTTACCTGGTCTGGACTACATGTGACTCCAGACGCACAGCAATGTGGTTCACTCTTAACTGTCCCCTCGAGGGTAATTTGGGATGGGCACCAGATCCACAATCTGCAGTGGTGAGATTTGAACCTGGGTCCCCAGAGCATTACTCTGGGGCTCTGGTTTACTAGTCCAGTGACAATACCACTATGCCACCACCTCCCTAAGCTCTATGTGTAAAAGTAGCTCTATTTAACAAAATTGAGGGTTATGATTAAGAAATAAATATTAGCTGATGGGTATTTAATTGTTACAATCTATTTTAATCTTCCATCTGTAGACAAAATATTCTAGAATGAGGAATTTGTGAACTGAGTCGGTCTGATGTCACAGCAAACTATAACATAGGTTGGTAGGAAGCAAATTCATACTGGTGATTTCCTGATTGTAGCTCTTTAGGGGTAAGTGAACTGCCGTAGCTCAGGTACCTTTATTAAATCTGTTGCAGTATCCTAACTTGGCTCCAATTTCTTATTAGCAAACTCAGTATCAAAAAATAGCACTTACTGTACTTTCACCTCTTCGCTTCATTAGGATAGTCATTAGTCAAATGACCAGAGGTGGTTTGTGTCATTGCTGGACAGAAACACAAGCCTCACTTCCTGAAGTTTAACCCTAAATTTGAGTTGAGTTAACTGATATCAGCCAGAGAAAGCGAGTTATATCTGAGACCTCAAGACCCTCTGGTTAGAGAAGGTGAAATCAGCTAGGGTTCCTGCACCTGATTGCAGTTCAGTGACTCTCCTGGAAGTGTGCAAATCCGATGTAGAGATATTTTTGGGCTTCATTCTGATGCCCAGCAGGAGCCTGCTGCTGCTATAATAAACCTCAGGTGAAGTTTCAATGTTCCAGAGGATACCCAATGTCCATTGAGTCAGTCCTGAGTCAGTCCAGCAAGAGTTGAGTACTTCAGAAGATCAAGGAAGAAAATTATTTAAAATTATTAAAATTTTATGTGTGAGCATGACCGAAATGTACGATATATTGCAGTTGTCAGAATGGATTCAGCAAATTGCTAAAAATAAGGTCAGTGTGGTGTGCATTCTCAATGGTTCTGTAATGATTGAAAACAATTGCATGTTCTAACTGTGATCAAAGTTTGTATAGGAAAATTGGTGGTCGAACATTCATTAATTAACATTAATTTAGTTTGACTTCTACACTAGAATTTCCCACGATACCTTCAGAAAATCTGCACTTTCCAACAAAGTAACATCACCAAACATAGGAACAACAGTAGGCCATTCAGCCCCTGCTGTAATGTTCTATGTAGAGTCTGTCCTGCCATTCAATGAGATCATGGCTGATCTGTGACCTAACTCATGTTAGGTCAAATATCTGCCCATGTCCCTTAATACGTCTTGATGTCTTTGCTCAACAAAAATCTATCTCCAATTTAAAATTAACAACTGATCTAACTTCAACTGCTGTTTGTGGGAGAGAGTTCCAAATCTCTACCACCCTTTGCATGAAGAAGTACTCTCCTGAACGGTCTGGCCCTAATTTTTTGACCCCTAGAATCTCCAACCAGTGAAAATATATCTTTATCAATACTGCCTTTTCCTGTTAATATCTTGAAGACTTTGATCATATCACCCCTTAACCTTATCAATTCTAGCATAAGCAGCCTCATTTGTGCCTTCTCTCCTCGTAACTTAACCCCTGTAGTCCAGGTATCATTTTTGTAAACCTATTTTGCACCCCATCCACGGCCAATATATCCTTCCTAAGGTGTGCTGCCCTGAACTGCTCTCGGTACTCCAAATGGGGTCTAACCAGTGTTTCATATAGCTGCAGCATAATTTCTGTGTCTTTTTAACTCTAATTCTCTGGATATCAAGGCTAGCATTCCATTAGCCTTTTTTGATTATTTTCTGCACTTGTTCGAAACATAAGATCTATGCACCTTAACCCAAGTTTCTTTGGACATCCACTGTATCTAAACTCTTCCGATTTATGAAGTACCCTGCTCTATCCTTTTGGTCCAAAATGGATAACCTCACACCTGCTTACATTAAATTCCATCTGCCACAATTTTGCCTATTCACCGAATCTGCCAATATATGCCTGCAATTTTATGCTATCATCTAGACGGTCTACAATGCTGCCTAACTTTGTATCATCAGCAAATTTGGATATATGACTTTCTACGCCATTATCCAAATCGTGAATAATTGAGACACCATATATGTCTGTACGCAACACCCATTGCAGTTTAGGTCCTTTTCTGTTCCTCCGTTCCACCCATATGGTCTCCACTAGATCTTTTCCCCTCATTATATCCTCCCTCATCATTGAGGTTGTAATGTTCTTGTCGGAATACCTGAATTATTACATGAACACTTGTAGCTAAAGCTATAAACGATTTATTAACATGAACTGTGGGTAAACTATATATTCAAAACAATAGATTAATAACAGTAAAATCATGCACAAGCAACCTCTCTCTTCAGCTCCCTCCAGACAGTCTGAGGGCAGCTTACTTTAACATTTGCTTATATACTAGTGAGACTCCTAGTGGTTAGTCAGTGAATTACAACATAACCATGATATCACTACAGTGGTGATCAGTAAAGCTACTCAACCCCTCTTGCCATCTTCCCTGTCCCTCCTGTAAACTTTATAACCAGGCATATTTAGTTCCTGGCCATCCCTCCGCCATGTCTACATAATGGCCCCTACATCATAATCTTCAATTTGCATTTGCGACTGCAGCTCATCTAGTTTATTTCTTACACTCCGTGCATTAGTATATAGAACTGTTAATTGGTCTATACCCCCTGACTTCACCCCCCCCCCTCCATTTACTAGTTTAAAGTCCCTATTTATCCTTTCTGCTCGGACACTGGTCCTAGATTGGTTCAGGTGGAGACCATCCCAATGGTACAGATCCCTTCTGCCCCAATGCTGATGCCAGTGTCCCATGAAATGGAACCCCTATTTCCCACACCACTGCTTTAGCCACGTGTTTACTTCCCTAATTTTCTCTTCTCTATGCCAATTTGCATATGGCTCCGGTAATAATCCAGAGATTACAACCCTTGAGGACCTGTTCTTTCATTTTGTTCCTGGCTTCTGATATTCCTCAAACAGGTACTCTCACCTAGTCTTGCCTATGTTGTTTGCCCCAACGTAGACCACAACAACTGGATTCTCCCTCCTCCCTATCCGATATCCTTTCAAGCCAGTTAGAGATGTCCCTCATCGTTAATGATTCTGACAGCTCTAATTCCTTTTTAAAAATTATTTGAAAATACCTTTTGGAAAGTAATAAAATATATACAGAACAGAAATGAGCAAAACAGCACCAGTTAACCATGCAAAATTGACACTGTTCCTCTGCCCCCTCCTTTTACACCCAGTCCCCCACCAAATCCAAACAAAACACACAGAAAATCCCCACTGATGTGTTACTGAACCTTAAAGAAGTCACTGAACAGCCTCCACTGTGTGGGGAACCCCTCCTCTGCCCCTTTTATGGCAAACTTAATTTTTTTTTAGGTGGAGGAACTCTGCCAAGTCGTTCACCCATGGCCCCCGCTTTCGGGGGCTCAGAGTCCTGCCAGCACAAGATTCGCCTCTGGGCTATCAGGGAGGCAAAGTATGCCACGTCAACCTTTCTCCCCATCTGCACTCCCGGATCCTCTGACAACCCAAATATCTCCACCCACGGGCTCGCGCCACCTCCAATCCCAAGACCTTTGACATTACGTTCGCAAACTCTTCCCAGAACCCCTCCAACTTCGGACATGCCCAAAACATACGGACCTGGTTTACCAGACTCCCTGCACATCACCCACACCTCTCCTCCACCCTGGAAAAAAAGACTCATCCTAGACCCTGTCGTATGAGCCTATGCACCACCTTAAACTGTACGAGACTCCGTCTTACACACGACGAAGATGAGTTTATCCTCTGCAGAGCCTCATTCCACACCCCAGCTTGCATTGCCCCTCTCCACTCCTCCTCCCACTTATGCTGGACCTTCTCCACTGGAGTGCCCTCCCTCCCCATCAGCTCCCCCTACATATCTGACACCTCGCCCTCTCCGAACTCATCCTTGGACAAAAGCTTGTCCTGTGGCGCTGGAGGTGGCAGCCACGGGAATCAACCTATCTCCTTCCTCAAGAAGTCCCTCACCTGCAGGTGCCTGAACCCTTTGGCAGCAAGAACACCTCCTCAAGCTCCTCCAACGTACCCCCATCCCCAAAATGTTGCATCGAGCCCCATTGGAGCAAACCTGTGGTTGCCACAAATCGGCACCCACAAAGACACGCCTTTCATCCTACAGAGCTGTCGATGTTGATTCCATACCACCACCGGGCTCGTGGAGTCCGACCCGCCCCAGCACCTTGAATAAGTACAGACGCTCCATGGTCAAACGCCTTCTCCGCATCCACAGATACAACCACCTCCACTTTTCAGCCCCTTGAGGGCATCATTACCACATTCAATAACCTCTGAGCATTGGCTGATGGCTGCCACACCTACACAAACCCGATCTGGTTCTCCTATATCATCCCTGGCACCGCTAGCACCTTCACCAATAGCTTCACATCTACATTTAACAGTGATATGAGGCAATACGACCCACACTGCTCCAGGTCTTTATTTATCTTTAAAATGAGCGAGACAGAGGCCTGACACAGCATGGGGGAAGTTCATCCCTCCCCACCGGCTCCGACCCAAACTGCTTCTAAAACTCCGCAGGGAACCTGTCCAGGCTGTGGGCCTCTCCCAACTGCATCGCCCCCATACACTCTGTTACCTCTTCCAGACCAATCAGTGCCCCCAACCCCTGTACCCTCTCCTCATCCAACTTGGGAACTCCAACCCATCCAAAAACTGCCTCATGCCCTCATTCCTCGCCAAGGGCTCCTAACTGTACAACTTGCAGCTTCAAACACCCCATTTACCTCCACCGTCCCCCCCCCCCCCCCCTTTCCCTCGTCTGCCCATTCTCCCTCGCCACTGCCTGCCACGAGTGTCCTGCTCACCTTCTCCCCATACTCGTACACCGCCCCTCTGGCCCTGCCAAGCTGCCCCCCCCCCCGACAATAGCCCAAATTCCACTTGGAGCCTCTGCCACTCCTTCAGCAGCGCCTCCTCAGGCACCACTGAGTATCTCCGGTCCACCGCCAGAATGGCCTCCACCAACCTCAGCTCTCTGTCTGTTCCACCCTAACCTAATGCACCCTAATCAAAATAAACTCCCCTGTAACCACTGCTTCAACGCCTCTCACAATGTAGCCGTATTATTATTATTATTCTCCAGATAGTTCCGGATAGCCACCCTATCTTCTTACAGATCTCCTTATCGGCCAATAACCCCACATCCAAACTCCATTGCGACCTCTGGGAGCTCGCCCCCTCTACCCCCAAATCCACCCAGTGTGGCGCGAATGCTTGGAGCCAACCACCCTGCCAGCAGTGCCTTGTCCAGGACACACACATCCATCTGGGAGTACCCCCCTGTAGACATTAGAAAAGAACGAAAATTCCTTCACCTTCGGCCTCTCTAACCGCCACTGGTCAGCCACCTCCATTTGCTCCATAAACCCCAGCAACTCCTTCGCCATTGCTAATACCCTAATAGACCTGGGGCATGACCTGTCCAGCCTTGGATCCAACACTGCATTTAATTTTCTCCCCCCCCACTCTCCCCATAATCCACCGAAGCATGACCAGGCCCAGGATCTCTACCAGGATTCGCCTCATAAACTCTACATCGTCCCAATTTGGGACATAAATATTCACCGGCACCAACCTCCTGCTCGCCATCACCAATCTACCCAGGGTCCACCACAATGCTCTCCACCGAAAAGGACATCCTCTTATTAAACAACACTGCAACCCCCACCCACCCCTCGCTGTCATAACCAGCCCCGAATGAAGCATCTGTCCCACCCATCCCTTCCTCAGCCTCATCTGAACAACCACCTTCAAATGAGTTTCTTGCAAATACATCTTCAGTCTCCTCAAATGTGCGAACACTCTTAACCAGCCCAGTTAATCCCCGAGCATTCCATGAAATCAACCAAGTCAGAGGGACCGTCCCCCCTCCAGTCAGTCATATCTCCGCTTTAACCAGCTCCCTCGGATACACTGCACCTCCTTAAGGCCTCCCCAAGATATCCACTGCCATCACCCCTTAACCAACTGCACAAGAGGGTGGCACATGGCGCAGTGGTTAGCACTGCTGCCTACGGCACTGAGGATCCGGGTTCGAATCCCGGCCTTGGGTCACTGTCTGTGTGGAGTTTGCACATTCTTCCCGTGTCTGCTTGGTTTCACCCCCATAACCCAAAGATGTGCAGGTTGGGTGGATTGGCCATGCGAAATTGCCCCTTAATTGGAATTAAAATAATTGGATACTCTTAAATTTAGTTTTTTTTAAAAAGCAACTCCACCACTCCAGCTCCATCCACATCAGCAAGCAGAAAAGTACACCCCCCCCCCCCCCCCGCCGCAAAAACTGATATCCGACAAGTCCCCAAGTCTATGGCCTCGCATAAACCTGCTCACCTCCGCCGGCCTGGCTCTGGCATGTGACCCTCAATTGGGCTGGGTACAGCACCATAAACTTCACTCCTTCCTTGAAGGGGCAGCTTTGACCCTGTTAATCACCAGCTCCGCACCCAAATCCTGGTAGACCCAAATCATATTCCCTTCCGAGGTGTACTTCTTTGTCTCCTTCACCCACCGCAGAATCTTCTTGTATCTGTACAGTCGTACCACCATCGCCCGTCACTGCTCACCCGTCGGCCACCTTCTCAGCGACCTGTTCGCTTGAGCCACCTCAGGGAATCGATCAAAGAGCCCCTCCCCCGTCAGCTTCCCAAGTATGTTTGCAATATACTTCATGGCCTGTGTTCCTTCAATGCCATTGGGCAATCCCACAATCCTGAGATTCTCCAAATCGTTCACTTTCTCCCTCATCTTCCTTTGATCCTCCGCTACCAGAGTCATCTGTGCCTCCAACGAGGCCAACCGATCCTCATGGTCCGCCACCGATTCTTCCACTCTTTGGAGCGATGCAATCACCTCAGTCCTAGATGGTTTACTCCGTATCCTTAAACTGTGACCCATGGTTTTAGACTCTGAACGCCATCAAACGTCACTCCGATTAGATGGGGGGGCCTCAGCAGGAATGTGTGGCTGAGGACTCACATGGCCCTGTTTTCAGCACAAAGCAGCTCTGCTCGCTGGAACTCTTCAGTGTAGCGAGAGATCTCTGAAGCCCCTGATGTGACTCCCAACCATCCATGCAGGGCACCGCCAGCCTGAGCACCAGGTGAAAAATGCCACCTTAGCAGTGCCAACTTGATACCCTGGCAGTGGCACCTTGGCAGTGCCAGGCTGGCATCAGCAGTGGCAGCCCTGGGAGACCACCACGAGTGCCATTCCATCTGACCCTGTTTGTTGAGACCAATACTGAACAGCGCTCGCCCAAGGTCTCCAAGGCGAAGGGGATAGATCCCGATACCTCTGGTGCCTCGGGAAGTTGCATATTATAGTGAGATTATCTAAGTCACTCTAGTATGCAGATTTGCCAAAATGTGATCTGGGCGGGATTCACATCACAACATCTCCTGAGATCGCAGTAGATCCCGCAAGGCAGTGCGAGCCGGGTAGATCCTGGGAGCAGGGTCTCCCAGATTCAATTGGCCATGTTGCTCCATGACACACTGCTTTTCGTATGTGGTGTGGCTGTTCGATCACGGCCATTATTCAAGGTGTGGTCTCATCAAGGCCACGTACAATTGCAGCAAGACATCCCTGCTCCTGTGCTCTAACCTGCACAGTATGAAGGCCAACATATCATTTGCCACCTTTACCGTCTGCTGCATCTGCATGGATGCTTTCTGCGACTGGTGTACAAGGACACCCAGGTCTCTTTGCACATTCCCCTCTCATCCATGGCCATTCAGATAATCTGCCTTCCTGATTTTGCTACCAAAGTGGATAACCTCACATTTATATGCATTATATTGCCACTGCCATGCATTTACCCACTTGCTCAAACTTGTCCAGTTCACACTGAAGCATCTCTACATCCTCTTCACAGCTCACCCTCCCACTCAACTTTGTGTAATTTGCAAATTTGGAGATATTATATTTAGTTCCTTCATCTAAATCATTAATATATATTGTGACTAGCTGGGGTCCTAGCACTGCTCTCTGCGGCACGCCAGTAGTCACTGCCTGCCATTTGGAAAAAGACGTTTATTCCTACTCTTTGGTTCCTGTCTGCCAACCAAATTTCTGTCCATCTCTACACTACCTCCAATCCCACGTGCTTTAATTTTACATGCTAATTTCTTCTGTGGGACATTGTTGAAAGCCTTCTGAAAGCCCAAATAAACCACAGTCACTGTCACCCTCTCGTCAAATCTATCAGTTACAAGTTCAAAGAATTCCAATAGATTTGTCAAGTATAATTTTCCTTATGTAAATCCATGCTGACTCTGTCCGTTCCTGCCACTGTTTTCCAAGTGCTCTGTTATTAAATGTTCTACAGTGGGCTCTATCATTCTCCCCACTATCAATGTCGGGTTGACTGGTCTATAATTCCGTTTTCTCTTGACCTCCCTTTTTAAATAATGGGGTTTACATTAGCTACCCATCTGTAGGAACTGTTCAAGAGTCAAAATGATCACCAGTGTGTTTATTATTTCTGGGCCACTTCCTTTAAGCACTCTGGGATATAGATGATCTGGCCCTGGGGATTTATCGGCCTTCAACCCCATCAATTTCCCCAACACCATTTGAGTCAGTTCGGATTATTTTTGCTGGGGTTCAGAGGAATATGGGGGGGGGTGGTGTCTCCTAAAAACCTATAAAATTCTAACAGGTCGAGACCGGGTAGATGAAGGATGTTCCCGATGGTAGGGGAGTCCAGAACTAGTGGTCACAGTCTGAGGACATGGGGTAGACTATTTAGAACTGAGATGAGGAGAAATTTCTTCACCCAGAGTGGTGAGCCTGTGAAATTCACTACCACAGAAAGTAGTTGAGGCCAAATGTTTGCATCTTTTCGAGAAGAAATTCTATATAGTACTTGGGGCAAAAGGGATCAAACGATATGGGGGGGGGGGGGGGAAGTCTGGAACATGATCATATGAATGGCGGAAAAGGCTCGAAGGATCGAATGGCCGCCTCCTCCTATGTTCTATGATTTTCCAATGTTGGACCTTGTCAAAGGTTTTGCTGAAATCCATATCAAATACAGTACGTTCATCTACACACCTGATCACACGCCTCAAAAAATTAAGTCAAATTGGTTTGGCATGGCCTCCCTCTGACAAAGCCATGCTAACTATTCTGATCAAACCATGCCTCTCCCAAGTGCAGATTAATTTTCTCCTTCAGAATTTTCTGAAAGTTTCCCTACCACTGAAATGAGACTCACTGGTCTGTAATCCCCTTGTTTAATTTGACCACCCTTCTTGAAAAGTGGAAGCACAGTAACTGTCCTCCAATTCTCTGCCAGAGAGGAATTAAACATTTGGGTCAGAGCCCATGTAATTTACTTCCACAGCAACCTGGGATACAACTCCTGACCTGGGGATTTGTCCACTTTTAAGCCCACCAAAATCTCCTCACTTACTATGTCAAACTGTTCAAGAATCTCTCAGTCCCTCTTCCCGAATTCTCCTCCTCCTGAGTGAAGACAGATGTGACATACTTGTTTAACACCCGACCAATGTCCTCCGGCTCCACGCACAGATTGCCCTCTTGATCCCTACTCTTTCCATTGTTATCCTCTTCCCTACAGAATATATATGTCTATTAGTTACAACTTTACGAGGAAAGGTTGAGGGTGCTAGGCCTTTTCACATTAGAACGGAGAAGGATGAGGGGCGACTTGATGGAGGTTTATAAGATGATCAGGGGAATAGATAGAGTAGACAGTCAGAGTCTTTTTCCCCAGGTGGAACAAACCATTACAAGGGGACATAAATTTAAGGTGTACGGTGGAAGATATAGGGGGGATATCAGAGGTAGGTTCTTTACCCAGAGAGTAGTGGGGGCATGGAATATACTGCCTGTGGAAGTAGTTGAGTCGGAAACATTAGGGACCTTCAAGCAGCTATTGGATAGGTACATGGATTACGGTAAAATGATATAGTGTAGATTTATTTGTTCTCAAGGGCAGCACGGTAGCATTGTGGATAGCACAATTATCTTCACAGCTCCAGGGTCCCAGGTTCGATTCTGGCTTGGGTCACTGTCTGTGCGGCGTCTGCACATCCTCCCTGTGTCTGCGTGGGTTTCCTCCGGGTGCTCTGGTTTCCTCCCGCAGTCCAAAGATGTGCAGGTTAGGTGGATTGGCCATGATAAATTGCCCTTAGTGTTGGGTGGAAATGTTAATTTTGGGTAGGGTGCTCTTTCCAAGAGCCGGTGCAGACTCAATGGGCCGAATGGCCTCCTGCACTGTAAATTCAATGATAATCTATGATTAATCTAGGACAAAGGTTCGGCACAACATCGTGGGCCGAAGGGCCTGTTCTGTGCTGTATTTTTCTATGTTCTATGTTAACTTTGAAGAATTCCAATAGATTTGTCAAGCATAATTTTCCTTCTGTAAATCCATGCCTTTAGTGATAGGGGCCACAACACAGTACGATTGAAGTTAGTCATAAAAAAAGAAAAAGATGGTCTGCAAAAAACAATTTGGATTGGGGGAAGGCAGATTCTATTAGAAGAAGGCAGGATCTGGCCAAAGTAGACTGGGAACTCTGTCCGTTCCTGCCACTGTTTTCCACGGGCTCTGTTATTAAATCTTTTACAGTGGGCTCTATCATTCTCCCCACTATACTCCACTAAGGCCTCTGCTGATTTTCCCCCTTTGTAACTGCTAAAAGTCTCTCTTTTCTTTCTTATCCAGTCCTGAATATCCCTCGGCATCCAGGGTTCTCTGGGCTTTGTGCTCCTACATTTCACCATAAAGGGGACGTTTTGGCCTGTACTCTCCCATTTCCTTTTTGAATGCTCCCCCCACTGCTCTGCTGTGGACTTTCCGGAAAGAAGCTGTTCCCAGTCTACTTTGGCCAGATCCTGCCTTCTTCTAATAGAATCTGCCTTCCCCCAATCCAAATTGTTTTTTGCAGACCATCTTTTTCCTTTTTTATGACTAACTTCAATCGTACTGTGTTGTGGCCCCTATCACTAAAATGCTCCCGCACTGTCACCTTGAACACCTGTCCAGTTTTTATCCCAGATCTAGCACTGTGCCAATCCGTGTTGGACCTTCTACGTATTGCCATAAAAAGCTCGCCAGTGGTACGGTGGCACAGTTGTTAGCACTGCTGCTTCACGGCGCCGAGGACCCCAGTTTCATCCCAGCCCCAGGTCACTGTCCGTGTGGAGTTTGTACATTCTCCCCTTGTCTGCGTGGGTCTCACCCTCACAAACCCAAAGATGTGCAGGGTAGATGGAGTGGCCACGTGAAATTGCCCCTTAATTGGAAAATAAAATTGGGTACTCGAAACAAAAAAAATGTTTTAACATTTTTTCAAGCTCTTCTGAATATATTTCAAGAAATCCACGCCCTGTAAACCCTTTACACTATGACTATCCCAATTAATATTGGGGAAGTTGAAATCTTCTAATATAATTACCCGATTATTCCAAGGGAAGCAAATCAACAGAGGCATCAGTGGAGTACAATCAGTGGAGTACAGAGAGTGCAGGATGGAACTTGAGAAAGCAATTAGGAAAGCAAAGAGGAGATGTGAGAAATCTCTAGCTGGTAATAGTAGGGAAAACCCCAAGATGTTCTATAAGTATATCAATGGGATGAAGATAACGAAGGGAAAAGCAGGGACCAAGGGGGGAAATCTGTGGGTGGAGCCAGAGGACATTGGTAGGGTGTTAAATGAATATTTCACATCTGTCTTCACCCAAGAGAATGAGGAGGCAGATATGGAACTTGGAGAGAGACTGTGAGGTTATTGAGCAAGTTGTCATAGGGAGGGACAAGGTATTGGAGGTGTTGGCAAGCATAAGAGTGGAGAAATCACCAGGTCCAGATGAATTGTGTCCCAGGTTGCTGTGGGAGGCGAGGGAGGAGATTGCAGGTGCCCTGACCCAAATTGTTAATTCTTCTCTGGCAAGGGGAAAGGTGTTAGAGGACTGGAGAACCATGAATGTGGTCCCACTATTTAAGAAAGGCTGTAGGGATAAGCTAGGGAACTATATGCCAGTGAGTCTCAAGTCAATGGTGGGGAAACTAATGGAGAAAATTCTGAAGGAGAGGATCTATCTCTACTTGAAGAGGCAAGGTTTGATCAGGAATAGCCAGCATGGTTTTGTCAGAGGGAGGTCATGCCTAACAAATCTGATTACATTTTTTGCGCACGTGACTAAGTGTGTAAATGAGGGTAGTACAGTTGATGTAGTTTACATGGATTTCAGCAAAGCTTTTGACAAGGTCCCACATGGGAGACTTATAAAGAAGGTAAATGTACCAGGGGATGCAGGGGAACTTGATAAGATGGATTCAAAGCTGGCTGAGCTGTAGGAAACTGGTGGAGGTTCAGGGGGGGATTTGAGGAAAAGCTTTTTCCCCAGAGGGTGATGACTGTCTGGAATGCACTGCTTGGGAGGGTGGTAGAGATGGGTTGCTTCACATCCTTTAAAAAGTACCTGCATGAGCATTTGGCACGTTTTAACATTCAAGGCTATGGGCCAAATGCTGGCAAATGGGATTAGGATTGGTGGATCAGGTGCTTTTCATGTGGTGGTGCAGACTCAATGGACCGAATGGCCTTTTCTGCACTATTTTGCTGTGATTATTATTTTTACACATCAGTGAATTGTCTACATATCTGCTCCTCTATTGCCCACTGATTGTTTGGGGGCATGTAATACACTCGCAACAATGTGACTGCCCACTTTTTATTCATAACCCTACCCACAAAACCTAATTTGAAGACCCTTCCAAGCTATCCCTCCTTCCTGCAGTAACTGACTCCTTAGAACATAGAACAGTACAGCACAGAACAGGCCCTTCGGCCCTCGATGTTGTGCCGAGCATTGTTCGAAACCAAGATCAAGCTATCCCACTCCCTGTCATTCTGGTGTGCTCCATGTGCCTATCCAATAACCATTTGAAAGTTCCTAAAGTGTCCGACTCCACTATCACAGCAGGCAGTCCATTCCACACCCTAACCACTCTCTTAGTAAAGAACCTACCTCGGACATCCCTCCTATATCTCCCACCCTGAACCTTATAGTTATGCCCCCTTGTCACAGCTGCATCCACCCGAGGAAATAGTCTCTGAACGTCCACTCTATCCAGCCCCCTCATTATCTTATAAACCTCTATTAAGTTGCCTCTAAACCTCCTCCGCTCCAAAGAGAAAAGCCCTAACTCCCTCAACCTTTCCTCATAAGATCTATCCTGCAATCCAGGCAGCATCCTGGTAAATCTCCTTTGCACCCTTTCCAATGCTTCCACATCCTTCCTATAATGAGGTGACCAAAACTGCACACAATACTCCAAATGTGGTCTCACCAGGGTCATGTATAGTTGCAGCATAACCCCACGGCTCTTAAACTCAAGCCCCCTGTTAATAAACGCTAACAGACTATAAGCCTTCTTCACGGCTCTAACCACTTGAGCGGCAACCTTCAGAGATCTGTGGACATGAACCCCAAGATCTCTCTGTTCCTCCACATTCCTCAGAATCCTGCCGTTGACCCTGTAATCCGCATTCAAATTTTTTCTACCAAAATGAATCACCTCGCACTTATCAGGGTTAAACTCCATCTGCCATTTTTCGGCCTAGCTCTGCATCCTATCAATGTCTCTTTGCAGCCTACAACAGCCCTCCACCTCATCCACTACTCCACAAATCTTGGTGTCATCAGCAAATCTACTGACCCACCCTTCAGACCCCTCCTCCAAGTCATTGATAAAAATCACAAATAGCAGAGGACCCAGCACTGATCCCTGTGGTACACCGCTGGTAACTGGTCTCCAGTCTGAAAATTTTCCATCCACCACCACTCTCTGTCTTCTGTGATAGCCAGTTACTTATCCAATTGGCCAAATTTCCCTCTATCCCACACCTCCTTACTTTCCGCATGAGTCGACCATGGGGAACCTTATCAAACGCCTTACTAAAATCCATGTATACGACATCAACTGCTCTACCTTTATCGACACACTTAGTTACCTCCTCAAAGAATTTAATCAAATTTGTGAGGCAAGACCTACCCTTCACGAATCCGTGTTGACTATCCCGGATTAAGCTGCATCTTTCCAAATGGTCATAAATCCTATCCTTCAGGACCTTTTCCATTATCTTCCCGACCACCGAAGTGAGACTAACTGGCCTATAATTACCAGGGTCATTCCTATTCCCTTTCGTGAACAGAGGAACAACATTCACCACTCTCCAGTCCTCCGGCACTATCCCCGTGGACAGCGAGGACCCAAAGATCAAAGCCAAAGGCTCTGCAATCTCATCCCTTTCCTCCCAAAGAATCCTTGGGTATATCCCATCTGGCCCAGGGGACTTTCGATCCTCAGGTTTTTCAAAATTGCTAATACATCCTTCTTCAGAACCTCTACGTCCTCCAGCCTACCTGCCTGAATCACACACTCATCCTCAAAAACATGGCCCTCTCCTTTGTGAACACTGAAGAAAAGTATTCATTCAATGCCTCCTATTTCTTCTGACTCCATGCACAAATTTCCACTACTGTCCTTCACTGGCCCTACCCTCACCCTGGTCATTCTTTTATTTCTCCCATAAGAGTAAAAAGCCTTGGGGTTTTCCTTGATCCGACCCGCCAAGGACTTCTCATGCCCCCTCCTCGCTCTCCTAAGCCCTTTTTTCAGCTCATTCCTTGCTTCCTTGTAACCCTCAAGCGACCCTACTGAACCTTGTTTTCTCATCCTTACATACTCTTCCTTTTTCCTCTTGACAAGGCATTCAACCTCTTTTGTGAACCATGGTTCCCTCACACGGCCATTTCCACCCTGCCTTACAATTTAAAAAAAAAAAAAAGATTTTGGAATACCCAATTCATTTCTTCCAATTAAGGGGCAATTTAGCGTGGCCAATCCACCTAGCCTGCACATTTTTGGGTTGTGGGGGCGAAAACCATGCAGACACTGGGAGAAAGTGCAAACTGCACACGGACAGTGACCCAGAGTCGGGATCGAACCTGGGACCTCCGCGCTGTGAGGCCGCAGTGCTAACCCACTGCGCCACCATGCTGCCCACTCCTTAATTAATAATACAACACCGCCTCATTTTGCACCCTCCTCTGTCACACATGAAGAACCTACATCCCGGAATGTTGAGTTGCAATTTCTACCACTCCTCAACCACGTCTCTGTGATGGCAACAATGTTCCAATTCCACCTGTCAATCCATGCCCGTAACTCGTCAGTCTTTCTTATTATACTCCTAACATTAAAATGGAGACCACCCAGCCTCCTTTACTCCCTTGGAAATCAACATGGCTGAACGCCCTCTGTCTTGGTTCCTTTACTATAGTAAATGCTCCCAATGATCCAGGAATCTAAAAACCCCCCTCCTGCACCAACTCTTTTTTTAAAAATATATATAAACATTTTATTGAAGTATTTATGGTTTTATAACAGTAACAGAAGGGACAGTGTACATACAAATATAAACATAGTGCAAAAGCCGTCTTCCTCTCTCACTGGTCCCACCTTTTCTAGCCTCCGACTCGACATTAAACTACCCCCACGTGCCCCCCCCCCCCCTTCTGTTGATGTTTTTTCCCTAAAGATGTCGACGAACGGCTGCCACCTCCGGGCGAACCCTAACATTGACCCTCTCAGGGCGAACTTGATTTTCTCCAGACAGAGCAAGCTAGCCATGTCAGTTAGCCAGGTCTCCGACTTCGGGGCTTTGAGTCCCTCCAAGCTAATAATATCCATCTCCGGGCTACCAGGGAAGCGAAGGCCACAATGTCTGCCTCTTTCTCCTCCTGGAATCCGGATCTTCCGACACCTGAAAATCGGCACCTCTGGACTCGGCACCACCCTTGTTTTCAATACTTTGGACATGACATCTGCAAACCCCTGCCAGAATCCCCGAAGCTTCGGGCATGTCCAGACCATATGAACATGGTTCGCTGATCCTCCCGCACACCTTGCGCACCTGTCTCCCACCCCAAAGAACCTGCTCATCCAGGCCACTGTCTTGTGAGCCCGATGAACGACCTTAAATTGTATCAGGCTGAGCCTGGCACATGATGTGGACGCGTTGACTCTGCTCAACGCATCCGCCCAGAGACCGTCATCGATCTCTCCACCTAACTCCTCTTCCCATTTGTGTTTCAGCTCCTCTGTCTGACCCCATAAGTTCTTTATAAATGTCCAAAACCTTCCCTTCTCCTACCCACACTCAGGAAACTACCCTATCCTGTATCCCCCTTGGTGGTAGGAGCGGGAAGGTTGAGACCTGCCTGCGTATGAAGTCTCGCGCCTGCAGGTACTTAAATTCATTCGCTCCCGTCAGTTCACATTTCAACTCCAGCTCCCTCAAGCTGGGAAAGCTCCCCTCTATAAACATCACCCATCCTGTCAATCCCTGCTCTCTGCCACCTCCGGAACCCTCCATCTCACCTCCCCAGGGCAAACAGGTGATTATTGCAAATTGGAGACCAAACCAATGTTCCCTCTGCTCCCACATGTCTCCATTGCCCCCAGACTCTCGGGGCCACGACCATCACAGGGCTGGTGGGGTAGCGTGCTGTTGGGAACGGCAGAGTCGCCATTGCCAACACCCTAAAACTTGTGCCCTTGCAAGATGCCGCCTCTACTCGCTCCGACACCGATCCCCCCTCATTTTCACTGTGTACCCACCCAGCCAGTGACAACAGGAGCGCGTCCCACCTCCGGAAATCCTCCTTCATTTGATCTACTAGTTGGGCCAGATTAAGCCTGTGCAGCCGTTCCCATTCACGCGCTACCTGGATGCCTAGGTACCGAAAGCTCCCCCGATCGCCTCTCCTACCCCCTTGCCTGGAGCGCGAACATCTCTCTTTTCCCCCCCCCATGTTCAATTTAGAACCCAAAAACCGGCCAGAATCCCCATAATTTCTTCCATCCCTTCCAATGGGTTTGACACATGAATATAAGAGCAGATCATCCGCATATAGCGAGACTCTGTGTTCCACCCCTCCCCGGATCAGTCCCTTCCAGCCCTTTGAGGCTCTCAACGCAATTGTCAGCGGTTCTATGGCCAGTGCGAGCAACAGCGGGGAGAGGGGGCATCCCCCGTTGCAGCCTAAAATAGCCCGATGTCAGCCTGTTTGTCCGAACACTCGCCACGGGTGCCTGATACAGCAGCCTGACCCAGCCAATGAAGCCCCATCCAAATCTAAACTGCCCCGATATCTCCAACAGATAATCCAATTCCACCCGGCCAAATGCCTTCTCTGCGTCCATTACGACCACTACCTCTACGTCCCTACCCTCCTGGGGCCATCATGATAACATTCAACAGCCTTCTTGCGTTGGCCGCCAACTGCCTCCCCTTAACAAATCCCGTCTGGTCCTCCCCAATCACGTCTGGGATGCATTCCTCAATCCTTGAGGACAAGATCTTAGCCAACAATTGGCATCTACGTTTAGTAGGGAGATCGGTCTGGAGGACCCGCATAACTCCAGGTCCTTATCCCGCTTCAGGATCAATGAGATAGTGGCCTGTGTCATTGTCGGGGGCAGCCGCCCTCTCTCCCATGCCTCATTAAATGTCCTCATCAGCAGTGGCCCCATGACCTCCGGTGGCTGTTATGAAGGGGTAAATCGCACAATTGGTGGCTCCTGCTCGGGTCAAACCTTTGGACCTTTTGCCCCGATTTCCTACCGGACTTGAAATGTAAAACTGATGACAGAGGCAATTGTGTACTGAATTCCCACATCGGTGCATGGAGAGAAGGACTAGAAGTGCTTGTAAAGGCAGAAACAGAAAGACAGAGAAGGCTTGGGCTAAAGCTGCAGCAGGAGACAGCATGGCGGACGGGCGAACCTCTGGTTTGTCGACCCAGCGGTCAACGGAGCAGCTGATTCAAGTTATTCAGGAAGGCTTTGCTGAACAGAATCGGGACTGCTTGGACCCAATAAGAGTCAATTGAGCGGCTGGAGCTTAGATGGGACGCCCAAGATAAGGCGATCCAGAAGGTAGAGAAGACGCGGGCTGAGCAGGAGGAACATCAAACTGCAGTGGAGTTGGAGGTGGGGATGCTGTGAGACCAGCAAAAGAAGCTCCTGGAGAAGGTGGAGGACCTAGAGAATAGGTCCCGCCGGCAGAACTTGAGATTCGTTGCGCTCCCGGAGGGGTCCGAAGGAGCGGACGCTGGGGCATACATCGCAGACATGTTTGAGAAGCTGCTGGGGGATGGGGCATTCTCCCGGCCCTTGGAGGTGGACAGGGCTCACAGAGCACTCGCGAGGAAGCCGCGAATGGGAGACCTCCCGAGGGCAATGGTGGTGAGATTCCACAGGTACTTGGATAAGGAGCGCATTCTACAGTGGGCCAAGCAGACACTGAGCTGTAAGTGGGACAGCAGTATCCTGCGGGTTTACCAAGATCGGAGTGTGGAGGCGGCCAGGAGAAGAGCAGGCTTCAACCAGATTAGGTCGATCCTTTTTAAGAAAAAGGTGGACTGTTGTATCCGGCCTGTTTCTGGGTCGCGCACGGGAAACAGCACTTTTATTTCGAGTTGCCCGAGGACGTGCTGGACTCTGCAAAAAGGAAAGGGCTGGTGGTGGACTGAGAACTTTTAAACTTTGCTGCAACGTTCTTTTTTTTTTTTTTCTGGTTTTCTGTTCTTTTTTTTAAGTTTCTCGTTTTTCGTTTTGTGGAAGCTGTTTGTAATGCCCGTTGCATTGATTTGGGACCAGCGGTAGAGCTGAGTGAGTAGAGGTTTTCATTTGCACTGTTGGGGGATGGAGGTGTGCTTGTTTAGATCTTGGTGTTTTTCTGTTGGGCAATTGTGTGGGGATTGTTTGATGTTGGAGTATGTTTATATGAGCGGGGTGGGGAGGGAACAATAGGTGGGAGACTATCTGGCGCCAGGGATGGGGGCTACCAAGCTAGCTGGGCGGGCTAGCTCTCGGAAGCGCAGTGTGGGGTGTGCATATGTTCGGTTTATTAAAGTGGTTGCGTTACTGAGTGTTGTTACTAGGGGGGGAGGGGGGTAAATGTTCTGCTGACAAGGGAGGGACTTGGGCTAAGGGACAGAGAGGAGGTTGGGGGCGGAGGCTGCCTGGGGGCGGACCGGTGGCGGCGCGGAGCATGGGCTGGAGGCGGGCCCAAAAACAGGGATGGCTGATTGGGGGGTTGGCAGGAATGAGCCCCCCAACTTGGCTGATCACCTGGAATATTTGAGGGTTAAATGGGTTGGTCAAGAGAACAAAGAACAAAGAAATGTACAGCACAGGAACAGGCCCTTCGGCCCTCCAAGCCCGTGCCGACCACGCTGCCCGACTAAACTACAATCTTCTACACTTCCTGTGTCCGTATCCCTCTATTCCCATCCTATTCATGTATTTGTCAAGATGCCCGTTAAATGTCACTATCGTCCCTGATTCCACCACCTCCTCTGACTATCCACTCTGTCTATGCCCCTCATAATTTTGTAGACCTCTATCAGGTCGCCCCTCAACCTCCGTCGTTCCAGTGAGAACAAACCGAGTTTATTCAACCGCTCGTCATAGCTAATGCCCTCCATACCAGGCAACATTCTGGTAAATCTCTTCTGCACCCTCTCTAAAGCCTCCACATCCTTCTGGTAGTGTGGCGACCAGAATTGAACACTATACTCCAAGTGTGGCCTAACTAAGGTTCTATACAGCTGCAACATGACTTGCCAATTCTTATACTCAATGCCCCGGCCAATGAAGGCAAGCATGCCGTATGCCTTCTTGACTACCTTCTCCACCTGTGTTTCCCCTTTCAGTGACCTGTGGACCTGTACCCCTAGATCTCTCTGACTTTCAATACTCTTGAGGGTTCTACCATTCACTGTATATTCCCTACCTGCATTAGACCATCCAAAATGCATTACCTCACATTTGTCCGGATTAAACTCCATCTGCCATCTCTCCGCCCAAGTCTCCAAACAATCTAAATCCTGCTGTATCCTCTGACGGTCCTCATCGCTATCCGCAATTCCACCAACCTTTGTGTCGTCTGCAAACTTACTAATCAGACCAGTTACATTTTCCTCCAAATCGTTTATATATATATGCTACAAACAGCAAAGGTCCCAGCATTGAGCCCTGCGGAACACCACTGGTCACAGCCCTCCAATTAGAAAAGCATCCTTCCATTGCTACTCTCTGCCTTCTATGACCTACCCAGTTCTGTATCCACCTTGCCAGCTCGCCCCTGATCCCGTGTGACTTCACCTTTTGTACTAGTCTACCATGAGGGACCTTGTCAAAGGCCTTACTGAAGTCCATATAGACAACATCCACTGCCCTACCTGCATCAATCAGCTTTGTGACCTCCTCTAAAAACTCTATCAAGTTAGTGAGAGGGAACGTGTGTTCGTGCATCCTAGGGTACTGAAGGTGGACGTGGTAATGTTGCAGGAGACGCCCCTTAGAGTAACTGACCAGATTAGATTGAGGAAAGGCTGAGTCAGTCAGGTCTTTCACTCGGTACTGGATTCAAATACTAGAGGGGTCGCGATCCTGATCAATAAGCGGGTGATGTTTGAGGCGGGTAGAATAGTCTCGGATGTGGAAGGTGTCATGATGTGCAGAGACACACACAATGATATACAGACAAGCATCTAATGGACACAAGAGAACAGGACATGACCAATAAGCAGGCAGGACACTCGGGGATGGGATCTGACTATAAAAGACACGAGGCACTCGCACTCCGCCTCTTTCCACTGATGAACATCTAGAGAGTCAGTCAAGAGTGTTGTTACGATCTCACACCTCCACCACATGGCTAAGAGCTAGTCTGGCTCAGTCAGACAGAGTAACCACACTTAAGTTAGCAGAGAGTCGAACTCTGAGAACTGTGCTTTAGTTCAATAAACCTGATTGAACTAACTTCAAGGTCTGGAGTATCTTTCTGATCTAAGCTGCATCCAGTTGCAGCCAGTGTTAGACCAGTGTACCTGACACGACAGGAGGTTGGTACATTATGATAAGTGGGAAACTGGAGGGGGTGCAGGTGGTAGCAGTAAATGTGTATGCGCCAAATTGGGATGATCTGGAGTTTATAAAGAGGATGCTGGGGCAGATACCGGACCCGGACTCGCACAGGTTGGTCATGGGAGGGGACTTCAACACAGTTATTGACCCTGGTTTGGACCGGTCAAGCACGAAAACGGACAGTGTGTCAGCAATGGCAAAGGAACTAAGAGGGTTCATGGAGCTGATGGGGGGGGGGGGGGGGGGGTTGGATCCATGGAGATTTGGGCAGCCGATGGTGAAGGAGTTCTCCTACTCACACGTGCATAAAGTGTAGTCCCGGATTGATTTCTTTATTTTGAGCAGGGCCTTACCGGCAGGGATGGTGGACACAGGGTACTCAGCGATTACAATCTCAGACCATGCCCCGCACTGGGTTGACCTGCAGGTTAGTAAAGACAGTAACAAGCGCCCGCACTGGAGGTTAGATGTGGGACTTTTGGCGGATGAAGGGGTGTGAGAGCGGCTGAGGAAATGTATTCCGAACTACCTGCAAATCAGCGGCACGGGGCAAATTTCAGCAGCGGTGGTCTGTGAAACACTGAAGGCGGTGGTCAGGGGGGAGCCGATCTCGATACGGGCCCATAGGGAGAAGGTGGACAGGGCAGAGACGTACCGACTGGTGAAGGAGATACTACAGATCGATAGGAGGTATGCGGAGACCCCAGAGGCAGGGTTTTTAAGGGAAAGGTGGAGGCTACAGGCGGAGTTTGGCTTGTTAACCACAGGGTGGACAGTGGAGCAGCTGTGAAAGGCGAGGGGGTGATCTATGAGCATGGAGAGAAGGCCAGCAGAATGCTGGCACAGCAGCTTAAAAAGAGCAAGGCAGCCAGGGAGATAGGGAAAGTAAATGATGGAGATGGGAACGTGGTTGGGGATTCAGCAGGGGTGAATACGGCGTTTAGGGATTTCTACAGTAGGTCGGAACCCCTACGGAGCCGGAGGGGAAGAGGCACTTCCTGGAGGGGCTGAATTTCCCAAAGGTGGACGGGAGCTGGGAGAAGAGCTGGGGGCCCCGATCGGGTTGGAAGAGATAGTGGAGGGTCCGAAGGCCATGCAGGCGGGTAAAGCCCCCAGGCCGGATGGGTACCCAGTGGAGTTTTATAAAAGGTTCTCTGGGATATTGGGGCCGGTGTTGATGAGGGGCCGGTGTTGATGAGTATGTTCAATGAGGCAATTGAAAGAGGGATGCTGCCTCCGACGATGTCACAGGCCACGATTTCGCTGATTCTGAATCGGGACAAGAACCCGGAGCTGTGTGGGTCCTACAGGCTGATATCCCTGTTCAATGTGGATGCCAAATTGCTGGCCAAAATTTTGTCCTCCAGGATTGAGGATTGTGTTCCGGACGTTATTGGGGAGGACCAGACGCTGGGTTTGTTAAGGGTAGGCAGTTGGTGGCCAATGTAAGAAGGTTGTTAAACGTGATCATGATGCCCCCGGAAGGTAGGGAGGTGGAGGTAGTGATCGCAATGGATGCAGAAAATGCTTTTGATCGGGTAGAATGGGATTATCTGTGGGAGGTACTGGGACGGTTCGGATTTGGGCGCGGCTTTATTGACTGGGTCAGTTTGCTGTAGCAGTCTCCTGTGGCAAGCGTACGGACGAATAGGACAACATCGGACTATTTTAGACTGCACCGGGGGACGAGATAGGGATGCCCCCTCTCCCCACTGTTGTTCGCGCCAGCTATAGAGCTGTTGGCTGGTCCGGTGGAGGGGGTGGAGCACAGAGTCTCACTTTCTGCAGACGACCTGCTTCTGTATGTATTGGACCCAAAAGAGGGGATGGAAGAAATCATGAGGATTCTAGGGGAATTTGGCCAGGTTTCGGGGTATAAGCTAATTATGGGGAAAAGTGAGATATTTGCGGTCCAGGCGAGGGAACAGGAGAGGCGATTGGGGGAGCTGCCGTTTAGATTAGTAGAGGGAAGCTTTCGGTACCTCGGCATCCAAGTGGAGTGGGAATGGGACCAGCTGCATAAATTGAATCTGGCCCGACTAGTATACCAAATGAAGGCCGATTTTCGGAGGTGAGACGTCCTTCCGTTGTCACTGGCTGGGAGGGTGCAGACGGTGAAGATGACGGTCCTCCCGAGATTCCTGTTTGTATTTCAGTGTCTCCCCATCTTTATTCCGCGGCCCTTTTTTAAACGGGTCAACAAAGTGATCACTGGCTTCGTTTGGGCGGGCAAGACCCGGCGAGTAAGGAAGGTAATGCTTGAGTGGAGACGGGGAGAGGGCAGGCTTTCGCTGCCAAATTTTAGTAACTATTACTGGGCGGCGAATATAGCCATGGTCAGGAAGTGGGTGGTGGGGGAGGGGCCGGCATGGGAGTGTAGGCAGGCGGCAAGGGCACCAGTCTGGGGGCGTTGGTAACTGCGCCTCTGTCATTCCCGCCGGCAGGGTACTCCACCAGTCCCATGGTGGTGGGGGCAATGGAGGAGACATGTGGGAGCATCGGTCTGGTCCCCAATCTATAATAATCACTGGTTTGCCCTGGGAAGTATGGATGGGGGGTTTCGGATATGGTGTGGAGCAGGGATCGAGAGGATGGGGATATGTTTATAGAGGGGAGCTTTCTGAGTATGCGGAGGATATGTTTGGGTTGGCGAGGGGAAACAAATTCAGGTATCTGCAGGTGCGGGACTTCTTACGTAAACAGTTGTCAACCTTCCCGTTCCTATCCCTAAGGGGGATTCAGGACAGGGTAGTTTCCAGAGGGTGGGTAGGAGAAGGGAGCGTCTTGGACATTTACAAGGAACTTATGTGGTCAGAGGAGACGCATACCGAGGAGCTGAAGCGCAAGTGGGAGGAGGAGCTGGGAGGAGAGATAGAGGATGGTCTGTGGGCGGATGCAATGAGTAGAGTCAACGTGTCCGCAACATGTGCCAGGCTCAGCCTGATACAATTCAAATTCGTTCATCGGGCTCACATGACACTGGCCCAAATGAGCAGATTCTTTGGGGTGGAAGAAAGGTGTGCAAAATGTGCGGGAGGACTAGCGAACCATGTCCACATGTTCTGGACATGCCCGAAGCTTATGGGATTTTGGCAGGGGTTTGCAGATGTCATGTCCAAGGTGTTAAAAACAAGGGTGGCACTGAGTCCAGAGGTGGCGATTTTCGGGGTGTCGGAAGACCCGGGAATCCAAAAGGAGAAAGAGGCAGACGTTCTGGCCTTTGCTTCCCTGGTAGCCCGGAGACGGGTACTATTAGCTTGGAGGGACTCCAAGCCCCTGAAGTCGGACACCTGGCTATCGAACATGGCTAGCTTTCTCTGGTTGGAGAAAGTCAAGTTCGCTTTGAGAGGGTCACTGTTAGAGTTCGCCTGGAGGTGGCACTGTTCGGTGACTTCTTTGCGGAAAATTAATTGTCAGCAGGAGGGGTGGGGGGGGGTTTAGTTTAGCTTAGAGTAGGGGGTTAATAAAGGTGGGACCTGTAAGGAAGGGAGACGGCTTTTGCGCTATGTTTATAGTTTCATGTACATTGTTTATTTTGTTCTTGTTACAATACCAAAAATACCTCAATAAAATGTTTATTACAGCAGTGGCCCCAGCATCCCAGAGAACTTTTTGTAAAATTCCACGGGGTACCCATCCGGTCCTGGGACTTTACCCGACTGCATGGCTTTCAGCCCATCTGCAATCTCTTCCAACCCGATCGGGGACCTCAACCCTTCTCCCAAGTCTTCATCAACCTTCGGGAACTTCAGCCCCCCTCAGAATTGCCTCATCCCGTCCGGCCCAGCTGGGGGTTCCAACTCATACAGTCTGCTGCAGAATTCCTCGAACGCCTTATTGATCCCAGCTCAATCTCCGACCCGGTTCCCATCTCTGTCACTCACTTTTCCAATCTCCCTGGCCGCCTCCCGCTTTCTAAGCTACTGCGCAAACATTCTACTGGCCTTCTCCCCATATTCATAGATCGCCCCCCTCACCTTCCTCAGCTGCTCTACCGCCTTCCCTGTAGTTAACAAGCCAAAGTCCGCCTGTAGCCTCCGTCGTTCCATTAGAAGCCCTGCCTCTGGGGTCTCCGCATACCTCCTGTTGACCTGTAGTATCTCCTTTTATCAGTTGGTCCGTCTCCGCTCTGTCTGCCTTCTCCCTGTGGGCCCGTATCAAGATCAACTCTCCTCTAACCAGTGCCTCCCAGACCACCGTGGCCGAAACTTCCCCCATGCCTTTGACTTCCAGATAGTTCTGGATTACATTTCGTCAGCCTCTCACACACCTCATCAGCTAAAAGTCCCATGTCCAACCTCCTGTGCGGGCGCTGGCTACTCTCCTTGCTCACCTGTAGGTCGACCCAGTGCGGGGCATGATCCGAGATTGTGATCACTGAGTACTCAGTGTCCACCGTCAGTAAAGCCCTGTTCAGGATTTTAAAAAGTGAATCCGGGAGTACACTTTATGCACGTGCGAGTAGAAGGAAAACTTCTTCACTCTCGCCTGCCCAAATCTCCCAAACCACCCCCCTCATCTGCTCCATAAATCCCTTTAGCTCCTTTGCCATTGCTGGCACCCTGCCTGTCCTTGTGCAAGATCGGTCTATCCCTGGGTCAATGATTGTGTTGAAGTGTCCCGTCTCTCCTGATATATATGCAAGACGCTGTTCTCCCATTTGCAGCTCCGCGTCTGCCTGGTCCACCGTAGAATGCGCTCCTTGTCCAGGTACCTGTGGAATCTCACCACCATTGCTCTCAGGGGGTCACCCACACGCTCTGTCCGCCTCCAAGGGTCGGGTGAACGTCCCCTCCCCCAGTAGCTTCTCAAACATACCAGCTATGTATGCCCCTGCATCCATTCCTTCGGATCCCTCCGGGAGACCCACGATTCTCGGGTTCTGCCAGCGAGACTTCAGATCCGACAAAAAAGCGTGGAAAAAGGTCCAAAGTTCCGACCCGAGCGGGAGCCACCAAATGTGCGACCTACTTCTTCATAGCCACCACCGGAAATCCCTCCTGCACCAACTCTTGACCCACACATTTAGCTGCCCTATTCTCCTATTTCGCTGGCACATGGCACCGGGAGTAATCCAGAGATTACAACCATTGAAGTTCTGCTTTTTAATCTGCTGCCTAACTCCTTGAATTCTTGATGCAAGGCCTCATCTTTCATTCTACCTATTTTGCTGGTAGTAACATGTACCGCAGCCTCAAGACTCGTCACCCTTTAGAATGCCCTGAAGCCGTTCAGTGACATCTCTGACCCTGGCCTCGGAGGCATCACACCATTCTGGAGTCAGGTCTGTGGCTGCAGAAATGCCTGCTGTTCCCCAGTTCCCCAAACTAATTAACCTCCTATCACTAGCACTCTTTCTTCCCTTATCCTTCTCTTCCTCTCTCTCTCTCTCTCTCCACCGCACCCCCCCCCCCCTTCCCCCCCCAAATACAGTTGGGCTGCTTGTAGAGTCACAAGCTTGGTTGTGACTGCTGCCTTGAGGAAGCAAAATGGAAAATCGATTGTGAGAGCGGGACATCAGGACTCCTGCACTACCAGCCTGTTTCTCTTGGACTGCCTTCTCTTGTCCAGTCCCTTGAGTTGCGATGTGACCATCTCTAAACGTGGTATATCTGTAATGCTCAGCGTTGCAGATTGTCTACAATGTCTCCAGTCGCCGCTCGAACTCTGAAACCCAGAGGTCAATTTTCTGCAGGTGGGAACACTTCATGCACATGTGGTCTGGTTTAGCACAGTGGGCTTGTAGTACAGAGCACGGCAGCAGCGCGGGTTCAATTCGCATACCGGCCTCCCCAAACAGGTGCTGGAATTTGGCGACTAGGGGCTTTTCACAGTAACGTCATTGAAGCCTACTTGTGACAAGCGATTGTTGTTGTTGTTATTATTATTATTATTATTATTATTATTGTCATCTAGGACAGTGATTTTCAAAGTGGGGGTTGCGACCTTTGGATGGGCCGTGGGATGGTGTAGAAAGGGTCGCCAAAAGGTTACCAAAATGATCCCCAAAGATGGCCTGACTGTGTTTACTGTTTTCTCTCGAGGTAAATTCTCACTGCTGTACAGTGTATGACCACACGAAGCTGATGTAGAAGCCAGTGCCCTGGTCTTCCTTGACTCCATGGGCCAAAGTGTAGTTGGGTAGTTTGCAGTCAGAGACCTGTAATATTCTCTTTGGGTGGCATGTCCTGCTACTGTGTTCAGCGTCAGGATCTGCATTACTTCTCGAGTTCAGTGTGATATCATTGCTTGAGTTCAGTGTATCACTAACAAACCCCGTGCTTCTTTTATCATTCTCTCAGTTAACCTGGACATACAGTCTCCGCCAGCCCTACAAGCCCCATGTTCATTCCTTCCATGTGCGAATTGTCTCTCCCCACCGGGGCTCTTTTCCTTCAACGGTGCTTCTTTTTTCATCACCTCCCGCCGCTATCCACCCCCTCTTCCCAGGTAATCGTCCCCCAAGCATCCGTCTCTGCTGTGTAACTGCATGGACTCCATCAGCTAATAGGTTCCACACCCGCAAGGACTTTGCGCCTACCTTTATCGGGGCTTGAATTATTCACCAAAGATGGCTTTAGCTGGTGACTAAACTACACTCGTGTGTACAGGAGCTGGCAATATGCACGTTTTGCATATTGGTCAGCTGAGCTGTGCCCAGCATTTGTGTTTTTTAGCATGTTTTCAGTCTGTTACATAATTACCTGGGAAACTGTACTGACAGGCATCCAGTGACATTCTGTCTGACAGTGTCTTTAGTTCAACAGTTCAGGCTCCTGATTCTGAAGTAGAGGTTGTGTTAGATTTTGAACACATGAACATGATGTTGTTAAAACTGTGCAATATTGAGGCTGTTAATCCTTCCAGCGCTTGCACGCAATTGTCCAAATGCCAACAATGGGTCAAGAAATAAAATAATCAAATAATACTGAGTTACATCCTTGAGCAAGGTGTCAGGGTGGAGCTGTCGTTTAAGGTGAAACTGCAGCTCAATTTACAACTTTTTCATTCAATAATACAGAAGTGCCAACAATGAGTGTCATGTTTTTTAAAGTAATTATGGAAACTCTTTTGTGAATGTGGTGTGGGTCGCAATAGTCACCCATTCTGTAAACGTGGGTCGCTGGAACAAAAGTTTGAAAAACACTGATCTTGGGTGCCAATATGATCCATAACTTCCCATGTGTGACACATTGCACTCGGCTGACCTCACCTGTCATGTCTTAAACTTAAACATAAACGTACTGCGTCTTACTTGTTAAGTTTTCAAATTGCATAGCCTTAAAATACACTCCCCTTAATATAACATGGTCTCCTTGTCAAATTCTACATAAACCTACTTATCTTCATGTGACTTATTATAATTACTTATCACTTTATTATGCTGGCTCTGACTTTTACTTAACCCGGGTGACTCTCAGTTAATTTTTTTCAACTAGAACTGACTGCGGAAACCGTCCCCAGACTGCTTTGCTGCTTAAAATATTGTTACGGACAGGAGGGGGATTAATTTAAATAACCCTGATTTCTCCTCTCACGACCTGTCCATAAACAGAAAGATGTTTTTGATTATCCCCATTTATAAGTGGTGGTGTATTTTCCCCAACCCTTAAATTTGGAATATTCCAATCCTCTAGGAATAACTTGCACAGCAAACTGGGGGTAAGATAAAATAAAAGGGATTGGATCTATTTCACACATACACAAAACACAAAGAGTGGTTTCATAACATCTGGCCTCTTGGCACTAATACAATATAAAAGGGGATAAGGGAAAGGAAGGAGGTTCAGTGCCCAACCACAGAAAATACAAAAACAGGAAGGACAGTCTCAGCAGGTCTGACAGCATCTGTGGAGAGAGAATGGCACTAACGTTTAGAGTCTGGATGGCTCTTTGCCAAAACTTTGTCAAAACTTTGTCAAAGCAATAAATACAAGTTAGGGTTTTACATGTGTCCAGAATCAAAAGTCTAATGAAATGCTCGAGTATTGTGTGCAGTTCTCGTCGCCACATTATAGGGAGGATGTGATGCAGAGAAGGTTCACCAGGTTGTTGTCTGGGCTGCAGCGTTTCAGAAGAGAGACTGGTTAGACTGGGGTTTTTCCTTGGAGCAGAGAAAGCTGAGGGGGGAACCTGATTGAGTGAATGTACAAAATTATAAGGGATATTGATAAGGTAGATAGGAAGAAACCTTTCTCCATAGTAAAGCGATCAATGACTTCCGGGTGCGGCTATGCAGAGCTAGGTCGTTTGTATACTGCTTGGAACGGACTTTTGGGCTCTTTTACAGGGCCCCCACGGCATTTGTTTGACATTTCCCGGTGTGGGAAGAAGGCTGCAATATTCCCCCGACAGTGTCCCCCAGGAAGGGTATGTCTCTGGGTTGCCAGACACGGCAGAAACAGTAAAAGATTTGGCTGCAACTGCAGGATAAACAGGGCCTCTTCCAGCATGCAGGCGGGGGAAGGGCAAGCTTAAAGCTGCAAGCTGACCTGAGGGCCTGTATCAAAGGTGAATTCTAGCAGCAGAGGGAACAACTGTGAAAAGACCTCATCAAGGCCACTGAAGGGACTTCCGGTTGCGGTGATGCCTAGCTAGCCGCACGCTTCGGCGGCTCCAGCTCCGACGGACCTTCGGGCTCTTTTAGGAGCCCCAACGGGGAATTTTTCGACGATGCAACCCGGTGTGGGGTGTGTGAGAAGGGAGTCCCCCCCCCCCCCCCCCCAAACGAAGGAGGAAAAAACCGGCGGCGGCGGCTGCAGCGCGAGGAATCGTCGACCAAAGGGTCAGAAAGAGAGAAGTACAAGATGGCGGCGGAGAAAGCGCAGGCGACATGGGGGCCTGAGCAGGATGAAATTGTGAGATGGTGCGTGGAGCTGCTGAAGAGGGAGGTGCTGACCCCGTTGCTACAGGCAATTGAGGGGCTCAAGGAGACAGTAAAGACCCAGGAGACAGAGCTCCGCGTGGTGGAGCAGAAGGTGACAGATATTGAGGACGAGATCCTGGGCCTGGCGGTTAAGACACAGACGCACGAGGCACTTCATAAAAAGTGTACTGAAAGGATCGAAGCCCTAGAAAATGGAGCGCGAAGGAAGAACCTTCGGATACTGGGTCTCCCGGAGGGTGTGGAAGGAGTGGACTGTGGAGCGTGCGCAAGTACGATGCTGAGCTCACTGATGGGTGTTGAGGCCCCTATGGGCCCCTTGGAGGTGGAGTGGGCAAATCGGATTCCGGCGAGAAGACCAAAAGCGGGAGAACCACCCAGGGCGATAATCGTGCGATTTTACCGCCTTAAGGATAGAGAAGAGGTCCTGAGATGGGCTAAAAAGGTGCGGAGTAGCAGATGGGAGAATGCAGTGGTACGGGTATACCAGGATTGGAATGCGGAGGTGGCGAGAAGGAGGGCGAGCTTCAACCGAGCCAAAGAGGTGTTGCATAAAAGGAAGGTGAAGTTCGGGATGCTGCAGCCGGCAAGACTATGGGTCACGTATCAGGAGAGACCCCATTATTTCGAGACGGCGGAGGAAGCATGGACCTTCATCAAAGAAGAGAAATTGGATCGGAACTGAGGGACTGATGCTGCAGGAAATGTTATTGTTAATGTTATGGTTGAAGTTAATTGAGAAGTGAATTGGGAAGGGGGGAGACATTGGGGAAATGTGGGCGCCGGTGAGGGGGGAAAGACGGGACATAGTTGGAGAATGGGGAAGGGGAGGGGAAAGGGAGCGGCGCCATAAGAGGCGGGTCAGGTAAAGGGATGTTCCCGCGCCAGAAAGAATAAGGCGGGAAGACAGGCGCAAGGCGGATGGGAGTTCCCCACACGGGGGGGTCGAGGAGTGAGCAGGAGTAGCCGGGGTCAGTTGAAGTCAGCTGACTTACGGAAGTAATATGGGGGGAGCAATCATGCTAGAAAGAGATCTAGCGGGGAGGGGGGACGGGAGGGGGAGGGGGGACGACAACTGGGTTGCTGCTGCGGAAATCCAAAAGAAAATGGCTAAAGAGTGGGTGGGCGGGGATGGTGTGCGACGCTGGGGGAGCGAGCGAGAGCGCGGAGGCGGGATATGGGACTGGCCTAGAGAAGGTAATGGCTAGTCGACACGGGAGGGGGGCAGGTAGCCCCCTAGTGAGGCTGATCACGTGGAACGTGAGAGGCCTGAACGGACCGATAAAAAGGGCCCGAGAGCTCGCGCATTTGAAAGGACTAAGGGCAGACGTGGTTATGCTCCAAGAGACGCACCTAAAGGTGGCGGACCAAGTTAGGCTAAGGAAAGGATGGGTGGGACAGGTGTTCCACTCAGGACTGGACGCAAAGAATAGAGGGGTGGCCATTTTGGTGGGGAAACGGGTAGCATTTGAAGCAAAGAACATCGTAGCAGATAGCGGAGGTAGATATGTAATGGTGAGTGGCAGGCTGGAGGGAATGGAGGTCGTGTTGGTTAATGTGTATGCCCCAAACTGGGACGATGCGGGATTTATGAGACGGATGCTGGGGCGTATACCAGACCTGGATATAGGAAACTTGATTTTAGGAGGGGACTTTAATACGGTGCTGGACCCGGGGCTAGATAGATCCAGCTCAAGGACCGGAAGAAGGCCGGCAGCGGCCAAGGTACTTAAGGGGTTTATGGACCAAATCGGGGGAGTGGATCCATGGCGATTTCTTAGACCTAGGGCTAGGGAGTTTTCCTCCTTCTCCCATGTCCATAAAGTGTACTCCCGGATAGATTTTTTTGTTTTGGGAAGGTCGTTGATCTCTAGGGTGGAAGAAGCTGAATACTCAGCCATAGCGGTTTCGGATCATGCCCCACATTAGGTGGACCTGGAATTAGGAGAGGAAAGGGAGCAGAGAACACTCTGGCGATTAGATGTGGGACTGATGGCGGATGAGGGAGTGTGTGCAAGAGTGCGGGGGTGTATTGAGAGATACCTGGAGGTCAATGACGACGGCGAGGTCCCTGTGGGAGTGGTATGGGAAGCACTAAAAGCGGTGGTCAGAGGAGAGCTGATCTCCATTGGGGCCCACAAAAGGAAAACAGAGGCCAAGGAAAGGGAAAGATTACTGGGGGAGATTTTAAGGGTGGATAGGGAATTTGCAGAGACCCCGGAGGAGGAATTGTACAGGGAGAGGAGACGACTCCAGACGGAATTTGACCTTCTGACCACCAGAAAGGCGGAGGTACTGTGGAGGAAGGCACAGGGGAGGAGGTATGAATATGGGGAAAAGGCTAGTCGCCTGTTGGCTCATCAATTGCGAAAGAGGGCAGCAGCGAGGGAGATAGGAGGAATTAGAGACGAAAGGGGAGACACGGTGCGAAGGGCAGGAAAGATAATTGAGGTGTTCAAGACCTTCTATGAGGAACTGTATAGGTCTCAACCCCCAGAGGGAGAGGAGGGGATGCGGCAGTTCCTGGACCAATTGAGGTTCCCGAAAGTGGAGGAGCGGGGGGTGGTAGGCCTGGGGGCACCGATTGGGGTGGACGAGGTTATTAAGGGACTGGGAAGCATGCAAGCAGGGAAGGCCCCAGGACCAGACGGGTTCCCGGTGGAGTATTACAGAAAATATGTGGACTTGTTGGCCCCGTTGATGGTGAGGACGTTCAATGAGGCCAGGAAAGGGGGGACTCTACCCCCGACGATGTCGGAGGCGACGATATCGTTAATTTTGAAGAGGGATAAAGATCCGTTGTAGTGCGGGTCCTATAGACCCATTTCATTATTGAACGTGGACGCCAAATTGTTGGCAAATGTACTGGCATCAAGGATAGAGGACTGTGTCCCGGGGGTGGTGCACGAAGACCAGACAGGGTTCGTAAAAGGGAAACAACTGAATGTTAACGTGCGACGACTATTAGGGGTGATAATGATGCCCCCAGTGGAGGGGGAGGCAGAGATAGTGGCGGCAATGGACGCAGAGAAGGCATTTGATAGGGTGGAGTGGGAGTATTTATGGGAAGTGTTAAGGAGGTTTGGGTTTGGGAACGGGTTTATTAGCTGCGTTAGACTTCTTTATGGGGCTCCAACAGCAAGCGTAGTTACAGGTCGACATAGATCAGAGTATTTCCGACTATATAGGGGAACAAGACAGGGATGCCCGCTGTCTCCATTGTTGTTTGTGTTGGCAATTGAACCTCTGGCCATGGCGTTGAGAGACTCCAGGAAATGGAGAGGGGTGATTAGAGGGGGAGAAGAACACCGAGTCTCGTTATACGCGGATGACCTATTGTTATACGTGTCGGACCCAGCGGGGGGGATGATAGAGGTTATGCGAATTTTGAGGGGGTTCGGGGATTTCTCGGGGTATAGGCTAAACATGGGGAAGAGTGAATTATTTGTGATACATCCAGGGGACCAGAGTAGAGAGATAGAAGGCTTGCCTCTAAGGAAAGTGGAAAGAAACTTCCGATACCTGGGGATTCAGATCGCTAGGAGCTGGGGAACCTTGCACAGACTTAATCTGACACGGTTGGTAGAACAAATGGAGGAGGACTTCAAGAGGTGGGACATGCAGCCTCTATCGCTGGCGGGCAGGGTGCAAGCAATTATGATGGTCCTCCCGAGGTTCTTATTTGTATTTCAATGTCTCCCTATACTAATCACCAAGACCTTTTTTAATAAAATAGACAGGAGCATCACGAGCTTCGTGTGGGCAGGGAAAGTTCCGAGAGTAAGGAGGGGGTTCCTTCAGCGTAGTAGGGACAGAGGAGGATTGGCACTACCGAACTTGGGCGATTACTATTGGGCCGCCAATGTGGCAATGATACGTAAATGGATGATGGAGGGTGAGGGAGCGGCGTGGAAAAGACTGGAGAGAAAGTCCTGTAAAGGGACGAGTTTAGAGGCGCTGGTGACGGCGCCGCTACCGATCTCACCTAAAAAGTTTACCACGAACCCGGTGGTGGCGGCAATATTGAATATCTGGGGACAGTGGAGGCGACAGAGAGGGGTGCGGGGAGCCCTGGTGGGGGTCCCCAATCAGGAACAACCATAGGTTCGCCCCAGGAAGAATGGATGGAGGATTTCAGAGCTGGTACCAGTTGGGAATTAGGAGGGTGGGAGATTTATTTATAGATGGGACTTTTGCGAGCTTGGGAGCATTGGAGGAAAAGTATAAGTTGCCCCGGGGAAATTTCTTGAGATATATGCAGGTGAGGGCGTTTACTAGATAACAGGTGAGGGAATTTCCGTTGCTCCCGACACAGGGGATACAGGACAGGGTGCTTTCAGGGGTGTGGGTCGGAGAGGGCAAGGTGTCAGAGATTTACCGAGAGATGAGGGAAGAGGGGGAGGAGTCGGTGGGCGAACTAAAAGGAAAGTGGGAAGAAGAACTAGGGGAGAAGATAGAGGAGGGTATGTGGGCTGATGCCCTAAGCAGGGTAAATTCCTCTTCCTCATGCGCCAGGCTTAGCCTGATTCAATTTAAGGTGCTACATAGAGCACACATAACGGGAGCAAGATTGAGCAGGTTCTTTGGAGTGGAGGACAAATGTGGGAGGTGTGGCGGGAGCCCGGCAAACCACGCACATATGTTTTGGGCGTGCCCGGCACTGGAAGGGTATTGGAAGGGAGTGACGGGAGTGATTTCGCGGGTGGTGAAGGCCCGGGTCAAACCAGGCTGGGGGTTAGCTCTATTTGGAGTTGCTGAAGAGCCGGGAGTGCAGGAGGCGAAAGAGGCCGACGTTGTGGCCTTTGCGTCCCTAGTAGCCCGGCGCAGGATCCTACTCATGTGGAAGGAGGCGAAACCCCCCGGACTGGAGGCCTGGGTAAATGATATGGCGGGGTTCATTAAACTGGAGCAGATAAAGTTTGTCCTGAGAGGATCGGCTCAAGGGTTCACCAGGCGGTGGCAGCCATTTCTCGACTACCTAGGGGAACGTTAGAGGGAAGACAGATGACCAGCAGCAGCAACCCAGGGGGGAGGGGGAAGGGGGGGGGGTAGTTTAGTTTAGGTCAAAGATAAAGGGGTTTTGTTACTTGTGTAGTGTTAAAAATTTCTGTATTGTTATTGTTGCGTTTGCTTTGTAAGAGGAGAAAAATTGTTGTTTGGGAAAAAAATTTCAATAAAACATATTTTTTTAAAAAGTAAAGCGATCAATAACGAGGGGGCATATATTTAAGATCAAGGGGAGGAGATTTCGAGGGGATTTGAGGAAAACTAGTTTTGCCCACAGGGTGGTGGGAGTCTGTAACTCTTCCCGAAAAGGTGGTAGAAGCAGGAACCTTCACAACATTTAAGAAACATTTAGATGAGCACTTGAAATGCCAGAGGATACAAGGCTACGGACTGCCATGACATACAAAATTATGGACAAAGTGCTGAAAATTGGGATTAGAATAAATAGGTGTTTGATGGCCAATGCAGACAAGATGGGCCAAAGTGCCCTTTTCTGTGCTGTAAAGTTCTATGATTCTATGCAACTGCCTATAACTTCCAACAGCTTGTTAATTAAAGAAATTCGGACAACTTCAGTCTCAGCCATATGACACTGCTATCAGGTTGTCAAACAAGGCCACTGGTTGAAAGCCGCTGTGTGCTGGAGCAGGTAACACTTGGGCTATTAGCCCCAGATTGGAGAGTAAGAGTTGTAAACAGCTGCTTTTGTTCATAGCTGGCTGGGGCAGCCGTCTTGCTTGCGAAATAATTGGTGTTGGCTTGGTTGGAATGTTTATGCAAAAGTGTCACTTTTCAGGAGGTGTGAGGTTTCGCCTTTATTCTCGTTCAAGCGGCTCAGAATCAACAGGAGCCATTTTATCTGCCCAGCAATTGCCCATTTTGAAAACCATATAATTTATTTTTTTGTTAATTAGTCCAGCTAACATATATATATTTTCTGTCCCATCTCGACCGGGAAAATATTCTGAATTAACTATGATAACACTGCCATAACATTGATACAAGATATCTACAGTGCTAGGTCCGGGTGCCCCAATAAAACAAATAGAACCTGAGGAAGGGAATATGATTGAATGCCATGGTCACCCCTTAGATTGATACTGGAAATAATACAAAATGGCAATAGCTGAGGAGGAAATGATTGCAGTGAAACAGTCTGCATACATGCATTCGGAAACCTGCTTTAAAGCAGCCTATGATGTTATGAAGATTATCGTGAGATAGAGACAGTATGGGAGCATACATTTTGTGTAGACCTCCCTTATTGTGACATCAACACATTATCTTCCAATCATGAGCTTCAATCCCCAGTGCCTTATTCATGACATGATGACTGACACGTGAGAGGTGTTGTGTGCAAAATGTCTGCTCCCACACTGCTGCTATCCAGTATTTTGTCAGAGGAACATAGATAATCATCAATGTTTATTACATTGAGGGATCATTGCATAATTCAGTAGAATATATTTTCTTCTCAGCAAAAGTTCCTGTCATGAGCAAGAAAACCTGTAAATCTCTTCAATTTAAAAATAATAATAATTTAACCCATTTTCTTTCTGATTAATTACATTTTTGAAACCTGTGAGAAACTGCTTTCTGCCAGCTTCAGCGTTCTCCAAGCAACATAGAATTAATTTAAGAGAAAATGATCTAGCTGTTGGGTAGGAGCAGGCAATGATTCCACTGCCTCAGGAATGTCAATAGCTTATAATTTAAAATTTCATTTCTTTACACCTTGGGTTTACAACAAAGTCCTGTAAGTAATAAAATAAAAGTATAAGCTCTCATGCCATTCTCTCCCAACAGCTAGATATATGTACTCTGCTGGGTCTGATATTAAACCATACAAATACAAGATATTAGACCAGAATTTGCTGGAGCAGCGCATCCTATGCTGTTAGATGTTTTTTCCTGCATCTTTCAGTTCAAACTCAGTTTGTGCTACAAGTGTGCATTGAATTGGTCCATTGAGTTTGATCCTTTCAGTGTCATGGATTTGGAAATTTTAAAGAAATCATCCAGGTACCAGTTCTTGATCAATGTTTAATGATTTATGGTTTGAATATGTATATGTGTGGACATCCTTGAGAATACCAGCTTCCTAGCATCAGTCCACACTTCAAGAAACGGCTATTGCTACTATGTAAGAGGCTAACTTTGTTTTGTCACGTAACATTTCTGCTGAGGACTTCAACTGAAGATTTAAGTTCTCGCTGCATCCTTTGAAAAAAAAATCTAGGGTTATCCTAGAACTCGCCATGCTTAGTCTTCAAATGCCTTTGAAGTTTTGAGAGTTTTAAACTCTCATTTACCAGTACGTCCCTGCATATAACACACATGGGCTTTACATCCTGATTTGCATTGGCACAATTAACAAACCATACCTCAAGATATCATCTTTATACTGTTTTGTTTCTCATTTCACTGTCTTAATGGGTTGTTCACCAGAGACTCCGCAGCTCTATACAGCTTACAAGGGCACTGCTTTCTCCTGCTGTGGAGTATCTTGAATAGCTCTCCAACAGATTCACTTGTGACACCCTGGCCTGTTTGTCTCTGGCCCGCTTCCTTTTTACAACACGATCCATCTTCAGTCCTTCACAGTCTTGTTGCTTGATTGCTGGCAGCTACAAAATGGAGGAATCTCTCTTCCATGATATCGTGCCCAAACACGGACGTACAGGGTGCGTGATGTTAGTGTACGTGCCCCATGCATGACCTCCTCTCTGTCGCTACTTCTGGTGGGAAGACTCCATCATTCGCAGTTAAAGGCCGGTTGCGGTCAGCATTCTTAAAGCTGCCTGTGGCTGTTGCCCGCGATTGGAAACGGCACGACTGATCGCTCTGGGACCCTTCCGACACCCGCCTGCAACCCACCCTTGGGTCGCAACCGCAGTTTGAAAAACCCTGGTGTAAAGCTGTTTAATTCAATGTACTGTAGGATACACTCCTTGTGGAGAGATCTGGAATCAGCAGGAGCGATCAGAAGGAGGATTGTTTTTTAAATATCATGGTTCTGACTCCGATGTCGATACATTTTCAAAGAACCGCTACACTTTTTACAGTATGTATAACCTTTGAGCAAATAAAACTACTTCCTTGTGGTGATATGCCTCTGGGCTATATCATAGATGGATGGTGTGTGACCTCCAACCAGCAGGTGGCGGTTCAGACACACAATGCGGCCTCGTGACCAAGGTCATGTGACCAGGGACTTCCATACAAGGGAAGAAGATTGAGACGGTAATAAGACATTCAAGTGAATGGTCAGTGCTAGGTGAAGATTCCAGACTCCATGATAACTTGTTCTGTAACAGATAATGCTACCTTAGCAGACGAGACTCAATAAAAGATTCTGGTTTGGACTGAAGTGTTGGGTACTCTGCCACACAGATGAACCAACACGGTTGTGAATGGTACAACGCAGTTTTATTTCAAACATCTATATACACTGGTAAACTGTTTACTGAGGTTCGATCATGACCCTTGATTCTGTGGACCTATTCCTAATTCTATCTTGTAGTGGCACTCAGCACATGGTGGATGTCTGAGTGGCTTGTAATGAGCTCTGTGCCCTGAGCCGTCTCCTGCTCGAGTGCCCAGGAAGTGTCGTGTTCCCTGTTTTGTACTGTGTATGCTCTTGCCTGTGATTGGCTGTCGTGTTGTGTGTGTTGATTGGTCAGTTGATCTGTCCATCAGTATGTATGTGCTATGATGTTTACCTGAATATCATGACATCCCCCCTTTTTTTATAAGAACATGTGCCTACGTGGTCATAAATAGAGATGTGTACTGAGTGTAGCTAAATGTGTGTGTGTGCAATATTTACAGCATGTACATGGGGCTAAACTATATACAAGGGGCGATGTCGGGTGCGACATAACAACGAGGTTGTACCATAAACAAAGAACAGTTGAACGATAAAACAAATTCCTGTAACGATAAGAACATAAACATACTAACACAGTGGTAGTATGAGTTCAATGTACAAGCAGTCTCATAAGTCCAGTCTAGTAGGTGGGCGACGAATTCGGGTTGACCTCCTCAAGGGAAGGTCTGGAACCTCCGGCTGAGCAATGGGCCTGGCCACGGGCGACGACGGAAGGGGCATGGTGGTAGGCAGCTCCACAAAGTCGATGTCAGGATAACAGGAGGGCGCGGTGTCGGTGTAAGGTCCCGTAGCGAGCGTGGAAGTAGACGAAGAGCCCGGCGATTGCGCCTACGACTGGATCCATCAGGCATGTGAACCAGGAACGAGCAGGGAGCCATGCGTCGGAGAACTTCGGCAGGTGCTGACCAGCCACCTTCTGGGAGGTGGATGCGGACTTCGTCCCCAGGGGCCAGGGCGGGGAGATCAGTTGCCCGTGTGTCATATGCCCTCTTCTGGCGACCGCGCTGCAGTTGTATTCTGTGTAGTACCGGAGCATGGTTGGTTGTGGGTGCCAGAATGGAAGGCACAGTGGTCCTGAGGGCGCGACCCATCAACAGCTGGGCTGGTGAGAGGCCAGTGGCTAGTGGGGCCGAACGATAGGCTAGCAGGGCTAGGCAGAAATCCGATCCGGCAGCAGCAGCCTTGCAGAGGAGCCGCTTGACAATGTGAATGCCCTTCTCCGCCTTTCCATTGGACTGGGGATGCAGAGGACTGGACGTCACGTGTGTGAAACCATACGAGGCAGCAAAAGATGACCATTCCTGGCTGGCGAAACGGGGCCCATTGTCCGACATGACAGTCATCGGAATGCCGTGGCGAGCGAAGGTGTCTTTGCAGGCCCTTATGACAGTGGACGATGTCAAATCGTGCAGGCGTATGACCTCTGGATAGTTGGAAAAATAGTCAACGACGATGACATAGTCCCTACCGAGCGCGTGAACGAGGTCCACACCCACCTTCACCCAGGGGGACGTCACCAGCTCATGGGGCAGAAGCGTTTCAGGAGGTTGTGCCGGTTGAAACCTTTGGCAGGTGGGGCAGTTGAGCACCATATTGGCAATGTCATCACTGATGCCCGGCCAGTATACCGCCTCTCGGGCCCTCCGTCTGCACTTCTCAGCCCCCAGGTGGCCTTCGTGTAGTTGGTCGAGGACCAGCTTGTGCATGCTGTGCGGAATCACAATCCGGTCCAGCTTTAGAAGGACACCATCAATGACGGTCAAGTTGTCCCGGACATTGTAGAACTGCGGGCACTGCCCTTTGAGCCACCCTCCTGTCATGTGGCGCATCACACATTGTAGAAGGGGGTCAGCCGCAGTCTCTCGGCAAATACGGGCCAGACTGGAGTCGTCAGCTGGCAGATTTGCCGATGTGAAAGCCACCTGCGCCTTGACCTGACAGACGAACCCCTCCGAATCTGGCGGCGTGCTCACTGCTCTAGATAGGGCATCCGCAATGATAAGGTCCTTACACGGGGTGTAGACCAGTTGGAAGTCATACCTCCTAAGTTTTAAGTAGGATGCGCTGGAGGCGAGGGGTCATCTCATTTAGGTCCTTATTAATGATGCTGACCAGGGGGCGGTGGTCAGTCTCAACGGTAAACCAGGGGAGACCATACACATAGTCATGGAACTTGTCTAACCCAGTTAGCAAGCCCAGGCACTCCTTTTCGATCTCCGCGTAGCACTGTTCTGTGGGGGTCATGGCCCGTGAGGTATAGGCGACCGGGGCCCATGACGCAGTGTCATCCCGCTGTAGGAGCACCGCCCCAATGCCGGACTGGCTGGCATCAGTCGAGATTTTAGTGTCACGAGATGTGTCGAAAAACGCCAACACCGGTGCTGTGGTGAGCTTAAGTTTGAGCTCCTCCCATTCCTGCTGGTGTGTGTGTAGCCACTGGGACTCCGTGGACTTCTTGACGAGGTGGCGCAGAGCTGTCGTGTGGGAGGCAAGGTTGGGAATGAACTTCCCCAGGAAGTTGACCATGCCTAGGAAGCGTAGCACTGCTTTCTTGTCTGCCGGCTGCGGCATGGCTGTAATGGCGCTCACTTTGTCTGCATCCGGACGGACCCCTGACCGGGAAATGTGGTCCCCCAGGAACTTCAGCTCGTTTTGGCCAAAAGAACACTTGGCTCGGTTGAGGCGCAGGCCGTTTTCGTGTATGCGCGCAAAGACGCGCTGGAGATGATAGATGTGCTCCTGTGGTGTGGTGGACCAGATGACGATGTCGTCCACGTAGACGCGCACCTCTTCGATGCCGTCCATCATTTGCTCCATGATCCTATGGAAGACCTCGCATGCCGAGATGATGCCAAATGGCATTCGGTTGTAGCAGAACCTGCCGAAAGGGGTGTTGAAGGTGCACAGCTTTCGGCTGGACGGATCCAGTTGGATCTGCCAAAAACCCTTCGAGGCATCCAGTTTCGTGAAGATTTTAGCCCGGGCCGTTTTGCTTGTGATCTCTTCCTGTTTGGGTATGGGGTAGTGTTCCCTCATAATGTTGTTGTTGAGGTCTTTTGGATCAATGCAGATCCGGAGCTCGCCGGAGGGCTTCTTAACGCACACCATGGAGCTGACCCATGGCATGGGCTCAGTGACCCGGGATAGGACCCCTTGGTCCTGGAGATCCTGCAGCTGCTGCTTGAGGCAGTCTTTGAGTGGCGCAGGGACCCTGCGAGGTGCGTGAATGACCGGGGTGGCGTCCGGTTTGAGCCAAATTCTGTAGGTGTAGGGCAGTGTTCCCATGCCCTCGAATGCCTCCTGGTTGTGGGCGAGGAGCGATTGGAGCTGTGCGCTGAACTCTGCATCCGGGAAGTCAGATGTGCCGTCTGGAGAGAGAGAGTGGACTCGTTGCACGAGGTGGAGAGCCTTGCATGCCTGTGCGCCTAGCAGGGAGTCCTTCGATGAGCCGACTATCTCGAACGAGAGTGTAGCTGTGTGTGTGTTGTGGGTCACCTGGAGCTGGCAGGATCCCATAGCCGGGATAACGTTCCCGTTGTGGTCGACCATCCTGCAACGGGACGGCTGAATTGGTGGTCTGACCTTCATGGCATAGAAGGCTGACCATGCTAGAGGTTGGCGGAGGCGCCAGTGTCCAGGCGGAATGTTATCGGTGATCGGTTGACCGTTAGGGTGGCACACCATTCATCACCCGGATTGATCGTGTTAACTTGCACCGGGTGGGTCCTGGGTGGAGACATTTGGTTCCCATCAATGACCGCAACACGGAAGGCGTCCCGGTCATCTGTGTCACTGGTCTGGATATCGTCTGGGCACGATTCGTAATAAGGAGGCTGAATGGTCCGCACGTCCCTGCGAGGTTGTCGGAGTTGGGGAACATTGACAGGTTGAGCTGCTCTATAGCAAGCAACATAGTGGCCCACCTTGCCACAGCGGAGGCATTGTTGGGTTCTTGCGGGACATTGCCGCTTTAAATGTGCGGCTCCACAGTTGCCGCACGTCGTGACGTCATGGCGTTCGTTGCGCCACTGCGCATGCGCGGTTCGGTCTTGCGGCGAGCGCGCCTGTGCATCACGTCCCTCAGTGTTGCCATAGTTTTTGGCGTGCACAAGCGCGGGAGGCCTCGAAAAGCACGCGAAATGTCCGCCCTCGTCCGGGCCGCGGGCCGGGAGAAACTCGATCGCCTGGACCCGTTCGGCCTGGTATGGCGCCTGCCTTGCCGATCCGGCCGCGTAGGACCCCTGCCGTGCCGATTCGGCCGCCTGAAATTGGGTATAGCGGCTAGTCGCGTTTTCATGCAGGACACAGGCTTCGATTGCGGAGGCTAAGGTGAGGTCTTTTATTTTTAAGAGTTGCTGGCGTAGGGTGCCCGAGGTGACCCCAAAAATGATCTGGTCCCGAATCATGGAATCGGAGCTGGTGTCGTAGCCGCAGGTCTGCGCGAGGATGCGGAGATGCATAAAGAATGACTGAAAGGGCTTATCCTTACCTTGCAGGCGCTGCTTGAAGAGATACCTCTCGAAGATCTCGTTGACCTCGACGTTGAAGTGTTGGTCGAGCTTGAGAAGGACCGTCTTGTATTTGGTCTTGTCCTCGCCTTCCGTGAACACCAGGGAGTTGTAGACATGGATGGCGTGTTGACCTGCCGTGGTGAGGAGGATGGCGATCTTTCTGGTGTCCGAGGCGCTTTCCTTTTCGTTGGCTTCCAGAAAGAGCTGGAAGTGCTGCTTGAACAGCTTCCAATTGACGGCAAGGTTTCCAGAGACTTCCAGCGGCTGCGGTGTGTTGACGGTGTCCATGGCGCAGGATGGCAGATTCCGGAGGATTTGTAGGTAGGTACCAAATTCACTCCTGGTACTATGAAGTGTTGGGTACTCTGCCACACAGATGAACCAACACGGTTGTGAATGGTACAACGCAGTTTTATTTCAAACATCTATTTACACTGGTAAACTGTTTACTGAGGTTCGATCATGACCCTTGATTCTGTGGAATGATTCTATTCCTAATTCTATCTTCTAGTGGCACTCAGCACATGGTGGATGTCTGAGTGGCCTGCAATGAGCTCTGTGCCCTGAGCCGTCTCCTGCTCGAGTGCCCAGGAAGTGTCGTGTTCCCTGTTTTGTACTGTGTATGCTCTTGCCTGTGATTGGCTGTCGTGTTGTGTGTGTTGATTGGTCCGTTGATCTGTCCATCAGTATGTATGTATGTATGTGCTATGATGTTACCTCAATATCATGACATGGACAAGTCAAGGTGTCTGGTGGATTCCTTCGTAAGGTATAGAAGATCAAACACATCATTCTTTCCAAATGCAAACGTATAATAGCATTGAGAACCCCCCATGTACAGACTTCTACATAGATACACACAGATTAACATATGAGCATAAGCTAATCACTTGGGTTCAAATTAATAAACAGTGGAGTGGAATGGGATGAACTTGGCCTTACTCTGTGTAGCGCACAATGACTTACGAGAGAGACGAATAGAGGTGAAGTCGATGAGGCTTTATTAAGCGTGACTTGTTCCCCGCAGTTCAGCAACAGACTGGAGCTGCGGGGAGAAGCCTTCAGGGCGGAGCTAGGGATCAACAGCCAACCAGGACCCGGGATCTGTCAGCCAATAGCATCACGGCTTTACAGTCCCACATGACCCCTAATGCATACTACCACATTCACCCCTTGTTAAAAATGAACCTGGCGGGGTGGTGCTTCGCATGGTGGTAGGGGTTTACAAGGCTGGTCCTGGGAGGAGGAGAATTTTTGGCATGTCCTTTCAATGCTCTACACTTTGCCCTACATTGGGCTATGTACAGGGTTTGTGAACTATTTACAATATTCGTAAGAGGAAAAAGAACATTCTCGTTAAAGTCCACAACATTCTTGTGTTACACCGATGCCACGAGTCGAGCGGGCGGTCTGGTCTTCCTTGTTGATCGCCTCAGCCCCGGTGGTGGTGCAGGTGCTTGTTCCCGCGTTGTCGTCTCCGGGAGCTTTTCGGTGTCTGCTTCTGTTTCACTCCTGGTCGGACATGGGAGGAGGACCGATCCTCCCGGGAAGGGGGTGGTCGCGGGGTGCGCCGGTGGCAGGGAGGGGGTGATTGGTGTCGGGGGGGTGTGTGTGTTGCCGGCGGGTGCCAGATCTCGCAGGGAGACCGTGTCCTGTCGGCCGTCGGGGTACGCCACATAGGCATACTGCGGGTTCGCGTGGAGGAGATGAACCCTCTCGACCAACGGGTCCGACTTGTGCGCCCGCACATGTTTCCGGAGCAGGATGGGTTGGGGCCGCCAGCCAGGTCGGCAGCGACGTTCCGGAGGAGGACTTCCTGGGGAAGACAAGGAGGCGCTCATGCGGCGTTTGGTTAGTGGTGGTACACAGCAGCGACCGGATGGAGTGGAGAGCGTCCGGGAGGACCTCCTGCCACCGTGAAACTGGGAGATCCCTGGACCGTAGGGCCAGTAGGACGGTCTTCCAGACCGTGCCGTTCTCTCTCTCTACTTGCCCGTTCCCCGGGGGTTGTAGCTGGTCGTCCTGCTCGAGGCTATGCCCTTGCTGAGCAGGAACTGGCGCAGCTCGTCACTCATGAAGGAGGACCCCCTGTCGCTATAGATATATGCAGGGCAACCGAACGGTGTGAATATAGTGCTAAGGGCTTTAATAACTGTGGCCGCTGTCATGTCGGGGCAGGGGATGGCGAAAGGGAAACTGGAGTACTCGTCCACCACGTTCAGGAAGTATGTGTTTCGGTCGGTGGAGGGGAGGGGCCCTTTGAAATCCAGACTGAGGCGTTCAAAGGGGCGGGAAGCCTTGATCAGGTGCGCTCTATCTGGCCTGAAAAGGTGCGGTTTGCACTCTGCGCAGATGTGGCAGTTCCTGGTGACAGTACGGACCTCCTCCACGGAGTAGGGGAGGTTGCGGGACTTTATAAAATGGTAGAACCGAGTGACCCCCGGGTGGCAGAGGTCCTCGTGGAGGGTTTGGAGACTGTTTATTTGTGCATTGGCACATGTGCCGCGGGATAGGGCATCGGACGGCTCGTTCAGCTTTCCGGGACGGTACAAGATCTCATAGTTGAAAGTGGAGAGCTCGATCCTCCACCTTAAGATCTTGTCATTTTTAATTTTGCCCCGCTGTGCATTATCGAACATGAAAGCTACCGACCGTTGGTCAGTGAGGAGAGTAAATCTCCTGCCAGCCAGGTAATGCCTCCAATGTCGCACAGCTTCCACTATGGCTTGGGCTTCCTTTTTGACTGAGGAGTGGCGGATTTCTGAGGCGTGGAGGGTTCGGGAGAAGAAGGCCACGGGTCTGCCCGCTTGGTTAAGGGTGGCCGCTAGAGCTACATTGGAGGCGTCGCTCTCGACCTGGAAGGGGAGGGACTCGTCGATGGCGCGCACCGTGGCCTTTGCGATATCCGCTTTGATGCGGCTGAAGGCCTGGCGAGCCTCTGTCGACAGGGGGAAGGTAGTAGTCTGTATTAGTGGGCGGGCCTTGTCTGCATACTGGGGGACCCACTGGGCGTAATATGAAAAAAAACCCAGGCATCGTTTCAGGGCTTTGGAGCAGTGGGGAAGGGGAAATTCCATAAGGGGGCGCATGCGTTCGGGGTCGGGGCCTATTATCCCATTGCGCACTACGTATCCCAGGATGGCCAGCCGGTTTGTGCTAAACACGCACTTGTCCTCGTTGTATGTGAGGTTCAAGGCGTTTGCGGTCTGGAGGAATTTTTGGAGGTTGACGTCGTGGTCCTGCTGATCGTGGCCGCAGGTGGTTACGTTGTCGAGATACGGGAACGTGGCCTGTAACCCGTGTTGATCAACCATTCGGTCCATTTCCCGTTGGAAGACCGAGACCCCGTTTGTGACGCTAAATGGGACCCTTAGGAAGTGGTAAAGTCGCCGATCTGCCTCGAAGGCTGTGTACTTGCGGTCACTTGGGCGGATGGGGAGCTGGTGATAGGCGGACTTGAGGTCCACGGTGGAGAAGACCTTATATTGGGCAATCCGATTTACCATGTCGGATATGCGGGGGAGAGGGTACCCATCTAGCTGTGTGTACCTGTTGATGGTCTGGCTATAGTCTGTGACCATCCTTTGCTTCTCCCCGGTCTTTACTACTACCACCTGTGCTCTCCAGGGACTATTGCTGGCCTGGATTATGCCTTCCTTCAGCAACCGCTGGACTTCGGACCGGATAAATGTCCGGTCCTGGGCGCTGTACCGTCTGCTCCTAGTGGCGACGGGTGTGCAATCCGGGGTGAGGTTTGCAAACGAGGATGGCGGTTCAACTTTGAGGGTTGCGAGGCCGCAGATAGTGAGTGGGGGTATAGGGCTGCCGAATTGAAACGTTAGGCTCTGCAGGTTGCACTGGAAGTCTAATCCCAGTAATGTGGGCGCGCAGAGTTGGGGAAGGACGTAGAGCCTGTAGTTTTTAAACTCCCTTCCTTGCACCGTTGGGGTCACTATGCAGAACCCTTTGATCTCTACGGAGTGGGATCCTGCAGCTAGGGAAATCTTTTGCGTACTGGGACGGGTGGTCAAAAAACAGCGTCTTACCGTCTCTGGGTGGATGAAGCTTTCTGTGCTCCCGGAGTCGATCAGGCATGGTGTCTCGTGTCCGTTGATCAGCACCGTTGTTGTCGTCGTCTGGAGCGTCCGGGGCCATGCTTGATCCAGCGTCACCGAGGCCAGATGTGGTCGTAGTGTCTCAGCGCCTTCTTCGGACCCCGTGGAGCCGTCGATGCTGGGGTCCTTTGTTGTCATCCAAGATGGCGGCATCCATGAATCGCACGCGGCCGGGGGTGGACAAAATGGCCGCCCCCACTGATCGCACGTGGTCGGGGATGGACAAAATGGCCACCCCCATGCATCGCACATGGCTGGGGGGTCACAAGATGGCGGCACCCATCCTCCCCTCGTAGTGGCCGGGACCCAAAAGGGCGGCGCCCGCGGGTCGCACATGGGGCGCTGGGGGGGTTGGGGAGCGTTTGGGATGCGCTGGACTCTTTCTTCTCCGGGGACAGCGGCGACCCCCCGGGACCGGCACACAGCCGCGAAATGGCCCTTTTTCCCGCAGCTCTTGCAAGTCGCTGCGCGGGCCGGGCAGCGCTGCCGGGGGTGTTTCGTCTGCCCGCAGAAATAGCAGCGGGACCCCCGGGATGATCTGGCGTCTTAACCGCGCAAGCCTGTGAGGGAGGGGGGGGGTTTGTCGCGACGGGGGTCCACGGAGCCCAAGGGGCTGCCCCGTGTCAGGGCCGTAGGCGCGGGCGTTTTGCGAGGCCACATCTAGGGAAGCTGCGATGGCCCGTGCCTCAGAGTCCTAGCGACTCTTTTTCTAAAAGTCTTTGGCGGATTTGGGGAGAGTTCATACCTGCCACAAACGCATCGCGAATTAACATGTCTGTGTGTTCAGTCGCGTTTACCGGCGGGCAGCCGCAGCCCCGTCCCAAAATTAGCAGCGTGGCGTAGAACTCCTCTAGCGATTCTCCGGGACTTTGCCGTCTCGTTGCGAGTTGGTAGTGTGCGTAGACCTGGTTCACTGGGCGAACGTAGACGCTCTTTAGTGCTGCGAGCGCCGTCGGGAAATCCTCTGCGTCTTCTATGAGAGGGTAAATTTCCGGGCTTACCCTTGAGTGGAGGACCTGTAGTTTCTGGTCTTCTGTGATCCGGCCGGGGGCCGTTCGGAGGTAGCCTTCGAAACAAGTCTGCCAGTGTTTAAAAACTGCTGCCGCGTTCACTGCGTGGGCGCTGATCCGCAGGCATTCCGGGACGATCCTGAGCTCCATAGTCCTTTAAGCACGCTTAATAAATTGTAGCGCACAATGACTTACGAGAGAGACGAATAGAGGTGAAGTTGATGAGGCTTTATTAAGCGTGACTTGTTCCCCGCAGTTCAGCAACAGACTGGAGCTGCGGGGAGAAGCCCAGGTTCTTATACTCCGCCTTCAAGGCGGAGCTAGGGATCAACAGCCAACCAGGACCCGGGATCTGTCAGCCAATAGCATCACGGCTTCACAGTCCCACATGACCCCTAATGCATACTACCACACTCTGTACAGTCTACCTCCACAATTTCCTGCTATTAGGTGACAAGTGCCCAGAGAATTTGGAGCCTCAGCACAATTTTGTCTCTGTTCCCAGCATCTCTCACAGGAAAGAACCATGGGATGCTGACAGGTGCACTGCCTGGAGGGTGGGAGAGGCAGGCTGCCTCACATCCTTTAAAAATGACCTTGATGGGCAGCATGGTGACACAGTGGTTAACACTGCTGCCTCAGGTTGCCGAGGACCCAGATTATCATCATAGATCATCATAGAATTTACAGTGCAGAAGGAGGCCATTCGGCCCATCGAGTCTGTACCGGCTCTTTGAAAGAGCACCCTAGCCAAGCCCACACCTCAACCCAACACTAAGGCCAATTCTGGACACTAAGGGCAATTTAGCATGGCCAATCCACCTAACCTGCACATCTTTGGACTGTGGGAGGAAACCGGACCACCCGGAGGAAACCCACGCACACACGGGGAGAACGTGTAGACTCCGCACAGACAGTGACCCAGCAGGGAATCAAACCTGGGACCCTGGAGCTGTGAAGCAATTGTGCTATCCCCAATGCTGCCCCGATTACATATCGGCCCCAGGTCACTGTCCATGTGACATTTGTACTTTCTCCATGTCTGTGTGAATGTCGACCCACAACCCAAAGATGTGCAGGGTAGGTGGATTGACACGCTAAATTGCCCCTTAATTTAAAAATAAAGTACCTGGATGAACACTTGGCACATCATAACATTGAATGTCAACCACCAGCACCAGCCAATCAAATGCCATATTGGGTATGATGTGACTTCAATGAGAAGTGTAGCAGCCTATGAAAATATACATTTCAGAAAATAATCGAAGAGTTTAAAGAGCTGGCAAGGAAATGAGAAGAGAGGCGCAGGGGAGTAAACAGCGCTCAAGTGGCAGGTTGAGCAACTTCATCACTCAACTTATCATTTTTGGGGTACTCCAGTTTGGAGGTCCTGTGCCACAGCACAGTGTGTTTCATTGTAAATCCGGGGGTCCTCTGGGGTCCTTCCTCTTCCAGACACCTTTTACCCAAGTAAGGGCCCCCTCGCAACAACAGAGCAACCTGCTCTCACCAGTCCCCATTCACCAGTCTCCAATCACCTTCCCATTACCAGGACTTGCCTGACTGGCTCCAGAGCCCCAAGATCCCACTCACTAGCTTCTGAGAGTGCCACTATTTATCCATTACATCCGCTTCTCTCAGGTGAAGTTCCAGGAGTAACCAAATCTCCTGGTGGCACTGCTGAGCTGCTGACTCTGTGATTGGCTTACCAGTCCAGGAGGCAGCCGCCCTGGAAACAGCCAATTTGTTGGGTGCTGCAGACAAGAGGCATCTCTCGGTCCCACGGATTGAGGAAGTGGGTTTGCCACCGCCACCACTCCCCAACACTTTCAGACCCATCTGCAAGAATCACAACACAATTACAAAATTTAGCCCTTTATCTCTGCCTGGAGAGTTATTACAATCAAAGTTTAATTAATCTATGTGGATTTCAGCCTAGGTGCAACTCATTTCCTTTTATACCATTTTTTTGTATCCAAAGATGTGCAGGTCAGGTGGATTGGCCATGATCAATGCATGGGGTTATGGGGATAGGTAGAGTTCTCCTTTCAGAGGGTTGGTGCAGACTCGATGGGCTGAGTTATGTCAGCATGCCTCACTAGCTATGCTTTTCACCACTCTTTGATAAAGTGTCAAAACAGAGCTTTCCCTTTCTACAAGACCAATAGTTATGTCCTTGTATCTCTTATCCATGTGTACCTCCAATTCATGGCACTTCATCAGCAAAACATTTCTTTCCATTTTTGATAACTATTCAACCTTGAGAGTCTGCTGCTTTCCAGCTTTTCAGATCCTCCGAGCATTTGCCCTTATTACAAGGGCATTTGTATACAATCTTGTCTATTCCCACAGATTTCATTTTCTTATCTTTTTCCCATGTAGAGCTATCTGCTCAAAACATACAGTTCAGTCCAGACATAGATTAACTATTTCAAAATGTTGTGTCTTAACATCATGCTTCCCTGATGAAAAATAACATTTCCCACAACTACAATGTTGCTCTGTAGCCATGTTCTCTTAAAAAAACAATAAACAGTGTAATAAACTAGCAGATTCCATCACCACCAAACCAGCAGCAGAACTTCTACTGCTGCCTGATCAACCCTATCCATTTACCCAGAACATTGTAAAAATCTATTGATTGTTTCCAGATTTTCTTTGTTCACGTATGTGACCTAGCTGCAGGTAGTTCCTTCGACACCCTAGTAAAAGAAAAAAGTTTACAGACTGAATATTTATACATTTTCAAATAGTTATTATTGTGAAGTTATCTGAAATGGCAGGATTAGAATCATTGAAAGAGGCCATACGGCCTATCGAGTCTGCATCAGCCTTGGAAAGAGCATCCTACTTAAGCCCACACCTCCACGCCATCCCCATAACCCAGTACCTAACCTTTTGGGCACCAAGGGGCAATTTAACATGGCCAATCCACCTAACCACATCTTTGGACTGTGGGAGGAAACCGGAGCAGCTGGAGGAAACCCATGCAGACACGGGGAGAAAGTGCAAACTCCACACAGGCAGTCACCCGAGGCCGGAAATGAACCCGGGTCTCTGGAGCTGTGAGGCAACAGTGCTAATCACTGCTCCATCGTTTTGTAAGAGCTAAGAAAAAACATCAATTTATAATCGTTTTAAGATTAAGAATACCATACATTAAAAAGTTAGATCGGCTGATAAAGCATTTGAGGATGTAAAATAATTACAAACGGGCTCCATTAGATGGTGCCAAAGTACAAAAAATTCACTGAACTAGCTGGTGGAGCCCTCTAAATCTGCAATCAATATTCACAATACTATTGTTTGAAATAAGCAGATTATGCTAAACCAATAAAATGTTTGCTTTATTTCATCACTGAAACACATGGGTTCACGTGTTGAGAAGTATGTCATTTTTAAACTAGATTTGTTTGCGTTTTGGAGCATTTCGAATAGTTATAACTTTGCTCAATTATGTGTATGAAGAAAGGGCAGTAGGTTGTCGTATTTCTTTCTCTGTGGGAGTAGTTGAATTGATTTCTTGTTCCATATGTGGGATGAGTTGAAATTTTGCCTGCCGAAAATGGAACTGAATTAGATAGGGTGGATGTAGGGAAGTTGTTTCCATTAGCAGGGGAGACTAGGACCAGGGGGCACAACCTTAGAATAAAAGGGATCACTTTAGAACAGAGATGAGGAGAAATTTCTTCAGCCAGAGAGTGGTGGGTATGTGGAATTCATTGCCACAGAGGGCGGTGGAGGCCGGGACGTTGAGTGTCTTTAAGACAGAAGTTGATAAATTCTTGATTTCTCGAGGAATTAAGGGCTATGGAGAGAGCGGGTAAATGGAGTTGAAATCAGCCATGATTGAATGGTGGAGTGGACTCGATGGGCCGAATGGCCTTACTTCCGCTCCTATGTCTTATGGTCTTATGGATTATGTACTGGAGAAAGAGGGATGAATTTAGACATGGTTGTGTCTGTAAATCATTTGCATTTTATCAAATTTTAACACTCATTGTGAATGATTCACTTCTCTGTTTCCTTTTTCGCAAAATGCACATGCACGAGGAAGGGACTATAACCCACCTTAAAACAACCCTACACACTACCGGCACTAGATGCTACATTGAACAGTTCTTAAATGATTCCAAGATTTCACCTCTGCCACTCTGCTCAGAAATCCATTCCTTTTTGTTGTCTTTATTCCTCTGCTTGACTTGCCCCTATTGTAAATGAACCAAAGCATGTATTTTCTCACTGGCCATGAATACAAAATTTATAATATCAATCTCTTAAAAGAATTGGATGCTTTCAGCTTTGACTCAATACAGTTTTTTAACCTAGACTAAAAAATCGCTGCAATGATTATGACCTAAAACGTAAAGCTACTATAACCTAAAGCCAGTAAGTCATTTTGGCGCATGGGTCCATGAACAGCAACAACTCTCACCTTAATGACTGTTATTCATCTGCAAGATTAAATAGTGACACCGTGGCAGTCTGCGATCCCATAGCTACAGCTGAGGCAAAATTTCAGTCCAATGCACTGAGAGTCTGTCTTTGCCAGAATATTTAGTGGATGCTTATTCCATCATTGGTGCATCTTGGGCACATTATGTAAACTGCAATACGAGAAAGCCTTGTTTAGTAGATGCCGTAAAGGCTGGCGGGACAATCCTCTAGAGCATTCTAGTGATTTCCAGGGAATGAACACAGCGTGGAAACCCTTGTTCCAATGCTATGTTGAACATTGTTATCTTACAGGTGTCCAGCACAATTAGCGCCCAGGAGGGGATACCAGTGGAAAATCTAACTGCTCGCACCATTCCAACAGCCCCATGACCTTTTAAATTATCATCCCTCCAGAGGACAGATGCAAGCTTTGCCCAGGTTTGCCCCGAAACTCAACATTAGAAGGATATATGTGAAAGTTTCACATCAGACTGTAAGATGTCCTGGGCTCCAATGTGTTTTTCTCTTATGTTTAACACTGCTCTAAAATTAAACTTGTAACTGCTGCTGATTTTATTGTCAATTACAATTAGACACTTTGTAAGAAGTGACTCCAATTGAGAAGTTTGAAGTGTCTTTTCTTGCTTTGGTAACTGATGTCACAACAAAGTAGAATCTCTACAGTGCAGAAGGAGGCCCTTCAGCCCAGTAAGTCTGCACTAACCCTTGGAAAGACCCCGTGCCCCCACTCTATCCCCGTAACCCAGTATCCCCACATTTTGGATAATACGGTGCAATTTAGCATGACCAATCCATCTAACCTGCACATCTTTAGACTGTGGGAGGAAACTGGGACACCCGGAGTAAACCCATGTGACACTGGGAGAAAGTGGACGCAATCACCCAAGGTTCCTGGCGCTGTGAGGCAACAGTGCTGACCACTGTGCCACTGTGCTGCCCCTTGCGGGACAGACAATAACATGCATTAATTTGCACCCCATAAGTGCCAGACAATCATCATGTTCAACAAGAGAAAATCCAACCATCTCATCTCCCCATGATATTCAATGGCATTATCATTGCTGAATCCCCCGCTATCAACAGCCTGGAGGCTTACCATTGGCTAGAAACTAAGGACTAACCATATAAACACAATAACTACAGAGTCAGAGGCTGGGAATTCTGCAACAGATGATCCACCTCCTGACTCCCCAAAGCCTGTCCATCATCTACAAGCCGCAAGTCAGGAGTATGATGGAATATCCTCCACTTGCCTGGATGAGTGCAACTCCAACAACACTCCAGAATCTCAACACCAAGGGCAGCACGGTGGCCCAGTAGTTAGTTCTACTGCCTCACGGCACCGGGATCCCAGGTTCGCTCCCGACTCTGGGTCACTGACCGTGTGGAGTTTGCACATTCACCCTGTGTTTGCGTGGATTTCGCCCCCAAAATGTGCAGGGTAGGTGGATTGGCGATGCTAAATTGCTCTTTTACTGGGGAAAAAAAATAATTGGGTACTCTAAATTTATTTTTCAAAAAAAGAATCTCAACACCATTCCGAACAAAGCAGCCTACTTGTTTGGCACCCTAATCTATTGCATTAATATTCACTGCCTACACCACTGACTCACAGCGGCAGCAATAAATATTATCTATATGATGCACTGCAGCAACTTCACCAGCACTTCCAAACCATCCAGAAGGACAAGGACAACAGGTGCATGGGAACACCACCACCTGCAAGTACACCTCCAAACCACGCGCCATCCTGAACTAGAATAATATTGCTAGCAGTTCCTTCATTGTCGCTGGATTAACATCCTGGAATTCCCCACCCTAACAGCACTGTTGGTGTACCGACAACACATGGCCTGCAGCAATTCAAGAAGGCAAATTGTCACCACCCTTTCAAGGGCAATTAGAGAAGGCAATAAATGCTGGCCCCTCATCGATGCCCACATCCCATGAAAGAAAATAAAAAGTTCAGCCTTTAGGAATACAGAAAGGCATATTCACTAGAGATTTGCAGCCCCTAAAAGTGTTTAACTAATTGGTTTGTTTAAAGTTACACACACCAAGGCCATTAGCAGGTTATACCAAATAAAGAAGCATTGTCGAACTATCGCTTACAAAAGCAATGCATTATTTTGTTAAAAATGTGCAAATGATTTATGTGAAAATTCTTAATTGTAGCATAAATAGATGCAGTAACCTATTACTCCAGTACAATGCAAGGCTTTCATAGAAATGTTTAATCAAAGCTGCATTGTCAGAGCTTGGGTTGAAAGAGCCAGAGAGTGGTAATTGCCTTTTCACTTTCTGGGTTACACAGAGCCACTATCCCCGTGGTACCAGTCAGGCGCTTACAGAAGACAATCAAATCATTGAAGCAACCAATGCTTACTAGTCAGTGCCATATACCACTGTGGTTTGTTATTGGGAGAATGTAAAGCAATACATGCAGTTTAGAATTTTTGGCACTTGATCTTTGGTTATTGCTGTGATAAGAATTCTCGGCCAGGTAGTGGTCAATCTTGTTACTTGATGTTAAAATCAAGACACTCCTCACAAAAGCACAGCTGTTACATCCAAGCTGAGTAGGAGAACGTGTAATAACAGTCACCTGACTGAGAACACTGAACCGTGAGTCTACGAAGCCTGCTTCCTCAGCGAACTTCTCTACAATGGTGATACCTGGACAACAAATCCTTGGCAGGAAAAAAGGCTCAACAGTTTCTACCTTCACTGTCTCAAACGTATCCTGGGCCCCTATTGGCAGGACAAGGTCACCGAAGTCCTAGAGTGTGCTAATTCCATCTACATACACTCATATCTAAACTAATAATATCTGTGCTGACTTAGCCACATTCACTGGATGGACGATGGCCATATATACAGAATGCTATATGTGAACTGGCCACTGGGTCATAACCTCCTGGACGTTCATACCCCTTTTACAAGGTTAGCTGCAAGGGAGATATGAAAATGGTGGACATTGACACTACCAACTGGAAAACACTTACAGCCATGACTTCTGGAAGCTGATTGTTTTGAGATACATTGGAAAAAGCAAGCAGAACAAAAAGCTCAGCTGGCCAGGAAGAGGACCCTAAAGAGACCAGACGATCATGTACATTCTCAGCCCACTGTCCTCTTCTGCTGTAAACACGTCAGAGATTGCTGTGCCAGAATGGGACTACAGAGCCTCATCAGGCGATGCTCAAGGAGGTTTTTTTTTCCAATTAAGGGACCATTTAGCGTGGCCAATCCACCTACTCGGCACATCTTTGGGTTGTGGGGGTGAGACCCACTCAGAGATGGGGAGAATGTGCAAACTCTACACGGATTGTGACCAGGGGCCAGGATCAAACCCGGGTCTTCGGCACTGTGAGGCAGCAGTGCTAACCACTGCACCATCATGCTGCTGTGCTTAACACAGAGTTGACCACCATGGCGCAAACCATTTTCTTGCTAGATGAAAGACTCACACCATTAACAAGGTGGTTATGAGGATGCAGAAGTTGTCCTGAGCAGCCTTAAGGGAAAAAGGTCATCTGTGAAAATCATACATATACATACATACAAACATTATTTATGTTTATATATGTTAACTGTCTCCATTAAACATTTTTGTAGTAATATTTAACAAATTACATTTGGTGAATACAGGAAAAAATATTTTCTAAATATTTTTATCAAAGCCTCAGATAGAAATTCTTTCTATCCCAAGAAACATCATTGTTACCAAATGTGGCATCAGCTCCAATTGAAAAAATACTTTGTGTTCTCTTTAGTTGAGGTAGTTTAGTTGCTGCTTGATATTTCTCAGACCCGTTGGGCATTTTCACTATCAATCATCTGCTACAAACTTTCATCCTGTAGTTTCCAACTACTGATTTGAAATTGTAGATACAAAACATGCTCAGTGTGAGGAAGAGTGAATTAGATTTGATCAAGAATCCAGTGAACATATTTTTTCTCCCTCTCTCTCTAAATATAAATAATAATTTGTATATATCTATAATATTATACACTCAACTTTCAATTGATTGTTTCATTCAGTAAAACAATGAAGCAAAATGCTGCATCGAAGCTAAATGAAGTGTGTGCAGACCTCTCTACTTCTAGACTAATCAATCAACAAAAATGATGAAGAAATTACCATTATAAGGTTCAATTGTTTTTGACTGTATAGATGGCCTTGAAGCTGTCTTCATTATCCATTTGCACATCTCAGTATATCATAGCAACCCACATCTTAAACCAATAGTTCCTCCAAGATATTTGATTCTTGTCTTACACTAGTTGTACTGCTTTTATTCTGCAGATTTCACACCACTGTTGTACTGATCTGTATATCTGCAGGTATGTAAGGGGTTAACATCTGTAAGTAAGTGCTAGACAACCACTAGATGGCAGCACCAGATATATGTATAGAAGCTACACTCATGCGGTTCCTGCCTCTCTGTATCAGGAGTGACTAGTGAACTAGTTAGAGATATAGCTTATTGAACAGGCATAGTTAAACATTATATATACTTAATCTTATTTATCTAATCTTCAGTTATAATTGTAGAAGAGTGAACAAACTCATATTTATAATTGTTACTCAATAAACAGTATTTGCTTAATATGTAGACTTACTGAACATTAACCATCCAACCGTTCTGGAAGTAAGTAAATGAGTAACAAGATATTACTATACGTAATAAAACAACTGTAGTATTCGCTTGGGAGGAATATCAGAAATTCAAACTTAAATAGGCAGTGATTTGTTAATTGTACACTGTTAGGGAGGCTACCAGTAATCATGAAAGCAGGCACGTATAAGGTGACAACAAAAAATTATGTTTTAAAAGTTAATTAATTTTGGTGGCCCATTATTGACATTGTAATAGTTGAAAAAAGCTGTAGCTCACTCCTATCATTAAAATTCACTCTGGCAATCAGAGACCTTTAAGCTGCTATATTTTTCATAATGCTTTTTCACTTGTAATGTGAATGCTGGAATGACCCACCTCCAAAGAGTATTTTCTACTCTTCCATTAGAAGGCAGACACAACTGACTGAACAAAAAGTATTAGTCCTGTTGGTGCAAGAATTACAAGCTATCTATTTCACTACTTGTCCCAAGCAAATCGTGCCTTTGATAGTATGTTTTTATGGACTGATATTCTAAAGCTGGGATTTAGTTCTGCAGGTTGTGTCATCAAAGGGGCTATAATTTGGAGGACTGGAGTTTCATCATTGCTTGTCTCTCTCTAAACACTTGTGCCAGTCCGATTAGAGCTTCAATTTGAGACTTTCTGTTCTCTTTCAGGATTTTCACATCCTTGAGAGGTGGCATAGCAGTTGTCCTTTAAAGGTTCAGTGTTTGTTGAAGGATGTTTTCCTCTTTTGCAGATCACAGGTGTTGTCCTATTGGCTGTTGGAGTATGGGGCAAACTCACCTTGGGGACCTACATCTCGCTTGTCGCTGAGAATTCCACAAATGCCCCCTATGTACTCATTGGGACTGGCACCACCATTGTTGTTTTTGGCCTTTTTGGTTGCTTTGCAACATGCCGTGGAAGCCCATGGATGCTGAAACTGGTAAGTGGCACATAAACAGTTTTACCACATTAAACACGGATATTGTATGTAACTAAAAACACCTTCATCATTAGCTATTGGAGCTGTACGTCTCAAGTGAGAGAAAATTAATATTGCAATGCTGTGTTAATCTGCTAATTTACAATGTAGTTTGAAAATAATCATTCAAACATCTTGACAAGACTGATATTCTGGTGAACATGGTAGGGCCTGGGGCTACTTAAAATGTGTAAGTTCATTCAGACTGGAGTTGTGTACTTGTTGCATTTTTTCCTAGTCTCACAGATGATACACAGTAGTTGCAGACAGGCATGGACACATTCTCGGTGGTATTTAGTCGGACTAGAGAATCTACAAACTCCTCCCATCTTGGTCATAACATAGATTGGCTCTTGCAGGACATCGAAATGCAGACAATGTGTGATTGGAGGTTGAATAATCATATTCTTCATGGATAGAATCATCATAGAATTTACAGAGCAGAAAGAAACCATTCGGCCCATCGAGTCTGCACCTACTTTAAGCCCACACCTCCACCCTATCCCAGTAACCCCGCCTAAGCTTTTTTGGAAACTAATGGTAATTTAGCATGGCCAATCCACCTAACCTGCACATCTTTGGACTGTGGGAGGAAATCGGAGCACCTGGAGGAAACCCACGCAGACACGGGGAGAATGTGCAGACGCCACACAGACAGTGACCCAAGCCGGGAATTGAACCTGGGACTCTGGAGCTGTGAAGCAACAGTGCTAACCACTGTGCCCCCACAAAAGGATAAAAGGACAAATACCATCTTTTTAAACATTTGTAAACCAAAATGGCTTTGGAAGTTGTTCAACCTTTTCAGGAAGGAGAAGATGTAACATGAGTACGCAGTTTCCCTAGCCCCACTACTCCACAGGTCACACCATAAGTATAAATGTTTTATTCATTTACCAAAATGGCCATTTGTTTACTTTCACTATTGTTAGACCCAGAGTAAAAGAGACTTGTAACCAGGCTTCTTTTAATAAACTAGGCTTCTTTTAATAAACTCATAAAGCGTGATTCTCGCGCTGTGTTGCAAACAAGCGAGAGCACAACGTGGCCAGAGAATCCCGGGTGAAGTCTCTCGTGGGCTTCCCGGCAGCCTAAGTCCTGCGAGGCATCTGAATCGGAACTCCGCACAATAGGAGCGGGACCAAACGATGCTCACAGAAGTAGGTCCTCAGCCTACTTACCCGGGATACACTGGCCTCCCTCTATTCTCCAGCCTCCCCAGCTAGGCTGCAGACAGGTGCCAATGAGTGCTGGTCCACAAGGACATGGACCAGGCACAATGGCACCCAGGGTGGTCTCCCAGGCGATCAGAGACCCCTGGGGTCAGTGTACTGTGGCCCCCTGGTCCTTCCCCTGGCACATTGGCACTGCCACCATGGGGGGGGGGGGGTGCCCATGTGAGTGGAGGGTGCCATTTCCCATCGGTGGGGGATTTGGGGATCGCACAAGCTCAGTTGGAGATCGGAGCATCCTTTCAGAATGGCAGCCCGATTTCCGCTCCCCAGTGCTTAAAAAAAAATCTACGGCCGTGATTCTCCGGAAAAATGTCTAATTTTGTTTGTTTCAGGGAGTTTGCTGTCTGCTCTGCCGGTGAGTTCTCCACCGCTATTCAATGACACTAAGGGCGTGATCCTCCGGCCTCATTACGTTCAAGCGAAACGAGGCCAGTGAATAGCGGAGAGGCCAAAAACGAGAACCACGCCAGGTGCCAAACAGTGTGCGATGCATCCAGCCCGCTCCTGTAAGCGAAATTGGTGTTTCACCGGAGCGTGACGAGAAACCATTTATCACCACACAAGCCCCATTTTCATACAATTAACGAGAGCGACCCCATATCTAACGGCCCCGTCATTCAGCAACCTCCCCAACAAGTGCACACGCTGGCGCCGATTAGTACTCCTTTTTAAAAACGTGAACTTGGCAGAAGGTCTTCTGTGGGGAGCCGAGGAGATGAGTAGCAAAGAGTCCGGGACACTGGGCTTGCTGTCCCAGTGCTCAGTGGGAAGTAGGGGAACCTCTGCTGGGGATGGTAGATCCTTTGCAGGGGTAGGTCACCATGGGAGGGTGGGTGGGAGGCGCTGGGGGGGACAAACGCTCGTGGCACCACCATGCCAACCCCTGGATCGTGTGTACCCTTCTGGGGGCATCCCTTGTCTCTGCCCGTCTGCCCCACTGACCACCTATAATACAGCACGATAGCACAGTGGTTAACACAGTTGCTTGACAGCTCCAGCGCCCCAGGTTCAATTCCCGGCTTGGATCACTGTCTGTGCGGAGTCTGCATCTTCTCCCCGTGTCTGCGTGGATTTTCTCCAGTTTCCTCCCACAGTCCAAAGTTGTGCAGGTTAGGTGGATTGGCCATGGTAAATTGCCCTAGTGTCTGAAAGATTAGGTGGGGTTACTGGGTTACGGGTGTGGGCTTAAGTGGGGTGCTATTTCCAAGGGCCAGTGCAGACTCGATGGGCCAAATGGCCTCCTCCTGCACGGTAAATTCTATGATTCCATAACCCCCACACAGCTGAGCTGTCTGGCTGTGGGGTTGATGGCTATTGCTGATGGGGAATTGGCAATCTTGGCTAAGTGAGCACTTCACACAACCCAAATGGATTCCCGTGGGTGAGCGTGCCATGTAACATGTGGGAGTCATTGCATAGCATCTCAATCAGACTGCGATGCCTGGACAATGTACCTAAACACTGCGGGAGGCAAGGCTTCACACGCAGCGGACAACATCCGAACACCCAGGGGATGGGACACAGCTCCGGGGGACATGTCCACGGTCAGACGGTGGGTGAATGCCATGGGGAGGGGACCAGCTCCCGGTCTAGTTGATGTTGTGAGCGGGTGCCTGGGGTACAGGGTTCTGGGGTCCGCTGCAGCCAGATGTGTGTGGGCAGGGCATTCCGGGTTGGGGGCAGCAGGGGGCTATCAGTGGGGGAAATGGGGGGCGGGGGGGGGGGGGGGGGGGGGGGGGAGTTACTGCTGTTTGTCAGTCTAGCACCTTCTCCCAATGCCTTACAGAGATATTGAACGCTATTGCAGGGATGTTGGACACCGATGTTGCCCTAGTGGTGCTACGCGATGTGGCCAGATGCTGGAGAAGGCGGCAGCAGCGTCTGCAGATGCTTGTGGCAGTGGCCTGTGTGCCACACCCTGCCCCACACCCTGAGGAACTGGCCGCCCATCAGGCCAGGGAGGGACCCAGAGGGGGTCCCCCAACGGCCCAGGATGTACAGGTGCCGGTGATCATTTGAACAAATGACTGACAGCGCGTGCTGCAGGAGGCTCTGCCTCAACAAGGAGACGGTACGGCACCTGTGCCATGTCCTCGCGGATGTGGCACCATGTGGAAGAGGAGGACACCCGCTCCCGGTGGACAACAAGGTCACCGCAGCCCTGAACATTTACACCTCTGGATCATTCCAGGGCTCGAGTGGGGACCTGTGTGGTATCTCACAGGCCGCAGCCCACAGGTGCACCCGACAGGTCACGCATGCCCTGTATGCCCGGGCGGAAAAGTACATCAACTTTGACATGGACCATGCTCGGCAAAATGCCCGGGCAGCAGTCTTCTCTGTCTTTGTCAGGATGCCCCAGTCCAGGGGGTATTAGATGCCACGCATGTGGCGCTGCACTCACCGGGCCATCTGGAGGTGCCCTATGTTAGCAGAAAGGGATTCCACTCCCTCAACATACAGCTCGTGTGGGACCACCAGATGAAGATAGTGCATGTGTGTCCATGCTTCCCGAGGAGTGTGCATGACAACTACGACCTGGGGCAGTCGGTCAACCCCGCCCTCTTCGAGGAGCACCCCAGGATGGGCGGCTGGCTCTTGGAGGATAAGGGATATCTGCTGAGGACCTGGTTAATGACGCCAGTATGGAGACCGAAGCGGAGACCCGATACAACGAGGCCCACGTGGCCACCTGGGCTGTGATTGAGTGGTGCATCAGGCACCTCCAGATGCGGTTCCGATGCTTCGACTGCTCCGGTGGTACACGCCAGTACACTGCCCGGAGGAGGCCCTCATACTCGCCTACTTCATTTAGGACATGGCCTGGTCTGTCAACGCAACCTTACCCACCCTCCACTGCCGTTTCCCACCTTCCCAGGGTATGTGTCACATCACTCCAGGGTGCTGGAACTGTGTTATCACTGTCAGCGGGTGACTGTTGAGGGCAGTGGGGTGATGATAACCCGCAGAGAGCTGAGCGCTGGTGCTCCTCAATCTATGCCACTGTCTGATCCCTGCCTGTCTGCTGAGTGCTCGCTCACACCCATCACCAGTGGTGCATTGCGGAAGAAAATGACAGGCATCCTACTGGTTGTGCACAAAGGTCTTTAATGTTCAATACAGGTCCCCAGTCTCCCGATGGTGCCGCCCTTCTCTCTTCCCCAGTACCAGGCCGACCTAGATGAGGTTCTGCAGGACGTCCCACTCTCAGATGGGAATGGCCAAGGCGCTGTGGAGCTTGTCCCAGTTGCAGGTAGGCATTGCCGAGGCGCTGCAGAGCATGTCCCAATCACTGAGGAGAATCGCTGAGGGCGTCGACACAATGGTGCGGACTATGTCCTGCTCTCGGATACGGATGACTGAGGTGCTGAGGTGGGCATTGCCGAGGGACCGCAGAGCATGTCTCAATCATGAGGAGCATCGGCGAGGGCATCGACACCTCGGTGCAGACATCGGGGAGTCACCAGGCTGGCAGAGCCAGATGATGCAGGGGCAGCCGGGACGCGAACCAGCTGCCCCTCCATTCCAAAGTGAACCCCGGGGACCTATGGGTACTGAGCGGGTACCAACCCAGACCTGTACCATAGAGCGGGGATGGTAGCCACCAGCTCCCCCGAGTTCCACCTCTGATGAGGCCTCGTCTCAAAGTCAGCAAATGGGACAAGGCATTAGAGGCATCAAAGGCCACGGGATGAGGTAAGCAGCTGGTTGCTTCCACCTCAGATGGGCATCCGGTACCTAAACGCAGCGGTAGAGCTAGGAAGGTTAAACACGTTGAGGATCACTGAAGGCACCGGGTGAAGGGAGACTAGGGTGGGGGGGGAGAGGGTGGTGCTGAGAGTGGGGTGGCACCAACGGAAGTGGGGAATTGTATGACACACTAAAAACCCTTGACCACAACCAGTATGACACCTCTATCACTTATGTCTGCTATGCGGACTCTTGGCCCATCTCACCAGGCATATCCCCCCCCCCCCCCCCCCCCCCCCCCCCCCCTGCTGTAGCACTCACCCATCCTCCAGCTGTGAACACTTCCTCGGAGCTGTGTCCCATCCCCTGGGTGTTCGGATGTTGGCTGCTGCGTGTGTGGTGTTGTACAGTGTCCATGCATAAAGGTGCGATTGGGAAACTAGGCAATGACTCCCACATGCGACATGGTCTGCTCACCCACAGGAATCCACTTGGGTTGTGTGAAGTGTTCACTTAACCACGATTGCCAATTCCCCATTAGCAATAGCCTTCAGCTGTATGGCCAGAGGCTTCTGTAGTCGTGGGGCAGACAGGCAGGGCCATGGGTTACCCCCGAAATGGGTACATACGATCCAGGGGTTGGCATGTTGGTGCCGTGTGCAGTTTCCCCCTGCTCTCTCCCCCCACCCCATGGCGGCCCACCCCTCCAGAGGGTGCTGCCCCACCCAGCCGAGGGTGCCCCACCACTTGGGGGTGGCAAGCCCAGCGCTCCGGGCTCTTTGCCTGTGAGCAAAGATGGCTTCTCACCTCCTTGGCTTCCCGCAGAAACCCTTCCACCAGATTCACGTTTTTCAAAAGGAGTACTAAGTGGCGCCAACGTAACCACTTGCTGGGGAGGCCGATGAATTACGGGAGGTCGTTGGATATGGGGGCATTCCGTTCATTGTATGGAAATAGGGCTTAAGTGGTGATAATTGGTTTCTCGCCATACTTCGGCAAGATCCCGATTTCACCTACAGGAGCGGGACGGTTGTTTCGTAAACAGTTTAGTGCCTGGCGCAGTTCCCGTTTTCCACCTCTCCCGCTATTCACTGCTGTTGTTTTGTTCAAGCGAGAGCGCAACAAGGCCTGAGAATCGCGCCCGAAGTGTCATTGGATTGCGGTGGGAAACTCCCTGAAAAACCCGCCACAAATGGACCTAGAGATTTTTCCAGAGAATCGCACCCATAATGATTGATCTATTATGAAATGAAACTTCTTTCTTAAAACAAGTTGGAAAAACTGGCTAACGTACAATTTATAATCCAGAAGTGTAACATTATAGCCATTTAAATTCCAACACATACATATACACACGCGCGCAATGGACAAAATAAATAGGGTCTCCTGCAGAGGAGAAAGAAGAAAACCTTTTTGGCCAATGGAAACACTTTATGAAAAAGGATAAAGTTCTGAGGGTTTTGATGCTGTTGATCTGGTGTTATTTTGCATGGAAGAAACTTCCAAAGGAACTTCGGTGTGGAAGAGAACAGGAATGGGGTCAATATCATTGGTATCGCCCCAACGTCTCAACTTCCCAGGCCTCCAAATCTGCCGAGTTATCCTGAGTTGAGGGTTCCTAGTTAACTGTAGCTCTGAGACTCCAATTTCAGGATTCTCTCCTTTTTAAACCTAAATTATGGGTGGTTACTCATCCTGATACGATTCTGCTTTTATTTCTACCTTTAATTTATCTGCTAACTCTCGAACTCTCTCAGTTTAGCTTTAGTCGAGGATTTCAAATAATCTGTTGTTACATTGTCTACTCCTAGCAACAGCCAAAGCCAATTGGTTTACAAATGTAAAACAAATTTGGTATTTGTCCTTTTATCCATTACCAGTGGTGATTATTCAATGTCCAACCCCACTTTGTCCACATTTTGATATCCGGCAAGAGGCCGCAATCTATGTTACGATCGTGTTGAGAGGAGTGTGTAGATTCTCTAGTCCCACCAATCTATAGGTTACACACAAGTGTAAATGTTTTATTCACTCACCAATATGGCCAATTGGTTACTTTGGCTATCGATAGAATGTGTTGTGATTTAAAGGGGTACATAATTACACTTCCGGATTACAAATTGTATGCTGACCAACATGGTTCAAGAAATATTTTTTGTTTCATAATTGATCAATCATTCTCAGTTTATTGAAAGAAGCCTGGTTAAAGGTTCTTTTATTCTGGGTCTAATGGTAGGGAAAGTAAACAATTAGCCATTTTGGTGTGCGAATAAAACATTTAAACTTATAACCTGTGGAGCAGCGGGGCTGGAGAAACTGCGCACTCCTCCCATCCCGGCCATAAGAGATTTTAGAATTTGACCTGCCTTTTCCTTTCACTGATGCTTTCCAACCGGTTCCCAAAATTATAAATTTGCTGGACAGAAAGAAGGTTACCCTTCTCCCTAAATTACTATAGTTAAAACTATTTTTTTAAAAAAGAGCGAGAGCAACTTACTTTCGCCTTTTTCCTCCATTGACTTCGGCCGGAGTTTTCCAGCCCCAAAGGTAAGGTGTTCCGGTTTCCTCCCACAGACCAAAGGTGTGCAGATTAGGTGAATTGGACATGCTAAATTGCCCTTAGTGTCCCCGAAAAGGTTGGGTGGAGTTACTGGGTTATGGGGATAGGGTGGAGGTGTGGGCTTAGGTGGGGTGCTCTTTCCAAGGGCTGGTGCAGACTCGCTGGGCCAAATGGCCTCCTTCTGCACTGTAAATTCTATGAAAGTTCTATGATGTTTACCCCGTTATTTGTTTCACTCTGAAACTCCTCAGAATGTCAGATGGTGCATCGTCATGTATGGTTTTTGAGCGAGATAGTTTAGCAGAAACAGGGATTTCATTCAGCATGCTTGTGGGTTTATCTGGTCAGTGACCCTGAATATCACTAACATTTAGACTATTGTTTCTCTGTTTATAGTATGCCATGTTCCTCTCCCTGGTATTCCTAGCAGAATTGGTGGCTGGCATTTCTGGGTTTGTGTTTCGACATGAGGTAAGTATATTTGAATTGGGAAAACATAGTCACAAAACCATTCCTTTGTCTTGTTCTACTATTTTCATCCATATTGCAAATATTAATATTATTTTCATTAATTGCATTGTTTACAATATATTTGTTTCAAACAAGCATAATGAATATATGAACTAATTAGAAAAGAGTATGTTTCAGTTTAAATCTCTACTGATTACAATATTGACTCCATTCAATTACTTCCATGGCATTGCAGCAAAATGTGTTTTAGTTCATCCATTATAAAGATTTTAATTTGGCAAAAATTAGAACCTTTCTTCACTCCCAAAGCTGTTGTATATGATTTCTGGAGCCATGTTGTTTGTGGAACCTTGGTGTTTTAAATAGGGGGGGGGGGGGGTGACACAGTTAAAAGGAGAGGTTAATTTGTAGCTGATTAATCATTTTTAAAAGTCAGAAAGGTGGCAAACATTAAAAGGTAAAAAATATAGACATCATATCAGCATTGGCGAGTTTCCTACCTCCCACTTAATTGTGCCCTGAAATAGAAAGTTAGCAATATGTGGGGGTGGAAAGGAAAATGAGTCTTTAGACCTCTAGTGCACGCAAAAATATACATTGTAAAATATAATAATCTAATGTAGTTACAATAAAATAAAATTCAATCAGTTTTTAAATAACAGCAGTGACTGGGAACTATGTTTTCCATTGTTTATAAATGGAATCTTTATGAAGTGACAATTATCACTGTGTAAAACCACAGGCTCTCTATTCTTCCGTCACTATCACCACATCCCATCCCCCATCACTAGTCCTCCCATCAGCAGCAGTACCTTCAACCACCTATATTATGGAATTTTCTCTCCATTCTTCTGTCTTACTGTCTCTGCCCACCTTCAAAATCCTTCTTAAAACCTGTTTAACTGGGCTATAAGTCGCATCTTCTAATCTTTCTTTCTTTCCGTTAAGTCTGCTGACCCATCTCTAAAGTGCTTTGGAATAGTGAAAGATGTTACAAAAGTGCATGTTGTTCAGTAATATCAGAACCAATTTTTGTATTTTGTCGAAATAATAAATTCTCTTTTATCCTTCTGCAGATCAAGGATATCTTTTTAAAGACTTATACGGATGCTGTTTATAATTACAATGGAAAAGATGAGCAAAGTAATGCAGTGGATGATGTACAGAATAATGTAAGTAAATCAATCACTTATGACGACAGTGTCAAATATAGTTAGTTCTCTTCTATTGGTTTGGTGAGGATAGTTAGAAGGACAAAAGCAAATTATTACAGATGCTGGAATCTGAAACAAAAAGAGAAAATACTGGACAATTTCAGCAGGTCTGACAGTATTTGTGGAGAGAGAAGAGAGCTAATGTTTCGAGTCCGGAGGGGGGGGGGGGGGAGGGGGGGGGGGCATGGACATGGAGCGGATGGGCTGGATAGAGGGCCAGCAATAGGTGGGCATTGATAAAAATAAATTACTGTGGATGCTGGAATCTGAAACAAAAACAGAAAATACTGGGCAGTCTCAGCAGGTCTGAAGCATCTGTGGAGAGAGTAAAAGCAAATTACTGCGATGTTGGAAGTTAGAAGGATGTTGGCTGGGTGGCATGGTGGCACAGTGGTTAACACTGTTGCCTCATGGCACCGAGGACACGGGTTTGATTCTGGCCGTGGGTCACTGTCTGTGTGGAGTTTGCACAATTCTACCCGCGTCTGCACAGGTCTCACCTTCACAATCCCAGATGTACAGGGTAGGTGGGTTGGCTGTACTAAATTGCCCCTTAATTGGAAAAGGAAGGATGTTAGCTGAAACAAACAAACAGAATAAAAATACTGCAATCAGATTTGAAAACATGGAGACACCTTGTGTATTGCCCTTTACTGTGCCTTCATTTTGGCACTTATTTATCATACAGGTGTAAGGTTGCCTCACATTCTTTAAAAAGTACCTGAATGAGCACTTGACATGTCATAACATTCAAGGCTAAGGTGCAAGTGCTGGCAAGTGGAATTAGTTAGGCAAGTCAGGTGCTTTTCATGCATGGTGCAGACTCGATGGGCCGAAGGGTCTCATCTGCACAGAATTATTCTGTGAGGTAAGTCATTGTGCCCAGGGAGTTTGTGTAAACATTGTGTTCAACATAGTTCACAGAGAGCTGAATGTTACAAGATCTTAGCTGGAGTGACTGACAATGAGGGCACAGAATTGGTACTTCACGTTAGACAAGAGAAAGTTGTTTAGGGTTCTTCCTTTTGGTCAACTATCAGTGCCCCCTGTTATAGTGTACACATGCTGCAATTTTGTGCTCACGTTCACCGCAAACAATGACATGGGTGTAAACTGGGACATTTAGGTGGCCATGGCCATGGGAACAGTGTGTTAGGGTCACACTTTGTGTATTTGATGGCTTAACGCACCCACTCGGCGCCCTCCCAACAGTGGAGAAGTTGCACATCTTTGGTATGGTGTGACTGTTGCCTTATTCAGAGAGGCACTCCTCATTCTCGATAATCCTTTGGTCTTTTATGTGCAAGTTTCCCAATCTTTATTTGGGTCTCTAGAAAAGGATTTTTTAAAATGGAGGATAATTGGTGTATTTTACTTCCCGATTTGCAACCTTTGAAAATTGTTCATTGTGATTGGTTGATGACATGACTGCTGCTGGATACTGAACTATCCCCTATAGTTGCCACCAAAACAAAATTGACTATGAGAATGGTGAAATCCAAGTTAAAATGCCATTTGGTTTCTATGGACAACCTTCTTATGAGGTCTGTGGTAATGGCTGTCACTTCATTGCTGATGGGAAAATTGAGGTCTCTATTTATTTAAGACATTTTGTGGATCCAAATTCTCTTAAATTATTTTTCCTTACCCTCCCTCCTGTTTCTCTTTCTCTATCTTTGATTTTCTCTCTTTCTCTGACTCTTGCCCTCGGCAATGACAAACATATACAAATCGAATGTCTTTCTTTTGCAGCTGCACTGCTGTGGTGTGCAGAACTACACAAATTGGAGCACCAGCACCTACTGGTCTGAACACGGCTTTCCTCAGAGTTGCTGTATAAACAGCAGTGACTGCAACCCGGCTGATTTACGGAACATGACGATTGCTGCCACTAAAGTCTACCAACAGGTTTAAATCATGCTAGTTACATGTGGACTTTCAGCATTATTACTGCAGCAGTAATTTGGATTGTGTACATAATTCACCTTTACTTTTGAATATGCAAAAGATGCGAAATGTAGTAAAGAAAGAACTTCTAATTGTATTGTGCTAAATCATCTCCGGATACCCAAAATCATTTTACAACTGATGAATAGCTTTTGACGTGCCTTCACTGTTGTTAGGCAGCCAAACACAGTGACCACTCTGTGCGCGCACACGGTCCCACAAATAGAAAATTAATGAGGATCAATTAATCTGTTTTGGTGATGATTATGAGCAAAAACTGTTCAGATACTGGGAGAAATTCTTGCTTATCCTGAACTCGGAAATTTAGTCACCCAACTGAGCAGGCAGATGGAACCTTAGTACAACACTTTTCCAAGTCAAATTTTCCTATTAAAGTACTCGATTAGAAAGAAAGATCATGTTGGACAAGGCACAGAGAAATGTCAGCTGAACAGTCAGCTTGATTTTTTTTCTCACCCATTAACTTTAATATGTATATGAATGATCCTGCCAAACCAATCTTTTCTCCATCCAACATGCACAGGTAATCCTTTTTTTAAAAAAAATAATTTTTAATAAAAGTTTTCATAAAATATCAATAACAAAATGAGAAAGAAAAAAGAACCCAACAGGGTTAAGTACAAACAAAACACAATCTAAACAAGCAACCCCCCCCCCCCCGTACATAAATAGTAAATTAACATTAACACCCTGACTTAACAGGTGTATACACACCCTCCAGTGTAAATAACATAAACAAAAATAAAGAAACCCCCCCCCCCCTCCCGAGCTGCTGCTGCCATTGACCAATGTCTATCGTTCTGCCAGAAAGTCTAAGAACGGTTGCCACCGCCTAAAGAACCCTTGTACCGACCCTCTCAAGGCGAATTTCACCCTCTCCAATTTAATGAACCCTGCCATATCGCTGATCCAGGATTCCACGCTTGGGGGCCTCGCATCTTTCCACTGAAGGCGAATCCTTCGCCAGGCTACCAGGGACGCAAAGGACAGAATTCCGGCCTCTTTCGCCTCCTGCATTTCCAGCTCCTCTGCCACCCCAAATATTGCGAGCCCCCAGCCCGGTTTGACCCTGGATCCTACCACCCTCAACACTGTCCTCGCTACACCCTTCCAAAATTCCTCCAGCGCTGGGCATGCCCAGAACATATGGGCGTGATTTGCTGGGCACCCTGAGCACCCAAGACAACCTTTCAAATTGAGAAAGGATCAGTGATGCTGCACACAGATTATCATTTTAATTATTTCTCTTAAGACCATGTTAAATATTTTATATCATCTTACATTTTCAGATGAAGATTTATATTTTAATAGCCGAGTGGAAATTTGGTAGTCATTGGATTAATAAAAATTTAACAATCTATCTGAAATACTTCAGTGAAATTGAGATTAATGAAAAATATCAGATTACAGATGTTCAAAATAAAAGATTGATTTCTGACTAATTCAAGTTCTGTCAGTATTGCAATTGATGTTTGATGGGTCAAACAACTGCCTTCCATTAGCTCATTAATTATACAATAAGCGCATCACCACATGTATAGAATGAGCAATAAATTCAATACAAAATGTTTAGGTTGTTGTTGGTTGTCCAAGAGAACATAGAAACAAATCCTGCATTAAAACTTTGACCCAGATTTTTGTCCCTGGGTTGGTGGGTTCACTGATTCAGGAGATTTCCTGGCTTGGCAAACATTAAAAATGTCCACCTGCAGCTGGGATTTTTGGTTGGGTGGGGACAAGCTGAAGCAGGCGATCCTGGAACAAATGTGCAGGTTGTTGGGTGCAGAGGCGGGCTGAGCACCTGACGGTGTTTAAATAAATAAGAAATAATAAAACCTTAACTTCAATACATCACCAAAAATGTATTGGACTGCAAACGGTCATAGTTCCTTCAATAGCCCGGTGGATAATGGTACATCTTTTTGCAACAATAAGCCACACAGACCAAAAGGTGCTAGTCCAATCTTGACGTATGCAAGGTTAGCTAATCTTAGCTTGTGTAGCAGTTGGAGCAGTATACTTGACCTCTAGAGCCCTTTTGCAAAGTTGAGAAAATGTTGGGTGACAACAAGTTTTGATACCTTCTACAGGCTGATGGTACTCATTATTGAGACTCGCATGAAGAATGATCACTTGGGCAAAGTACAAGGCAGCTGCTGGCATCACTGGAACCATCCTCCACAAACTGCCAGCATCTGAAGGAGAAAAAAATTAAAAGGAAAGAAAAATCACATTGGTGAAACACTTTTTGGAACAGCTGTGGTAGAGCCCACTAGGGAACAGGCAATTCTGGATATGGTGATATGTAATGTGGCAGACTTGATTTGGGAACTTAAGGTGAATGAACCCTTAGGGGGTGTAGCGCACAAAGACTCTGAGAGACGAATAGAGTGAAGTCGATGAGGCTTTATTAAGCGTGACTGTTCCCCCGCAGTTCAGTAGTAGACTGCCTGCGGGGGAGGACTCCTGGTACTTATACTCCGCCTTCAGGGCGGAGCTAGAGGTCAACGTCCAACCAGGACCCGGGATCTGTCAGCCAATGACATCACGGCTTCACAGTCCCACATGACCCCTAATGCATACTACCACATTCACCCCTTGTTAAAAATGAACCCGGCGGGGTGATGCTTCGCATGGTGGTAAGGGTTTACAAGGCTGGTCCTGGGAGGGAAAACTTTCGCATGTTATTACAGTATGTACAAGGTTTTTTTTTTTTTTGTTTCGAACTATTTACAGTAATCGTCAGGAAAAACAAAATGTTCTCGTTAAAAGTCCACATATTGTACTGTTAGGTCGACGCCACGAGTCGGTCGGGCGGTCTGGTCGTCCGTGTCGATCGCCTCGGCCCCGGTGGTGGTGGTGGTGCTTGTTCCGGTGTTGTCGTCTCCGGGAGCCTTACGGTTTCAGCTTGGGCTTCATTCCTGGTCGGGCCTGGGAGGCGGACCGATCCTCCTGGGAAGGGGGCGGTCACGGGGTGCGGCGGTGGCAGGAAGGGGGGGGTTGGGTGATTGGTGTCGGGGGGGGTGTGTGTGTTGCCAGCGGGCGCCAGATCTCGCAGGGAGACCGTGTCCTGTCGGCCGTCGGGGTACTCCACGTAAGCGTACTGCGGGTTCGCGTGAAGGAGGTGAACCCTTTCGACCAACGGGTCCGACTTGTGCGGCCCGCACATGTTTTCGGAGCAAGATGGGTCCTGGGGCTGCCAGCCAGGTCGGCAGCGACGTTCCAGAGGAGGACTTCCTGGGGAAGACCAGGAGGCGCTCATGAGGAGTTTGGTTAGTGCTAGTACACAGTAGTGACCGGATGGAGTGGAGGGCGTCCGGGAGGACCTCCTGCCACCGTGAAACTGGGAGGTCCCTGGACCGTAGGGCCAGTAGGACGGTCTTCCAGACCGTGCCGTTCTCCCTCTCTACTTGCCCGTTCCCCGGGGGGTTGTAGCTGGTCGTCCTGCTCGAGGCTATACCGTTGCTGAGCAGGAACTGGCGCAGCTCGTCACTCATGAAGGAGGACCCCCTGTCGCTGTGGACGTATGCGGGGCAACCGAACAGTGTGAATATGGTGTTCAGGGCTTTAATGACTGTGGCCGCGGTCATGTCAGAGCAGGGGATGGCGAATGGGAAGCGGGAGTACTCGTCCACCACATTAAGGAAGTATATGTTGCGGTCGGTGGAGGGAAGGGGTCCTTTAAAATCCAGACTAAGGCGTTCAAAGGGGCGGGAAGCCTTAATCAGGTGCGCACCATCCGGCCTGAAAAAATGCGGTTTGCACTCTGCGCAGATGTGGCAGTTCCTTGTGACTGTACGGACCTCCTCTAAAGAGTATGGGAGGTTGCGGGACTTAATAAAGTGGTAGAACCAAGTGACCCCCGGGTGGCAGAGGTCCTCGTGGAGGGTTTGGAGGCGGTTAATTTGTGCGTTGGCACATGTGCCGCGGGATAGGGCATCGGACGGCTCGTTCAGCTTTCCGGGACGATACAAGATCTCGTAGTTGAAGGTGGAGAGCTCGATCCTCCACCTTAAGATCTTGTCGTTTTTGATTTTGCCCTCCTGTGCATTATCGAACATGAAGGCTACCGACCGTTGGTCCGTGAGGAGAGTGAATCTCCTGCCGGCCAGGTAATGCCTCCAATGTCGCACAGCTTCCACTATGGCTTGGGCTTCCTTTTCCACTGAGGAGTGGCGGATTTCTGAGGCGTGGAGGGTTCGGGAGAAAAAGGCCACGGGTCTGCCCGCTTGGTTAAGGGTGGCCGCTAGAGCTACGTCGGAGGCGTCGCTCTCGACCTGGAAGGGGAGGGACTCGTCGATGGCGCGCATCGTGGCCTTTGCGATATCCGCTTTGATGCGGCTGAAGGCCTGGCAAGCCTCTGTCGACAGAGGGAAGGTCGCGGTATGTATTAGGGGGCGGGCCATGTCTGCGTACTGGGGGACCCACTGGGCGTAGTATGAAAAGAACCCCAGGCAGCGTTTTAGGGCTTTTGAGCAGTGCGGGAGGGGAAATTCCCTGAGGGCGCGCATACGTTCGGGGTCGGGGCCTATTAGCCCATTGCGCACTACGTAGCCCAGGATGGCTAGCCGGTTTGTGCTAAAGACGCACTTGTCCTCGTTGTACGTGAGGTTCAAGGCTTTAGCGGTCTGGAGGAATTTTTGGAGGTTGGCGTCGTGATCCTGCTGATCGTGGCCGCAGATGGTTACATTGTCGAGATACGGGAACGTGGCCCGTAACCAGTGTTGATCAACCATTCGGTCCATCTCTCGTTGGAAGACCGAGACCCCGTTTGTGACGCCAAATGGGACCCTTAGGAAATGGTATAATCGCCCGTCTGCCTCGAAGGCTGTGTACTTGCGGTCACTTGGGAGGATGGGGAGCTGATGGTAGGCGGACTTGAGGTCCACGGTGGAGAAGACCTTATATTGGGCAATCCGATTGACCATGTCGGATATGCGTGGGAGAGGGTATGTGTCTAGTTGTGTGTACCTGTTGATGGTCTGGCTATAGTCTATGACCATCCTTTGCTCCTCCCCTGTCTTTACTACTACCACCTGTGCTCTCCAGGGACTATTGCTGGCCTGGATTATGCCTTCCTTTAGTAGCCGCTGGACTTCGGACTGAATGACGGTCCGGTCCTGGGCGCTGTACCGTCTGCTCCTAGTGGCGACGGGTTTGCAATCCAGGGTGAGGTTTGCAAACAAGGATGGGGGTTGCACCTTGAGGGTTGCGAGGCCGCAGATAGTGAGTGGGAGTATTGGGCCGCCGAATTTGAAGGTTAGGCTCTGTAGATTGCACTGGAAGTCTAATCCCAGTAATGTGGGGAGCAGAGTTGGGGAAGGACGTAGAGCCTGTAGTTTTTGAACTCCCTCCCTTGCACCGTTAGGGTAACCATGCAGAAGCCTTTGATCTGTACGGAGTGGGATCCTGCAGCTAGGGAAATCTTTTGTGCGCTGGGATGGGTGGTCAAAGAACAGCGTCTTACCGTGTCGGGGTGGATAAAGCTCTCCGTGCTCCCGGAGTCGACTAGGCATGGTGTCTCGTGCCCGTTTATCAGCACCGTTGTCGTCGTCGTCTGGAGCGTCCGGGGCCGAGCTTGGTCCAGCGTCATTGAAGCCAGACGTGGTTGTAGTGGTTGAGCGTCTTCTTCGAACCCCGTGGAGCCGTCGACACTGGGGTCCGTTGTTGCCGTCCAAGATGACGTCGGGGGTGAACAAGATGGCTGCCCCCATGCATCGCACATGGCTGGGGGGTCACAAGATGGCGGCGGGGGTGGACAAAATGGCCGCCCCCATGCGTCGCACAGGTCTGGGGTGGTCCAAGATGGCGGCGCCCTTCCTCCCCTCGTGGTGGCCGGGACCCAAAATGGCGGCGCCTGCAGGTCGCACAAGGGGCGCTGGGGGGGTTGGGGAGCGTTGGGAACACGCAGGACTCCCTCTTCTCTGGGGACAGCAGTGGCCGGGACCCAAAGTGGTAGCGCCGGCGGGTCATACATGGGGCGCGTGGGGGGGGGGGGGGTTGGGGAAAATAAACGGCGTGCAGGGCTCCCTGTTCTCGGGGGAGAGCGGTGGTCGGGACCCAGAGTGGTTGCGCCTGCGGGTCGTGCTGGGGGGGTTGGGGAGCGTAAACGGCGTGCAGGGCTCCCTGTTCTCCCGGGACAGCGGCGACCTCGCGGGACCGGCACACAGCCGCGAAATGGCCCTTTTTCCCGCAGCTCTTACAGATCGCTGCGCGGGCCGAGCAGCGCTGCCGGGGGTGTTTCGCCTGGCCGCAGAAATAGCAGCGGGCTCCCCCGGTGCTACTTGGCGTTTGGACCGCGCAAGCCTGTAGGATGTCCGGGGGGGGGGGGGTTTGTCGCGACGGGTGCATATGGAGCCCAATGGGCTGCCGCGCGGTCGGGGCCGTAGGCGCGGGTATTTCGCGCGGCCACGTCTAGGGAGGCTGCTAGGGCCCGTGCCTCTGAGAGTCCTAGCGACTCTTTTTCTAGAAGTCTTTGGCGGATTTGGGAGGAGTTCATACCTGCCACAAAAGCATCGCACATTAACATGTCCGTGTGTTCATTTGCGTTCACCGGCGGGCAGCTGCAAGCTCGTCCTAAAATTAGTAGCGCGGCGTAGAATTCATCTATCGATTCTCCGGGACTTTGCCGTCTCGTTGCGAGTTGATAGCGAGCGTAGATCTGGTTTACTGGGCGTACATAGAGACTTTTTAGTGCTGCGAACGCCGTCTGGAAATCCTTTGCGTCTTCGATGAGAGAGAAAATCTCCGTGCTTAACCTCGAGTGCAGGACCTGTAGTTTTTGGTCTTCTGTGACCCGGCCGGTGGCCGTTCTGAGGTAGGCCTCGAAACAAGTCTGCCAGTGCTTAAAAGCTGCTGCCGCGTTCACTGCGTGGGGGCTGATCCTCAGGCATTCCGGGATGATCCTGAGCTCCATAGTCCTTTAGTCACGCTTAATAAATTGTAGCGCACAAAGACTCCGAGAGACGAATAGAGTGAAGTCGATGAGGCTTTATTAAGCGTGACTGTTCCCCCGCAGTTCAGTCGTAGACTGCCTGCGGGGGAGGACTCCTGGTACTTATACTCCACCTTCAGGGCGGAGCTAGAGGTCAACGTCCAACCAGGACCCGGGATCTGTCAGCCAATTACATCACGGCTTCACAGTCCCACATGACCCCTAATGCATACCACAGGGGGCAGTGACCACAATAGAATAGAATGCACCCTGCAGTTTGAGAGGGAGAAGCTAGAATCAGATGTAACGGTATTACAATTGAATAAAAGTAACTACAAAGACATGAGAGAGTAGATGGTCAAAGTTGATTTGAAGGGGAGCCTAGCAGGGAAGACAGTGGAACAACAATGGCAGGAGGTTTGAGGGTTGTTCTTTTTTTAAAAAAATTTTTTATTCTCCTTTCACAAATTTTCTCCCACATTTACACCCATCAACAATAAACAATAATCAGCAAGATATGTCAATCCCCATAATAACGATCCCATTCGCCCACCAACCCCCAAACCTCAACCCGCATGTTTACATAAACAAATGACAAAAAGGAATCAGGGATTACCCGTAGTCACCCTTAATCTACACAGCTCTCCAACCCCCCCCCCCCCCAAACCAACGCCATCCAGCCTCTGAGAGAGTACCATACATGATACCCCAGAGTTGTACCCCCTCCCCCCCCCCCCCCCCCCCCCCCCAGAGTTGTACCCCCCAAAAGTCTCCAGCTCCTCCCGTCCACTGCCTCTTGTAAAACTCCTCCTCACAACCTCGGTTCCCTCCCCCCAACTTTCCACCCCGGCTATACCACTCGGACCCTGTTCTGCCAGGCTCCGATGGTCGCAGCCCCTCCCCCACCTCACTCCCGTTCACTGGCCGGCTTAAACCGGCCAGCGTGGAGGCCCCTGCCCGGGTCCCTTTCCCCCTTGCCCGGCCCTAGGAAAGCCCAAAGATCCCCTTTTAGCACACAAACCCTGCATATCCACCTACACCACAAAGAGCCCTCATTTCGAGTGAAAGTCCCGTCCCTTCCCTTGTCCAAATATATACAACATTGGCTCCTTTAGCCTCTGTACCCGCACGCAGTGATACAAAAAGGAAAAAAATACAGTCATGAGGTTACATCGGCACATGGCCATTCCTCAGTTTGTCAGTTCTGCCACAGTCCTTCGGCCTTCGCAAACTCCTCCGCTGCTTCCGCTGTTCCAAAATAAAAGTCCCTGAGCTTATAAGTCACCCTCAGCTTCGCTGGATATACAATGCCGCACTGCACCGTGCTAATGTACAGTGCCCTCTTCACCCGGTTGAAGGCAGCCCGCCTCCTCGCCAGCTCCACCGTAAAGTCCTGGTATACACGTGTACCAGCTCCAGCCCACTGCACCACCCGCTTCTGCTTGGCCCAGCTCAGGGACTTCTCCTTCATACTGTACCTACGGAAGCACAGAGTCACTACCCTTGGCGGCTCACTCACCTTTGGTACAGGCCTCCACGACCGATGAGCCCGATCCAGTTCATATCGGGAGGGATCCTCCCCCTCCCCCAATAGTTTTGCCAGCAACGCGGCAAAATACTCAGTCGGCTTCGGTCCTTCAACTCCTTCGGGCAGCCCCACAATCCTCAAATTCTGTCGCCTGGATCTGTTTTCCAGGTCTTCCATTTTTCCTCGCAGATCCTTGTTAGTGTCCATCACCTTCCGCATCTCCTTCCCCTTCGAGGCAAGTTGAGCACCGTGCTGCAATAACGTCTCCTCCACTTCCTTCAGCGCCTCCCCTTGCTCTCGCACCTCCGCCACTGTGCTCGCCACCGCCGTCATCACCGGGGAAACCGCCTCCTCCACCAGCGCACTCAAAACCTCCCTCATCTCCTTCCTCACCGTCTCCATGCATTTCGCAATCTGCGCCAACTGCTTTTCGAATTCCGCAGCCATCATCTTCGTTATTTCTTCAGCCGTAAGCACTGCGGCCTCCCCTGGTGCTCCAGCCTCCATTTTCTTTGCTGACCCCGCGGTGACCTTTCCACTCCCCAACGGACTTTCAGTCGCTTTTTTTTACGGCCGTTGTTTTGGTGTTTTTTGACATCCTCCTTCTCTGTGCGCTGTCTCCCGACTTTTACTGCCGTCGCTGGCCCGAGGACCGGGCGTTATGTAGCCACCTAAAATGGCTGATTCCCGATTAGAATGGTCAAACCCCGATCTAAAATGGCGAACGAAAGAGGCTGATGGGAAAATCAGCCAACAGGACTCAAACGGACAGCTGCAGGTAAAACAGTGTATTCGCCTCTGAGGAAGTCGGCCCAGACCGATACCTGCAGCCATTAACATCACAACCCAGCCATCTGCATATTAAGCAGCCATCCCCGGGAACAATTGCTACACATTAGCAACATAAAGCCGACCCAGACCTTTCGGCGCCAGCAGTGGCTGTGACAGAGGAAGGTAGACGACCCCCCCCCCCCCCCCCCCCCCCCCCCCCCCCCGATCAAGGAATCGCCCCATTATTGGAGCATATCGAACCAAGTGATTGGGACCAAGTCCAATCACTTGGAACCAGGTACGAGGTCCGCCCCGAGAGGCGGGAAGCCCCTGGGAAGTATAAGAATAGGGGCCAAGTTCAGATCGACCCCTCTCTTCCTGCTTGCAACCTTCGACAAAGAAAACAGTAAGTCTTACTCCAGCGATCGCTACCAGATAGGTGCTCCTGACTGTCGACTTGTACCAGCTTTGAATCCCGCAGGCTCAGACCCAATTCGAAAGACCATTCGTTTCCCTGACCTGGTGGGCCATTTCCAAAGTTAAGTATTGGCCTTTAGTGGTAGGTAGTAGTCTAGAAGTAGGATTATTGTATAAGTATTTATTGCTGTATATAATAAATGATCGTTGATTTAACTTTTACTAAGCGGTGTGCTGCATTATTAATCATTACTTGGACTTGGACCACGTGGCGGTATCAGAAAGATACCTAGCGACTCGTGAGCAAAGGTGACAGAATTAGAGCTAATAAAACTAAGGATAATAAGAGCAACAGTTACTCCCCGACAATGCCGTTCCCGAACGGGAGCCCTCCAACGCGTGGCTGCCTCCCGCCCGCCGTCACCGGAAGTCTCGGGGTTATTCTTTTTTAATAATAATCTTTATTGTCACAAGTAGGCTTACATTGACACTGCAATGAAGTTACTGTGAAAAGCTCCGAGTTGCCACATTCCGGCGCCTGTTTGGGTACACAAGGAGAATTCAGAATGTCCAATTTGCTGAACAGCACGTCTTTCAGGACTCGTGGGAGGAAACTGGAGCACCCGGAAAAAACCCATGCAGGCACGGAGAATGTGCAGACTCCACACAGACAGTGACCCAAGCCGGGAATCGAGCCTGGGACCCTGGAGCTGTGAAGCAATCATCCCAAAGAGGAGGAAACATGCTAAGGGGAGGACGAGTGAACCATGGCTGAGAAGGGAAGTCAGGGACAGCATCAAAGCAAAATAAAAAGCATACAATGTGGCACGGATTAATGGGAAACCAGAGGATTGGGACGCTGTTAAAAGCAAGCAGGTGACAACTAAAAAAGCAATAAGGGGAAGAAGATGAAATGAGTGTAAGCTAGCTAGTAATATAAAAGAAGATTACAAGAGTCTTTTTGATATATAAAAGGTAAGAGAGGGGCAAGAATACACATTGCATCACTGGAAAATGAGGCTGGAGAAGTCGTACTGAGGAACAAAGGTAGAAGAACTGAATAAGGTACTTTGCATCTGTCTCCACGGCGGAAGACTCCAGTGGCATACCAGACATTCAAGAGAGTCAGGAGGCAGAGGTGAGTGTAGTGGCCATCACAAAGGAGAAGGTGCTGGGGAAGCTGAAAGGTCTGAAGGTGGATAAATGACCTGGAACGGATGGACCACACCCCAGGTTACTTAAGGAGATAGCTGAGGAGATTTTGGAGGTTTTGTTGGTGATCTTTCATGTTTACTTAAGTACGGAAGGGTCCCAGAGGACTGGAAAATAGCTCATGTAACACCCCTGTTTAAGAAGGGAAGGAGGCAGAAGATGGGAAATTATAGACCGGTTAGCCTGACTTCGGTCATTGGTAAGATGTTAGATTCCTTTATTAAGGATGTGATTGCAGAGTACTTGCAAGTGCATGGCAAAATAGAGCACAGTCGAGCTTCGTCCGGGGAGGTCATGCCTGACAAATCTGTTAGAATTCCTTGAGTTAACAAGGAAGTTTAGGACTTTTAGCTGATGAGGTGTGTGGGCAGCTGACAAAATGTATCCAGAACTATCTGGAAGTCAACGACACGGGGGAAGTTTCGGCTGCGGTGGTCTGGCAGGTGCTGAAGGCGGTGGTTAGACTGGAGCTGATCTCAATACGGGCCCACAGGGAGAAGGCAGACAGAGCAGAGATGGACCAACTGATAAAAGGAAATACTGCAGGTCGACAGGAGGTATGCGGAGGCCCCAGCGGCAGGGCTTCTAAGGGAACGACGGAGGCTACAGGTGGAGTTCGGCTTGTTAACTACAGGGAAGGCGGAAGAGCAGCTGAGGAAGGCGAGGGGTGCGATCTATGAATATGGGGAGAAGGCCAAAAGAATGCTTGCGCAGTAGCTTAGAAAGCGGGAGGCGGCCAGGGAGATTGGGAAGGTAAGGGACAGCGATGGGAACCTGGTCGGAGATTCAGCTGGGGTCAATAAGGCATTCGAGGAATTCTACAGCAGGCTGTCTGAAACGGAACCCCCAGCTGGGCCGGAGGGGATGAGGCAATTCTTAGGGGGGCTGAAGTTCCCAAAGGTTGATGAAGACTTCGTAGAAGGGCTGGGGTCCACGATCGGGTTGGAAGAGATTGCAGATGGGCTGAAGGCCATGCAGTCGGGTAAAGTCCCAGGACCGGATGGGTACTCGGTGGAGTTTTACAAAAAATACTCTGGGATACTGGGGTCGCTGCTGATGAGGACATTTAATGAGGCAAAGGAGAGACTGGGGGTTTCCTCCGACGATGTCACAGGCCACTATCTCATTGATCCTGAAGCGGGATAAGGATCTGGAGTTATGCGGGTCCTACAGACCGATCTCCCTACTAAATGTAGACACCAAATTGTTGGCGAAGATCTTGTCCTCAACGATTGAGGATTGCATCCCGGACGTGATTGGGGAGGATCAGATGGGATTTGTTAAGGGGAGGCAGTTGGCGGCCAACGTAAGAAGGCTGTTGAATGTTATCATGATGCCCCCAGAGGGTAGGGACGTAGAGGTAGTGGTCGCAATGGACTCAGAGAAGGAATTTGACTGGGTGGAATGGCATTATCTCTGGGAGGTACTGGGGCGGTTTGGATTTGGACGGGGCTTCATTGACTGGGTCAGGCTACTATATCAGGCACCCGTGGCAAGTGTTCAGATGAACAGGCTGACATTGGGCTATTTTAGGCTGCACCGGGGGATGAGGCATGGATGCCCCCTCTCCCCGCTGTTGTTCGCACCGGTCATAGAATCCCTGGCAATTGCGTTGAGAGCCTCAAAAGGGCTGGAAGGGACTGGTCCGGGGTGGGTGGGTGGTGGTGGGGGGGGGACGACGGGGGACGACGGGGGACCACAGAGTCTCACTATACGCGGACGATCTGCTCTTGTATGTGTCGGACCCATTGGAAGGGATGGCAGAAATCATGGGGATTCTGGGGGATTTTGGCCGGTTTTCGGGTTTATAGATTGAACATGGGGAAAAGCGAGATGTTCGCGATCCAGGCAAGGTGGTAGGAGAGGCGATTGCAGGAGCTGCCGTTTAGAGTGGTAGGGGGAAACTTTCGGTACCTCGGCATCCAGGTGGCGTGGAAATGGAACGGCTGCACAAGCTTAATCTGGCCCGACTTGGGGTAGCACGGTAGCATTGTGGATAGCACAATTGCTTCACAGCTCCAGGGTCCCAGGTTCGATTCCGGCTTGGGTCACTGTCTGTGCGGAGTCTGCACATCCTCCCCGTGTGTGCGTGGGTTTCCTCCGGGTGCTCCAGTTTCCTCCCACAGTCCAAAGATGTGCAGGTTAGGTGGATTGGCCATGATAAATTGCCCTTAGTGTTGGGTGGGGTTACTGGGTTATGGGGATAGGGTGGAGGTGTTGACCTTGGGTAGGGTGCTCTTTCCAAGAGCCGGTGCAGACTCGATGGGCCGAATGGCCTCCTTCTGCACTGTAAATTCTATGATAATTATGATAATAGACCAAATGAAGGAGGATTTTCGGAGGTGGGATGTGCTCCCGCTGTCGCTGTCTGGTAGGGTACAGACAGTGAAAATGACGGTTTTCCCGAGATTCCTGTTTGTGTTTCAGTGTCCCCCATCTTTATTTCTCCGTTCTTTTTTAAATGGGTCAACAAGGTGACTTCGGGCTTTGTATGGGCGGGTAAGACCCGGCGAATTAAAAAGGGGATGTTGGTGCGTTGCCAGGGGGAGGGCGGGCTGTCCCTCCCGAACTTTAGTAATTATTACTGGGCGGCAAATATAGCCATATTTAGGAAGTGGATGGAGGAAGGGGGTGTGGGGGGGGGGGGGGGGGGGGGGGGGGTCGGTGTGGGAGCGAGTAGAGGCAGCATCTTGTAAGGGCACTAGTTTGGGGGCATTGGTAACGGTGCCTCTGCCGTTCCCACCGGCATGCTACTCTACCAGCCCCGTGGTGGTTGCGGCCCTGAGAGTCTGAGGGCAATGGAGGAGACATGTGGGAGCAGAGGGAGCATCAGTCTGGTCCCCATTTTGCAATAATCACCGGTTTGCCCCGGGGAGGTGAGATGGAGGGTTCCGGAGGTGGCAGAGAGCAGGGATTGAGAGGATGGGGTGATGTTTATAGAGGGGAGCTTTCCCAGCTTGAGGAAACTGGAGGTGAAATTTGGACTGATGGGAGGGAATGAATTTAGATACCTGCAGGCACGAGACTTCCTACTCAGGCAGGTCTCAACCTTCCCGCTCCTACCACCAAGGGGGATACAGGATAGGGTAGTTTCCTGAGTGTGGGTGGGAGAAGGGAGGGTTTCAGACATTTAAAAGGACATTATGGGGTCAGAGGAATCACAGGCCGAGGAGCTGAAACACAAATGGGAAGAGGAGTTGGGTGGAGAGTTAGAGGACGGTCTCTGGGCGATGCGTTCAGTAGGGTCAACACGTCCACAACCATGTGCCAGGCTCAGCCTGATAGAGTTTAAGGTCTCACATGACAGTGGCCTGGATGAGCAGGTTCTTTGGGCTGGGAGACGGGTGAGAACGTGTGCGGGAAGACCAGCAAACCATGTTCACATGTTCTGGTCATGCCCGAAGCTTCGGGGATTCTGGCAGGGGTTTGCGGATGTCATGTCCAAAGTATTGAAAACAAGGGTGGTGCCGAGTCCAGAGGTGCCGATTTTCGGAGTGTCGGAGGAGAAAGAGGCAGACGTTCTGGCCTTTGTCTCTCTGGTAGCCCGGAGATGGATATTATTAGCTTAGAGGGACTCAAAGCCCCCGAAGTCGGAGACCTGGCTAACTGACATGGCTAGCTTGCTCTGTCTGGAGAAAATCAAGTTCGCCCTGAGAGGGTCAATGTTAGGGTTCGCCCGGAGGTGGCAGCCGTTTGTCGACTTCTTTAGGGAAAAACAGTCAGCAGAAGGGTTGTTGGGGGGGGGGGGGGGGCTGATGTGGGGGTAGTTTAGTGTAGAGTAGGAGGCTAGAAAAGGTGGGACCTGTGAGAGAGGAAGATGGCTTTTGCACTATGTTTATAATTGTATTTACACTGTCTCTTCTGTTATTGTTATAAAACCATAAATACCTCAATAAAATGTTTATATAAAAAATAACAAGGAAGTTAGACAAAGGAGAGCCAGTGGACGTGATCTAGTTGGATTTCCAGGAGGCCTTTGACAAGCTGCTGTACAGTAGGCTACTTAATACGATTTTCTTTTATTTATTAAGCCCATGGTATTGGGGGCAAGGTACTGGCATGGATAGAGGATGGGCTGACTGGCAGAGAGTGGGGAACTTCAAGATGGCAGCTGGTGACTTGTGGTTTTCCGCAGGGGCCGGTGTTGGGACCACAACTATCCACGATATACATTAACGATCTGGAAGAAGAAACTGAGAGCATTGTTGCTAAGTTTTCAGATGATGCAAACAGGTAGTGTTGAGGAAGTGGGGAGGCTGCAGAAGGACTTGGACAGGCTAGGAGAGTGGGCAAAGAAGTGGCAAATGGAATACAATGTGGAAAAGTTTGAGGTTATGCACTTGGTAGGAAGAATAGAGACATAAACTATTTTCTAAATGGGGATATCTGAAGTACAAAGCAAATTAGGAGTGCTAGTTCAGGACTTTCTTACGGTTAACATGCAGGTTCAGTTGGCAGTCAGGAAGGTGAATGCAATGTTAGCGTTCGTGTTGAGTATACAAGAACAGGGATGTACTGCTGAGGCTGTATAAGGTTCTGGTCAGATCCCCATTTCAAATATTGTGAGCAGTTTTGGACCATGTATCTAAGGAAGGAAGTGCTGGCCTTGGGGGAGGTCGAGAGGAGGTTCACCAGAATGATCCTGGGAATGAAATGCTCGTCATACGAAGAGCAGTTGAGGACTCTGGAGTTTAGAAGGATGGGGATACAGAGGATGTTGAGATGTTTCCACTAGTAGGAGAGACTAGAACCCAGGGAACAGCCTCAGACTGAAGGGACAATCCTTTAAAATTGAGATGAGGAGGAATTTCTTCAGCCAGGTGAATCTGTGGAACTCTTTGCCACAGAAGACTGTGGAGGCCAAGTCACTGAGTGTCTTTAAGACAGGGACAGATAGGTTCTTTAATAAGGGGATCGGAATTATGGGGAGAAGGCAGCAGAATGGGGATGAGAAACATATCAGCCATGGTCTAATGGCGTAGAATACTCCATGGGCCCAATGGCCTAATTCCGCTCCGGCATCTTGTGGAAAACGATCATTGGGTTCCTGTAATTATACACAAATAGGATTGAATAAATATATTTTAATGATAATGAAATAGAAAATATAATAACTTTTTTGTTGATCTGATTTATAGGGCTGCTATGAATTGGTGACCAGCTTCATGGAAACAAACATGGGAATTATTGCTGGGGTTGCATTTGGAATTGCCTTCCTACAGGTAACAATCATTATAGCAATATTTTTTTTTTTTTTTTAACAAACAATTTTATTGAGATTTTTGGCATTGTAAACAGTTACAGATAACAGAAATGTGCAAACATCAATATAAAACCAATACTTCAATCAAACCATACTGCACATGCCCGCTCCTCTCCCCTGCCTGCCTATTTATCCCTCCTACTTCCCCCCCCCCCCCCCCCGGACATTCACTCTCCCGCGAAGAAGTCGATGAGTGGTTGCCACCTTCGGGCGAACCCCAGTACAGATCCCCTCAAGGTGAACTTAATTTTTTCCATACCCAGAAAACGTGACATGTCCGAAAGCCATAGTTCGGTCTTCGGGGGTTTTGAGTCCCTCCATGCTACTGTCATGTGGGCCCGATGAACGACCTTAAATTGAATCAGGCCGAGCCTGGCACATGTTGCGGTTGAGTTTACCCCACTCAGAGCTTCCGCCCACAGCTTGTCCTCCATCTCCCCGCCAAACTCCCATAGCAATAATTTTCTGACATTTCACACCTGATGCGGAATTTTGCTTGCTGGGATTCATTTTGGGAACTCTGGCATGTGCCAAGAAAGTAAATTCTTTCTGAAAAATATGTTTATTCAAACAAGATTTTCATTATAAGGAAAAAGCAACAGCAATACAACAAATCACAACTGCGTACTATACCAAAAGTACACCCACCAAATCCCCCAGTCCCCCTCTCTCCTCCCCCTCACCACCAGAGGAAAAAGACAGAACCAAGTCACGGTCTTAGATGGCACCAAGGACCTCCACTCAAGCAGAACTCGCCTCTGGGCTATTAGCGAGGAGAAGGCCAGGACATCTACCCTCATCCCCATTTGCAGCACCGGTGAGTCCAGTACTCCACAAATGGCCACCAACGACCACGGCTCCAGCTGAATGTCCAAAATCCACAACATTGTATCAAAATGGAGACCCAGAAACTAACAAGCTTGGGGCAAAACCAAAACATGTGCGTGTGATTCACTGGCCTGCATTAACAGAATACAGCTCGTGATCTCATCCAACCTTATCAGTGTCTCCTACTCCTGCCTTCTCTCCTACTCTATCTCCGGAAAGGTAAAACCATCCAAAAATTGATTCATTGATGAACCCTCCTTCGGGGGCTCTGATTCATACAGCCCACGGTAGAAGGTCAAACACCTCCTTAACCTTCTCTGGGGCAGAAACCAATCTGCCACCCGAGTCCTGAACCATAGAACCATAGAATTCCTACAGTGCAGAAGGAGGCTATTTGGTCCATTGAGTCTGCACTGACCCTCTGAAAGAGCAGCCTACCCCGCCCTATCCCCGTAACCCCACCTAACCATCGCATCTTTGGACTATGGGAGGAAACCGGACCACCAGGAGGAAACCCACGCAGACACTGGGAGAAAGTGCAAACTCCGCACAGTCACCCGAGGCCGGAATTGAACCCGGTTCGCTGGTGCTGTGAGGCAACAGTGTTAAACATTATGTCATCGTGCCACCCCAAACCTCCCGGGAGGCAGCCTACCGTCTCAGCTGATGAGCCAACAGACAACTGGCCTTCTCTCCATGATCATAAATATCCCCCCTCCAGTGTCACAGCTGGCTCACTGCCGTACACATTTGACAACTCAAATTCCATTTGCAATTTCTGCCAATAACTCCGGTGACGGGGCGATTGAGTACTGGTGGTCCACCTCGAGAATAGAGACCGGCAGCCTCTGCCTCTCCACCTTCCCAAACTTATCCCTATGCATCTTATAAGAAATGTTCTCCCCCTAATAACTAGCTTCAGGGCTTGCCAGAGGCTATACGCTCACAAAACTCATCCACAAGCAATGCCATGTCCAATCGCCAGGAGAGATGCTGAGTGCGGCCCGGCTCCAACATCAGATCCACAAAGTAATAATAATAATAGAACAAATTACACACAGTGCAGAAGGAGGCCATTCAGCCCATCGAGTCTGCACCGACCCACTTAAGCCCTCGCTTCCACCCTATCCCTGTAGCACAATAACCCCTCCTCACCTTTTTGGACACTAAGGGCAATGTAGCATGGCCAATCCACCTAACCTGTACATCTTTGCAATGTGGGAGGAAACCAGAGCACCCGGATCTTGATTAGTGTCAGAGCTAGGTTTACCTTAACACTGCAATGAACTTGCTGTGAAAATCCCTGAGTTGCCACATTCCGGCACCTGTTCGGGTACACAGGGACAATTCAGAATGTCCAATTCACCTAACAAGTACATCTTTCGGGACTTGTGGGAGGAAACCGGAGCACCCGGAGGAAACCAACACAGACACGGGGGAAAAAGTGCAGATTCCGCACAGACAGTGACCCAAGCAGGAATCAAACCTGGGACCCTGGAGCTGTGAAGCAACAGTGCTAACCATTGTTACCGTGCCACCGACGATATCATGCGGAGCATGATCCAATATAACGATCGCCGAGTACCCCACCCCCTCACCCCAGGAAGAAGCGACCTACCTACCACAAGCACCATCTCTGCTTCCAGGGAGCCGGTTCGATCACTATGGTCAGAGAGCGCCACCGCTACCTTTGTCACCCCTTGTACCTCTATCCCTGTCCCCAAACTCAAAAACAGAACAGAAACAAAACGCAAAATAAACATCCCAATGGTAACAAGCTGCAGACATCTCTCCTTCTCTGCTCCCGTTAATTAGCTATATTGCTAGCAAGGTGACCCCCGCACAGGGTAAAATCAATATCAACTAAACGGTATATCAACGATTAGCCCCCGCCCTGCCCATACCAAACTTTAATACAGAACAATAGAAGAAAATCAACACTCAATCCACCCCCCAAAGAAATTCCCAACAGTATGGTATATAAACCCCAACTTCGCCCAGAAAAAACACCCACCAACAAGCCCAGACACAACCCCAAGCAGTTTCCCACATTATAAAAATCCCACAAAGTACAAATATGGATGGACTTAACAATGAACAAACCACAAACTCCAAAGTCCTTAGGCACTTAAATTCACCTCAAGTTGTGCTTCTTGAAAAACTCATTTGTATCCTCCAGTGATCAAAGTAATAGTGCCTGTCCTTGAAAGCCACCCAAAGACGAACTGGATACACCACACCAAACCTCAAGTTGCTCTGGTAAAGCGAGGCCTTGGCCTTATTAAACGCTGCATGCCTTCTCACCAGCTCTGCCCTAACGTATTGGTATATTCTGACAGCACGGCCCTCCCATTTACAGTCTCGATGGTCGTTCGTCCACCTCAGAAACTGCTCCTTATCCAGGTATCGATGAAACCTGACTATGATCGCTCATGATGGCTCCCCAAATCTGGGCTTCTGCCTCATGGTGGCACCCCAGATGTGGGCCCGGTCCAATTCAGGAGCGGTCAGAAAGACCCCCTCCCCCACCAACTTTCCGAACATCTTGGACATATAGTCCGTGGAGTCTGAGCCCTCCCATATCCTCCGGGCAGTCCAGCGATTCTTTTGCCGTCTGGAGGCACCCTTGGTATTTAGCACTGTACTCTCCTCTGCGAACAATGCCATCTCTGCCTCCAGGGAGGCAATCTGATCACCATGGTTAACGAGGGCCATCTTCTGTACCGTCGCCCCTTGTACCTCGATCTGCAAATGCATTTTGCCCATGGCCGCCCAAATTGGGACCAAAGCCCCATCCATTGCCTTCTCCAAATCCTCAGCAACCACCTGCTGCTGCTTCTAAAATCTGTTGATCAAGGAAGCTAACCCAACATCACAGTCGACAACCTGAGGGGTCAACAGCACAACAGAAGTCTTCGCCATGGCCCCCCTGCTGAGGCTTGAGGAACTTATGAATCTGACAATCCCTTGCCCAACTCTGCCTTGTGTTATAAATACCAGACGTTACTCGTACAAGGGCATCTTATTCCATCAAACTACACCAATTTCACTGAAAAAATCACCCATAACTGGACAAAAAGGGCCTAAAACAAGTACCCTGGCGGGAGCCACCGCATGTGCAACTGCTCACCACATATCCACCGCCAGAAGTCATCTCTTTCACCCCTTCTAGCTAGTTAAATTAATTATATTCTTGTGTAAAAAGTTAATGTATTTGTTCTTCCCTTTCCCCCTTCCCTCTAGAAAAACGATATTTATTCTGTGGCTTGTAACTCTCCTTGTTGCAATAACCCTGTGTCCTCTATCCTTCAACCAGCTATCCAGCCAATTCTGAAATGTCAATATGGACTATTTCAATCACTAACTATTATGGTGTTTTCCACAGTCTCACAAAGCCTGGTAAAATAAAAAGTTTATCCCAGTCTGTTTTCCTTCTCCTCTGACCATTTTTTAGACCAATTTGTTGTTCTCCCCCAAATTCCATTAACTTTAATCTTCTTCAACAGTCTCCTCTGTGATACCTTATCAAAGGCTTCATGAGTTACCAAATAAACCACTATAACTGACACAGTTTCTGACCTAAAACATAATGGGACATCACATCATCTATGTTCGGTGTAATCTTTTGTTAAGATTCAGATCAATCTTTATTACAGCCAGCCTTTTCTCTTGACATTTTACTTATTCTGACCCTTGTTCCCACCAAATTACTATCTTCTATTTCTTAATTTTTTTCCAGTACAATTTCTGTCATCAACACCTTAAGTTCGAGGGTTGCAAATTCAAGCGCATAATTTATCTCGTCTTTCATTACCACATTACCTCCACCATGTTAAATGTTACCCTGCTTCACAGCCTTTGACTAAATCTGCCTGTTACTTAATTTAGGCATTTTCCATGGCAAACCACCTTCACAAACCTGTACCAATGCCCCCTCCATCTCCTCTGCAGCAAGTGCTTTAAGAACCATTGGATTTCTGTCTTTACGACTGGGAACATTTAAACATTTGACTATCAGCATCTCCAAATGCTCTTTCCTGCATCTTGTATCACTCACCACGCCCTCTTCACTCAACCTCTGATCACCTATTGGTCTATAGGTTCTCCCTCCATCTCTCAATCTATCTTCAACTTAATCTCATCAAAAGGACCCAATTCATGTTCCCTGCACACGCAACTCCTGATCGCTCAATTGCTTTTCTGACTCTATGCTTCTCAAATCCTCAATGATTGGAAACACAATACATTATCCTTCCTTATTGTCCTCAGGCTCTCGGTGTTAGCCAACATTGTCGGCATTGTCATTCTTCTCCGTCACTCCTATTGATGGTAATAAAATCTGCTGGCATTTTTAGTTGTCTTGGTCACATCCTTTGTTTTAGTAGTGCCTTCCTCCCGGTGTAGTGGAATGGGGTTGTTGTCTGGGAAGGGAGCGGGGTAGACATTTGTAGTAATGTTATTGAGCTCACCCATTGTCAATCCATGGGACCAGATTCAAAATAGAGTCATGCTAAATTTGACCTGGCTGTCCTTAAATGGGCACTACACGCAAGTTAATTCCCAGCTTTTGATTCTATCACTTCTGCCACAAAGGTTCATCAAATATATATGTTTTTTTTTACTTTTACAGTTAATTGGAATGTTGTTGGCCTGTTGTTTGTCCCGATTCATCACTGCAAACCAGTACGAAATGGTGTAATGCAAGGATGAAGAAGGTGAGTTCTACTTGTGAATAAAATTATTTTTAATGTTCCACAGAATACAGAACAAACTCCACTTTTCAGAAGATGTATGTCGGAACAGTCTCAGAAAATGGTTTCTGAATTGGCTGATAGTTTATTGCTGAGCAATTGATCCCTAACCAAAAGGGATTTATGCATTCATATCTAGAGCCATCTCAAAGTCAAAAATGTGTTTCTCATTTTAATAAACTAATTTATAATCTTTTATTTGGGATTAGAGAAGAGAGAAAGGATGAATTTGGATTTTCTGGATCAATTCCAATTAAACTGCTTTGCCTGTTGATGGTGCTGAAAACTCTCTACTGTCTTACTATCCTGATGAGGGTGCCTCCAGATGGATTTCAAACTAGAGGAAAAATTAGGAGAGAAGAACTGTGCTCTGATTATCAGAAAAAACATTTTAGAAATTCTTCCATGATGTCATCCTGAACAGGTCAAATTATGCAGTTTGTTGGAACTTACCTGTCTTCTGAGAGATAGTCAGTGGTATCCTTCGAAGCTATTTTTGCCATGGAATCAGCAGGTTTGTGGTTTTGCACATGGTTTTTTTTTAGTGATATTAGGAAGGCTGCTGACCCTGTCAAGTGAAGAATGGAGTGTGACATGGGAAGACTGGAGGGGGGAGCAATGGTAATTTTGAAATTCAACTCAAGTCCTGATACATGGTACAACTACTTTTGTTGCTGTACCTGAATTTTCTTAAAAGTCATGGGGAAAGAATGGGCAGCTTGATAACAAAATCACATGCGTTAATCAAGAAGATTCCAGATTTGATCCTTAGCTTATGCGAATTGAGTATGAACACTACAATTAGCTCTACTGTCTCTGTTCTATGATTGTTCACACTTCTGGAATTTAGGTAAGTATAGGATTGTGTTTGATATGATAGTCCTGTGATGGAATTGTAAACTGGCATTCACTGTCCAGATAAACTAGTAGTATCAGAGTGCCTTTCCTGTCCATCAAAGTATGTACTGGCTATGTTAAACTATGGATAAGAGAAGAAAATTAGGTCGGGACCTTGGCAATATATTCTCTAAAATAAATCTTTTGCTTGGACAATTTTATGATAGCTTGTTTTCTTTTACAGGCATGATCTAATTGGACTAATATAGGATTTGTAGAAGATCAGGTCAACATCCTAGGAATCAAAACACACTACCCTTTCTGTTTATTGGTAGTGTCCCATTTTTGTCATACCACTGTGCAATAAAGGGGTAGCTTCTTTTCATATCGAACATCATGGCTTTCAAGATGCTGATGACTGCAGTAGTTTCTCTACTTGGTCAATTTAATGGGTATCATATTGCATTACAATAGATACCATAACTGCAATGATGTGGCTCTGCATGTAGTGATGTATGAGGTTTTGTTTGGGGGGGGTGGGGGTTGGTAGAAGCTGTTTAGCAGTGTCACTGGAATTTCTTATATCTTTTATTTATAGTGATAAGTATTGATGACTATTTAATATAGATATTCTAGTTTTTAATTTGTTTCACGCACTACTATTGTTCTGCCATGTGGGCTTAGAAATGAAATAAGTGAACTACTGGGCGGGGGGGGGGGGATTAAAAGTTCAATAGTAATGTAGTGCTTGAAGGGAAAAGGAATAGTGTTTTCCCTGAATCTAAACTACAATTCAAGTTTTTTAATTATAGTGTCATTAAACATTGCTGCTTATGCCACTAAATGTAGCATCCCTGTCCTGTGTAAAATGTAGTTATAATTGTGCTATTTGTTTTGTGAATATAGTAAATAATATTGCTTCAGTTTTAAGTATTGTATGTTAACATACGTTGCAATGTATGTAGAAGTCTGTGATTCAGCCATTAAATTTTGTGTTTTCTTCATTGCCTTATGCAGCAATTGGTGAAACCACAGAATAGTTAATTTAATAAGATGGATCTTTGTTAAGCAAGTCTAAAGAACATTTCAGAAATAAACTATAGTTGAAATTAATGCATTTTCGAACAGCCACCAGCTAGCATGCCAACATGACTGTGACATTGTGAGCTTATGTGAATTCTGGATTAATAAATACTGTTAATTACAGATGTTTCCAATCTCATTCCTTAGGTTACCATGCTGTGATTTATGTGATGCATGTATCATAACACTCCATAATTACAATTTTCCAACACACTATCTACTGATATGCTATCTACTGGATGCTAAAACGTTCCATTTATTAAGCAGAACCAGTTTCCCTGGCAAGATTTTACTCATGTCAGAATGATCTAGGCCTTCTAGAAGATGGTAGGACACTAAGGGCAAGAATTAGGGCAGCACGGTAGCATAGTGGTTGGCACAATTGCTTCACAGCTCCAGGGTCCCAGGTTCGATTTCCGGCTTGGGTCACTGTCTGTGTGGAGTCTGCACATTCTCGCCGTGTGCGTGCGTGGGTTTCCTCCGGGTGCTCCAGTTTCCTCCCACAGTTCAAAGATGTGCAGGTTAGATGGATTGGTCATGCTAAATTGCCCTTAGTCCAAAATTGCCTTTAGTGTTGGGTGGGGTTACTGGGTTATGGGGATAAGGTGGCGGTGTGGGCTTGGGTTGGGTGCTCTTTCCAAGAGCCAGTGCAGACTCGATGGGCCGAATGGCCTCCTTCTGCACTGTAGATTCTATGATTCACAAAAGGTAGGTTTTCCTGTCCCGCCATTGAAAATGTTGTCCTTGACCAGCAGCTCTCTGGTCCCAGCAAGTACTACCAAGAGTGATGGCCACCTCTGGAACTACAACCAGTTTCTGGCGAAAAAGAGCCAGGAACTGGGTGACCGATAAGTTGAGGGGAGATCTTGGTGAGGCTAGGATATGAAGTCTGTGGGGCGGGGGGTGAGGGGCGCAAAGTCAGTGCCAGGCTGCACAGGCCAGGGTTTGGCGTGAGGTTGGGGGGGGGGGGGGGGGGGGGTGCATGGTAGATGAAACCTGGGGAAGCCACCAATCGGAAAAGGGGACGCATGAAGCAGGCAACCCCTCTTCTCACCTGAGGCCCAAGCAGGCTTACCTGCAGGCCTTCCCAGCTGTTGCTGACCTCCCCGCAGCAGAAATGTTGCAGCCAGAAGGGAGGAGGCCTAAGGTCTTGCACTCTGCCTACTATATTGCGGCCAGGTCCAGGGTAGGTTGGCAGGAAGTGGGAAAGACACCGTCAGAATATTTGGCCACGATTACTAGCACTTTCTACAAGCGGTAGCAGGCATGGCAGGTCAGACGTTCAAAACATTTCTACCCCTCTCCGATCGTATTTTGGTGGAAAGGGTTGCAGCAAAAAAGATAACAAAAGGCGACATCATGCTTCCAGAAAAAAAAACAGGAAAGTACTTCAAGCAACAGTTGTAGCAGTTGGACCCTGGTAACCGAGTAAAGAATGGTGACATCTACCCAGTTAATGTGAAAAGTTGGTGAAACAGTTCCGGAATATGGAAGGGCTAAAGTTGTCTTGGAAGATGAGGATACTACTTGTTTAGAAATGGAGATATTCTTGGAAAATACAAAGCATAAATTTTGGATTTTGCTCTCAGTTTTAAGAAACTGACCATTCCGTGAAGTACCCGTCTTTTTGTTTCAGCTTATAAATACCTTTTTTTTTTTTTTAAAGTTTGGTACGATAAATTCATTGTTAAATCCCCCCAAAAAAGAATTTTTGGCCACATCCCCACCACTTAAACCTACTTGCAAGGGACCTGAAAATTCTGTCTTTAATGTTGTTTAGATTTTAGGCTATGAAGTAGCTCATCAAGGATGAATGTCAGCTTTCTATTCAACTAAACTAGTTGTAGGGGCAGCACGGTGGTGCAGTGGGTTAGCCTTGCTGCCTCACGACACCGAGGTCCCAGGTTCGATCCCGGCTCTGGGTCACTGTCCGTGTGGAGTTTGCACATTCTCCCCGTGTTTGCGTGGGTTTCACCCCCACAACCCAAAGATGTGCAGGCTAGGTGAATTGGCCACGCTAAATTGCCCCTTAATTGGATAAAATGAATTGGGTATTCTAAATTTATATTTAAAAAAACTAAGCTAGTTGTTGACGTTCAGGTGATGTGCTCGTCTATGCTGAGGAAGTGTGGGATAGTAAACACCTGTAAGGTAGCTACAAATTAGGATTTATTTTTTAGAAAATATTTTATTGAGACATTTATAATTTTAACAATTTTAAACATCAAATTTCAACAAAAACACAATATAACCAACAACTCCCCGGGCACAGACCCCAGCCAACATGTCAATCAATGCCACCTTCCCCAACCACCCTCTGTCAGTTCTCCTACCCTCACTCATCTCTCCAATGCCCCCCCCCTCCCACCCACCCATGACAGCTTGATTTTTCTCAAAGTTGATGAACGGCTGCCACCTCCAAGCAAACCTCTGCAACGGACCCCTCAAGGCAATTTAATTTCCGAGTCTCTCCACCCTAGTAAGATCCATCTCTTGGCCACCAGGGAGGCAAAGGCCAGGACGTCTGCCTCTATCACCTGCTGGGCTCCCGGTTCTTCGGACACGCTGAAGATCGCCACCTCTGGACTCAGAATCACCATCAGTTTTAATACCTCTGACGTAATGGCAGCAAACCCCAGCCAGAAACCCCTCGGCCTCAGACATGCCCAAAACATATGGACATGGTTCGAAGGACCCCCCCGCACAGCGCCCACACCTATCCACCTGATCAAAGAACTTGCTCATCCGAGCCTCAGTCATGTGTGCCCTGTGAACCACCTTAAACGGTATCAGGCTGAGTATTAACTCTCCTCGGGGCTTCCTCCCATAACCTGGCCTCCAACTCCACACCCAACTCTTCTTCCCACTTTCTCTTCACCTCTCCTATCGGGGCTCCCTCCCACTCCATCAGCTCCTTGTAGATCTGAGACCTTCCCCTCTCCTACTCCTGTTCTCGACACTACCTTATCCTGTCATCCCTGGGGCGGCAGGTGCGTGAAGGTTGGAACCTGCCTCCGCACAAAATCCCTCACCTGTAAATACCGGAACCCATTCCCACCTGGCAACTCAAACTCCTCCTCCAAACTTGGGAAACCCTCATCAATAAAGAGATCCCCAGGGCAGCACGGTGGCACAATGGGTTAGCCCTGCTGCCTCACGGCGTTGAGGTCCCAGGTTCGATCCCGGCTCTGGGTCACTGTCCGTGTGGAGTTTGCACATTCTCCCCGTGTTGCGTGGGTTTCGCTCGCACAATCCAACGATGTGCAGGCTAGGTGGATTGGCCACGCTAAATTGCCCCTTAATTGAAAAAAATTAATTGGGTACTCTAAATTTTTTAAAATATATAAAATAAAGAGATCCCAAATCTCTCGATTCCTGCCCGCAGCCACCTCCGAAACTCCTCAACCAGCCCCCTCGGAGTGAACCGGTGGTTATCACATATCTGTGCCCACACCGACCTCGCCCCTCTAGCCCCATGTGCTGTCTCCACTGTCCCCATACCCTCAGGGCTGCCACTGCTACCGGGTTTGTGGAATACCGAGCTGGCGGGAACAGCAGAGGTGCCTTTAATAGTGCCCCCAAACTAGTGTCCTTACATGACGCCGCCTCCACCCGCTCCCATACCGACCCCTCCAGCACTACCCACTTCCTGACCATCGCAATATTCGCCACCCAGTAGTGGTTAATGAAATTCTGGAGGGCCAGAACCCCCCCCCCAACCCCTGTGGGGTTTTACCCGCCCAAACAAATCCTGAGATCTCTGCATTCACCTTTTTGAAGAGAGCCTTGGGGATAAAAATTGGGAGGCTCTGGAAAACAAACAAAAACCTTGGGAGGACCGTCATTTTAAATGTCTGTACCCGCCCCGCCTGTAACAACGGGAGCACGTCCCACCTTTCAAATTGGGATTTCTTAAAAGACTTCCTGCCTTTTTCAAGCTTGTTGAAAATACAAGCTCCTCCAATGTCTTTTGTTAGTTCAACTATCTTTGAAAACATGAGTTGTTTCGATTTCTGTATAGTTTATTCCAAGAACAATGCAAAATTGTATACTTTTTTGAAATCTCCTTTATAATTATTTCATTTATTGTAATTTTTTTGTCTTTACAACGCTACAAAACCTTTGTTAGAAAACATTTTATTGAAGCATTTATAATTTTAACATTTAAGCATTCTAAACAGAGCGGTCCGACACACAATAACATCACAATAACATACCCAACTTCCCTCCTGCCCTTTTTCCTGACTGCCCGTATATTAGATTTTCTATCCTTATTCTACAATACCATGCCTCCCACCCCCCTCTTCTGCTGACGGTCAGTTTTCCTGAAAGAAGTCGATGAACGGCTGCCACCTCCAAGCGAACCCCTGAATTGAACCTCTTCAGGCGAGCTGAATCTTCTCCAGCCTGCGAAACCCTGCTATATCACTGACCCACGATTTTGGAGGCTCCGAGTCCCTCCATCCCAGCAAAATCCGTCTCCGGGCCACCAGGGAGGCAAAGGCGAAAATGTCAGCCTCTCTCCCCTCCTGGGCCCCCGGATCTTCCGACACCCCAAATATTGCCATCTCTGAACTCGGAGTAACCTTCCAGGACCTCTGACATGACATCCGCAAATCCTTGCCAGAATCCCCTCAGCTTCGGACACGCCCAAAACATATATACACCTGTCCTCCACCTCCTCAAAAAACTTACTCATCTGGGCCATAGTCATATGAGCCCTATCATAGAATTTACAGAGCAGAAGCCATTTGGCCCATCAAGTCGGCACCGGCTCTTGGAAAGAGCACCTGACCCAAGCCCACACCTCCACCCTATCCCAGTAACCCGGCCCAACACTAAGGGCAATTCTGGACACTAAGGGCACTTTATCATGGCCAATCCACCTAACCTGCACATCTTTGGAGGAAACCGGAGCACCTGGAGGAAACCCACGCACACACGGGGAGAACGTGCAGACTCCGCACAGACTTCCACAAACTGGGAATCGAACTTGGGACCCTGGAGCTGCGAAGAAATTGTGCTAACCATGATGCTACCCTGGTGCCAATGGACCACCTTGACTGGATCAGGCTAAGCCTGGCACATGATGAGGATGAATTGAATCTCCTCAAGGCCTTTTCCCATAGTCCGACTTCCAACTCCCCTCCCAACTCTTCCTCCCATTTCCTCTTCACCTCCCCAATTGGGACCCCTTCCCACTCCATCAATTCCTTATATATTTCCGAGACCGTTCCCTCCCCAACTCCTGTTTTTGACATCACCTTATCCTGCAATCCCTTTCGAGGGAAGCTTGGAACCTGCCTCCGGACAAAGTCCCGTACCTGTAGGTACCGAAATCCGTTCCCACCCGGCAACTCAAACTCCTCTAATCTCTCCAGGCTCGGAAAACCCTCTTCAATGAAGCAATCCCCAAATCTCTCAATCACTGCCTGCTGCCACCTCCTAAAGCCCCCGTCCAGCCCTCCCAGAACAAAACGGTGGCTGTCACAGATCGGTGACCACACCGGCGCCCCCTCCAGTCTCATGTGCTGCCTCCATTGCCCCCACACCCTCCGGGCTGCCACTACCACTGGGCTTGTGGAGTACCGAGCCGGTTTCACAGGTCTGGACACAATGCCTCCTTCCCCCTACCCCAAACTTTTATAGGCATCCTCCCCCTACGCTCTGCAGCACAGCTTGCTGCCAGTTGTGGCATACATGGGACACCCTCATTTGAGTCACTGAAAGCATACATTAGCATCATGGAAAAGAATATGCCATAGAATGTTGGCACCAGGATGCAGCCCAGCTTTACCCCACTGCTAATCTTGGAAGTCTGATGTTGCTTCATTGTAATTGACAGAAATGTGCATGTTCTAATGGAAAAAAGAAATGACGCCCAGGAGGGGCTGCTAATGAGATCAAAAGCTATGGTGAGTCTCTGAAGGCAAAACAGAGAGTGGTCTGCACTGCTGGCGGCACTTCTGTACCTGCCAAAGTGAGAAAATAATGTCGACTGTTGATCTGACAGCTCTGAAACCACACTGAGACTCACGGTAGATGCATGACACCAAGGTCTGAGACTTTTGTTTTTGAAATCTCCATTCTATCTATTTGCAACTTTTATTGCAATTTATTTTGTCTTTGAAATGCTACAAAACTATTTAGCAGTTAAATGACTGTATTTTCAGATGTGAAGTGATGACTACGTCAGGAGATAATGAGGTCAAAAATGTTGCTATAAAAGACTCTAACTTTGAACCATGCCTGAAGCAGCAGATTGCACGTAAAGATATGTTTATACAGTTTTGACACTCAGCCATATTTTCTGATATGGAAATAATATGATTCTGCAACGTAACGGAAAACATAAGAAACTGTAGCAAAAGTAGACCATAAAGGCCCCTGGAGCCTGTTCTGCCATTCAACATAATTATGAGTGATCGGCTGCTCAACACTTTCCTGCTGACTCCCATATCCCTTGATTCCCTGAGATATCAAAAGACTGTCTATCCCAACTTTTAATAAACTCAATGATGGAGCAATCCTCGTGGTAGAGAATTTAAAAGATTGGCATATGATGTGGCAGGTCTTTCTAAAAGAGGCAATGGGGGTTCTCATTGGTTCTCCAGCAAGTGGTCAAGACCTCTGTTGCTTCCATATGATTCTATCCATGATGGACCAAATGGCCTCCATCTTTGCCGTAAATATCTATATGTTTCTATGTTTCATCCCAAAAGCTGCTGGTAGGGTAAGCATGCACCTCTTACTTTCACTGTATTCCCACACCACATCCAAACCCTTGTGCCGTTCTCATTTCAGACAGCTAAGAAGTGCAATCTGCCAGACAGTGGAGGAACAGCAAAAAGAGGCTGATGAGCAAGAGAGTGTATGCTGTCAGTCATTGTCACACTTTCAGCTACCACTCCAGATGCTAACACTATGGGCAGGATTTAACTAAACGGCAACAAAGTCCCATAGCGAGCGCGTTTAGCCGCATGTTTTCCGGCGCTTGCAGTGCCAAGAAACACAACCAAATGACACTTACGTTAGATAAGGTGCCTCAGCGAGGAACGCGCAGCCAAGGCTGCACAGCCCCTTTTTGTGCACGGAGAAGTCCCGCTCGCCGGAACTCCTCAGTGTGGCAAGAGATTGGGATGCTATTTTTAAATACATCCCGATTTCTGGAGCTTCCGAAGCGGCCCCCAAGCTGCAACGCACTTTGGGAAAGTCACCAGACCCCCCCCCCCCCCCCCAACATCCACACAGGGCAGCCCTGTCCTGATTGCCACCCTGCAAGCAAAATTACAGCTTGGCACCTTGGCAATGTCAGCCTGGCACCCAGGCAGTGCTACCTGGAGGTAGGGTGGAGGTTCCCGGGTGGCAGTGCCTGGGTGGCACCCTGCTCCAAGGGCATGCGCCTGGGATACCCCCAGGAGTGCCGTTCCATCTGGTCCCCGTTTGTGGAGACCAGTACTGAACGGTGCACGTCCGAGATCTCCGAGGCGAAGGAGAAATATCCCACGCCTCGGGTGCCTCGGGAATCTGCACATTAAAGTGAGACCAGTGTCTCACTTTAAGTGATCCTGCCCACAATGGGCGGGATTTACGTTGCAATGTCTCGCAAGATCATGTTAGATCTCATGAGGTGTTGCAATGCTGGTAGATCCCAGGAGTGGGATCTATCAGTCACGCTGCGCCGTGGTGAGTTGCTTAATGGGCACATCTTGGTTATGAAATCACGCCCAGAATGTAAGTTAGAAGGTCTCCAAGATACATTCTGTACATGGTCAGACACTGGACATGGGTAGCCTGCAGCTAGAGTCCAGAAGGAGAGAAGAGGTGCCACACACCAGAGGTCAGTACCTGTGCTGCTGCAGAGAACTCAGTCGAAGACGTTGGTAGGGCAGACTACAGAAGAAGACTGATGGTAGGTGCAATACAATGCGAAGCTCACCAGAATGCATACATTCAAAGCCAGGGACTATGGAGGAATCTGACACCAACTTGGTAGAGGGTTTTTGCAGAGCTTGGAACCCATCTTTCCAGCTAAGAAGTGGTAACCAACTCCGTAAGCACACTATTATGATGCAAGATCTGATAACCATCTTGCTTGGGAAACCATTATGGCCAATCTGCCCATGTGAAGGCAAGAATTGAAACTTACATAAGAACTCAGAGCAGAATTAGGCGATTCAGCCCCTTGAACCCGCTCTGCCCTTCAATCATGGTTAATCTTCTCTCGGCCTCAACTCCACTTTCCTGCCCGTTCTCCATAACCTTTCAACCCATTACTAATTAAAAATCTGTCTTATCTCCTCAAATTTACTCAAAGTCCTGGCATACACCACACTGAGGAAGTGAATTCCACATATTCACAACCATTTGAGAGAAGTAATTTCTTCTCATCTGTTTTAAATCTACTACCCCTTATTCTATAAATATGACCTCATTCTATATTTCCCCCACAAGAGGAAGCATCTGCTCTACGTCTACTTTGTCAGTACAAAGAACAAAGAAATGTACAGCACAGGAACAGGCCCTTCGGCCCTCCAAGCCCGTGCCGACCATGCTGCCCGACTAAACTACAATCTTCTACACTTCCTGGGTCCGTATCCCTCTATTCCCATCCTATTCATGTATTTGTCAAGATGCTCCTTAAATGTCACTATCGTCCCTGCTTCCACCACCTCCTCTGGTAGCGAGTTCCAGGCACACACTACCCTCTGTGTAAAAAAACTTGCCTCGTACATCTACTCTAAACCTTGCCCCTCTCACCTTAAACCTATGCCCCCTAGTAATTGACCCCTCTACCCCGGGGAAAAGCCTCTGACTATCCACTCTGTCTATGCCCCTCATAATTTTGTAGACCTCTATCAGGTCGCCCCTCAACCTCCTTCGTTCCAGTGAGAACAAACCGAGTTTATTCAACCGCTCCTCATAGCTAATGCCCTCCATACCAGGCAACATTCTGGTAAATCTCTTCTGCACCCTCTCTAAAGCCTCCACATCCTTTTGGTAGTGTGGCGACCAGAATTGAACACTATACTCCAAGTGTGGCCTAACTAAGGTTCTATACAGCTGCAACATGACTTGCCAATTCTTATACTCAATGCCCCGGCCAATGAAGGCAAGCATGCCGTATGCCTTCTTGACTACCTTCTCCACCTGTGTTGCCCCTTTCAGTGACCTGTGGACCTGGACTCCTAGATCTCTCTGACTTTCAATACTCTTGAGGGTTCTACCATTCACTGTATATTCCCTACCTGCATCAATCATCTTTGTGACCTCCTCGAAAAACTCTATCAAGTTAGTGAGACACGACCTCCCCTTCACAAAACCATGCTGCCTCTCACTAATACGTCCATTTGCTTCCAAATGGGAGTAGATCCTGTCTCGAAGAATTCTCTCCAGTAATTTCCCTACCACTGAAGTAAGGCTCACCGGCCTGTAGTTCCCTGGATTATCCTTGCTACCCTTCTTAAACAGAGGAACAACATTGGCTATTCTCCAGTCCTCCGGGACATCACCTGAAGACAGTGAGGATCCAAAGATTTCTGTCAAGGCCTCAGCAATTTCCTCTCCAGCCTCCTTCAGTATTCTGGGGTAGATCCCATCAGGCCCTGGGGACTTATCTACCTTAATATTTTTTAAGACACCCAACACCTCGTCTTTTTGGATCTCAATGTGACCCAGGCTATCTACACACCCTTCTCCAGACTCAACATCTACCAATTCCTTCTCTTTGGTGAATACTGATGCAAAGTATTCATTTAGTACCTCGCCCATTTCCTCTGGCTCCACACATAGATTCCCTTGCCTATCCTTCAGTGGGCCAACCCTTTCCCTGGCTACCCTCTTGCTTTTTATGTACGTGTAAAAAGTCTTTTATCATCTTTAATACCTCAACTAGTTCTCCTCTCATTCTTCTAAACTCTAGGGAGTATAGGTCTAAACTGCTCAATCTCTCTCCATAACGCAAACTCCTCCTCCGTATGTATTGAGGACCATCTACACCAAACCTGCAACAACCCACATGGCCAAAGATGGCACAGTTGCAGCAGTTTCCCCCAAACAAACAACAACATGGATTGCTAGTTCTGTGGACATCTCTGCTGATCCTGCATTGGTTTCTTTGTCTTGAGAGGAGCAATAGAAGACAATGAAATCTCTTAGGACTTAGGACATACTCAAACAAGGAGTAGCCTACCAAGATCCGAAACAGGAGAATGTATAATAGAGAGTAAGAATGGGCAGAATTATTCATCAACTATTTTAGATCTCCAAAGAAAACACATGGAACACACAAACAACTTCCAATAAAAAGCTAAGGAACCAAGGGTCTAGTGAGGAGGAATTGAAGGAAATTAGTATTACTAAAAAACAGTGTTGGAGAAATTAATGGGAATGAAATTAATGGACCTGATAATCTACATCCCAGGGTACTAAAGGAGGTGGACGTGGGAATAGTGGACGTCATCTTCCAAAGTTCTGCAGATTCTGGAACAGTCCCACAGATTGGAGGGTGGCAAATGTAACCCCATTATTTAAGAAAGGAAGAAGGAAACAGAGAATTACACACCGGTTCCGGTTCACCTAACATCAGTCATAGGGAAATTATTATAAAGGAACCGATAACAGGACACTTGGAAAATATTAACGGGATTAGACAAAGTCATCGATTTATGAAATGGAAGTCGTGTTTGACAAACCTACTGGAGTTATTTGAGGACGTAACTAATAGAATAGATCAGGGTGAACCAGTTGATGTGGTGTACTGGGATTTTCAGAAAGGGATCAGTGCTTGGGCCCCAGCCATTCACAATATACATCAGTGATTTGGATGAGGGAACCAAAAGTAGTATTTCTAAGTTTGCTGATGACATGAAACTTGATGGGAATGTGAGTGGTGAGGTGGGTGTTAAGAGGCTTAAAGGTGATATAGACAAGTTGATTGAGTGGGCAGATGCAGTATAACTCGATAGATATGAAGTTATCCACTTTGGATGGAGAAAAAGAATGGCAGAGTATTATTTAAATGGAGATAGATTGGGAAATGTTGACGTACAAAGAGACCTGGGTGTCCTGGTAGACCAGTCACTGAAAGCAAGGATATAGTACAGCAAGCAGTTGGGGAGGCAACTGGTAGGGGGGAACATTAGGTGTCCCTGTATGCTGACGATCATTTGTTGTATATTTCTAACCCGGGTCCCATGGTAGGGGATATAATGGGGTAGCTCAAGCGATTTGGGGCTTTTCCGGGAGATGAATTGAATTTGGAGAAGAGCGAGTGCTTTTGGTTTTCTCTCCAGGGGTGGGAGCTGGCTTAGGAGGAATTGCCATTCTGTGTGACAACAACTCACTTAGGCACCTGGGGGTGCAGGTTGTTCGGAATTGGGTGCAGCTCTGTCAATTGAATTTTAGAAGCATGGTGGCTATGGTCACGGCAGAATTGATATTTTTTTAAATTTGTTTTTATTCAAAATTTTTACAAACCACTACAAAAAGAAAAACAACAAAAAGAAAACAGCAAGAAAACAGAAAACAACCTAACCGTTTAACAATTTAACAAAACAAGGTGGGGTATCTGCCCTTTACTAATGAAATCCATCCACCGCCCAAACCACCCCCCCCCCCCCCCCCCCCCCCCCCCCATCCCCCGGTTTGCTGCTGCTGACCTCCACCTAACGTTCCGCGAGAAAGTCAAGGAACGGTTGCGACCGTCCGGAGAACCCCTGCAAGGACCCTCGCAAGGCAAACTTTATCCTCTCCAGCCTGAGAAACCCCGCCATGTCACTGACCCAAGCCTCTACGCTTGGGGGCTTCGCGTCCCTCCACATTAACAAGAGCCTTCTCCGGGCTACCAAGGAGGCAAAGGCCAGAACTCCGGCCTCTTTCGACTCCTGCACTCCCAGATCGTCTGATACCCCAAATATCGCTATCCCCCAGCTCGGTTTTACCCGAGTATCCAAGACCTTGGACATAGCCTTTGCGAAGCCTTTCCAAAATCCTGTAAGTGCCGGGCATGGCTAGAACATATGGACATGGTTTGCTGGGCTCCCTGAGCACCTCACACACCTGTCCTCTACCCCAAAGAACTTACTCATTCTCGCCCCTGTCATATGCGCCCGGTGCACCACCTTAAACTGAATCAGGCTAAGCCTGGCACAAGATGAGGAGGAATTGACCCTGCCCAGGGCGTCAGCCCACAGGCCCTCATCCAGCTCCTCACCCAGCTCCTCCTCCCACTTGCGCTTCAGCTCCTCCACCGCGGCCTCCTCCGCTTCCTGCAGCTCCTGATATATTTCCGATGTCTTGCCATCCCCTACCCACACGCCCGAGACCACCCTATCCTGTATCCTCCAGGCAGGCAGCAGCGGGAATTCCCCGACCTGCCTCCTCACAAACACCCTAACCTGCATGTACCTAAAGGTACTCCCCAGGGGTAGCCCAAATTTCTCCTCCAGCGCCCTCAGACTAGCAAAAGTCCCATCAATGAACAAGTCCCCCATCCTTTTGATACCCGCCCTGTGCCAACTTAGAAACCCCCCGTCTATTCTACCCGGAATGAACCTGTGAATGTTCCCTATCGGGGCCCAGACTGAAGCCCTTGCCTCCCCCCTGTGCCGTCTCCACTGCCCCCAGATCCTCAATGTCGCCACCACCACCGGGCTTGTGGTATATCGCGTCGGCGGAAGCGGCAACGGTGCCGTTATCAGTCCCCCAAGCTAGTATCTTTACAAGACGCCACCGCCCATGGTGGCAGATTTGTTGAGGTGGGAGAACCTCCCCCTATCATTGGCAGGCCAGGTGCAGGCGGTAAAGCCTAATATCTTGCGGAGGTTTTTACTTTTTTATTTCTGTGCTTACCAGTCTTGTTCATAGTAACTTCATTTGAAGCCTACTTGTGACAATAAGCGATTTTCATTTCATTTTTGCCAAAGATATTTCTTATGGGGGTGGAACGGTTGATTTTGTCGTTTGTATGGGCGGGTAAGGTGGCAAGGACTCGGAAGACAGTGCAGGGTCGAAGCTGATGCCGGTTCAAGAGAATCATGTGTTTGAGCCGTCGAGACTGGATGCTAGGTTTTGGGGGTGGGTGGGGCGAAGGGTGTTGGAAATGAAGGACTTATTTTTGGAAAGGCGGTTTGCGAGTTTGTGGAGTTGTCGGAAAAGTTTGGGATTCCACGGAGGGGGGCATCATGTTGCCGATTTATGTGAAGATTTTGGAGAATGATACTACGTTGCTGAAGGGGGTTAAGGCTAAGTGGGAGGAGGAGCTGCAGTGGCATTGGAGGAGGGGTTGTTGTGAGGTGTTGCGGAGGGTGAATGAATAAACCTAGTGTGCAAGGCCGGGGTTAATACAATTAAAGGTGATGCACAGGGCGCACCTCAGGAAGACGAGGATGAGCCAGTTGTTTGAGGGAGTGGAGGACACTTACGAGTAGTGTGGGAGAGGTCTGGCTAACCATGTTCTGGTCCTGCCTGAAGTTGGAGACATTTTGAGGGTTGTTTTTCAGCACCACATCAGTGATCTTGCAATTGGATTTGGAACCCAGACCCCTGGGAGCCATATTTGGGGTATTGGATTTGCCGGAGCTGCAGACGGGAGCCGGGGCAGACGCTTTTGCCTTTGCCTCACTGATTGCTTGCAGGAGGATCCTGTTGGGGTGGAGGTCAGCCCTCCGTCCAGTGCCTAGGTACGGTTTGAGGACCTGATGGAGTTTTGTATTTGGAGAAGTTTAGTTTACCTTGAGGGGGGCGATTGAGGGGTATCACAAGAGATGGGGTATGTTTATTCTTCATTTTAAAGAGTTGGTTACCGTCAGCTGCTGGGGGGAGGGGATGGGGGGTGGGGGCTGCTATCATTTGAGTTTTTTGGTGTGTTGGTTGGTAGAGTGGGTGGGTTGTTCTTGTTGTTTTGCACTGTTTTATTTTATGTATAAATGTCAAAAAACGAATAAAAATATCTTCCAAAAAAAAAGGAAGGCAAATGGTATGTTGGCATTCATTGCAAGAGGACTGGAGTACAGGAAAGGATGCTTTACTGCAGCTGTACATGGTCTTGGCAAGACCAGACCTGGAGTAGTATGTGCAGTCTTGGCCTCTTTATCTAAGAATGGGTATGCTTGCCATTGAAGAAATGCAGCAATGGTTCACCAGACTGATTCCTGGGGTGACAGGACTGTCGTATTTGGAGAGATTGGGTGGCTTGGGCCTATATTAAATGGAATTTAGAAGAATGTGAGGAGATCTAATTGAAGTGTATATAATTCTGACAGGACTGGACAGACTGTAGTCGTGGTACACATTGGTACAAACGACATAGGTAAAAAAAAGGGATGAGGTCCCAAAAGCAGAATACAGGGAGCTAGGAAGGAAGTTAAGAAAACGGACCTCAAAGGTAGTGATCTCAGGATTACTACCAGTGCCACGTGCTAGTCAGAGTAGAAATGACAGGATATATAGGATGAAAACGTGGCTGAAGAGATGGTGTCAGGGGGAGGGTTTCAGATTCCTGGGGCATTGGGGCCGGGTCTGCGGGAGGTGGGACCTGTACAAACTGGATGGGTTACACCCGGGCAGGACTGGAACTGATGTCCTAGGGGGGCTATTTGCTAGAGCGGTTGGGGAGGGTTTAAACTAATATGCCAGGGGGATGGGAACCTATGCAAGGAGTCAGAGAAAGAGAGAGCAAGGACAAAAGTAAAAGATAGAAAAGTGAATAAAGAGGTGGAGAAACCAAGGACAAAATCCAAACAGGGCAGAAGAGAAAAATATTGGGAGCAAGACAAACTTTGTGAAAAAGACAAACTTAAAGGCTCTGTGCCGTAATGCACAGAGCATTTGCAATAAAGTGGATGAACTAATCGCACAAATAGAAGTGAATGGGTATGATATAGTCGGGATTACGGAGACATGGCTGCAGGGTGAACAGGGATGGGGTCTGAATGTCCAGGGCTATTCAGTATTTAAGAAAGATAGGCATAAAAGAAAAGGTGGTGGCGTGGCACTGCTGGTTAAAGAGAAAATTAACACAATAGTGAGAAAGGATATCAGCTCTGACAATGTGGAATCTGTATGGGTAAAGTTGAGAAATACGAAGGGACAAAAAGCATTAGTGGGCGTCATATATAGACCCCCAAACTGCAGTGGTGAGGTTGGGAACGGCATTAAACAAGAAATTAGAGATGCACGTAACAAGGGAATATCGGTGATCATGGGTGATTTTAATCTTAACATAGATTGGGCAAATCAAATTCGCCACAATGCCGTAGAGGAGGAATTCCTGGACTGTATACGGCATGGTTCTCTTGACCAATATGTGGAGGAACCAACTAGAGAGCAGGCCATCTTCGACTGGGCACCATGCAATGAGAAGGGAATCAGTGCCAATCTGGCTGTACGAGACCCCTTGGGGATGAGCGACCATAACATGATAGAATTTTTTATCAAGATGGAGAGTGAAGTAGTTGATTCGGAGACAAGGGTACTGAATCTTAACAAAGGGAACAATGAGGATATGAGGCGTGAGTTGGCCTTGATAGATTGGGGAGAGTTACTTAAAGGGATGACAGTGGATAGACCATGGCAAACATTCAAGAAATGCATGGAGGAACTACAGCAACTGTTCATTCCTGTCTGGCACAAAAGCTAAGTTGGTAAGGGGGCCAATCCATGGCTTACAAAGGAAATTAGAAATTGTATCCGAGACAAGGAAGAAGCATGCAGATTGACCAAGAAAAATGATAGGTCAGAGGATTGGGAGCAGTTTAGAATTCAGCAAAGAAGGACGAAGGGATTGATTAAGAAGGGGAAAGTACAGAACGAAGGAAGACTGATACTAAGGGTTTCTACAGATATGTGAAGAGAAAGAGATTGGTAAAGAGAAATGTAGCCCCCCTACAGACAGAAACAGGGGAATGCATAATAAGGGACAAAGAAATGGCTGAGCAATTGAATACATACTTTGGTTCTGTCTTCACAAATGAGGACACAAATCAGATCCCAGAAATGTTGGAGAATGAAAGGTTTAGTGAGAGGAAAGAACTGAGGGAGATGAACATTAGTAGAGAAATGGTGCTGGGAAAGCTGATGGGATTGAAGGTGGATAAATCCTCAGGGCCTGAGAATCTGCATCCCAGAGTGCTTAAGGAGGTGGCTCTGGAAATAGTGGATGCATTGGTGGTCATCTTCCAGGATTCTACAGACTCTGGAACTGTCCCTGCAGATTGGAGGGTAGCTCACGTCACTCTGATATTCAAAAAGGGAGGTAGAGAGAAAGCAGGGAATTATAGATCTGTAAGCCTAACATCGGTAGTGGGGAAAATGCTTGAATCCATTATCAATGACTTTATAGCGGAACATTTAGAAAGCAGTGGCAGGATCAGTCAGAGTCAGCATGGATTTATGAAGGGAAAATCATGCTTGAAAAGTCTGTTGAAATTCTTTGAAGAGGTAACCCGTACAGTCGACAAGGGGGAGCCAGTCGATGTGGTATATTTGGACTTTCAGAAGGCGTTTGACAAAGTCCCGCATAAGAGATTATTGTGCAAAATTAAAGTGCATGGGGTTGGGGGAAATGTATTGAGGTGGATAGAAAACTGGTTGGCAGAGAGGAAACAAAGAGTAGGGATTAATGGGTCCTTTTCAAATTGGCAGGCAGTAACTAGTGGGGTACCACAGGGATCGGTGCTGGGACCCCAGCTATTCACAATATATATTAATTATTTGGATGAGGGAAGAAAATGTAACATCTCAAAGTTTGTAGATGATACCAAATTAGGTGGGAGGGTGAATTGTGACGAGGATGCAGGGATCCTGCAGCAAGATCTGGACAGGTTGGGCGAGTGGGCAAACCAATGGCAGATGCAGTATAATTTGGGTAAGTGTGAGGTTATTCATTTTGGAAGCAAAAACAGTAAGGCAGATTACTACCTGAATGGTTGTAAATTGGGAGAGGGGAGTGTGCAGCGGCACCTGGGTGTCCTTGTGCACCATTCGCTGAAGGTAAGCATGCAGGTGCAGCAGGCGGTAAAGAAGGCTAATGGTATGTTGGCCTTCATTGCGAGAGGTTTAGAGTATAGAAGCAGGGATGTGTTGCTGCAATTGTACAGGGCCTTGGTGAGGCCACACTTGGAGTATTGTGTGCAGTTTTGGTCTCCTTCTCTGAGGAAGGATGTTCTTGCTCTCGAGGGAGTGCAGCGAAGGTTTACCAGACTGATTCCAGGGATGGCGGGATTGTCATATGAGGAGAGATTGATTAGGTTGGGATTGTTCTCGCTGGAGTTCAGAAGAATGAGGGGGGATCTCATAGAGACTTATAAAATTCTAACAGGACTAGACAGGGTAGATGTAGGAATGATGTTACCAATGATGGGTGTGTCCAGAACCAGGGGTCACAGTCTGAGGATTCAGGGTAAACCATTTCGGATAGAGATAAGGAGATACTTCTTCACACAAAGAGTGGTGAGCCTGTGGAATTCATTACCACAGGAAGTAGTTGATGCTAAAACTTTGAATATATTCAAGAGGCGGCTAGATATAGCACTTGGGGAGAATGGGATCAAAGGCTATGGGGAGAAAGCAAGATTAGGCTATTGAGTTGGATGATCAACCATGATCGTCATGAATGGCGGAGAAGGCACGAAGGGCCAAAAGGCCTCCTGCTCCTATCTTCCATATATCTATGTATCTAAGACTGGATTCTGGGATGTAGTTTCCTCTGGCTTGGTGGGTGGGGGGGGGGGGGTCGGTCTGGAACAAGGGGTCATAGTCTTTAAATACAGGGAAAGTCATTTGGGACTGAGGAGAAATCTCTTCACTCAGAAGGTGGTGAACCTGTGGAATCCTTGACCATGGAAGGATTTGGAGGCCAAGTAACTGAAATGATTTAAGAAGGAAATAGATAGATTTCTAGACTCTAAAGGTGTCAAGGGTATGGGAGAGCACAAGAGTATCGTGCAGAGGGACAGGACCATCCATGATTAAATCGAATGGCTGAGTAGGCTTGAAAGGCCAAATGGCCTACTCATCCTGTTTTCTAGGTTTCTATCACGTGACAGGAGCTGAGACAGACAAATTATATCAAAAACACTTTACTGAAACATTTACCAATTGTTTAAATAGCTTAATTGCCATTGATGGGGATGAGAAAATATCAGCCATGATCAAATGGTGGAGCAGACTCGATGGGCCGAGTGGCCTAATTTGGCTCCTATGTCTTATGGTCTTATGGAATGGACACCTACAAAGGAAACCGCGCCAATATAAATGATGAGCTTTTGGCCGAGGCTGGATGCTTAGATATCCATTTTATTTCTGTACAATAAGCACACCTCGATGAATTTTTCTTGGCCACGTTCTTCCCTTTCTACAGAATTTTCCATTCCCACCATTATACTTGAGTCTGTGAATAATTATACCCACAGAATTTGATTGTTATTGATATTTTACTATTCTGGCAGAATTAGTATAATTTCTTTTTTAAAATAAATTTAGAGTACCCAATTCATTTTTCTAATTAAGGAGCAATTTAGGGTGGCCAATCCACCTACCCTGCACATCTTTGGATTGTGGGGGCGAAACCCACGCAACAGGGGGAGAATGTGCAAACTCCACACGGACAGTGACCCAGAGCCGGGATCAAACCTGGGATCTCGGCGCCGTGGGGCAGCAGTGCTACCACTGCACCACCGTGCAGTGTAAACCCCGAATTAGTATAATTTCTTAACCAGTTAGAACTGATTTACACCATGAGATTCCTATAGATGGCAGCATTACTCAACCAGGATTATATCCTTGCATTAAATAATTCTCAAAACAATGCAACTTTGAAATAGACGGAACTTTAATTACAATGTAAATTTACAACACTTTATACATAGGTTAGTTTTTTTCTCAAATTTGAAATTCATGTATTTCAGCTTTTGAAATCAGTATATCAGTTTATGGAGTGATGTAACTAAGTTGCTTGTTTGCTTCATTTTCCCATTTATCTTTATTCTGTTAAAATTTTATTTAAAGGCTTTCTGATTTTAATAAAGCCGATACTGTAGCAGTTTCACAGATCATTCAGTCATGTTAAAGAAAGATTGTCACCCTGATAAAGGAGCATATGATCCCTTCCTCATTTCCCCCCTTCCTGTCTTGTAGCTGGGAACTAATACAGTGTTATGTTCTAATCACCAAATTCTCTTCTAGTTTTCTGTGCCTGAGATGGTGGGACAGCAATTGTGTGAAGGGGTGAAGTCATGGAGGGGTTTGAATAAGAGGATGAGAATCTTAGAATCTAGCTGTAGGTGGACCAGTGCAGGCAAGCACAGCACTAAAAGGTGAATAGGCTTGCTGCGAGTTAGGATACAGGCAACAGAGTTTTGGATGAGCTGAAGTTATTGAGGGTGTAAAGTGAGGACAGGCCTGAATCTTTTTGTAATAGCCAAGTTTTAAATGTAAGGGGTTCAATTCCAGCCTCGGTTGGCTGTGTGGAGTTTGCACTTTCTCCCCGTGTCTGTGTGAGTTTTCTCCTGGAGCTCCGCTATCCTCCTACAGTCCAAAGATGTGCAGGTTAGGTGGGGTGACTGGGTTGTGGAGATAGGGTGGAGGTGTGGATATGATATTCTTTCCAAAGGCTGGTGCTTTTAGATGTATTTACCTGATAACAAACAGTAGGGGGCAATACAGTACTTTTCCTTTGCAATGGAACGTGGAGTGAACATACATGTTTTCAAGAAATAATACCTATAGATGTTCCCATTTCCATGTAGTTCTCAAGTTAGAAGGCCCAGATTTATAAGATTTAGTCTCATCTGTTTCATAAATGCTGCCTTTTACCAACAATCTACAAGAAAGTAGCATCCACACTACCTTCCCCAATTGTGTGGCCAAGCTTAAGAAAAAAGTAGAACAGAAACCCTGAGTTGTACATTTACAGGTTGAAGCCCATTTTAGAATTTTGATGTGGAAACTAAATTTTCACTCCAGTGCTGCACTAAGGGTGCTGTGTGGTTGGGGGCTGTTGGTTTTCTGATGAAATATCTAACAGAGATACCCATTTGGCTGCTTAAGTAGATGTTAAAGATCACATTTGAATTAACTGAAGAAGAGCAAGGGCGATATTAATGGGAAATGTTATTTTCTCAGCCAAAAACTTGCTCTGGACAAAATTGCTGCCATATTGCCTAAATAACAATAGTAAGAAGTAATTAACTACGTAAAATGTTTTGAGATGATTCTGAGAACTGTAATAAGACATTATATAAATGCAAATCTTTTTCAATTTAACATCTCTAATCCTTTTGACCTTTTCATCTGCGCACATGCACAATTCCTCAAATCAAAAGTTCCTCTTCTCGACTGATCCTCCCCTGACCTATGTCAGAGATTTTAAAGAGGAAAATAAATATGTAAAAATGGAATGAAGTCAATGACAATAACAAATATAATGTGACCTTGATTATCCATGCTCTTACGAGCCACATGCTGATCATCTGTGAAAAAGCTGTCAGACGTGGACCAGTTGTGGTGAATGTATTACGGCAACCATTCACCACTGTATTACATTACATTACATTGGACTATGTGGGCTCTGCCTATGGACCATTGTATTACATTACATTACATTGTATCATGTTGGTGGCCTTGTGGGCTCCGCCAATGGCTCTGTCCCCCCGGGGGAGGTATATAGATCTGCTGCCCTGCAGGCGGCTCTCAGTGCAGAGCAGTCACAGGCAGGCACAGTTCCAGCTGATTAAAACCACTGTTCACTTCAACTCTCCGTCTCGGGTGAATTGATGGTCGCATCACCAGTAAACCGGTAAAACTGAAGACCAGTATGATTCAGGGCTGGCCAGAGTTCGAGTAGCATCACATCTGGGTCAGGAAGGGAGTAGGCATTGGTCCCAGTTGAAAATAAATCCATAATTGCTCCCCTACCTATTCATTTCTGTGAGACATATTCTGTTAATTGAGAATTTTGTAGAGAACTTCAATGTAAATGATCACAGAAATGCAAAATATCACCTACTACTTTACCCATTTTTCATCGCCTTTGATACAAAGTTAATTTTATTTTTTTAAACTTTGTACTATCTGTAAGAAGTCATCCGCAATCTCAGGAATTAATATATATATATATTTTAATATTTTTATTGGACTTTTAACATTTTATATCAAACTTACAAAACCAATATATGTATCAACAAAAGAAAAAATTCCAAATGACAACCATAACAATAACAGAAACACAACTCAAACAACCCATCCCTCTAACAGCTAATAGTGACCAATTCCTTAAAGTAAAATATGAAAGGCCGCCATCAATGGTAGAACCCATTAATTGACCCCCTTACAGTGAACTTGACCTTTTGAGGTACAGAAGCTTCATCAAATCACCTAGCCACACTGGGGCACTAGGTGGCGTTGCCTGCCTCCAACTCAGCAGAACTCGCCGCCGAGCAATCAATGAGTCAAATGCCAGGGCAGCAGGGCAGCACGGTAGCATAGTGGATAGCACAATTGCTTCACAGCTCCAGGGTCCCAGGTTTGATTCCCGGCTTGGGTCACTGTCTGTGCGGAGTCTGCACATCCTCCCCGTGTGTGCGTGGGTTTCCTCCGGGTGCTCCGGTTTCCTCCCACAGCCCAAAGATGTGCAGGTTAGGTGGATTGGTCATGTTAAAATTGTCCTGAGTGTCCAAAATTGCCCTTAGTGTTGGGTGGGGCTACTAGGTTATGGGGATAGGGTGGAGGTGTGGGCTTCGGTAGGGTGCTCTTTCCAAGAGCCGGTGCAGACTCGATAGGCCGGAATGGCCTCTTTCTGCCCTGTAAATTCTATGAAATCCGACCCCGCACACGTCCTGAACTCCAGCTGGTCCAACATCCCAAATACAGCTACTAATGGACAGGGCACTAAATCAACATTTAGGATTGCCGATATGCTAAAGAAAGACCCCCAAAAAACCCCAGCTTGGGACAGGATCAGAACATGTGCATGTGGTTCACAGGCCCCCTTGAACACCGCTCGCACCGATCTTCAACCCCTGCAAAAAAATCAACTCATTCTGCATTGGTGAGGTGCATCCTAAACATCGTCCTTGAGCTGGATCAAGCTCCACCTTATACAGGATGATGTAGCATTCACCCTGCGGAGGGATGTTATACATCCTCGTCCAAAATTGTTTGCAAGTCCTCCTCCAACCTGGCCTTCACCTGTTCTACCGAAACTTGCTCCCCCGGCCAAGGGAACCACGGTAGCATAGTGCTTAGCACTATGGCTACACAGCGCCAGGGTCCCAGGTTCGATTCTCGACTTACTGTCTGTGCGGAGTCTACACGTTCTCCCCGTGTCTGCGTGGGTTTCCTCCCACAAGTCCCGATAGACGTGCTGTTAGGTAATTTGGACATTCTGAATTTTCCCTCCGTGTTTCCAAACAGGCGCCGGAATGTGGTGACTTGGGGCTTTTCACAGTAACTTAATTGCAGTGTTACATAGAATTTACAGTGCAGAAGGAGGCCATTCGGCCCATCGAGACTGCACCAGCTCTTGGAAAGAGCACCCAACCCAAGGTCAACACCTCCACCCTATCCCCATAACCCAGTAACCCCACCCAACACTAAGGGCAATTTTGGACACTAAGGGCAATTTATCATGGCCAATCCACCTAACCTGCACATCTTTGGACTGTGGGAGGAAACCGGAGCACCCGGAGGAAACCCACGCACACACGGGGAGGATGTGCAGACTCCGCACAGACAGTGACCCAAGCCGGAATCGAACTTGGGACCCTGGAGCTGTGAAGCAATTGTGCTAACCACAATGCTACCGTGCTGCCCCCCGTGCTGTTAATGTAAGTCTACTTGTGACAATAAAGATTATTATAAGATCCATCCATATATCCCGGACGTGCTACCCTCTTTCGACCCCCTCCAATAAAGTGGGCAGCATGCTATCAAGAATGTTGGAAATGTCCGCTGAACAAAGTCTTGTAACTGAAGTACAGGAACCGTATTCTTCAACTCCTCCAAGCTGGCAAACCACCTCTCTAGAAACAAATCCCTCACCCTCTCCAGTCCCTTACCTTTCCACTCCCCAAATGTGGTTTTCAATTTCGCCAGCTCAAACAAATGATTCCTATAGATAGGAGCCCATCTTGGCACTGCCTCGTTGCCACCATATTTGCAAAGTAGAGATGACCACCGGGTTCGATACATATTCACCGGAGCAAACAGCAGAGATGCCGTCACCAGCGCCTCCAAGCTAGACCCTATGCACGACCCCAACTCCATCCGCACCCAGGTAGCTTCCTGGTCACCATACCATCCACCCTACACCTTGGAAATAAAAATATTGATGACAATGTGTACTCAGGTGACATAGCCCATATTATCTATAGGAATTTAAAATACAAAGAATTTAACGTGTCCAATGTAGTTGGGTCCATTTTTTTCCATTTTGTTTTTGATTTGCTATATTAGAATTGATATTCTGGGAAAAGCTTTGCAGCGTAGCTTTCAAAGGAAAGACATGCTTCCAGTTGAATTTGGCGCATTGCAATCCACATATTCATTGAATTTATTCAAGGCAGCGTTGGACAGATTTTTGATAGACAAGAGAGTTAAGGGAGGTGGACAGCAAAATAGAGTTGAGACCGTAACCAGTTCAGCCAAGATCTTATTGGATGGCCTATTGCTACTCCTAAGTCCTATGTCCCTGTATGTTTATTCCTAATTATTGCAAACTCTGAGTGAGATACCCTATGGAGTTAACCAAAATGTCAGGTGTGTTCAGCCAAACTCTAGACCATGCTTTACAAGTATCGGATGAGTTTGAAAACAATCTTAATTTTGAACCAAGTAAGGAAAATTGAAATTAAAGTAAGTATTTGTTTTTCAATTGGTTTATCAATGGCTTTACTGGATATGATATTTTCTCTACATTAGGAACTACTTGCAGAATAAACTCATGGGAAAGATCAGAATCAAATGCTTTTATATTTCCAGTAATAATGTTCAAATTTTCCAACAAAATTTTTAACAAAACCCCCCCCAATAACAAAAAGAAAGAAACGCAAACACAACAGTCAAAAATTATACAAAACTTTTACATTGGGTTTCCCCATATGCAGTAACCCCCCATATGACATTCAAAGATATCCATAGGTAAACCCCCCCCCCCACCCACCCGAATTCCCCCCCCCCCCCCGCCCCTGGGCTGCTGCTGCTGCTGACCTCCTCCTAACGCTCCGCGAGATAGTCTAGGAACGGTTGCCACCGTCTGAAGAACCCCTGCACAGACCCTCGTAAGGCAAACTTTATCCTCTCCAGCTTAATGAACTCTGCCATATCATTTATCCAGGCTTTCACCCTGGGGGGCTTCGCGTCCTTTCATAATAACAAGATCCTCCGCCGGGCTACCTGGGACGCAAAGGCCAGGATACCGGCCTCTTTCGCCTCTTGCACTCCCGGCTCGTCCGTTACCCCAAATAGTGCCAACCCCCAACTTGGCTTGACCTGGACTTTCACCACCTTGGACATAGTCCTCACGAAACCCCTCCAAAACCCATCCAGTGCCGGGCACGACCAGAACATGTGGACGTGATTCGCCGGGCTTCCCGAGCACCTCCCACCTCTGTCCTCCACCTCAAAGAACCTACTCAACCTCGCCCCTGTCATATACACTCTGTGAATAACCTTGAATTGTATTAGGCTGAGCCTGGCACAAGAGGAGGAAGAATTAACCCTACTCAGGGCATCAACCCACAGACCCTCATCTATCTCCTCCCCAAGCTCCTCCTCCCACTTGCCCTTTAACTCCTCTACCGAGGCCTCCCCCTCTTCTTTCAGCTCCTGGTAGATCGCCGAAACCCTGCCTTCTCCAACCCATACACCCAAAATCACCCTGTCCTGAGTCCCCTGCGCTGGGAGCAGCGGGAATTCCCTCACCTGCCGCCTCACAAACGCCCTCACTTGCATACACCTGAAAGCATTTCCCGGGGGCAACCCAAATTTCTCCTCCAGCGCCCCCAGGCTCGCAAACGTCCCATCTATAAACAAGTCCCCCATTCTTCTAATCCCTGCCCGATGCCAGCTCCGAAATCCCCCAACCATCCTTCCCGGGACGAACCGATGGTTCCCCCGAATCAGGGACCAAACCGAGGCTCCCACCTCACACTTGTGTCGTCTCCACTGCCCCCAGATCTTCAACGTCGCCGCCACCACCGGACTCGTGGTGTACCTTGTCGGCGAGAGCGGCAGCGGTGCCGTCACCAGCGCCCTCAGGCTCGTGCCCAAACAGGACGCCATCTCTAACCTCTTCCATGCCGCCTCCTCTCCGTCCATTACCCACTTACGGATCATTGCCACATTGGCTGCCCAATAATAGTCGCACAAATTCGGCAGAGCCAGCCCTCCCCTGTCCCTCCTACGCTCCAGAAACATCCTCTTTACCCTCGGGGTCTTATTTGCCCACACAAAATCCATGATGCTCCTACCTACCCGTTTGAAAAAGGCCTTGGGAATCATAAATGGGAAGGCACTGGAACACAAAGAGAAACCTCGGGAGGACCATCATTTTAACTGACTGTACCCTGCCCGCTAGCGAGAGTGGCTGCACATCCCATCTTTTGAAATCCTCCTCCATCTGCTCCACCAACCGCGTCAAATTGAGTTTGTGCAGGGCCCCCCAACTCCCAGCCACCTGGATCGCTAAGTACCGAAAGCTCCTTTCCACCCTCTTCAACGGCAGGTCGTCTATCCCCCTTCCCTGGTCCCCTGGATGCACCACAAAGAGCTCACTTTTCCCGACATTAAGCTTATACCCCGAGAAGTCCCCAAACTCCCTAAAGATCCGCATGACCTCCGCCATCCCCTCCACTGGATCTGCCACATACAGCAACAGGCCATCCGCATACAGCGACACCCGATGTTCCTCTCCCCCTCGGACCAGTCCCCTCCATTTCCTGGACTCCCTTAGTGCCATGGCCAGAGGTTCAATTGCCAATGCAAACAGCAGGGGGAACAGGGGGCACCCCTGCCTCGTCCCTCGGTACAGCCGAAAGACTCTGACCTCCGCCGATTCGTAGCCACACTCGCCACCGGGGCTCTAAATAGCAATCTGACCCAGCTGATGAACCCCTCCCTGAACCCAAATCTCCGCAACACCTCCCAAAGATACTCCCACTCCACCCGGTCGAAGGCCTTCTCCGCGTCCAGAGCCGCCACTACCTCCGCTTCTCCCTCCACCGAGGGCATCATAATCACATTGAGGAGCCTCCGCACATTAGTGTTTAGCTGCCCGCACTTTACAAATCCCGTCTGGTCCTCATGAATCACCCCCGGGACACAGTCCTCAATTCTCGTAGCCAGCACTTTTGCCAGCAACTTAGCATCCACATTGAGGAGCGAGATCGGTCTATACGACCCACACTGCAGTGGGTCGTTGTCCCGCTTCAGGATCAGAGAGGTCAGCACCCCGGACATTGTCGGGGGCAAGGTCCCCCCCTCCCTTGCCTTATTGAAAGTCCTCACTAACAACGGGCCTTGCAGGTCCACGTATTTCCTGTAAAACTCGACCGGGAACCCATCTGGCCCTGGGGCCTTCCCCGCCTGCATGCTCCCCAATCCTTTAACCAGCTCCTCCAGCCCAATTGGCGCCCCCAAACCAGTCACCTCCTGCTCCTCCACCCTCAGGAACCTCAGCTGATCCAAAAATCGTCACATCCCCTCTTCCCCCGCTAGGGGCTCAGATCTGTACAGGTCCCCACAGAAGTCCCTAAATACCTAATTTATTCTCACCGCTCTCCGCACCGTATTCCCCCCCGCTATCTTTAAATCCACCTATCTCCCTCACTGCCTCCCTCTTACGAAGCTGGTGTGCCAGCATCCGACTGGCGTTCTCCCCATACTCATACGTCGCCCCCTGCGCTTTCCTCCACTGTGCCTCTGCTTTCCCTGTGGTCAACAGGTCGCATTCCTTCTGGAGGTTCCACCACTCCCTGAGTAGTCCCTCCTCGGGGGCCTCTACATGTCTCCTGTCTACCCTTAAGATCTCCCCCACCAACCTCCCCCTCTCCCTCCACTCTCTCTTCTCCCTGTGGGCCCTAATGGAGATTAGTTCTCCCCTGACCACCGCCTTCAACGCCTCCCAGACTACCCCCACCTACACCTCCCCATTGTCATTGGCCTCCAAGTATCTTTCAATGCACCCCCGCACCCGCCTGCACACCTCCTCATCCGCCAATAATCCCACATCTAGACGCCACAGCGGGCGCTGGTCCCTCTCCTCTCCTAACTCCAGCTCCACCCAGTGTGGGGCGTGGTCTGAGATGGCTATGGCCGAATACTCCGTTCCCTCCACTTTCGGGATTAGTGCCCTACTCAAAATTTAAAAATCTATCCGGGAGTAGGCTCTATGGACGTGGGAAAAGAATGAAAATTCCCTGGCCAGTGGCCTGACAAACCTCCATGGATCCACTCCCCCCATCTGGTCCATAAACCCCCTAAGCACCTTGGCCGCAGCCGGCCTCTTACCCGTCCTGGACCTAGAGCGATCCAGTGCTGGGTCCAGCACCGTGTTGAAATCCCCCCCCCCCCCCCCCCCCGCCCCATTATCAAGCTTCCTACCTCCAGGTCCGGAATCCGACCCAGCATGCACTTCATAAATCCGGCATCATCCCAGTTCAGGGCATATACGTTTACCAGTACCACCCGCACCTCCTGCAACCTACCACTCACCATCACATATCGACCTCCATTATCTATTACAATATTCATTGCCTCAAACGACACCCGCTTCCCCACCAGTATTGCAACCCCTCTGTTCTTCGCATCCAACCCTGAATGAAAGACCTGCCCTACCCATCCCTTTCTCAGCCTAACCTGATCTGCCACCTTCAAATGTGTCTCCTCGGGCATAGCCACGTCTGCCTTCAGTCCCTTTAAGTGCGCGAACACACGGGCCCTCTTGACTGGCCCGTTCAGGCCCCTCGCATTCCAAGTTATCAGCCGGATTGGGGGGCTGCTCACCCCCCCCCCCCCCCGGACTAGCCATCTCCTTTTCTAGGCCAGCCACGTGCCCGCGCCTCCCGCACCCCCCAGTCCCCCAGACGGCGGACCCCCACCCCGACCACCTCTCCTACTTCCAGCTCCCCTTTGGCCAATGCAGCAGCAACCCTATACCCCCTCTCCCCCCTCCCCCCGCTAGATCCACATCTAGCCCTTTTGCTCCCCCCATAACACTCCCATAAGTCAGCTGACCCCGGCCTCTCCCACCATTCCATCGACCCCCTCCAGTGTGAGAATCCCCCCTCCCCCTCCCTGGCGGTCAGTGTGCGCTCCTCTCCAGCACCGCCCACCCCCCCCCCCGGCCCTCACACCCCGTCCTTCCCTAGCGCGGGAAAAAGCCTGCGCTTTCCTGAGCCGTCCCCGCCCCCTCTGGCGCAGCTCCTTTTGCGGCCTTGCCCCAATTCCCCATCCCCGGGCCTCCACTCCCCCTATTCCTTCATGGGGGTCTTCCCGTCCAACACCGACGCCCACACTCTCCCACAGTCTCCCCGTCAAATCCCTCCACCCATCCCCATCCAGCACCCAAACCAGAGGAACATTCCCTAAATGTAATAAACACCATATACACAGTAAACATCCCCCCACAACAAACCCTCAATTTGAGTCCAACTTTTCAGTCCGTATAAAGCTCCATGCCTCATCAGGCGTTTCGAAATAGTGGTGCCGATCCTGGAACGTGACCCACAATCGCGCTGGCTGCAGCATACCGAACTTCACCCCCTTCCGATGGAGCACCGCCTTAGCCCGATTGAAACCCGCTCTCTTCTTAGCCACCTCTGCACTCCAGTCCTGGTAGATTCGGATCTCTGCCTTCTCCAACCTGCTGCTCCGCTCTTTCTTGGCCCATCTCAGGACACACTCTCTGTCCCTGAAGCGGTGAAACCTCACCACTACAGCCCTTGGCGGCTCGTTGGCCTTGGGTCTCCTTGCTAGTACCCGGTGAGCCCCATCTAGCTCCAGAGGCCTCGGGAAGGCTCCCGCGCCCATCAGCGAATTGAGCACTGTGCTCACATATGCCCCAGCATCGGGCCCCTCCACTCCTTCAGGGAGACCCAGAATCCGAAGATTCTTCCTCCTCGACCTATTCTCCAGGTCCTCAAATCTTTCCACCCACCTCTTGCGCAGCGCCTCGTGCGCCTCCACCTTCACCGCCAGGCCCAAGATCTCATCCTCGTTCTCCGAGGCTTTTTGCCGCACCTCCCGGATCACCGCTCCTTGGGCCTTCTGGGTCTCCACAAGCTTCTCAATCGCCGCCTTCATTGGAGCCAGCATTTCAGTTTTCAGGTCCTCAAAGCAGCGTTTAAGAAAGCCCTGCTGCTCCTGCGACCACTGCGCCCATGCTGCTTGGTCTCCACCCGCCGCCATCTTGTTTTTTCCTCTCTCACTTTTCGCTGCTCCAAGATCATTTTTTTCACCGCTCCACTCCTGGTCCAATCCATATAATGTCGGGGGGACCTTGCTGTCACCTTCCCACAGTGGAAGCCATCGAACAATTGCTGTTGGGGCCCCTCTAGAGAGCCCAAAAGTCCGTTCCCGGCGGGAGCTGCCGAACGTGCGACCTACCTCGGCATAGCCGCAACCGGAAGTCAATTCCAGTAATAATGTTGATGTACTTCTCCAACACTTAAGCCAGAGTGCTGCACATACCAACCTATTTAGTAGTTTCTGCAACAGCTGATCTATTGTAGATGTGCAAGCTTGTGAATCCACGGTTGTTTTAAAGTTGCTGTTTTTAACTAGTTAGGTGGTTACAGTTCCCCCAAAGGCTGGAGAAGGTTTATACAAGTCATTCTGTCACAAAATGAGGTAGGCATGTTACACATTTACTAACCTAACAATAATATTCAGTCAAAGCTTAAACCAATGATTTGTTTTTGTCCTTTCATCAGTCCACGTAGCCTTCCACCTCTTTATTCCATGATTGTTGTCTATCAGCCATGCCCTACTAATGTTATAATTAGTGAAAACCAACTTACATATTTAAGTCCCATCTTAAACAGCAGCCAATAGAACTGTAAAAGGACTGTATACCACAGCTAAATACAAATAGAAATCCGCTGACATACTGTATAGGACAAGGCACTGTAATCGGTTAATCATTGTATTGATTTATGATGTTCATGCCAGTCTTCTTTGCAGTTACAACCTTTATAATGTAGTCATAACCATGGTCACAATAATATAAATAAAAAGTTGGCTTTTACAACCTGTGCAAAAAAAAATATGGCCGCGATTCTCCGCCCGCGTTGTGCTCTCACTTGAGCGCAATGTGGCCGGAGAATGCTGGGAGAGGCTTGCAGCAAGCCTCCTGACAGGCTGCGCGCCTCCTGGGATTCTCTGAAATCTCACGACGGCGGAGTCAGACCCCGCCCCAAATGGGCGGGGCCGAATGATGCTCGCAGAAGTAGGTCGTAAACCTACTTACAATCTACTTGTGCGGGATCCACCGGCCTCCCTCAATTCTTTGACCTTCTCAGGGAGGCTGCAGCTGGGCGCTGATCAGTGCTGGTCCACACAAACGTGGACCAAGCAGAATGGCACCTGATGGTCTCACAGGCCATTGGAGACCCCAGGGTGGACAGGATAAGTGCCGGGTGGTTCCCTAGCCCTCCCCTGGAATGAGAGAACCTTGGCACTGCCAAGCCTGCAGGAGCACTGCCTAGGTGCTAGGGTGGCAGTGCAAGGGTGCCTGAGTGGCACTGACAGGGGACAGGGGGGCCATGCCCATGAAATGTGGGGGGAGGGGGGTTTGAAGGTTGGGTGTTTGGAGAGTGGAGGAATGCAGGGCAGGTATGTAGGGCCTTCAGGAAGTTGGGTGGGGGTCTTAGAAGAGCAGGGTTCTGTAAGAGGTTTGTGGGAGCCTGAAGAGGGGGGACCCCCAGGGACCCCATAGCGGGATGTCCTCACTTGGGGGGGAGGGAGGTGATATTGCCCATGGGTGTGGGGTGTGGGGGACATTTCCAAATGGCAGCCCAATCTCTGAGTTCACCTCCCCAGTGCTAAAAAAAAGTTCTAAGTGTGGGCTAAACTCATATGAAACTGCCCAGGGCCCAAAAAAGTATCATTGAATAACGGCGTGAAACTCGCCCGCAGAGCTGGCGGGAAACTCTCTGAAAAACCAACCACAGATTAACTTAGAAATTTTGGGGGAGAATCACGCCGTATCTCACTTCTTGCAATGGATAATAAGACCATCCTTAACATTTGAAAACTTAACTAAAGCGTAGGAAACTTGAATATTCAATCTGTTGTGAAAATGGAATGAAATGTGTGGCGATCTCTATATGTGCATGTACACAAGGGGTTAATGTGTAATCAGTAGTGCCACATGATCACTAGAGGGCCGGACCAGGTTTGAGTAGCACATGTTACCTACCAGACAGGTAACAAAACAAAATGTTTCTGTAAACATTGTTTATTAACATTCTTGATACACTGCAGGATCTAAGTTAGACAGCACCTTCCAAACCCACTACCATCTAGAAGGACAAGGGCAGCATACACATGGGAGCCCCACCACTTGGAAGTTCCCCTCCCAGTCACTCACCATCCTGACTTGGAAATATATCCCGAAGCGTGGTACATTGGCAAGACCATGCAGACGCTGCGACAACGAATGAACGGACATCGCGCAACAATCACCAGGCAGGAATGTTCCCTTCCAGTCGGGGAACACTTCAGCAGTCAAGGGCATTCAACCTCTGATCTCCAGGTAAGCATTCTCCAAGGCGGCCTTCAGGACGGGCGACAACGCAGAATCGCCGAGCAAAAACGTATAGCCAGACTTCCGGGTGCGGCGATGACCAGCTAAGTCGCACGTTTCGGCAGCTCCCGGTGGAACGGACTTTTGGGCTCTTGATAGGAGCCCCAACGGCAATTTTAACGGCAAAAAACACTGTGCAGTAATCCAGACGGGAATCCCCCCTGGACACGGATGGAAAAAAGAGAGGAAAGTGGCTGGATTGCAGTGGATCCTCTAGAGCAGCGGCCAGGAAGGCAGGCACAAAGCAAGATGGCGTCGGAAGGAGGCAGTTTAATATGGGGCCCTGACCAACAAGAGTTCTTGCGGCGTTGCGTGGAAGAACTCAAAAAGGAGATGAAGAAGGAGCTGTTGGCCCCGATATTACAAGCGATTGAGGGGCTAAAGGAGGAGCAAAAGACCCAGGAACAGGAGCTTCGGGTCGTGAAGGCAAAGGCTGCTGAGAATGAGGACGACATACAGGGCCTGGTGGTGAAAACGGAGATGCACGAGGCACAACACAAAAGGTGTGTGGAAAGGCTGGAGGTGCTGGAGAATAATGCGAGGAGGAAGAATTTAAGGATTCTTGGTGTTCCCAAAGGTGTAGAAGGGGAAGACGTCGGGGCATATGTGAGCACGATGCTGCACTCGTTAATGGGATCGGAGGCCCCGACGGGTCCACTGGAGGTGGAGGGAGCCTATCGAGTTATGGCGCGAAGACCGAGGGCTGGAGAAATTCCTCGAGCCATAGGGTGAGATTTCTCCGATATAAGGACAGAGAGATGGTCCTCAGATGGGCAAAGAAAACTCGGAGCAGTAGGTGAGAGAACGCGGTGATCCGCGTATATCAAGATTGGAGTGCGGAGGGGGCGAGAAGGAGGGCAAGCTTTAATCGGGCCAAGGCGGTGCTGCACAAACGGAAGATTAAATTTGGAATGCTGCAACCGGCAAGACTGTGGGTCACACATCAAGGGAAACACCACTACTTCGAAACGGCAGATGAGGCGTGGACATTTATTGTCGAGGAGAAACTGGAGTGAGCGGGCCAGAAAAAGAACGTTTGGGACAAAGTGGGGGGGTGAATATGTGGGATGAAGGGGGGGGGGAAAGAGGGAAGAGATGACTTCCCAAGTTGTTAATCCTGCGACCCTGTAACTTTTCTCTCTTCCCCATGTCGTGGGGGAGGGGGGGAGCTGAGGACGCCGGCCATTGGGGGCGGGGCCAAAAGGGAAGCGCGGGCTTTGTTCCCGCACTATGGTAATCACGGCGGGAACAGGGAAGCAGGAAGGAGGGGGCCTCGCACAGTGTGAGCCGAGGTCACGGGGGGGAAGCCGAGGTCGGCCAGAGTTTGCTGACTTCTGGGAGCAACATGGGGGGTGCAATTACGCTAGTTTGGGATCTAGCGGGGGGGGGGGGGGGGGGGGTTAACTGGGTTGCTGCTGCTGGGGAGAAGGGGGAGCTGGTATGGGAGGGGGGGGGGTGGTCGGGGCGCCGCTTGGGGGAGATACGGCTACGTGGGAACCGGGTGAGGAGCTGGATTGAAAAAGGAGATGGCTAGTCGTCAGTGGGGGGGGGGTAAAGAGCCCCCCAACCCGGTTGATCACGTGGAATGTGAGAGGGCTGAACGGGCCGATTAAGAGGGCACGGGTACTCGCACACCTAAAGAAACTTAAGGCAGATGTGGTTATGCTTCAGGAGACGCATCTGAAGCTGATAGACCAGGTCCGACTACGCAAAGGATGGGTGGGGCAGGTGTTTCATTCGGGGCCAGATGCAAAATACAGGGGGGTGGCCATACTAGTGGGGAAGCGGGTAATGTTTGAGGCAAAGACTATAGTGACGGATAGTGGGGGCAGATATGTGATGGTGAGTGGCAAATTGCAAGGGGAGGCGGTGGTATTAGTGAACGTGTATGCCCTGAACTGGGATGATGCCAACTTTATGAGGCATATGTTAGGACGAATCCCGGACCTAGAAGTGGGGAAGTTGGTAATGGGTGGAGATTTTAATACGGTGCTGGACCCAGGGCTGGACAGATCGAGGTCCAGGACCGGAAGGAGGCCGGCTGCAGCTAGGGTGCTTAAGGACTTTATGGAGCAGATGGGAGGAGTAGACCCCTGGAGATTTAGTAGACCTAGGAGTAAGGAGTTTTCGTCTTTCTCCTGTGTCCACAAAGTTCATTCATGAATAGATTTTTTTGTTTTGGTAAGGGCACTGATCCCAAAGGTGACGGGGACGGAGTACACGGCTATAGCCATTTCGGATCATGCTCCACATTGGGTGGACCTGGAGATAGGGGAAGAAAAACAACAGCGTCCACCCTGGAGAATGGACATGGGATTATTGGCAGATGAGGGGGTGTGTTTAAGGGTGAGGGGGTGTATTGAAAGGTACTTGGAACTCAATGATAATGGGGAGGTACAGGTGGGAGTGGTCTGGGAGGCGCTGAAGGCAGTGGTTAGAGGGGAGCTGATATCTATTAGGGCACATAAAGGAAAGCAGGAGGGTAGGGAAAGGGAGCGGTTGTTGAAAGAACTTCTGAGGGTGGACAGACAATATGCGGAGGCACCGGAGGAGGGACTGTACAGGGAAAGGCAAAGGCTACATGTAGAATTTGACTTGTTGACTACGGGTAATGCAGAGGCACAATGGAGGAAGGCACAGGGTGTACAGTACGAATACGGGGAGAAGGCGAGCAGGTTGCTGGCCCACCAACTGAGGAAAAGGGGAGCAGCGAGGGAGATAGGGGGGGTGAGAGATGAGGAGGGAGAGATGGAGCGGGGAGCAGAGAGAGTGAATGGAGTGTTCAAGGCATTTTACGAAAGATCATATGAAGCTCAGCCCCCCGATGGGAAGGAGAGAATGATGTGCTTTCTGGATCAGCTGGAATTTCCTAAGGTGGAGGAGCAGGAGAGGGTGGGACTGGGAGGACAGATTGAGACGGAGGAAGTAGTGAAAGGGATTGGGAGCATGCAGGCGGGGAAGGCCCCGGGACCAGACGGATTCCCAGTTGAATTCTATAGGAAATATATGGACTTGCTGGCCCCGCTACTGATGAGAACCTTTAATGAGGCGAGGGAAAGGGGGCAGCTGCCCCCGACTATGTCAGAGGCAACGATATCGCTCCTCCTAAAGAAGGAAAAAGACCCGCTGCAATGCGGGTCCTACAGGCCCATTTCCCTCCTGAATGTGGACGCTAAGATTCTGGCCAAGGTAATGGCAATGAGGATAGAGGATTGTGTCCCGGGGGTGGTCCATGAGGACCAAACTGGGTTTGTGAAGGGGAGACAGCTGAATACAAATATACGGAGGCTGCTAGGGGTAATGATGATGCCCCCACCAGAGGGGGAAGCGGAGATAGTGGTGGCGATGGATGCCGAGAAAGCATTTGATAGAGTGGAGTGGGATTATTTGTGGGAGGTGCTGAGGAGATTTGGTTTTGGGGATGGGTATATCAGGTGGGTACAGTTGCTGTATAGGGCCCCGATGGCGAGCGTGGTCACAAATGGACGGGGGTCTGACTATTTTCGGCTCCATAGAGGGACGAGGCAGGGATGTCCTCTGTTCCCGTTATTGTTTGCACTGGCGATTGAACCCCTGGCCATAGCATTGAGGGGTTCCAGGAAGTGGAGGGGAGTACTCAGGGGGGGAGAAGAACACCGGGTATCTCTGTATGCGGATGATTTGTTGCTATATGTGGCGGACCCGGCGGAGGGGGTGCCAGAGATAATGCGGATACTTGGGGAGTTTGGGGATTTTTCAGGGTATAAACTGAACATGGGGAAAAGTGAGTTGTTTGTGGTGCATCCAGGGGAGCAGAGCAGAGAGATAGAGGATTTACCGTTGAGGAAGGTAACAAGGGACTTCCGGTACTTGGGGATCCAGATAGCCAAGAATTGGGATACATTACACAGGCTTAATTTAACGCGGTTAGTGGAACAGATGGAGGAGGACTTTAAGAGATGGGACATGGTGTCCCTGTCATTGGCAGGTAGGATGCAGGCGGTTAAAATGGTGGTCCTCCCGAGATTCCTTTTTGTGTTTCAGTGCCCCCCGGTGGTGATCACGAAGGCTTTTTTCAAAAGAATCGAGAAGAGTATTATGGGTTTTGTGTGGGCTGGGAAGACCCCGAGAGTGAGGAGGGGATTCTTGCAGCGTAGTAGGGACAGGGGGGTGCTGGCACTACCGAGCCTAAGTGAGTACTACTGGGCCGCCAATGTTTCAATGGTGTGTAAGTGGATGGGAGAAGGGGAGGGAGCGGCGTGGAAGAGATTGGAGAGGGCGTCCTGCAGGGGGACTAGCCTACAAGCAATGGTGACGGCACCATTGCCGTTCTCACCAAAGAAATACACCACAAGCCCGGTGGTGGTGGCTACATTGAAAATTTTGGGGCACTGGAGACGGCATAGGGGAAGGACGGGAGCTTCGGTGCGGTCCCCGATAAGAAACAATCATAGGTTCGTTCCGGGGAGAATGGATGGGGGATTTGGAGCATGGCAAAGAGCTGGGGTAGTACAACTGAGAGATCTATTTGTAGATGGGACGTTTACGAGTCTGGGAGCGCTGACGGAAAAATATGGGTTGCCCCAAGGGAATGAATTTCGGTACATGCAATTGAGGGCTTTTGCGAGGCAACAGGTGAGGGAATTCCCGCAGCTCCCGACGCAGGAGGTGCAGGATAGAGTGATCTCAGAGACATGGGTAGGGGATGGTAAGGTGTCGGACATATACAGGGAAATGAGGGACGAGGGGGAGATCATGGTAGATGAGCTGAAAGGGAAATGGGAAGAAGAACTGGGGGAGGAGATTGAGGAGGGGCTGTGGGCTGTTGCCCTACGTAGGGTAAACTCATCGTCCTCGTGTGCCAGGCTAAGCCTGATACAATTTAAGGTGTTACACAGGGCGCATATGACTGGAGCACGGCTTAGTAAATTTTTTGGGGTAGAGGATAGGTGTGCGAGATGCTCGAGAGGCCCAGCGAATCACACCCACATGTTCTGGTCATGCCCGGCACTACAGGGGTTCTGGGTGAGGGTGGCAAAGGTGCTTTCGAAGGTGGTGGGGGTCCGGGTCGAACCAAGCTGGGGGTTGGCTATATTTGGGGTTGCAGAAGAGCCGGGAGTGCAGGAGGCGAGAGAGGCTGATGTGTTGGCCTTTGCGTCCCTAGTAGCCCGGCGCAGGATATTGTTAATGTGGAAGGAAGCCAAACCCCCGGGTGTGAGACCTGGATAAACGACATGGCAGGGTTTATGAAGTTAGAATGGATTAAGTTCGTGTTAAGCGGTTCGGCTCAGGGGTTCACCAGGCGGTGGCAACCATTCGTCGATTACCTCACAGAAAGATAGAGGGAATGGAAAAGAAGTAGACAACAGCAGCAACCCAGGGGCGGGGGGTGGGGGGGGGGGGGGGGGGGGGGAGGGGGAATCAGACGGACTCTCAGAGATGTTATTGTATATGTATAATATGTATAGGTATTTGTTATAGGTAATTGTATATTGGATTGTTGGATTGTATTTTTGGAGAGTATTTATTTTGGACAAGGCAGTTGCCATTCAGTTTTGTTTTTGTTTATATATTATTTATTTATTTGTTTAAAACTGTCCACTGCTTTATTGTTTTGTAAATGAAACACTACGTACTGTTATGTTTGGCCAAAAATCTTGAATAAAATATATATATATTTTTTAAAAAACGTATAGCCAAGTGCCGCACACATGAGTGCGGCCTCAACCGGGACCTGGGATTCATGTTGCATTACATTCACCCCCCACCATCTGGCCTGCGAAATCCTAACAACTGTCCTGGCTTGACACAATTCACACCTCTTTAACCTGGGGTTACCCCATCTCTGGATCTGTAAAGATTTGATCACCTGCACGGTAGCCTTGTGGATAGCACAATTGCTTCACAGCTCCAGGGTCCCAGGTTCGATTCCAGCTTGGGTCACTGTCTGTGTGGAGTCTGCACATCCTCCCCGTGTGTGCGTGGGTTTCCTCCGGGTGCTCCGGTTTCCTCCCACAGTCCAAAGATGTGCAGGTTAGGTGGATTGGCCATGATAAATTGCCCTTAGCATCCAAAATTGCCTTGAGTGTTGGGTGGGGTTACTGGGTTATGGGGATAGGGTGGCGGTGTTGGCCTTGGGTAGGGTGCTCTTTCCAAGAGCCGGTGCAGACTCGATGGGCCGAATTGCCTCCTTCTGCACTGTAAATTCTATGATTCTATGATTCTATAATGCTCGCATTCCAAGCATTGTCTGGCATCTTTGAATCTGCTTCTGGAACATACCTCTTCATTTACCTGAGGAAGGAGCTGCGCTCCGAAAGCTAGTGACATCGAAACAAACCTGTTGGACTTTAACCTGGTGTTGTAAGACTTCTTACTGTGCTCACCCCAGTCCAACGCCAGCATGAAATGAAATGAAATGAAAATCGCTTATTGTCACAAGTAGGCTTCAAATGAAGTTACTGTGAAAAGCCCCTAGTCGCCATATTTCCGGCGCCTGTTCGGGGAGGCTGTTACGGGAATTGAACCGTGCTGCTGGCCTGCCTTGGTCTGCTTTCAAAGCCAGCGATTTAGCCATCCCCACATCATGGAAATATATCAGCATTCCTTCACTGTCACTAGGTCAAAATCCTGGAACTCTCTCCCTAACAGCACTGTGTATGTACCAACACTACAAGGACTGCAAAGATTCAAGAACATAGCTCACCACCACCCTATCAGTGGCAATTAAGGTTGGGCAATAAGTGCTGGCTTAGCCAGCAAAACCCACATCCCGTGAATGAATTTTCATAAGATAGAGGAGCAGAATTAGGCAATTTGGCTGATCCATGTCTGCTCCGTCATTTGATCATGGCTGATCTCTTCCTGGCCTTAACTCCACCATCTTGCCTGTTCTCCATAACCCTTCAACCCATTACCAATTAAAAATCTGTCTAACTCCTTAAATTTACTCACTGTCTCAGCATCAACCGCACTCTGTGGTAATGAATTCCACAGATTCACAACCCTTTGAGAGAAGTAATTTCTCCTCATCTCTGTTTTAAATTTGCCAACCCTTATCCTAAAACTGCGATCTCTCATTCTAGATTGCCCACAAGAGGAAGCATCCACTCTACCTCTACTTTGTCAATACCGTTTATCATAAATTAGATCTCCTCTCATTCTTCTAAACCCAAGAGTGTATAGGCCTAAACTGTTCACTCTCTCTTCATAAGATAAACCTTTCATCTCTGGAATCAACCTAGTGAGCCCCCTCTGAACTGCCTCCAATGCCACTACATCTTTCCTCAAATAAGAGGACCAAACTGTGCACAATACTCCAGGTGCAGTCTCACCAATGGCTTGTATAATGCCTTACAACAACACTTCCTTACCTTTAGATTCTATTCCTTTAGCTATAAATGCCAACATTCCATTCACTTTCTTTATTATTTGCTGTACCTGCCTGCTAGCTTTCTGTGACTCATGAATGAGGAGCCCCAGGTCTAATGTTATTCTGTAATGAGGAGGGATTAATTAATGACCTCATAGATCCTCTAGGGAATAGTGACCATAGCGTGATAAAATTAAAAATTCAGGTTAGGGGCGAGAAAGTGGAGTCCCACACTTGCGATCTGGAATTAAACAAAGGAAATTACATAAGCATGAGGACAGATTTGGCCTGCGTAGAGTGGGCAGGAAGGCTAAAATGTAGGGCAACTGATGAGCAGTGGCAGTTGTTTAAGGTGTTACTCAATTCTTCACAACCAAAATATATCCCAGTGAGGAAGAAAGATGGTACAAGCAAATAATAAAGAAAGATTGTTCCCTCTGCACCGTAGCACCCCGAAGTATCTCCCCATTTAGATAACAAGTTGTCTTCCCATTTTTCCGACCAAAATGCATAACCTCACACTTATCCACATTAAATTCCATCTGCCAAATGTTGGTCCTCTCTCCTAATCAATCTACATCCATTTGTAAGGTTCTTATTTCCTCATTGCAATTTACTGTCCCACCTATTTTTATGCTGTCTGCAAATTTGGCTATAGAATCTATTATCCCTGTATCCAAGTTGTTTATACAGATTGTAAATAGCTGGGGCCAAAGGACTGAACCATGTGGCACCCCACTAGTTACATCTTGCCATCTGGAAAAAGACCCATTTATCCTGACTCTGTCTTCCAACATCCAGATATACTACATCTGCAGGATCCCATTATCCACTTTGCGTGTTATATCCTCGAAGAACTCTAGCAAATTAGTCAAACAGGTAGTGCCCTTCATAAAACTATGCTAATTCTGATGGATAGCATTTTGACTTTCTAAATGTCCTGATATTACTTCCTTAATAATTGATTCTAATGATCTCCCAACAACAGATGTTAAACTAACTGGTCTGTAATTTCCCACATTCTACCTCCCTCCCTTTTTGAATGAGGGCATTACATTAGCATTTTTCCAATCAACTGGAACCTTTGCTGTGTCCAGGGAACTTTGGAATATTATAACCAATGCATCCACTATCTCCGCTGCCACTTCCTTTAAGACCCAAGGATGTAGGCCATCAGTCCCAGGGGACTTGTCTGCCCTCAATCCCAATAGATTTTGAGTACTGTTTCCCTATTGATGTTGATTGTCCTAAGTTCCTCCCTTTCTATCACCTCTGAATTGCCCATTCCTATAGGAATGATACTGGTGTCCTCCATCGTGAAAACTGAGGCAAAGTATTGATTTAGCATCTTTGTCATTTCTGTGTTCCCCATTATTAACTCTCCGGTTTCATCTTTCAAGGGACCAACATTCACTTTTGCGACTCACTTCCTTTTTATGTACTGATAGAGGTTTTTGCTATCATTTTTTATATTTTATGCTTGCTTCTTTGGAATTTACCTTGGCTCTTTTTATTACTTTTTTAGTATCCCTTTGTTTATGTTTGAAGGTTTCCCAATCTTCCAGCCTGCCACTGGCCTTTGCAATATGATATACCTCAGTTTTGCTTTATATTGACCTTGACCTCCTTGTTTAGCCGTGGATGTTTCTTACCCCTTGTACCATCTTTTTTCCTCACTGGGATATATTTTGGTTGTGAGGAATTGAGTAACACCTTAAACAACTGCCACTGCTCATCAGTTGCCCTACATTTTAGCCTAGGGGCTGGTTTAGCACAGGGCTAAATCGCTGGCTTTGAAAGCAGACCAAGGCAGGCCAGCAGCACGGTTCAATTCCCGAACCTAGCCTCCCCGAACAGGCGCCGGAATGTGGCGATAGGGACTTTTCACAGTCACTTCATTTGAAGCCTACTTGTGACAATAAGTGATTTTCATTTCATTTAATTTCCTGCCCACTCTACGCAGGCCAAATCTATCCTCTTGCTTATGTAATTTCCTTTGTTTAATTCCAGATCGCAAGTGTGGGACTCCATTTTCTCGCCCTCAAACTGAATTTTTAATTCTATCACGCTATGGTCACTATTCCCTAGAGGATCTATGAGGTCATTAATTAATCCCTCCTCATTACACATGTCCAGAGTAGCCTGCTCCCTGGTTGGTTCCCCAATATACTGTTCCAAGAAACAATCTCTAATATATTCAATGAACTCTGCCTCCAGGCTACCCTTGCCAATTTGATTCTTCCAGTCTACGTGCATATTAAAATCCATGATGTGGAGATGCCGGCGTTGGACTGGGGTGGGCACAGTAAGAAGTCTTACAACACCAGGTTAAAGTCCAACAGGTTTGTTTCAAATCACTAGCTTTCGGAGCACTGCCCCTTCCTCAGGTGAAGGAAGGAGAAGTGCTCATAAAGCTAGTGATTTGAAACAAACCTGTTGGACTTTAATCTGGTGTTGTAAAACTTCTTACCATATTAAAATCACACGATTATTTCTAAATGCACCGAAATGTGAATTTGCAATGTTTAGGTATCACATTCTTGATGACTTTCACATTTCTGTGACTGAAGTCATCCCATAATTGAGCTGGGACAAATATCCACACAGGGAGCTTAACTCGTCTCATGGAGCATGGCTTAAATTAATTTGGCGGGGGGGGAGCACCAGCACATGGCAGTAGACAAGGTGGATAAATAAGTAGACGAGATTAAAAATCAATGGAACAAAAATTGTTGTGCAGAAATTAAATGGAAAAAAAAAAGTAATGCCTGGTGTTGGAATGTGTGTGTGTTAATGCATGTTAATGCAAAGAGCATCACAAATAAAGTTGACAAGTCACAGATGCAAGTTGCCACGTGGGATTACGATATAATGGCTATAACAGAGGCCTGGTTTAAAGATGGGATATATGGTAACTACACATTCCTCACTACATTCAAAAGGGAAAGGGATGAAAGATAGGAGGAAGTGACTTTACCGATCAAGGAGATGGTTCAAAGACTAAAGCCAGGATTTACAGCCCCAACCAGACATGTCTCCCACCGGTGGATGTGACGAGCCTCAGTTCGGCAGGACCATAATATCTCACCAGGTGGGCGGGGTTGTAAAATCCAGGCCTAAATCTATTTGTTTAGAGTTAAGAACATAAAGTAGTGGTTACATTGCTGGGAATTAGTGAGAAGGAGATAGAGAAGCAAATCTGTAGGCAAAAGAAATTTGAAAATGATAGCACTAATAGCAGGGGTCTTCAATTACATTAATATGGATTGATGAAAAAAGAGAGTAAAAGACAAAGAGGGGGAAGAATTCCAAAAATGTGTACAGGATAACCTCGTTAATCAGCATATTTCTAGCCCAACAAGGAAAATGTGCTGGATCTTGTTCTAGTGAATGAAATAGGCCAAATGTTGTAGTGGAAGAACATCTGGGCAATGGTGATCATAATATAATTAGATTTAAATTGGTTAGGGAAAGCAATAAAGAAAAATCAAAGGTAAAAATAGTCAACTTGAAGAGAGCCAATTTCAGTGATATGAGAAGGGATCTACACAGGTAGACTAGAAATAAAGACATACCAAGAAAAGAGTAAATGAGCAATGGCAGGCTTTCAAGCATATTCCCATAATGAGGAAAGTTGGAGTATTCAAAGCTAGAGATCCCTGATAACAAAGGACATAGAGATTAAAATAAAAACAGAAAAAATCTCAGGTACAGAATATGTCAAGTACAGAATACAGGGAAAACTAGTCAGAATACAGAGAGCTCAGGGGAACATTGGAAAATAATGTAAGGGCCGAGAGGTTGTGAGGAAAGATTAGCAGGTAACTTAAAAGAGAACCCCAACATATAAAAAGTAAAAGAATAGTAAAAAGAATGGTGGGGCCAATTAACAACAAAAATGAAAATCTTATTGCGGAAGCAAAGGAAGTTGCTGAGGTACTGAATCAATATTTTATATTTGTCTTCACAAACTATGAGGATGAAGCTAATGTCACAGTAGAGCAATGGCAAGTAAAGGTACTGGATAGGAGAAAAATAGATATAAAGGAGGTGTTAAATAGATAGGCATGAAGAACACGCACTAATGCCACAACAGGGTAAAGATCATGCTCCAATGGTTCTCAAGCAGTATTTAAGGCCTTGGCATTGCCAATAATGTTGGTGAACCACAAGCCTCCCCTTATATCAATCAAATGACCACACAACCAGTTAGTTAGTTCAAAAGATGGTTTATTTACATGCACAAGAGTTATCTCGACATGCAAACACAATATCTACTACGGGTTAAACTACACCCATCAGCTACAATAACCTATACTTAACTTCAGGGCGACTAGCACTGTGCAAATGGATAAGTCCTTTATCTGGATTTCACTTGGCTGGTTCGAAGAAAATGGCTCTGTCTCTGCTGGGCTCATCCGTCAGGTAGCGATCGTTGGTCTAGAACTTGGTTGGCTGTTCCTGCTATGTTGGGTTGGCACAGGCCAGATCCAAAAGAGACAGAACACATGGCTGTGCTCTCTTTTATCCCTCTGGGATTTCGCACTCTTTGGGTCGTTCCTTAACCTTGGACCCAATAGTTCGACAGGGCTCTGATCAGTTTCTTCGATTTCGGCCAATAAAGGGGCCGGTGCCTTGGTGGCTGGGCGGGTCCTTAGCGGTCATTGACCTTGGCAGTTGGGCTTTCTGAGTAAGGGGAGTGGCGCCAGTCAGTCTGTGGCTGTACCGGTTGCTTGTTTGGAGTTCTATTGTCCTGGGAAAATGGGCCATTAAAATGCAAACAGGCAGGGGTTTCAATCAGGCCCGGTTACCTGTGTTTCAGATACACATAGGCTGAGTCCTGGGTTGGCCATAATTCCCATGGTCCTTTGCAGGTGGCCATCTTACATGGCTACATTGGTATAGGAGGTGAAAAAGAAGAGAGAGAACCTCTATCCACAAGGGACCAGGAGGCCATCTAAACAAAGGTAATGGGAGCAGATAGTCATTGCAGTCAATGCCAGGAGTGTACCCTGAAGACTAGTGGGCAGATAGGCCATCAGGTGCAATGCTATAGAGGGGAGGTACCTTTAAAACTGTTTCCAAGCATGACTCAACATTTCTGGATAAGAAGAAATCGGAAAGGAAGAGGTATTCCCTTTATATTAGCATCTTAAAATTAATAATAGGAAGTTCTTCTTCATCGAAAGAATGACCAGAATGTGGAATAAACCTCCAGGTAGAGTAGTGGGAGCAAAAACCCTAAAATCATTTAAGAATTAATAAAATGCTGCAATGCGGGGTGGAGGTAGATGGATGATCTCGCCAAAAGAATGAATTAAAAGGAGTCAAATGACCTTCCTCAACCTGAACTCAGGAAATTGTGAGCTGTACTATCACAATTGAGAAATTCTTGTGATACAGTCAGTGTTTGCGTTGCCCAATCCATATTTACATGAATGGTAATCGAATACTGTTTTCAGCAACTTCTGCTTGTAAATGTTTAATGCTATCTCTGTTCAACAGTTAACATTACAATCAGTTATCTCAATCAGTCCCAAGCATGACTCATATTGACAGAGTTGTGTGAAAGCGAAATCTACCTACTGTGCACTGAACAACTGCATTCATAGGTTAAATGTATTGCCATCAATCCATCTACCTACTCCAGATCTGATGAACGCTTCCCTCAGCCAGTTACTGAAAAAGAAAAAAAGCCCGGGGAAAAGTCACCACAGGCTCTAATATAAATTAGTGAAGTATTTAGAATTTGCATAGAATGAATTTCTTTTGCAGATCTTCAGGATTTCTTTTGCCTACTTAGTAGCATAACAACAGTTTATAAGTAGCAGACACATCATGGTCAGAAGGTGACTGAACAGGTAGACGAGGGTAGAGCAGTTGATGTGGTGTATATGGATTTCAGTAAAGCGTTTGATAAGGTTCCCCACGGTAGGCTATTGCAGAAAACACGGAGGCTGGGGATTGAGGGTGATTTAGAGATGTGGATCAGAAATTGGCTAGCTGAAAGAAGACAGAGGGTGGTGGTTGATGGGAAATGTTCAGAATGGAGTTCAGTTACAAGTGGCGTACCACAAGGATCTTTTCTGGGGCCGTTGCTGTTTGTCATTTTTATCAATGACCCAGAGGAAGGCGCAGAAGGGTGGGTGAGTAAATTTGCAGACGACACTAAAGTTGGTGGTGTTGTCGACAGTGAGGAAGGATGTAGCAGGTTACAGAGGGACATAGATAAGCTGCAGAGCTGGGCTGAGAGGTGGCAAATGGAGTTTAATGTAGAGAAGTGTGAGGTGATTCACTTTGGAAGGAATAACAGGAATGCAGAATATTTGGCTAATGGTAAAGTTCTTGGAAGTGTGGATGAGCAGAGGGATCTAGGTGTCCATGTACATAGATCCCTGAAAGTTGCCACCCAGGTTGATAGGGTTGTGAAGAAGGCCTATGGAGTGTTGGCCTTTATTGGTAGAGGGATTGAGTTCCGGAGTCAGGAGGTCATGTTGCAGCTGTACAAAACTCTGGTACGGCCTCATTTGGAGTATTGCGTACAGTTCTGGTCACCGCATTATAGGAAGGACGTGGAGGCTTTGGAGCGGGTGCAGAGGAGATTTACCAGGATGTTGCCTGGTATGGAGGGAAAATCTTATGAGGAAAGGCTGATGGACTTGAGGTTGTTTTCGTTGGAGAGAAGAAGGTTAAGAGGAGACTTCATCGAGGCATACAAAATGATCAGGGGGTTAGATAGGGTGGACAGTGAGAGCCTTCTCCCGCGGATGGAAATGGCTGGCACGAGGGGACATAGCTTTAAACTGTGGGGTAATAGATATAGGACAGAGGTCAGAGGTAGGTTCTTTACGCAAATAGTGGTGAGGCCGTGGAATGCCCTACCGGCAACAGTAGTGAACTCGCCAACATTGAGGGCATTTAAAAGTTTATTGGATAAGCATATGGATGATAATGGCATAGTGTAGGTTAGATGGCTTTTGTTTTGGTGCAACATCGTGGGCCGAAGGGCCTGTACTGCGCTGTATCGTTCTATGTTCTATGTTCTATATGTTGCACAAAATTGATTACTCTGGTTGCAGTGACCATGGAAAGGCTTAGAAAAATATACAAGGCTAACAACAGCTTATTTGCTCATTTGTTTTATACTCTTAAACATGCTCTAGTTCAGCAAGAGCTCATGATGAATTACTGCCTTGATAGGCCATTAATTTGTATTTAAAAAATCCTCCACATCAAGCACCTCAAACTCCAAATCAACTACCGTTCTCATCTGAACCTCCTAGGCAATCTGAGATTTCTCTCCCAATACAGGAGCACCATACACATATATAAGCATATATAGAATGTGCTCCTAATACCACTAGAGTACTAGATGATAACAAGGCTGGGGGTTCTACAGCTAGAGCTGTGCTGTCAAAAGGTGCCACCACACTTTTGCGTTTTTTTTTAGATTCTTACAGGATACTGAGGTGCAAGTGTAGTCTTATGCTTATTTGCAAGATGGTGCAGTGGTTAGCACTGCTGCCTCATGGTGCCGAGGACCAGGGTTTGATCCCGGCCCCGGGTCACTGTCCGTGTGGAGTTTGCACATTCTCCCTGTGTCTGCATGGGTCTCACCCCCACAACCTATAGATGTGCAGGGTAGGTGGATTGGCCATGCTAAATTGCCCCTTTATTGGAAAAAAAAAATTGGGTACTTTAAATTTATTTTTTTAAAGTTTTATTTCATAGATCATAGAATTTACAGTGCAGAAGGAGGTCATTCAGCCCATCGAGTCTGCACCGGCTCTTGGAAAGAGCACCCTACCCAAGGTAAACACCTCCACCCTATCCCCATAACCCAGTAACCCCACCCAACACTAAGGGCAATTTTGGACACTAAGGGCAATTTATCATGGCCAATCCACCTAACCTGCACATCTTTGGACTGTGGGAGGAAACCGGAGCACCCGGAGGAAACCCACGCAGACACGGGGAGGATGTGCAGACTCCGCACAGACAGTGACCCAAGCCGGAATCGAACCTGGGACCCTGAAGCTGTGAAGCAATTGTGCTATCCACAATGCTACCGTGCTACCCACTATTATTATTTGCAAGAATAAATTTAAAATTAGTTATTCAGCATGTAAATGTCTTTAAAATAATCAGCTAATCATTGATGACCAGTTGGCAAGGTATGCTAACTGCTTATGCTTCCTTATGAGGAGAACTGCAAGTTTGGGGCAGCACGGTGGCTAGTACTGCTCCCGCACAGCGCCAGGGACCTGGGTTCGATTCCAACCGCGGGTGACTGTGGAATTTGCACTCTCCCCGTGTCTGCATGGGTTTCCTCCAGATCCTTCGGTTTCCTCCCACAGTCCAAAGATGTGCAGGTTAAGTGGATAGGCCATGATAAAATTGCCCCTTAGTGTCCCGGGATGTCCACGATAGGTGGTGCTACGGGATTGGGTGAGGGAGTGGGCCTAGTTGGGGTGCTCCTTCAGAGGGTCGATGCAGACTCGATGGGCCGAGTGGCCTTTCTGTACTGTATTGATTTTGTCAATGACGTATGGGAAAATAGTGGTGATTCCCAAGAGGAAGGTAAGGACATGAGCAGAGCACTGGTTACTAGGGAGTGCATGGGAAGTTCAGCTGTTCTCAGTTCTCCCATCAAAGCAAAAGCTCACTGCTTGTGCTGCTGCTGAGATAAGTCATTCCTATTTTGGACCAATTAAATTGAGATAAGTCATCAAGCAGTGGCAGCAGGTTGCTAGTTGACATAAGAAAATCACATCAAAGACATAGTCATGCTTATAACTTCACAGTTCTAAACATTACACTTCTAGAGCTCAAATGACCTTTTCACTGTACCTTTTGAATTTGACATCCACCTCCAAAATGGAGGTTGAAGCCGGAGGTGCAGAAAGTAAAGGCAAACTACTGCAGATGCAGGAAATCTAAAATGAAATCAGAAAATGCTGGTGATACTCAGCAAATTTGCCAGCATCTGTGGAGAGAGAAAATCAGAGTTAATGTTTTGAGTTGACTATGATTTCTTCAAAGCTGAAGGGCCATATTCTACTTGAAACTTTAACTCTGACACAGAGAGAAATATGTTTGAAAGCTTTTCTGAACAAAACAGGATTAGAATTGATAAATTAAGTTACATCATATAGAGGTTATAGGTAAAATTAAGGTACTAAAATAGAACATAGTAAAGGAGAGAACAAAAACTTACATTTATACAAATTTCCCATTGTCAGTCTGCAGACATCCCAAAATGCTTTACAGTCAATAAAGTACTTTTAAAGTATATTTATGTGTTATAATTTAGGAAACAGGGAAACCAATTTGCAGACAGCAATATCTCACAAACAGCAATGATCAGGTAACTGTTTTTGTGATACTGATTGAGGGATACATATTGGCCAGGACACCAGGGTAACTCCCCTGATTTTTTTCGAAATAGTGCCATGGGTATCTTTTGTGTCCACCTAAGAGGGTAGATAGAGCCTTGGTTTGATGTCCGTTACAACCAAGTGAGAAAGAGTGAACTGGCTCCCCTCTATTCAACCTCCTTGGTTGGTTACATTCGCGCCATATTAAGTGCCAGGCAATGATCATCTCCTACAAGAGAGGCTCTAAACATTGCCCCTTGATATTCAATGGCATTCCATCGCTGAATCCCCTACAATCGACATCCTCAAGGCCTACCTCAAGAGTGTACTGTCAAAATTCCGCCAGCACATCTCCTGTCCCACCAGGGACGACAACACTCTTGACCACCGCTACTCAAAAATCAGGGGCACCCACCGTTCCATCCCCCGACCGCACTTTGGAAAATCAGACCATAAGACGGTGCTCCTTCTCCCAGCATACAAGCAGAAACTCAAGCGGGAGAATCCAGATAAGAAGGTCGTGCAGTGCTGGTCCGAGGAAACAGAAGAGCTCCTACGTGACTGCATAGAGACAGTGGTCTATATTTAAGAACTCAGCGACCAACTTAAATGAGTATGCCACCACTGTCACAGACTTCATCAGCAAATGTATGGACAACTGCGTGCCAAAGAAAGCAGTGCGTACGTACCCCAACCGGAAACCATTGCTCAATCGTGAAATTGACTCCCTACTGAAGGAAAGATTTGAGGCGTTTCAAGTCAGGCGACCCTGACCTATACAAGAAAACGACCTCCGCAAAGCCATCCGAGATGCCAAGAGAGAATATTAGACCAAGCTAGAATCAGCCTAGCGTTACAGACTCTCGGCGGTTGTGGCAATGCCTAAACAACGTAACCGGGCTACAAAGCAAAGCCAAGCAGTATCTCCAGCAGCAGTGGACCCCCTCCCCGATGAATTCAATGCATTCTATGCTCGGTTCAAGCAGGGAACCGACGACTCCGCTGTTGAATGCCGCAGCAGCCAATAACACACACATACCCACCATCAGAGCTTCCAAAGTCAGATCGGCTTCCTGAAAGTGAACACTTGGAAGGCGACAGGTCCGGACGGGATCCCTGGTCGTGCACTCAGAGCCTGCGCGGATTAGCTGGCAGGTGTGTTCGTGGACATCTTTAACCTGTCCCTACTCTGCTCCGAGGTCCCCCACCTACTTCAAGAAGACCACCATCATACTGGTGCCAAAGAAAAACTAGGCCACGTGCCTCAATGACTACCGTCCAGTGGCCCTGACTTCAGTCGTAATGAAGTGCTTCGAGAGGTTGGTCATGAAGCATATCACCTCACATACTCCCAGAACGCCTTGATTCACTGCAATTCGCATACCGCCGCAACTGGTCCACAGCAGACACCATCTCCCTTACATTCATCCCTAGAGCATCGCGACAACAAGGACTCCTACACCAGACACTTATTTATTGACTACAGCTCTGCCTTCAACACCATAATCCCAGCCAAGCTCATATACAAAGCTCCAAAACCTAGGGCTTGGCTCATCACTCTGCAACTGGATCCTCGACTTTCTGACCTACAGACCACAGTCTGTAAGAATAAACAGCAACACCTCCTCCACAATGTCATAATATGCACCCATGCACATCATGAGGTAAAAACAGGCAGTGACAGAACACCCAGGTTAGCCAATCAACATACAGGACAGAACACAACCAATCACCAGACAGAACACCAGAGGGGGGCTTCCAACTACAAAACACACGAGGCATCAGCACTCCGCCTCTTTCCACTGGTGACAACTGTAGTGGACAGTCAGGGTGTATATATCAGTCAGCACCTTCTACACGTGGATCAGAGCTAGCCCTGGTCTAGTAAGCTAGAGTTAGTACACTTAGAGTAGTAGAGTGTCAACCCACAGCCAGCTGTGTGCATTGTTACAGAAGTTCAATAAATCGTATTGAACCAACGCCTACGTTTGGTGTATGCTTTAACAGTTCATCTGCATCCTGTTGCAGTCCGTGTTACCCCAGGGTGAATAACGTGACACACAATAGTCCTAAATACTGGGGCCCCCGCAAGACTGAGTACATTAGCCCCCTACTATACTCCTGTACACACCACGACTGCGTGGCAATATTTGGTTCCAACTCCATCTGCAATTTTTCTGACAATTCAACGCTAGTGGACCGGATCTCGAATAACGACGAGTCAGAATATAGGGAGAGAGAGAGAGAACCTAGTGGAGTGGTTGCAGCGACAACAATCTATCCCTCAATGCCAGAAAAAACAAAAGAGCTGGTCATTGACTTCAGAAGCAAAGTACTGTACACACCCCTGTCACATGGTTAGCAGCTTCAAAATTCCTAGGGGTACACATCTCCAAAATCTGTCCTGGTCCACCCACGACGATGCTACCACCAAGAAAGCACAACAGCGCCTATATTTCCTCAGGAAACTAAGGAAATTCGGCATGTCCACATTTAACACTTACCAAATTTTACAGATGCACCAGAGAAAGCATCCTATCTGACTGCATCACAGCCTGGTATGGGAACTGCTCGGCCCAACACCGCAAGAAAAATTTAGAGACTCGTGAACACAGCCCAGTCCATCACACGAACCTACCTCCCATGCATTGACTCCATTTACACCTCCTGCTGCCTGGGGAAAAGCGGGCAGCATGATCAAAGATCCTCCCCCTCCCACTCCAAACTCGGCTTACTCACTCTTCCAACTTCTTCCATTGGACAGGAGATACAAAAGTCTGAGAACATGCACGAACAGACTCAAAAACAGCTTCTTCCCCGCTGTTACCCAGACTCTTAAAACGATCCTCTCATGGACTGACCTGATTAACACTGCACCCCGTATGCTTCAACCCAATGCCGGTGCTTATGTAGATACATTGTGTACCTTGTGTTGCCCTGTTATGTATTTCTTTTCTTTTAATTTTATGTACTTAATGATCTGTTGAGCTGCTCGCAGAAAAATACTTTTCACTGTACCTTGGTACATGTGACAATAAATGTTGCCAACCGATTTAGGTTAGCTGGTTTCTTGGATATGGTCAGATGTGGAAGATGCTGTAATTATTACAAGATCTCGGCTCACCGGTAGTTTCTGGTAGTTAGTCTCTTGAGCCGGTGGCACTCTTATTCCAAAAGGTGGGGGGGGGGGGGGGGGGAAGGGGGAAGCCCCTCAGTCTGTTTCTCTGCTGAAGACTTTCTTGGACACGGTAGCACAGTGGTTAGCACTGTTGCTTGACAGCGCCAGTGACCTAGCTTGGGTCACTGTCTGTGTGGAGTCTGCCCGTTCTCCCCGTGTCTGCGTGGGTTTCCTCCGGGTGCTCCAGTTTCCTCCCACAAGTCCTGAAAGACGTGTTTTGTTAGGTGAATTGGACATTCTGAATTCTCCATCTGTTTACACCGAACATGTGCTGGAATATGGCAACTAGGAGCTTATCATAGTAACTTCATTGCAGTTACATCTACATCTCCCCTCCCCCTCCCTACGTCTCCCCTCCCCCCCATTCCCCCCTCCACCCCATCCCACCTCCCCCTCCCTCCCATTCCCTCCCATCCATCCCCCCCCCGCCCATCCAT